>NC_042617.1:564792580-565490080 GCF_901001135.1 Rhinatrema bivittatum | reverse complement strand
CATGAACATGCGAGCACAATCTTTTAAATCTACCCCATAGTTTATAACTCAGGTAATATGAATATTTTTGTTGACACCATGTACCTTTGTTTATTGCAACAATGTAGAAATCCCATTGAGACAATGTGACTGGTAGAGAAGGAATATTGAATGTGATCTTTGAAACATCAATGAGAAAGCCTGTCTGAGTTTTAAGGTATATTTTTTGAATGTATGACCTTTATCAGAAGAATATATGAGATATCATCGTTTTATACATTATTTATGTGTGTGTATATATGTTTATTTTGTCTCTGTCAATTTCAGATTTGATTTCTTATGATTTTACATCTACGTAGCCGAGCGCATGTTATAAAATCCGGGGTCGGCACAAGCAAGGGGGTGAACACTTGTGCGCCGAGCCCTAAGGGAGCCCTGATGGCTTTTCCTGTTCCCTCCGAGGCTGCTCCGATATCAGAGCAGTCTCGGAGGGAACTTTCCTTCTGCCCCCCCCCCCACCTTCCCCTCCCTTCCCCTACCTAACCCGCTCCCCCAGCCCTATCTAACCCCCCCTGACCTTTGTTGATGAATTGCGCCTGCCTCTGGGTAGGGGTAGGTTGCACGCGATGGCCAAGTGCCGGCACACGAGCCCCCGGCATGACCACTGGGCCGGATGCCTCGGTCCCGCCCCCGCCCCGCCCATTTTTTCAAGCCCTGGGATATACACGCATCCCGGGGCTTGCGGGCGTTGCCGGGCCTATGCAAAACAGGTTTGGCGTGCGCAGGAGTGGGTTTTCGGGGTGACGTGCGTAATAAAATAAAATCTGCCCCTGTGTGAACAGAACACTACCACTACAGAAAACGTGCGGTGCCTATAGTGTGCAGCTATCTTTGTGACACCCAATGTCAACCCTTACCATAAAGATTAACATCTAGCAACAACAAATAAATTACTTACTTCTTAATCTTCTGGCATTAAATACAAGCATTTCAAAGTGAGTTTTTTGTTTGTATTTACATTCTACTTTTCAATTGACAGGGATAAATTAGAATCTTTTGGCTCAGGTGAGTTTTTAGTTACAGGCACTTGGACTACTTTTCTTATTATTGGAACCTCACTGTTGGGATGCCCTAACTCTAATGCTTCTTTAGTATTCTTCGAAGATACCTCCCTCTGAACCATGCGCTGCTGAGCAGCTGTTGGCTTTTCCCTTTGATTTAGTTTAAAAGCTGCTCAAAGGGGAAAGCCGTCAGGGATAAACAATTGGAAATGAAAAGTGAGGGGATGCTGGCTGAAAAAAACCCCCTCTGCAATACATGATTTCTGAGGTTAAAATGTTTGTAGTTTTATTTGACTAGGAAAAACAAAAAAAAACAGTATGGCAATTCAGGAGATGGACCGATGGACACCCATGTTATTTAGGAAATCAACGTATCAGGAGTTGAGTCGCTGGGAATTGTGAGAGAAGTTGTACTTGTCTCCTTCCCTGACTCTTCAACATCTCTGTCCCTGATTGAGAGAATGGCCCCTGTGAACCCTGCAGCAGCTCGAGGATTAACCCTCCGACTAGAGCTGGTGCCAGGTGATGATGCTGAAGCCGTAATGTTCCAGGCAGAGATTGTGGCTTTTGGGTACAGCTGCTGCTCCTGGCTTGGCCATCTCTGGAGGACCAGGGGATAGTCTTGGCATGAAAAGTCTACTGCCACCGAAAGAAAGACCTTCACAGCTTGGTGATTCTTTCATTGAAATTTCTCCTACTACAGAGTGTTTTCCTTAATAGACTGATTCGTTTTATCGTGGAATTAATCTGGTCGGCGCATCTCAAAAAAGATATAATTGCGATGGAGAAGGTACAGAGAAGGGCAACCAAAATGATAAGGGGAATGGAACAACTTCCCTATGAGGAAAGACTAAAGAGGTTAGGACTTTTCAGCTTGGAGAAGAGACGGCTGAGGGGGGATATGATAGAGGTGTTTAAAATCATGAGAGGTCTAGAACGGGTAGATGTGAATCGGTTATTTACTCTTCGGATAGTAGAAGGACTATCCGAAAGAACTTTCTCCGATTAGTTTTAAATGTGCCCCATGAAGTTAGCATGGGGCACATTTAAAACTAATCGGAGAAAGTTCTTTTTCACTCAATGCACAATTAAACTCTGGAATTTGTTGCCAGAGGATGTGGTTAATGCAGTTAGTATAGCTGTGGTTAAAAAAGGATTGGATAAGTTCTTGGAGGAGAAGTCCATTACCTGCTATTAAGTTCATTTAGAGAATAGCCACTGCCATTAGCAATGGTAACATGGAATAGACTTAGTTTTGGGGCACTTGCCAGGTTCTTATGGCCTGGTTTGGCCTCTGTTGGAAACAGGATGCTGGGCTTGATGAACCCTTGGTCTGACCCAGTATGGCATGTTCTTATGTTCTTAACTGAAGGTCTGAGTTCTACTATAACTATTTCTAAATATTCTGACCTTGAGAATTGAGTACAGGCTTTGGCAATATCTAAAGTAAATAAGGGACAACAAATTGATACGGTTAGGTATGGAATTGACTATATCAACCCTTTGCAAGAGTCTCTTACAAAAGAAAGTGTATTGATGTCTAATAAATTGGAAAATCTAGAGAACTTTGTAAGAGGTAGAAATCTTTGATTTATTAACTTTCCTAAGATTCCTCTTATGCCACTCAAGAAAATGTTTAAAAGATATCTAATGTTAAAAGTAGCTGAACAAGATGTTCCTCTGGTTTCCAAAGCTTATTTACCTCCTTTTATAAAAGAAAATGTTGGTGAACAGGAAGCGCAGGTTTTACTTTTAACTGATAAAAGTAATCTGAATATTTCTGCAGTATTGGAGTCTTCACATAGGGCCTGATTTTCTAAGCATTTTCCTCATAGTCACAGAATGGGAGAAAAGCCTTAGTAAATCTAGCTCTTAGTGACTTGACCTGGCCTGCAACTATATGGCTGTATTGTTTGTTTTGGAACAGGACAGAGATTGGATATTGAAGTTGTTTTTCAGATATCATTGGGAGAATTTTCTTCGCTTTAAAATTAGAGTTTTTCCAGATGTGGCCAGACAGGAAAAGAAAATCCTAATAATGAGACTACGGGCCGGTTTTTAAGAATTATGCGTGGTGTAGATTTGTGCGCAACCCAGTGCGCACAAATCTGTGCCCGATTTTATAACATGCGCACGCATCCCCGCGCATGTTATAAAATCCAGGGTCGGCGTGCGCAAGGGGGTGCACAATTGTGCAACTTGCGCGCGCCAAGCCGCGCAGCCTTCCTCCATTCCCTCCGAGGCCGCTCCGAAATCGGAGCAGCCTCGGAGGGAACTTTCCTTCCGCCCCCCCCCCCACCTTCCCCTCCCTTCCCCTCCCTAAACCCCCCCTTACCTTTAACTTTTAAGTTGCGCCTGCCTCCGCGCAGGCGTAGGTTGCGCGTCACGGCGACGGCCAGCCCGCGATCCCTGGTACAGCGGCAAATCGCTTGACATTAGCACCATTTTGATGTTACATGGCTCTGTTCTTAGAGCAAGCCAATGCTAGACAGGAGCCAGTGGGGATTGCTTCTTCTACCTTCTTGAGCCTGGACCCCCATGGCAGGAGTAAATGGAAGTTGGAGGGATCCCTGTCTCTGGAAGATTTCTTGGGGGGGTGGGGGGGAGGTCAGTGCAGGAAAGGGGGTAGAAGAGCCTGGGAAGGCCCTAGCTGGGCTTGGCCCAGGCCCTGGTGTCTTGGTGCGGACGGTGGGCCCAGGGAGGCTCTAGGAGTGGCAGTGACAGCCCAAGGAGTCCTCATTTTGCTTTATTTTTTTGTTTTGTGGGGTTTTCAATGTTTATTTCAGTTCTGCGATGAACAAAATCAAAATAAACATTAAAACAAAATTAAAAAAATGACCCCGACATCTTGAATTTCCGGGTTCATAGGGAGAGGTGGGTAGGGAAGGATGGCTGGGACTAGAGGGTACAAATGTAATGACAATGGTAATTTTGTTGTATATTGACGCAGTAGGACTTATTCTACACAGACTAAAAAAAACCCCATATGCTTTCTGTTAAGGATAGTAACTCCTGCTCCATGCAGGTTACCACATGCTTTCTGTTAAGGATAGTAACTCCTGCTCCATGCAGGTTACCCCATGCTTTCTGTTAAGGATAGTAACTTCTGCTCCATGCAGGTTACCCCATGCTTTCTGTTAAGGATAGTAACTCCTGCTCCATGCAGGTTACCCCATGCTTTCTGTTAAGGATAGTAACTGCTGCTCCATGCAGGTTACCCCATGCTTTCTGTTAAGGATAGTAACTCCTGCTCCATGCAGGTTACCCCATGCTTTCTGTTAAGGATAGTAACTGCTGCTCCATGCAGGTTACCCCATGCTTTCTGTTAAGGATAGTAACTGCTGCTCCATGCAGGTTACCCCATGCTTTCTCTTAAGGATAGTAACTGCTGCTCCATGCAGGTTACCCCATGCTTTCTCTTAAGGACAGTAACTCCTGCTCCATGCAGGTTACCCCATGCTTTCTGTTAAGGATAGTAACTTCTGCTCCATGCAGGTTACCCCATGCTTTCTGTTAAGGATAGTAACTCCTGCTCCGTGCAGGTTACCCCATGCTTTCTGTTAAGGATAGTAACTGCTGCTCCGTGCAGGTTACCCCATGCTTTCTGTTAAGGATAGTAACTGCTGCTCCATGCAGGTTACCCCATGCTTTCTCTTAAGGATAGTAACTGCTGCTTCATGCAGGTTACCCCATGCTTTCTGTTAAGGATAGTAACTGCTGCTTCATGCAGGTTACCCCATGCTTTCTGTTAAGGGTAGTAACTGCTGCTCCATGCAGGTTACCCCATGCTTTCTGTTAAGGGTAGTAACTGCTGCTCCATGCAGGTTACCCCATGCTTTCTGTTAAGGATAGTAACTGCTGCTCCATGCAGGTTACCCCATGCTTTCTGTTAAGGATAGTAACTGCTGCTCCATGCAGGTTACCCCATGCTTTCTGTTAAGGATAGTAATTGCTGCTCCATGCAGGTTACTCCATGCTTTTTGTTAAGGATAGTAACTCCTGCTCCATGCAGGTTACCCCATGCTTTCTGTTAAGGATAGTAACTGCTGCTCCATGCAGGTTACCCCATGCTTTCTCTTAAGGATAGTAACTGCTGCTCCATGCAGGTTACCCCATGCTTTCTCTTAAGGATAGTAACTGCTGCTCCATGCAGGTTACCCCATGCTTTCTGTTAAGGATAGTAACTGCTGCTCCATGCAGATTACCTCCATGCTTTCTGTTAAGGATAGTAACTGCTGCTCCATGCAGGTTACCCCATGCTTTTTGTTAAGGATAGTAACTGCCACTCCATGCAGGTTACCCCATGCTTTCTCTTAAGGATAGTAACTCCTGCTCCATGTAGGTTACCCCATGCTTTCTGTTAAGGATAGTAACTGCTGATCCATGCAGGTTACCCCTAAGCTTTCTGTTAAGGGTAGTAACTGCCACTCCATGCAGGTTACCCCAAGGGTGACTCTATGAAATGGCATCTAGATTCTGGCAAGGCAGGGTTAAATGAGGCTGGACCTTGGGTGTGGTGCGAGCAGCAGAGCGGAGCTTAGCAAGGCTGGAGATGACGCTCACTGAGGACCCCTGTTGGAGAGGAGACTGCACCATAGGCTAAGTCAGGTGGCCAGTGAGGAGATGGCTCAGGTAGCTCAGAAAAGAGCTCACTGGAGGCCTCTGCTGTTGGTGAAATTCATGGTAGACTGGATCAGGGCACACTGAGGCCGCACAGCAGGTGAAACCATGACATGCACGCTAGCTGTGCTCGAGTAAACTCTTAAAATTAGAAGCATGTTATCATCTGGTTGGTGTATTTTAAAACATACACATGCAAGGGCGCACATGATTAATTCCAGTGTATCTTCACTCGCGTACTCATAGACGTGTATATGCGCACTCGTTTTAAAATTGCTGTCTATGTGCGGAGGGTAGTGGGTGGATTGAAGTGATGGCAAAGAAGCACAGATGGAGGCACCACCTCTTTTCTTCTCGGGCTACGATGTCAGATCATATGCGGTGATCTACTGAATTTAAGCATATTACTGAGTGAAGGAAAAGAAACTAACCAGGATTTCCTCACTAAAGCTAGTGAAGAGAGAAAAGCCCATGGCGGAATCTTCACCTGTTCAGCAGGTGTGGAAGATGTGGTGTACAAAAGACCCGCCTCCATGGTGCCACTCAAAGGTTTTATGAATGAGGCTCAGCCTGCGGATAGTGTTCAGGCTAGCAGTGGCTCCCAGAGTACCAGGACCAGGTCTTCTTGGAGTCAATGTTTGGAAATGAAGCCAGAGCAGGTGATAAACTTCATCTAAGACTAAATACCAGCACAAGACTGATAGCTAACAAGTACCATAAAGGACATTTGAAAAGAACTATGAAGAGAAAGTTCATGAGGGCATGAAACTGTTAAGAGGTAAATGGATGGGGGTCTATGCAATCTACCTAGAGGACTCAACACAGCAGGTTGATCAGTTAGAGCAGGATGGTAGATCCTCAGTGAGAATACATCCTGGATGGTCCCAGCCCCTGCATTTTCTCTGTGGTGGTGCACTGCGACAGCTCTGGGTCGACTTGGAAGATTGTCGGGAGCAAGTGGCTTTCCGCTGTAATGGTGCATGTTATAACTCCCCAGTTCTAGTGTTGCCATTTCCCTGGAGCTGAGGGAGATGACTGCCACCATGCCTTCCTCTGGAACTCCCTCCCTTCATGAATGGGATGTGGGTGGCGGGGTTGGGGGCCACTACTCACAGCATGGCTGTCAACTGGGGCGGCCTGTCTTCAGGGTATCTCGACCACATCATGCTGCTGGAATAGGAGGCCCATACTATGTGCCAGGGATCTGTGGTGATGCCAGTGACCCATCTGATTCATCTTGAAACACAGGCCAAGGATTGTAACACATGCATTAGTCAGAGAGCCTCCTGAAACCCTGTGTTGCAATGAAGATGAGGGCTGGTGCATGGCTGGCTGAGGCGGGATCCCGTTGCATCCAGCGGGCAGGCACACCATTGGTCCATCTCGCCTGCCCTGTCAACATCACGGGGACATGAGATCGGCCTAAGATTATCTAAAGTTGCCAAAGCAGCCGGGCAAGCCTAGATTAGTTTAGGTCTGATAAAGTGCATGCATTTCAGGAGATCAGTGCTTGTCAGCATACATTAGCGCTAGAATTCCCCTAACTGATTTAATGAGCCATGTGCAGTTTCGCTGTACTGGTGTTACCAATCTGCTAAGGAGTTAGCAATCTGTTATCAATCTCTCCTCGAGATGGGAGGAGTTAGCAATCTGTTATGGAAACTGCTAAGGAGTTAGCAAACTGTTATTGACCTCCCCGCCAGGAGGGCGGAGCTAGCAATCTGTTGTCCTCACCCCGTCAGGAGGGAGGAGTTATCGACCTGTTATGGATCTACTCCCCAAAGGGGAGGAGTTAACAATCTGGTATCGATCTGGCTGCTGAATACTCCTGTAGAGAGAGGAGCTATCATCTGTTATAGATAACCCCGCCAGGAGGAATAGTAATCTATTGTAAATCACTCCTTGAGAATAGAAGGATAACAATCTGTTATTGATGAGACCGCCAGGGAGGCAGAGTTAGTCTTCTGTAGAATGATGTTTCCCCCAAGGACAGGAACTCCGTAGGCGTAGTTAGTGATCTAATGTGGAGTTGGCTCCCACAGAGTGACAATCTGTACAATACCTGCTCTAGTAGTGTAAGAATAAAAACTTAGTAGAAATGGTGAATCCCTGGGCCGATGGCAGATGATAGCGTCCCCAGGAGGAGAGGTTACCCCTAGGTAAGTTTGTAGAGGACGAGTAGCGGAGAAAGATTTCCCCTTGCTCACTCGGATCGTAGTTGCAAGTAACGTGGACCGCCAAAGCAAGTCCCATTGGAGTCCCTTGCTAACTCAGATTGTAGTTGCAAACAAAGACCTTTTAAATTGGAAGCGGATGATGTCACTATGGGGGACGCCTCCGAGGTTTGCGCCCTTGCTGGTACAAAGTCTGGACACCCTTACGTCATCAGGAACGTGGCGGATCCGTAGCATCAAGCCAGCCCGGGGATTCCGGGGCGAAGAGGCAGGGAGAAGCCGCGGCAGCATCTGTCTGTCAGAGCCAAAGGGAGTCGCCACAAAGGTAGAGAGGGTGGAGCGAGGGCGAGAATAGGCACGAACGCAACAACTGGCCACGTGTACTTACAATTGCATAGCTTAATCTTTGAGGCAAGCTTGTGCTACTGGTCTGAAATCCTGATAAGAGTTTCTGTAAGAAGTAGTGGATACTTTAGAACTCATGAATGGAATGTACTGACTCATCACCTGCTAAATGAACTGTTTGGGCCGGATTTTAAGAATTGTGTGCGGGCATAGATTTATGGGCACAACCCGGCGCACACAAATCTAAGGGCGATTTTATAACATGCGCGCGCAGCCACGTACATGTTATAAAATCCAGGGTTGGCGCGCGCAATGGGGTGCACAATTGTGCAACTTGCACGCGCCGAGCCGCGCAGCCTTCCTCCGTTCCCTCCGAGGCCGCTCTGAAATCGAAGCGGCCTCAGAGGGAACTTTCCTTCCGCCCCCCCCCCCCACCTTCCCCTGCCTTCCTCTACCTAACCCGCCCCACAACTCTATCTAAAACCCCCCTTACCTTTAACGTATAAGTTGTGCCTGCCTCCTGACAGGCGTAGGTTGCGCGCGCCGGTCAACGGCCGGCCCGCGATTCTGGGCACAGCAGCAAATGGCCGCTGTGCCTGGAGGCTCCTGCCCCGCCCCCGGCCCGCCTCACCCACACCCCGCCCCCTTTTTCAAGCCCTGGGACATACGCGCGTCCCAGGGCTTGCGCGCGTCGCCAGGCCTATGCAAAATAGGCTCGGCGCGTGCAGGAGCAGGTTTTTGGGGTTACAAGCATAATTTACCTGCGTAACCCTTTGAAAATCCGCCCCTTTGTGCAACTGTCACCAAAGAAGGAGTTGGGTTTTTTTGCTTTTTTTACAGCAACTTTTTATTTCTTTGAAACAGCAACTTCTGAGAAGCCTGTGTGCTATGCATTTTAATGTTATGTTCTTGTTAGCTGAGCACCACTAGAGAGAAGAAGTTTATCTTTCCCTCCTTTGGGAACCCCCCTCCCCCAAACCCCTCTTCTACAGTGAGAACCACAGATGGCCCCAGGCTTCTTGGTCAGAGTCTCACTGGCATACGGGTCTCAGGTCAGAGGCTCTCTCACCTGAGTGCCTAAGGGCAGAGGCTCTTGATCTGGGGGTCTCTGGCCAGAGGGGCTCAGGGTCCTGAACTAGGGGATCACTTGCCCCAGGGTTCTGGGTCCAGAATTTTGGACCACAGAGCCTCTAATGTTTGTTTGTTTGTTTTTTACTTCCGTGGTTATAGATGAGAGTTAAATTCACCTTCCAACTCAAATCCATTGTAATTAAAATAGTAGTAAAGTTAAAAGTTAAGTACCATTTTAGCACACATTTTAAATTTGCTTCCATTTTAGTGTATTTTTCAATTTTAGCAATTATATATTTAATTATTGTGCACTGTGCATATCATTAACTTGCTGCACAGAAGTTAAAAAAAAAGTTTCCAAAATGTTTAATTGAATCAATGTTCATGTTTGTTGCTAAGATAAGAAAAAAAAACAGATTTTCCTTTGTTTTTTGCACGTGTTTGGGTATGCTTTCTTTTAAATTTATAGCTGTTTGGAAGCTATTAAAGAAAAGAAGAAACCAAGCTGTGGAAGAGCCTAAGATGGAAGACCAGAAGACAGCAGGCTTCATTTTCTAAAATTATAGATACTTTGAACTAAACTGTTTGATGTTATTTTGAAAATAAGAGCAAGAAAAAAAATTACAAAATAGGCAAAATGTTCCAAAGAAAATGTTGTTTTTGTTTTAATCCTTCTTACTTTCCAGAACTGTTTGCTGACTTCAAGCCCAGACAGAAGTTTCACTAACATTATATTATGTTGTAGGTGGTGATTTTACCCATTATGGGAAAGTTCTAATTATATAGCTTGGGTGATCTACAAATATGGGAACCACTGAGGGAGAATAAGAAGAGGTGATATTTTGATTTAACAGTAGCTCGCCAGTAGAATAGCTGCGCACTCTTCAGAGGAAAGTTAACCCGCAGAACTGAGCGAACAGGTCTAAAATGTTCTTTTGGAAGGGGTTTATGTATAGGAAAGATTTTGAGATCCTGGAGTGCACGCTGTTTGGGAAAACAAAGATTCTGCAGACAGTGAAGTTACTGGCAACATGCTCTGTGTACAATTTATGAATAAGCATAGGTTGGATTTGGTGAAGAACCAGTCCCCTTGTTTTATTCCTTGAACAGTTTTGGTACAATTTTCAAAATGACCAGGATGTTCCCTTTGAAAATGCAGGCTAGTCAGCACGACAGACACCTGCAGCAGATGCAAATTCCACAGCATAAACCACACACAGGGGTTGAAAAATGAAATCCTCATACATTGTCAGCCAGCTCCTCCCTTCCCATCCCTTTTCAGCAGATGTAAAAGTATCTTTGTTGTTTCACAACACGGGTGCTTTTACCCACAGAGGGGCAGGGCCATTTTCAGGTCTTCCCCGCTCTCCCCCCTCCATTCTACCTGGGTAACTGCTTAGTTACCAGGACAAAAATCTTCTGAAATTCATCCTTTTTACAGTTAACCCCTTTCACAAAGATTCAACAGATAAAACATACAGCTGTACAACAAAATGGTTCCAGATGTCCCAGAGACCCATGCTATTTTGGTGTCACACTGGCACCGGTCTCAAGGCCAGCTGGTCAGCTGAGGTATGGCAGGAGCGAGTGGCGAATGAACCAAACCCAAATACATATTAAAATAAACCAAAAAACAAATTAAAAAAAAACAAACCCAAAATTAAAAAAACAAATCAAAACTAAATTTCCCTAATTCCTTCCCTTTTCCAAATTATCCACTGAAACTACAGGCACATAATTGTGCGCAGAAAGTTTTCAGGAAATTTCATGTATATACTTACAAAATGCAAACCCCCTTCCCAACCCTACCTCCAGCAATGCCTCCATCAGACTGGGTGAGCTTATACACAAACATAACATATGCCCATAAGTTTACTTACTCATCTGGTAGGCAGTTATGTAAAAGGCTATTTCTGTATGCAAAAAACAGTTTTAGCCACTGAATTCCTTTTGAAAATTGCCCTCCTAAAGAAGAGGATAAACACGAGATCAAAATATCAGAACTAAGACTATGATCCCTCTGACCGAGGAGAAACTTGAATCCATTAGGTACAGGGTTTTACTACATTTCTAAATTTACTTTTTTATTATTCAGTGGAGTTTAATGCTTTAATATTATAGCAAGGTGCTCACTACTAAATAGTTTTCCAGTTTTAATCCTATAACAAAACCTTATTGGTGAGAACAACATATCAGTAGTTATGATCCCCAAAAGGTTCACACAGGGCATAAGCATGTTTGCTGTTGAGTGAGGCTTTTGAAACAGCTTTTGTAAATGTCCAATGTTTGTTTAGGCCTACCACTGGAATAATTTCATTTTTATTGGTCTGATGAAGCTTGCTGTTATAAGCGAGTCAAAAACTCAGTTGAATCCAAAAGTCATCCAGAGTACTTAGCTTCCCGATCTTTCTCCAGCTGATTAAACATTCTTTTTTTATATTCTGTTGTCTGGTCGTTATAAGCCTCTAATTGGATTTAGAATCTTTTAGACTTAAAAAATACGTAGAAAAATGTTTTTATTAACTGAAATGGTTAGCAGGCCTTCTCTACCAAAAAATGTGTTTTACTTCATTCATAGTAACCTGAATGTTCTACCTGAACCAGGGTTAATGGCCTGTTAAGTAATACCATTCAGTAAGTCAGAACAAGAGCTCTAACCACTGGCTTTAAGGTTAGGAGTTAGCTTTAGTTGGATTTACAATGATGTGTTTCAGTCATATAAGGTTACTGCTCTACTTCTTGAATCATTGAAATTATTTTAACTTTCAGTATGTGAGTCTTGATCTTTAAATGGTGATAGCATTGAAATCTACCAGGCCAAGTTTCAGCCAAGACTTAAGCACCTCATCAAGGAGACCAAATTTTGGCTGCTTAGATTTAAGTGACTTTTCAGCTAAACTTGGGTTTTTTAGGTGCTGGAATGTGTATGGGAGATCTGGGTGAGTGTGTGTGTGAGTGTATTTTATTTTATCAGATTACAGGATTATAGGACAATACATATGGAAGGGAACAATAAGAACATTCCCAACAAAACACTTACAACTACAGCTGTATAAGGTGACCCAGATGATATAGCACTATTGCAATTTCGTGGTCATCTGAATCCTGAGCCCTTCGATGTGTCACAAGAAAGGAATTAGAATCATTAACCTTGGAAGCGTGGGGCAGGTAGCTATGAAAATGCTTTATGATGTCATGGCTTTCTATAAGAAAATGTTAGCATGCTGAACACTCCTCCGATCCAAAAGTCCCCCCTCACCCTGATTCTCTCTGCCTGTGCTGGAAGGGTGAGGGGGACTGTGTTACATTTTCTTATAGAAAGCAATGGGAATATTTTTTTTGGAGGCTCAGTTCTCTGAAAATATTGGCCTGATGTTTCTAGTTTTTTAATTCATCTGAGTTCTTCACAGATTCTTTCTGCATGTCAAATTTGGTGAATAGCCATCCCTTTTTCAGAGAATGATTGAGTTTATGTATATATAATGACACACGGGTGGGTGGAGAGAGTTGGAGACAGTGGGCCTGCACCATTCGATACGGCCTCTCCCTTTGAGGGTGCTGGGACGGTCATTCCCCTTGTGATGTAATAATACTCATGATCTCAAGGACATTACATTGCATCCCACTTCACTGCATCCTATACCAACCCAACTCCCTGCCCTCTCAATAAACCTACATCCCCCACACTTACCTTAACACCTCACCACTCAGGAGCTCTCCTCTCGGAGAATACTGAACTTCACCTTACCTGAGTTTATCCCACTGAAAACGGCCCAGTCCACACACCCAATTATGCTATGACATTAATTATACTAGTCAAATTTAGATATATATGTCCATTATTGTATTATTTAGCAACCCCTATTTGTCACATTATAAACCCGTTACCTCTGCACTAAACAAATATAATCTGACTAGCTGTTACTGTTAAACTGTTATTATAGTTACTCTATAAAAGCTGTTATATTGGTTACACTGTAAAGCTTCGTTGCTGAATACTTGTTGCCTGTAAACCGATATGATGTCCATCAACGAATGTCGGTATAAAAAAACCCAACCTCAAATAAATAAATAAATAAATAAATAAATAAATAAATAAATAAATAAAAGTAGTAGCAGTTGTTGCTTTTGAAGATATAGGAGATGGTGGAAGTTTTTGCCTTTGTTGGATTTTGGGTCCTGCCCTGGGACTAGGGTACAACCTGCCAGCAATTCCTGGGCAAGGTTGAGGAAGCTGCCTCTGCAGTTCACACTTTGGCTGCTGGGTGGTCTTCTGGGTTGTTTTCGTGATTTTTCCATTTTCTTGGTAAGGAGCCTGTGAGATCTCTGAGTGTTGCATGGAGGGAGGTCACGGGGAAACCTCTCCCTGGGGGGGGCCCAGGATAGGGAAGACATGGCTCTCTGCCACTCCTGGAGGACAGGGGAATGGTGATGACCCAAGGCACAGATCTTCTGGTATTTGGATCAGTTTTTTTTGGGAAAAAGCCTTTTGGTTAGAAGAACAGGAGGAAGAGCTTTTTGCTGCCCCTTCCTTCCTGGAGAAAGGAACATTGAGAGTGGTATGTTCCAGTGTGGATCCCTTCCATCAAGGGATTTGACAGTGAGAATGTTTGAATGAGACCTGTGAGTAAGGCCAATCTGAGACCTATTGAGTTGGAGTCCTCACCCCTGGGGAGAGAGGAATTTGAGACACTGTGCAGAAACGGTTTTTCTATTTTTACCAGCTTTGGATGAGTTTCCCTGCCCACACAAGAATGCCCTGTCCACTTGGGAACCTCATTTGTCCAAGCCCTAGAGGATGAGTGTTTCTCTGCCCTGGAAGGAAGAGATCCTTGCACAGCTAGAGGAAGGACTGTAACTCAAAAGACCAGCAGTGGTGCTATGGATTGTTTGTTTGAATATCTGATTCACTTTCAGTAAAGGATTTCTTCTTGGATACTCAGAGACTTTGTGTTTTGTTGGCATTGAGAACATTCACCAAAGTAAAATTCACCTCTCCCAGGGAAAAGAATTACAAATGTACCCCAATCACTCTGGGCCCTGAAGGAAGATTCTTTCCCTCCACCAACAAAGGACTCAGGCCCTGGGGTAAGAGACTTATGTAAGAGCTAATGTGCTGAGATCCAGCCCCAAGAACTATATATTTTCTGTGGTATGTACTGTAGCTTTCACCCCAAACAGGGGTTACATATATACAGATGGACAGACAGAAAGATGGACATTGATCCTTTTTATTATTATTTCCAACCTTCCATATATTAGAAAGCCTAATAAAAAGTTACAGCATCATGCACAACTTTTTAATGATCTTTATTTCCATGTATTTAAGTTGGATAAAGAGCAACTATCAGGTCAATATTTGGTAAGATAGCCAATAGCAATTAAGTGGGTTAAATTATCTGAATACCTTTAGCCAATTATTCAGCGGGACAAGCCTCCTGCTGAATATACTCAGCAAACGTTACTCTGATAAAGATATCTGGGTAACTTTGCAGCTGGCCAACTTACTGAATATTGTTTTTTAGAAAAACATATACTAGTGGTCAGCAGCTACTGTTCCCCTCCTTCCCGAGCCTGAGCACACCCTAACCCGCTTAAATGCTAGTGGGCTGAGTACCCTCATTCCCGATCCCAATTTGTAAAAATGGTAGCATGCTGAGAGAGCCCCCTCTTCCCAAACTCAAGATGTAAAAAGATGGTAGTGTGCTGAGCCGTCATCATCATCCTCAAACCTCCCTCCTCCACCTGCTAATCTCCAAAAGCCTGAAAGTAGGCCAGTTGGAAGAGCCTAGGTCCACTGGCTTAAATAGTAAACTTATTTATTTATTTTGCAAATTGATATGCCATCTTTGCCAAAGCTCTAGGCAGCTCACTGCAGAACATACACAATAAAATAAAATACATAAAACACAACAAAACAAACAATTCCAGCAACTGCAAAACATGAAATCACACAAAAGTCTCAGAGAGGCAAGCATATATCTATGAGAAAGCTAGCCTGAGCAAGTAAGATTTTAGCATGCCCCTTAAAGGTCTTAAGCCATGACTCAAGATGTAGCTCATGTGGCAATGAGTTCCAAAATGTTGGAGCAGCAACAGAGAATGCTGGTTCCCTTGTCTCAACCAAACGAGCATGATGCATTGAGAGGGTCAGAAAGCATAACACTGGCCTAAGGAATAGACTCAAGGGCCAAAAGCTTATGGATCAGAGTAGCAACATTATATTGAATCCTTGACTATACAGGTAGTCAATGAAGCTCAATCAGCACAGGCATGATATGTTCTCTAAAACTTTGAACAGAGATTAATCGTGCCACCACATTCTGCAATAACTGTAGAGCTCTCAATGTTGCCGCAGGTAAACCAAAGTATATTGAACTACAATAGTTGATCAAAGGCAGGAACAATGTTTGAACCACTGAATGAAAGCTTGCTGCTAATAACAATGGCTTGAGGCTGCATAGTAATCTCAGTTTGTAAAAGCCGGACTTAATGACAACCTTTCTCTGATGAAGAAATGACAAATTTGAGTCAATGAATATACCTAGACTCCTTACACAAGTGCTGACTCGCAGCCTCACACCTTCGACAATAAATTCTGATGGAATTACAAATGAACTATTACGAAGCATCACCAGAATTTCTGACTTAGACAAATTTAACACAACCAATGCCCAATTACAGAGAGACAAAGACACAACAATTCCAACATGGCAACCCAGGAAGTCTCGAATGGGATATAGAATTGTATGTCATTGGCATACAATCTATATCCCTTGCAGAGCCTGGCCAATAATTTACAGATCAGTGATAAATAAATGTTAGAACGTCTTGCCAAAAGTGTGAACCTTGCAGGACTCCCATATGCATCGAATATCAGTCGGATCTTTTATTACCCATCATTGCTTGCTGCTTCCTACTGGCCAGGAAAGATTTAAACCATCAAAGGACTATACCAGCAATTTCAAATTCTCTCAAACAACAGAGGAGGATCTGATAGTTAACCGTGTTGAAGCTGCGGAAATGTCGAGAGTAACAAATACATTACTGCAGCCAACATCTAGATCTCTTCTGATGGCATCGACTATTCTGAGAATTAGAATCTCTGGATCCAATATTCAGCATTATCCAGCTACGTAATTTAGCTGGATAAGACTTAGGGGTATTCAGAGCACAGTTATACTGCTGAATATTCCTGTATGGCAGGTCTAATTTATCCGATTAACTTAATCAGATAAGTTTGAATATTGACACCTATCCAGTTAAGTTATCCAGCTAAGTAGTGCCACCCCATTATGCCCATTGCCTGCCCACTGGATATCCAGCTATCTACTTAGCTAGATTAGTGGCTTATCTAGCTAAGTGGTGGCCGCTAGATACTTATCTGGCTAAGTAATGCTGAATATCTGCCTCTCAGCATTTAGGGATTTTCTGACTCAAACTGGAAGCTATCCAGAATTTGGTGATCTTCAACAAAATCAACTAATTGCCTCAGGTCAGCGAATTCAATAATATTTGCAAGATATCCAAATGAGGAGATTGCTGAATAGCCAATCACCCAGGGTCTAAATTTGGCTTTATCAACAACAATCTTATATTCATTTATTCACTTCAGTGGCTTCTGATTGGTCCATACACTAACAATGACCAATCAGCAGCCAGTGAAGTGAATAAATGAATATTAAATGTCAGTACAGCTGTCAGCTGTAGCGTCATTTACTATTCAAGCCAGTGGGAGAAGGAAAAATGCTCTGCTCCTCCCACTGGCTCACTTACAGGCATTTGGGTGTTAGCGGGTGGAACTGAGAGGTTTGTGAATGGTGGGTTGGAGGCAAGGGCGCTGGCTTGGCATACTGCCATATTTTTACATCTCGGGATCAGGAATCAGAGACTTGGCCTGTTACTAGTTTTGTCTATTACGATTGGGAAGCAATGCTCCCTCCAAGGAGTGACTAGGGGTTCAATTACGAAGCATGTATCCCGTAGACCCAGAATGGGAAAAAAGCCTTGGTAAATCAGGCCCTAGGTCTGTGTAAATTTTTTTTCGTGTGAGCAACAATTTTTTTAAACCAACAATTTTTGCATTTTTTGTATATAGCACAAAGCAAAACGTATGCGAGCGACCATGTAAAACCTGTGAGCAATGCTCTTAAATGTAAGAGCAATCACTCACGTGTTCAGCTTAGAGGGAACTATGTTGGGAAGGGGGAAAGTTCGGCTCATGACTATTTTTTATTTATTGGGGCATGCTGGGAAGGGGCATCCACTGCTTTCTTAGCCTCTTTTTTTTTTTTTATGGTGTTTTTTTCCCCCCAGTTATCCAGATAACTTTAGGACTGGTTTTCTGCTGACCAGAGTCAGCTAGATAAAATTACCCAGCTAGTGCTAATATTGAGCACTAGTTGGGTACATTTAAGCGGTGCCTTACAACACCTCACCCTGCCCCATTTTTTTATTCTGCTAAGTTTTTATTCAAAACTTATTTATTGATCAGTATAAACACGAACATTAATTTTTTCCCATTCCTAACCCTCCCTCCCCCAATACTGCACCATAACAATAATATCCATCAGTGAAACAGTAGTACTCAGTTTAATAAAGAAACATTCTTGGATCTCTGTTAGTAACATACTTCAGAGTTAAGTCCCCTCAAATGAACATCTATATAATTAAACACCACAAATATAATATCATCATAAATTAAATAATAGACCTATAGCTTCAAGCAGATGAAGTAATATAAGCATGCCAAGTCTACAAAAATACATCAACTTTTTCTTCTGACCAGAATTCTTTGCTGTTAAATATTCAAACCATAATAACTTATGAAATTTTAGTTTACAATATATAATAGTTGGCCTTTCAGATGTTATCTCACATGGCAATATGGTTTGCTTTGCTATTAGAAAAGCTTTTCTCAAAAATAACTTTGTTTATGTCTTGCCAGGAGCAAGAAAATGAAAGACATCAAAGAGATACACTTTGAAGGAAAGAATCAAATTATGTTAGTGATAGAAGGAAGTGCAAAAGTGGCATTGAGAGACTCAGAGGCAACGGGTGGAAATATGTAAAGGCTGATGAGGAAAAATGTGAAATTGCTTAACAAATATTTCTGTTGGTGTTCATTGCAGAAGGGCCAGAAGCATGACCACATAAAACAAAGACAAATAAGAATGGAGTCAAGGTGAACCTCAATCGGTTTTCAGAAAAGTGTGTCCATGGAGATGATAAGTAAAGTTAAGTAAGTTAGCAGGAGCCACATGCCTTGCCTTGAAAGAACACATACATATTTCAGTACATATGTATATTTGTATTGCAGGAGCACTCATACTTTCTCTGCGTTTTAAATAAAATCACACATTAAATGTGCTTATCTTGCATAATAACCCAGAATTAAACATGGAGGCAGGAATTTTATAAAGTATGCACATATTCCACTTCTGAAAATAGTTGTTTGCATATTTGGAGCCACCAGTTCAACAATATCGACACCAGTTCATCCAGACCTCCCACCCAAAACCTACAGACAAAAGACAAGAGTGATTTCAATTACACAAGTCAATTAGTAGGTGTAAAGGTGGACAGATAAGTTCAATAACGATTGCTTGTAAATTGCTTACAAAATAGCAACTTGAGCACATACTTCCGAATCCTGTCCCAGAAACCCCCAAACAGCCTCTTTTTTCTCTCGTTCACATTTATGCTCGACACAGTGCAAGTGCATGCCTACTCTCAAGGTTTAGAAAATAGTATATGTGTAAGTACATGCTTCTTAGGTGCATATTTGCTAACTTTATATGTGCAACTCAATAGTTTAGACGCACTAAACTATTAAGCATGACAGATGCACAATTCTCCTTTAGCGCATCCTTTTAAATATTGCATTGGGCACCAAGGGGATGGGGCTGTACGCACGTTAAGACAACGGGCCCTCAATACTAGTGCTCCTTTTCAGCACGCATTTTACTGCATCGACCCCTCAGTATATTTTTGGAGGATACTCCTTCCTGTGTACTCCCTGCCAGGTTGGATACACCTCAGGTTAGAAAAAGAGACTTTCTTAGGATTTTTGGTTGCTTTGAGAGTTGTTTTTGCTGGGTTGCAGTCAGGTACTCCTGGAGATGGATATCTCTTGGATCCAGAGGCCAGGTCACTGAAGATCTGTCAGTGTCCTTCTAGAACGGAGAAGAGCTGCAGTGACAGTGTCATCCCAGAAGGTTTTGGACATTTTAGTGATGGAATGCTCTTTTTGTTGAGAGGAGGTATTTTTGTCACCCCTTCTCTTTTTTGGAGATCGGGCCGGGTGCCTGATCTCTGTCAGCCTAGACCTTTCCTTTTGGGAGGTCCAAAAAAAAAAAAAGGGAGCAAGGTGGAAGAAAGGAGAATAAAGAACAGAACTGAAGACCCTCCACAGGGTCTTCCCCCTGGCACAGACGCACATGCTGAGTAGTAGATCTAAACTCTGAACTCAGGTAGGATCTTTCCATGGTTTAAGGGGATCTCACTCAGAAAAGGATTTTCCCAGAGGTTAGGACAGTTAAACACTCAGTGCAGGAATGTTAGGACTAAACACCAGAACATAAGAACATAAGAAATTGCCATGCTGGGTCAGACCAAGGGTCCATCAAGCCCAGCATCCTGTTTCCAACAGAGGCCAAAACCAGGCCACAAGAACCTGGCAATTACCCAAACACTTAGAAGATCCCATGCTACTGATGCAATTTATAGCAGTAAACTTGATTAATAGCCATTAATGGACTTCTCCTTCAAGAACTTATCCAAACCCTTTTTGAACCCAGCTAGACTAACTGCACTAACCACATCCTCTGGCAACAAATTCTAGAGCTTTATTGTACGTTGAGTGAAAAAGAATTTTCTACGATTAGTCTTAAATGTGCTACTTGCTAACTTCATGGAATGCCCCCTAGTCCTTCTATTATTCGAAAGTGTAAATAACCGAGTCACATCTACTCGTTCAAGACCTCTCATGATCTTAAAGACCTCTTTCATATCTCCCCCCTCAGCCGTCTCTTCTCCAAGCTGAACAGCCCTAACCTCTTCAGCCTTTCCTCATAGGGGAGCTGTTCTATCCCCTTTATCATTTTGGTTGCTCTTCTCTGTACCTTCTCCATCGCAACTATATCTTTTTTGAGATGCGGCGACCAGAATTGTACACAGTATTCAAGGTGCGGTCTCACCATGGAGCGATATAGAGGCATTATGACATTTTCCGTTCTATTAACCATTCCCTTCCTAATAATTCCTAACATTCTATTTGCTTTTTTTGACTGCTGCAGCACACTGAGCCGACGATTTTAAAGTATTATCCATTATGATGCCTAGATCTTTTTCCTCGGTGGTAGCTACTAATATGGAACCTAACATCGTGTAACTACAGCAAGGGTTATTTTTCCCTACATGCAAGACCTTGCACTTGTCCACATTAAATTTCATCTGCCATTTGAATGCCAATCTTCCAGTCATGCAAGGTCCTCCTGTAATGTATCACAGTCTGCTTGTGATTTAACTACTCTGAATAATTTTGTATCATCCGTAAATTTGATAACCTCACTCGTCGTATTCCTTTCCAGATCATTTATATATATATTGAAAAGCACTGGTCCAAGTACAGATCCCTGAGGCACTCCACTGTTTACCCTTTTCCACTGAGAAAATTGACCATTTAATCCTACTCTCTGAACTTGAGTCAGTAGATGTATACAGAGCAAAGATACATCCAGCTGTGCTTTCACTTATTTTTATAAGTTGGACATTGATTACAATTTTTAAACAAATCAGTAAAGTTCTTTATTTTGAACACCCAGCTCTATGTCCTGCTCCATTTGTCCAAGGCAAGCATTATCACAGCACCATTTCAGATAAGCAGATGCACACTGATAAAAGGAAGTACCTCACTGCCTGGGTCACAAGCAATAGCTTCCCCCCACAGAAAGGACTCAACCCTGGGTTACAGTCAGCAGGAGGGGACATGTGGCAGCGACATCAGCCCCATAGATATAAAAATACTTTTGTGGACCCTGAAGGATCATGCCCATTCAAAGAAAAGTTTTATATAATCCGCCTATAAAATACAACTATGTTAGGCGGTTTTCAGCCAACATATATAATATATAGAAACAATACACAAATCAAATTAAACACATATTCAAATAAAATCAGCTATAGCTAAAAATTAAAATAAATTGATTATACATAGTAATCTAATAGTTAATATAACAGCAATAATATAAATAGAATGTAAAATCAAGTGAAGGCAAGCTGGAAGTAACGAGTTTATAGCTTCCTTTTCAATAATTTGTAGTCTGATAAGATACAAAGCTCTAAAGATAGCACATTCGAGTAAATGGGTCCTGCTACAAAGGATGCTTGATGATGGACAGATTGAAGGTGTACCAGTTTATGAAAAGGCAGAACCAGAAGAGTCTTGTCCAAGGAGCGCAAATTGCAAGCTGGAACATATTTTATTAAATGCTGTGAGAGATAAAGAGATCCATCTTCCTGAAGGGCTTTGAAGACCAACGATATCATTTTGAATTTAAGCTGCTGGGCTTTAGACAGCTAGTAAGGCCTTTGAAATATGGGCTTGATATGATCTCATTCTTGACATGCAATGAACAATCGAGCAGCAGCATTTTGTAGTAATTGCAAGGTTTGCAACTCATATTGTGGTAGACTGACATATAAGGAATTGCAGTAATCAGTGGTGGATAGAATAAACGCTTGAATTACTGACCTATAATTCTTAATTGGAAGTATATATTTTAATGAGCTTACTACTCTAAGCTTGAAAATGGCAGATTTTATCATTGAAAGTTGTGGTTTAAATGAAAAAGAGGAATCAATAGTAACACCTACATCTCTTATAGTACCGACAAGTGTGATAGGGGCTCCGTTTACAGAAAGGTTAAGCAACTGAGGTGCGCAAGGGGAATTACTTATTCATAAAACCTCTGGGCGGGCGCGTGTAAGGCCCCGGGCACGTAAAACCCCAGACGCGCGTAAAGCCATTGCCGCTGTGTCGAGCGATCGCATGCCGGCAGCCTGCCAGTGTGCGCAACTTGCGCCTGCCTGGAGGCAGGCGCAAAAGGTAGGATAAAACTTTGGGGGGGGTTAGAGTAGGGCTAGGGGAGGAAAGGTTTGCGTTCAATAGACTTAGTGTTTGGGTACTTGCCAGGTTCTTATGGCCTGGATTGGCCACTGTTGGAAACAGGATGCTGGGCTTGATAGACCCTTGGTCTGACCCAGTATGGCATTTTCTTATGTTCTTATGTAGGTTAGGGGAAGGGATGGGACGGTCAGGCTAGGGGGAACGGAGGAAGGCAGCTCGGTTTGGCGCATGCAAGGTGCACAATTGTGCACCCCCTTGCGCAGACCGACCCGGGATTTTATAACATGCGTGCGCCTGTGGGCGCGTGCTATAAAATCGGGCGCACATGTAGGCCGCGCGCATATGTTATAAAATCTACCCCCTGTCTTGGAAAGATTCAGATTCAAGTAATTCTCCTTTAGCCAACTGTGAGTAGCTTTCAAGCACTTAGAATTTAGTTCGATGATGGTGAACAAATTGGGAAGAACTGGAAAAAGTAGCTAAAATGATAGCAACATAAATTGCAGGAGCAAATATAGATTAAATAAGAGAGAAAATAGGGCAGATCCTTGGGGAACTCCTGTGGTGATGGACTTCCATGATCTTTTATTTCCTATTTTAACTTGTAAAACTCGCTGAGAAAGATAGAATTCAAACCTTTTAAGAATATTTGTACCAAGACCAAAAGAACTCAGCCTATGTAGAAGAATCATATGATTTACATGGTAAAGGATGATTACATGTATAGGGAGATTATAATCAAGGAATTGCTCTTATCTAAGTGTAATAATATGAAATCCGACAGAGCTAAAAGACAAGTTTCTGTACACTGTCAAGGAATCCCCACAGTGACTGGGATGTAGAACACAATTGTCATTGATGAACATTGTAAATTGAGACAATTTTTTCTAATACCTTGGCCATTGTAGGCAGGTTTGAGACAGGTCTATAGCTGGAAACTAAATAATCAGTTAAGTGTTCTTTCTTTTTGATCAGCATCATCAGTGCTTTTTTGAAAAAAGAAGGCACATAAATTTTGGTTAAGGAAGAATTCTCAATTTTTGTGATGATTTCAAAAAATTGAGATTGTGAATTATATAAGACCCAAAAAGGACAAGAGTCAAAGAAACAATGCAAGGATTTTAATTTGGCCAAGACATTTTAGATTTCGGTACAGTTGACTATATCAAAGAGCAAATACCTAGTAGCAAAGGGTTCTAAATTCTCAGCTGTCATATGAGAAGTAGTATCTTGCAATTGTTTTACCTTTTCCAAGCAATGAGTTGCAAATTGTTCATAGCCAATCAAGATATCAGAGTTCCCTTTCTTTGGATGAAGCAAACTGTCAACTGTTCTCAAGTTGGCTGCCACCGTGTCTTCATGCTGCTCTCCCCGGAGGGAGGAAACTCACTCCAAGATGAGATTTGGGCAATGTTCTCTCAACCTAGCATGATGTTACCCAGGTAGAGAGTCCATCAAGCTAGGTTGAGAGAACATTGCACAAATATCATCTTTGGGTGAGTCTCCTCTCTCCGTCGGTCCTCAGATCTTCACAAGAGACCACTGTTCTGTTCGTACGTCTCACATTGAATGTCAAAGTGGCCCGTAACCCCCTACACCAATACCTAACCCTCACCTTGAGTTACTAGGTGGGCCTACCATAGGGATACAAATACCTATCTAGGGAGCAGACAGCATGGCTAGGTTCTCTCTCTCTCTCCCATTAACAGTGGTTGAATACAGGAAATACAACAGGACTCAGACTTATTACAAATTCTGAAAATGTTGCCACCATTTGCACTAACTTAGCTCTTCACATAGGTAATTAACACAAATTGCAATAAACTGTACATTAGCATAAAACACACCTTTTTTGCTATCGCATGCAATACTTATTGCATTTTGATAAATCCAGGCCTGAGTTAGCAAGGATTGGAATAGCTCCAGTCTAAGCTGCTCTGCCGCTTCCTAGCTGCCGCAGGAAGCTCTCTCTGCCCTTCAGGGGCCCTTCTGCTTTCTTTCAGGTGCCTATCCTGGAATACCAGGTACTCGCTCCTCGAGGGCCTCCTCTCCCTAATCTGGTGCCTGCCACTCTGCAACTTCTGCCTGCTAGGACTCCAACGATACAGCTTCTGCTTCAGTGAGTACTCACCTACAGCTTCAGCGATCTGCATTCGGAACTTGTTCCTGTTCACTGCACTGTCTCCACCTACTCAAGAGTGAGATGGTCCTCTCTGCTGAGGATCCCTGGACTACTACTGCTGGAGCTACCTTCCACTGCTGTCTGCTCCCCGGGCAGTGCCACCGTGCTGTACAATAAAGATCAACTGCTCAATGTTGCGTGTCTAGAGGCTAACCTGGTACTGCAGTTCCTCACTGGGCTCCTCCCCATAGGAGTGGCCATCACTGCAGTACCCAAGAATCCACTCCAACACCTCATAACCATAATAGTATGCTGCTATGCCTATGAACTAATTTTCTCATATGACAAGGTGCAACAGTTTCAGTAGCTTTTAATAAGGTACTGTTGAAAGATTGCACCAAAGTTTCTGTATTTTCATAGATCATAGTGTCTTCTAAAAGGGATCACTGACTAATGAACTGTTCAAAGTCAGTAGTTCCATGAATATGATTTGATGAACTATTTTGTAAGCCTGATTATGAAAGAAAGGATGGAACAAAAAAAAAAAAGAGTGAGCATACTTTGTACCTGCCCGCAGTTATGAAAATTGAATCTTATATCTTTATTTTATTGTATTATATCTAACGTTGTTATTCATCGCTTGGAGTGTCTTTTGATGAACAAGTGAGATTTAAATAAATTAAATAAAATCAGGGGGGGGGGGCTTACATGCAAATAGGAGCCCATTTTAAAATGCGCATGGGGCTTGCAGTCTCATGTGTACTACCAGAAGCTGCAGGAAAAGGCCTGAATCTCCACAGCTGCATTTATATCTGCTTTAAAGCGGCAAGACAGATTTGCAGAATGTACACGCAGAGCTTTTAAAATGAAGGCATCGTGTGTACTCTCTCTCCTCTAATCTGGCTAAGCCCCTTCCCCATCCATGCTGTGACCAGTGTAGGTACTTTTATCCAGGTGGGGAGGCAGGGGTAAGCATTTTTCAGTGGGGTTTTTACATTAGATGTATACCCGTGTAAAAACCTTTAAAAAATGCCCTCACACTGCTTTGGAATCTGTTTTTGAAATAAGGTTACCAGATTTTTAGCAGAAAGATCTGGGACACTTCTTTTCCCAGCTAAGGAGGGGAAAAGATTCCCTTTGGATATCCATGCGACTGAATAAATGTGGGAAGGCAGAGCACAGTTCAGCTAGCCTGTGGTGGCAACGTTATTTCTAGGCAGGCAGCAGATTGTATTTTATGTGAAATTTTTATGTATGTTTTCTTACGTAACCCGTCCCGAACCATAAAGGGTGCAGGTTATAAATATTTTTAAATAAGGAAGTCCATGAAAATGGGGGGAATTTGGTAATCTTACTTTGAAAGGCAGATTCTATGGAAACTTCAGAAATGCTCGGTTTCCAAGAGTGCTCTAAAATTACAGATCTTATAGATAGGGAACGATTTTTCACCATTTTGTATCCAGAATTAAAATCTCTAGTTCCTAGAGCCCTCTGAATAAACTTTCAGTAAGATAGTCATACACATTTTTTGTGGCTTTTTTTTTTCTACTAATCGTTTAAAACACGGGGAATTTTATGAACCATTTAAGGGAAAGTGCAAATCCATTAATTGTTCCGTAAGAGGAACATAATATGGAAACTGTGGTTTTAAAAATCTGATCTCTTAAAATCAGGAAAAGACAGTTTTCTGTAATGTGATATGTATGCTTTATAGGAAAGCATTACCGGTTTTCTTCATTCCATAGATTTAATAAAGCATCATTTAGTAAATCTGGCAAAGTTTACTGGTATAATTATAAACAAAAAATGTTTATGTCTAGTAGCCAGAAAATAAGTATTGAGGTATTTTTGCTATTGCATCTAAATTAAAGATCAAATGGAACAGAGAGCAAAAATCAGTATATTAGATACAGTAAGTAGATTAGAGCTAAAGAGGCCAATTGAGAGTGAAATATCAGTATATTAGACGAAATGAATAGGTTAAAGGTAAAGAAGCCACATTTCAGCAGTGTTTCTAAATAAGCACATAGATGGGTATCTACAGTCATATAACAGTTGTCCTGGATTTTCAGACAAGACTCAAGCTGCTCAGAAAATCTGATCATCTCTGCCCATAGAAATATGATCATTGTTAGTAGACTTTGGCCTGGATTTATCAAAATGTGGTAAATATTGCATGTGATGGGAAAAGGGGTGTATTTTATGGTAATAGGGAGTTTATTGCAATTTGCATTAAATACATATGTGGAGAAAGAGAGAGAGAACCTAGCCATAATGCGCTGACCCTAGATAGATATTTATATCTCTTTGGGAGGCCCACCTAGTAACTCGAGGTGAGGTTTAGGTATTAGTGTAGGGCTTAGGGGCCACTTTGACATTCAATGTGAGACGTATGAACAGAACAGTGCTCTCTTGTGAACATTTGATGACCCTCAGAGTGAGTAAACTCACCTAAAGATGAGATTTGTACAATGTTCTCTCAACCTAGCTTGATGGACTCTCTCCCTTACTGTGCTCTAAGATGCCTCCTTCCTCCTCTTTCACTCTGTCCTCAATTAAATTTTGAGACTGTGGCTATATCTATATCTGGTTCAGCCACCCTCCCCTCCTGTTGAAACAAAGGACAGGGTGGAAGGGATGTGGCTAGAACACAGGACACAGCGGAACAGAAAATAATTTGCTCTGCTCCCTTTTCTAGCCCACATGCAAAGCTGGTCATTGTAATAGGGGAAGGAACCTGGGCAGGACCATGCCAAATATCTTGTATATCATGGATACCACCGCAATAGTGTTCTATCATGTAATATACGCTGTTTAATGCATATTAGAGCACTACCATGGCTAGATGCATCTCTTAATAAGTTCAGGGCTTAGCTTGACAAATCCCAAGTTCTTAGTTTCCCTCCCTGCTGAATGGCTATGTTTTAATCATGTAAGTTATTACACGGCTAAAACTTAGCAGAATGGAGACTACCTGACACAATGAGTGCCTCCCCTACCTTGCCCTGAGAGCCTACTCTGCTCATGACCAAAAGCAAATTCATAACTTTCAATGCATGGCGGCACATACACATGTATGTGGCCAAGTACATATTTGCTATAGTATTTTATAATATGCGCATCGAATATATGTGCATTTTATAAAATACAAGTAATTCAACCATGCAAGATATGCATGCACATAGGCTTAAGCGCAACTACAGGCAATGCATTGAAACTGCATATATCGATGGATTGAACATGTGTACTTTTCCCACCTTATTTTAAATATATATGTCCATATATTTTATGCATGAAAGTAAACAAGGACTTACTCACATAAATCCTAATTTGCACACTTAAGTCAGCCAGCTTTAAAACATGCAGGCATCGAAGAAGTTAACCAGTTTTCCAATTAGTTCACCATTTTAACCAGTCTCTTTCCAGGTCATCGAGACCTTTCTGGTTCTTAAGCCTGAACTCTCCCCAGTCCACCCAGACTTCCCACCCTATCAGTACTACACAATACACTACTATTACTCTCCTGGGGGCAGATTTTCAAAGCCCTACTCACGTAAATCCGCCGATTTCAGAGCGGCCTTGGAGGGAACGGGGAAAGCCAGCAGGGCTCCCCAAGGGCTCGGCGCGTGAAAGGTGCACTATTGTGCACCCCCTTGCACGCGCCAACCCCAGATTTTATAACATGCACGCAGCTGCATGCGCATGTTATAAAATCGGGCGTACATTTGTGTACACCGGGTTGCATGCACAAATGTACGCCCGTGCGTAGTTATTAAAATCTGGCCCCTAGCATTTAATCACATTTACTCCAGTTCCAATGCTCACTGGTACCTAATTTTTCAATTTTAACTTTTTAAATTAGTTTTCAATAATTCATAAATTTACAGATTATCTTTTTTCTACAAATAATACTGTTCTCCTTCTTTGCACTCTATCATTAATAATTTGCTGTATTTTTGAAAAATATTAAAAAATTTAAAAATTAAAAATTAGATACTAGTGAGCATTGGAGTACTACACAATAAACATATTTAATATCACTTAATCCAGATAAACAGCAAGTTTAAAAATAAGCAAGTTAGTTGAAAAATGTACACATGTGTCTTTTAAGATAGCAACTTATGCATGTAACTATTATCCCCACTCTGGACTGCCCCTTTTTACACTTGTATATGTGCGCATGAAAGTGAATATACTCACATATTTTTTACTTTTATAAAATACGGAGTACATGAGTAGAGGTTACTTAACATGTGTATATGCTATGTTTTACGCACATAACGTTTTGAAAATTCATCTTTTACTGAACCTTTTGGTTGTGTATTTTATATTTTTATTGTCTGTGTAAGTTTTTGGACAACCTTGCTTTTAAAGTATGTGGAGATGGTTACAAAAGTACAAAAGAAAAGACAAGGACCGCAAGAAACTTATTAAATCCAAGATGGCAGACAGGATGCCCGAAAAATTTCCTGCGATATTGAATGAGGTCTTGGTGACAGAAGATTCTGCAGTGATGGCAAGTGTGTTAGCATCCAACCCCTTTGTTGCACAAGTTACGCCTGCCCAAGGCAGGCGTAACTTGTGCAACAAAGGTAGGGGAGGGGTGGGTTAGGGAGGGGAAGGTGCGGGAGGGGGTGGAAGGAAAGTTCCCTCCGAGGCCACTCCAATTTCGGAGCGGCCTCAGAGGGAACGGAGGCAGGCTGTGCGGCTCAGCACGCGCAGGCTGCTGATTTTGGGCAACCTTGCGCGCGCCGACCCCGGATTTTAACAGATACGCGCGGCTACGCGCGTATCTATTGAAATCTGGCATACTTTTGTTTGCACCTGGTGTGCGAACAAAAGTACGCGCGCGCATAGTTTTATAAAATCTGCCCCAAGTGTCTGGAAGATAAGATCAATGATTTATAGAATTGTTCTCGAAGGAGTGAGCTACGATTTTTGTTTTTTTCTGAAATGATATTAGAGTGCAGTTTATGAGATGCGTTGGAAAACTGGCTTGTGAAAGAACTTGGATTGGAGGAAATATGGGGGAAAATTCTCTTTGAACGTGAACACTACTTTGGTGTTTTGGAAGAAGAATCAAAATAGACCAAGGGCCTCATTATCCACGCCGCTCGCACGCGATAAGGGACCTTTTGCACGTGAAAAGTCCCTTATCGCGTGCGATACCAGGATGGGGGTGGAGTTGGGGCGGAGACGGCACAGGAAGAGGAGGAGTTGGGGCGTCACCGGGGCTGACTCTGCGCCGACACCACGGATAGCGAAAAGGTAAGTGCCTTTTCGCGGCAGCTTTCGCTCCCAATAGCTACACCTCCTATGATGGCGCTATTGTGTGCGAAACCAGCAGCGATTGCACCGCGATGTTGCGATCGCTGCCGTCTAGCACAGGCCCCCCCCCCCCCCCCCCGTTTCAGCCCCCCGCCCCTCATCTTCTAAAGTATCACAGGCCTGCGATACTTTAGAAAATGAGGCCCCAAGGTTTGTAATAGCAAAATTGCTGAATTTTGCACATAAATTTAACATCCTTCAGACTTATAGATGATGTGGTGAGCTTCGTTATGAGGCCAATCAGATTATTATTTTTCAAGACTTTTCCAATATTGTGGCCATTAAAAGGAAGGAATTTGGTCTGATATGCTCAGCACTGTTTAAGAAAAACATCCGTTTTTCCTTATTATTTTCAACAAAGTTAAAGGTTATCCATAAGGGGAAAATTCTAATTTTGAATACCGTGGCAGCAGCTTCTGCATTTCTGGAGTCTCTCTTTGATCCTGATTGACTGTTCTGTAGGACAATGAGGATTATATTTCATCTTTGGATTGATGGTCTTATAACATGAACTGAGGCTTTATGGACTAAATCTGTGATGGTGTAACCAAAAGAGCCATTCTTTAATTACCAAGTATGCCCAGGGAAGCACTAAGTAGAATAGGTTAGTGAATGTGGGAAGGACCCATTCAAATGCAGTCTCTCTGTTTGAGGGGTCTGGGAATTGCTGTTCCCCCCAGGTCTCCTGAGAGCCTGGAGGAAGTCCTTTATAAGTTTTGGAGAGTTAGGAGGTAGTGAGGAATTATTAATTCTTGATAATTGTTTCTTGAATATAGTGGGTTTAATTCTGGCAAATTTGGAAGGTTCACTTATAATGGTGGGGGATTTTAGTTATGTCAGTGATTCCTCTTTAGATAAATCTTCTAACTCAACAACAGTAAGATTAGGGAAGTCTAGAGGTATCCCCTTTTTGTGTAAAGCTTTGCAGTTAAATGATTCTTGGAGAGTTTTACATCCAATGGAAAGAAATTACATGCATATGTCAAGAACACATATGTCTTTGTCCAGGACAGATTATATATTAACATCAACTAGGTTATTTTCAATTATTCTGAAATCTAAAATTGAAACTTCTGGCCATTCTATGATATGGATAAACATAAAACTAAGTGCTACAAAAAATCTCCTGTGAATATGGATTTCCCATGTTTCTGGCAGAAGATCAAAGAAAATTTATAACCCTAATATTTTGTGGTGGTAAATCACAAGTGGTGTAGAATGAACCAAAAGTTAAACATTGAAAACCACAAATATATTTATGAGACCGTCATAGAAACATAGAGCTTGCAGTAAATCACTTAGACTAGAGGCAGTAATACGTAACGATATACTGCACCAACCACTTAAATATAATGCGGCTCAAACATATAATCATAAGTCTCATAAAAGAGATTCGCTATTTATTAAAATGTTTTAAAATTTTTTGTTGCATATAAAATATGCAACATTTAAACAACCACACTTTGCAATGGAACGTTGTGTTCTATGAGAATACAATTAATCCTTGATACTATAAGTTGTGTTGACCATTTGCCCCGATAAATCCCCCCCCGATAAAGAAAGAAATGAAACATGAATCATGTTGGGCATGGTGTTACAGGGCTTAACAAATGGATTTTCATAAGATAAGTGTTATTAGACTGTGCTTCCCTATATTTTATATGCAACAAAAATTTAGCTTAGCCAATTTTTAACTATGACCAGCTAAGTTAGCCGGATAATTTTAGACTTCCTCCAGAGCAGGTTTACAGTTATCCGGCCTTGTGTGGCCAAATAACTTGTTGTTAAGTGTTGATTCTGTCACCGCAGGCCTCCTGGCCCGATTCCTAACCCACTACCACAAATATTAAAACCCCCTCAAATGCCTCTAAATTAAAAAAATATATATAATTCACCAGTGCTGATCCTCCAGCCCTCTCCCCCATCCTACCTGGTAAATATTTTAAAAAATACTACTTCCTTGCCATTTTAAAAAATACTACCTCCTTGCCATCCTCCACAACCTCCCATGCCACCACCCTTCCCCCAAAGCCCTCCTACCCATGCAGTACTTGAATCAATCAGCCTTTTTCAAACACAGGATCATGATAAAGTGTGATCCCAGGCACTCCCAGCGTTACTCTAGTAATAAAAGCAGTCATGATTAACTTTTGAAGATGACACAGGAGATGGAAGTCATTTGTAATTGTTGCACCTGAAAAGTAAGTTTTTATTTCTTGAGTCTCCTTTTTTGTTAAGTGATTAGTGAAAGCTTAATGATCATGTTTTCTTTTGAAGATTTGGTTCCTGGCGCAGCTGTCTGTGGCAAAACATTGGCTAAGTCGAACCATTGTACCATTGCTCATTTTTTTGTGAGAAGTTGTAACTTGCAATCTGGATTTAAAACAAGTATTTCTTTATAAGTTGGATAAGTCTTGGACTTTTGATTACAATGAAAGCTACTTGATTTTAAGATTTTGATTCAAGATTTTTCACTATTAAGGGCTAAAAGTTTCATTAAAATGAAAGGAATTATTTTAGACATGATTATTCCTTAGCTGTGCCCGGTTCTTTAAGGTATACTGAGGGAGTTTCCTATACATTTCCTTACATACTCTCCCCCTCAGCTCAGCCTTGCCCGGAATGAGCATTTGCCTATTCAAGGGACACCTCTCTTGACAGGAAATCTGTATTCACATTCTCTTTTCCTGCCATGTGTCAGATCTTGTAGTTGAAAGGCTGTGAGGCCAGGAACCATCGCATCACTCTTGCACTGGATTCTTTTTTTTTTTTATTGATCCGTAAGAGTGGTTGATGTTTTGTTATGAGCGTAAACTGCCACCCCAGCAGGTAGTAACGCAAGGCCTCTAAGGCCCACTTGACTGCCAAGGCCTCCTTGTCAACAGTTGAGTACCATCTTTCATGTGGCATTGGCTTCCAGCTGATGTATGCCACAGGATATTCTTGGCCATCGTTCTTCTGGGCCACAATGGCCCCAAATCCGACCTCTGAGGCATCAGTTTGCACTGTGAAGGGTTCAGTGAAGTCTGGGTTGATCAGGAATGGTTCAGAACATATCGCTTCCTTCAGGGTTCTGAAGGCCTTTTCTGCTTCCTCCGACCACTGGTCCTTCTCTGGTGCTTTCTTTACCAGTAGCCTTGTGATAGTCTCTGCCTTCTCTGAATAGTTAAGGATAAACCTCCTATAATATCCTGTAAGACCTAAAAATACTCTCACTTTCGCCCACAGACTTTCAGAAAAAGGCTTAAGACTTGGCTATTTAAACAAGCCTTTACATAAATTCACTGATTCCCTAAAGCTAAGGTCGCTGATGCACCACAATGAATATTTTCTTGAACTCTCAGAACTCGCCAAATAACTGGCATTATTTCTGTGTTACCTATGCTCTGTATTCTTCTTCCCCCAGTTTTTTTCTCCCTGTTTTATTGTAACTTTTTTTACTTCATTTTTACTTCTTTACTATGTTAATGTTTAAAGGTTTTTTGTACCCCAGTTTCCTGTAAACCAACATGATATGACATTGTCATGAATGCCGATATAAAAAAGCACCAAATAAATAAATAAATAGGACTGGCACCCGGGTGATCACCATGATCTTTCTGGTCTGCAGATGGACCTTCCCCTTCCCCAGGGTATAGCCAAGATGTTGGACCTCTTGCCCACATAGCACACACTTTTGGGGATTAACCATCAGCCCTGCTTTCTTCAGACTGGTTAATACAGCCTGGAGTTGGCTAAAATGAGTCTTCCAGTCATGGCTGAAGATCGCAATGTCATCTAGGTAGGCAGCTGCATATCCTTGATGCAGGCGGAGCAGGAGGTCAACCTACTATGAAGGACAAATGGGAGTACCGTGAACTGGAACAGCCCCATGGATGTACAGAATGCAGTTTTCTTTTTTGCCAAGGCATGAAAGACACCGGCTAATACCCTTTGGTAAGATCGAGGGTAGAAGTGAACTGGGATGATCATTCAATTAATTCATCCACTCGTGGCATCAGATATGTGTTGAGTTTTGAGACTTCGTTAACCTTTTTGAAGTTGATACCGAACCTGATGCTGCCATCTGGCTTCGGCACCAATACCATGGGTGAAGACCAGTCACTGTTCGACTACTCTATTACACTGAGGTTGAACATCTCCTTCACTTCGGCCTCAATGACGCATCACTTGGCCTCAGGGATCCAATAAGGTCACTGGCGTACCACCATTCCAGGAGACATAATGATATCATGTACCAGCTGGGTACAACCAGGCAGGATCGAGAAGATCTCTTTGCTTTTCTCTACCAACTGCTTCAAATCAGCTGTCTGTTCAGTGGACAGCTTTTCTTTGAAGGGTACTTGGGATGGTCCAGTTCTGGCCTGACCTATGGGCCAAATTCTCTTTCCAAATTTTCTTTTCTCTGCCAGACTCTTGCGGCACCCATTTCTTCAGGAGGTTTATGCAGGTCTTCTTTCACTTATCTGGCTGAGCTATCTTGTAGTCCACGGGCCCTGTTTTCTTTAGGACTTCATAGGGTTCTTGCCAGTGGGCTAATAGCTTGCTTTCTGATGATGGCAGGAGGACAAGGACCCAGTTCCCTAGTTGGAATACTCGCTAGACTGTGGGGCGATTATAAGCTCAAGCTTGAGAATTCTGAGCCTTTTCCAGACACAGGCGAGGCGCCTCGCCAGCCTTCTTTAAGCAATCTTATACTATGAGCATGTAGTCCACTATGTTCTGACCAGGAATTGCTCCAACTTCTCAGGTCTCGCGAGCTATATCCAGAATTCCTCTTGGTGTTTTCTTCCATATAGTAATTCAAACAGGAAGAACCCCATTGAGTTTTGTGGTACTTTGTGGCTTATGAACAGCACATAGAGTAGTAGTATGTCCCAGTTGTTCCCATTTTCATTTACAAACTTTCTTAACATCTGTTTGAGTGTCTGAAATGCATGACCAGGCCATTCTTCTGTGGGTGATACACCAAGGTCCAGAGAGTCTTTACTTTGAGCAAGGTGCAGAGTTGTTTCATGACCTTGAAGATGAAAGGGGTACCCTGATCCAACAGGATCTCTTTGGGTAGTCCAAGTCATGAGAAAACCTCCAGTAGGGAGAATGTTTTCATGGGTAATGATTCAGATGGACTGAACCAAATCACGATGAACCTAGAAGATGTGATAGGCCTGATTGACAAACTGAAGAATAGTAAATCACCTGGACTGGATGGTATACACCCCAGGGTTCTGAAGGAACTAAAAAATTAAATTTCAGACCTATTAGTAAAAATTTGTAACCTATCATTAAAATCATCCATTGTACCTGAAGACTGGAGGTTGGCTAATGTAACCCCAATATTTAAAAAGGGCTCCAGGGGCAATCCGGGAAACTACAGAAAAGTTAGCCTGACTTCAGTGCCAGGAAAAATAGTGGAAAGTGTTCTAAATATCAAAATCACAGAACATATAGAAAGACATGGTTTAATGGAACAAAGTCAGCATGGCTTTACCCAAGGCAAGTCTTGCCTCACAAATCTGCTTCACTTTTTTGAAGGAGTTAATAAACATGTGGATAAAGGTGAACCGGTAGATGTAGTGTATTTGGATTTTCAGTTTGACAAAGTTCCTCATGAAAGGCTTCTAGGAAAAGTAAAACATCATGGGATAGGTGGCGATGTCCTTTCATGGATTACAAACTGGCTAAAAGACAGGAAACAGAGAGTAGGATTAAATGGACAACTTTCTCAGTGGAAGGGAGTGGGCAGTGGACTGCCTCAGGGATCTGTATTGGGGCCTGTACTTTTCAATATATTTATAAATGATCTGGAAAGAAATACGATGACTGAGGTAATAAAATTTGCAGATCATATAAAATTGTTCAGAGTAGTTAAATCACAAGAAGATTATGATAAATTGCAGGAAGATCTTGTGAGACTGGAAAATTGGGCATCGAAATGGCAGATGAAACTTAATGTGGATAAGTGCAAGGTGATGCATATAGGGGAAAATAACCCATGCTATCATTACACAATGTTAAGTTCCATATTAGGAGCTACCGCCCAAGAAAGAGATCTAGGCGTCATAGTGGATAACACATTGAAATCATCAGTTCAGTGTGCTGCGGTAGTCCAAAACACAAACAGAATGTTGGGAATTATTAGAAAGGGAATGGTGAATAAAACTGAAAATGTCATAATACCTCTGTATCGCTCCATGATGAGACCGCACCTTGAATACAGTGTACAATTCTAGTCACCGCATCTAAAAAAAGATATAGTTGCGATGGAGAAGGTACAGAGAAGGGCAACCAAAATGATAAAGGGAATGGAACAGCTCCCCTATGAGGAAAGACTAAAGAGGTTAGGACTTTTCAGCTTGGAGAAGAGATGGCTGAGGGGAGATTTGATAGAGGTCATGAGAGGTCTAGAACGGGTAAATGTGAATCAGTTATTTACTCTTTCAGATAATAGAAAGACTAGGGGGCACTCCATGAAGTTAGCATGTGGTACATTTAAAATTAATTGTAGAAAGTTATTTTTCACTCAATGCACAATTAAACTCTGGAATTTGTTGCCAGAGTATGTGGTTAGTGCAGTTAGTGTAGCTGTGTTTAAAAAAGGATTGGATAAGTTCTTGGAGGAGAAGTCCATTACCTGCTATTAATTAAGTTGACTTAGAAAATAGCCACTGCTATTACTAGCAACAGTAACATGGACTAGACTTAGTTTTTGGGTACTTGCCAGATTCTTATGGCCTGGATTGGCCACTGTTAGAAACAGGATGTTGGGCTGGATGGACCCTGAGTCTGACCCAGTATGGCATGTTCTTATGTTCTTATGTTAGGGCAATCTCCACCGTTGGGGTCTTCATATTCTGTAAGGGCAGTGCCTCCGGATACCTGGTGGCATAGTCCTGTATGACAAGGATGTATATGTTTCCTTGGGTCATTTTCTCTACTGGCCCCACAAGATTTATGCCCACTCTTTCAAATGGGGTCTCAATGATAGGCATTGGTATGTGCCACTTGTACCCCAGCAAACTTTGTGAGCTGGCAGGTAGGGTAGGACTGGCAATACCACTGGACCTGTTTATGAACATCTGGCCAATAGAATTGAGCCTGTATCTCTTCCCGGTTCTTTTCCTCTCCCAGGTGCCTCCCCCAGAAGATGATTGTGAGATAACTGTATTACCTGATGATAGGGTTTGGGAACTAGGAGTTGTTCTATCATCTCCCCTTCCACATTTCCCTTTGTGACTCTGTACAATAGATCCCTTTTCATCACAAAATAGGGAGGGTCAGGGTCTGCACTCTGGGCTTTTGGGACTACCTTTCCATCCACCTGTTCTATTTGTTTGCAGGCTTGCTTAAAGTATTCATCTTCCTGCTGAGCTAGCTTAAAGTTCCTCAGATCATCCCATTCCCATTTCAAGGGACCTGGTAAGACATTCTGGGTAGGTGGTTGTTCTCCCTCCGACTCAGACTCCTCCTCCCTGGCAGTCTCTAAGTTAGCAGCATAGGTGTATTTGTCCTGCCGGCTTTGCCTCCAGGACTTAGGAGTCTTAGAGTCTTTGTGAAAAAGATCAGGGTCCTCCAATGGAAAGAGGTCTGAAAACTCCAACTCTTCAGGTTCGTGACTGGACAAACTTGTCATAGGCTGAGTCAAAAGAGACTTGAAATTTGGATACTCCTGTCCAATGATCACTGGCTGGGGATCTTCAGATGTAACTGGCTGGTGGGATATTGTCAATGGTCCCCAGGAATATATGCCAGGGTCACTACTTTATTCTAGTCAATTTGGACTCGATTCATCAGGTCCCTCCGTATGAGCATTTTCACACTCCCAGAGTCGACTAGTGCATATGTTGGGACCCCATCCAAATCAACCGGGATCATAAACTTAGAAACTCCCAGGCTAGCGACACCTATGAAGTTACAACAGTATGGAGTGACCGCATTAATGTCCGCCTCATCTTTCCTGCAGGGGCAGTCTCTTGCGAAATGGCCTCTTCCGCCACAACTGACACATGGTGGTCCAACTACGGATTGTAGGTGGGGTGAACCATCTGGCTGCACCAGCTCTGCTAACAGTTGAGACCACTGAGACTTAGGACTCCGATGACCCCTATCCAGGTTGAGGGATTTCTCTCAAGGACCTAGTGGTTTGGACCTGATGATAGGCCTCTGCCACTTCTAGGGCTGTTTCAACCGTGAGGCCTGGATGCTGCCAAACCCACTGCCTCATAGGTGGATCAAGGCTGACCTGGAACTGTTTCAGCAGTAGTGCATTGGCTATCTCCACTCTGGTTTTTCCTTCCAGGTGCAGCCACTTCCAAGCAGCATCCTTAAGCCGGTGCAACAGGTTCCTAGGGTTATCTCCCACCTGTATAGTTCCATGTTGAAATCGCTGTCGGTATACCTCTGGGTTGAACACTGCTTGCCCAAGAATTGCTGTCTTGACTTCCAGATAAGTGGCCATCCTCTCCATATTAGCTGTTTGATTGGCATCTTGACTCGGTCCGGTAAGTAAATTCCCCAGATATGTAGCCCACCAGTCTTCTGGCCACACTGCCAGTCTTGTGGTGCGCTCAAGGTTCTTCAAAAACCCATCTGGGTATTCGGTGTCACTGGTGGTGGACGGGTCACAGCTGTTTGCACCATTTGGGCTACCTGCATTAGGGCTATATGCTGCTGCATCACTTGCTCTTGTAATGCCTCCTGCTGAGTAATTTGTGCTTGCAGGGCATTTTGCAATTGCTGCTGGCCAGTTGTAGGATTTGGATCACCTACACCATCTTAAGAATATTTCTGGGGTTAGGAGAGCAAAAACAAAAAAAGCCTTCTGGCCTCTCCGGCCCTTACTGACTTCTTGACCCCTGACTAACCAGGCGAGGATAGCTCCCTTGGCTTGTGCACTAGCTGGGTTGGAATTGGAAGGACCCAGGAAGAGAGAAAAAAACCCTAAAAAGGAGGGTTTTTTCCTTCTTCTCTGCAGCTCCGGATCCTTGTCTGTGCTTCGCATTTTAGGCAATGGATCCCACTTCTGCATCGTATGTGGTAGCTCAAGCAGTCAGTGGCTTGGGTACAGCCAGAGGAAACCATCAGTAGACTCTGGCTGTGCTTCACTGCTCTTTATTCACAGTGTATTCTAACAAAATGGCCACCAGCCTTCACTTCAGATACTTCTGGACAAGAAATGCAAACAAAAGCAACAGTGCAGCAGTTCACCTTAATCTAAGGAGAGTGCAGGCAATACACAGTCTTTTTATAATAGCAGCAAAAGCTTAACTGTGGCTTCAAAAACAATTGTACAGCTCACCTTAGCTTCAGGCCACAGATAGTCTTCAGACCTTGCAAGGTTTAGCATATGAAAACTCTCTCCATGCTGCCCAGGGCCCATCACAATCACACCCTTCTAGGGTCTGAGGTCTTATCCTCTGGGGAAGGGCTCCTCCCTTTACTCAGGATTCCCTGCAGCTCTCTGTCTTAAGGGGGACCACGCGAGATAGCTGTGCCCAGTACTTTAAGGTAGACTAAGAAAAATGAAATGGATATATTAATACAAACAAATAGAAAATAATAGATAAAACTATTCATATCAAGCTTTCCTGATGTTTACAATTATTGTGGTGCAATTTTTCTCTCAGATAATGTAAGTTAAGTACATCACTTATCTATGATATTTTGCACATGAGAAATGAGCAGTAAAGATTTCCCTGTCATCTGGAAATTTCTTATTTTAGTCTTTAATAGGAGTTGTATACTTTTCAATCTCTAAAATATTCTAGGAAGCTAGACACTAATTGCAAAATGATGGTGTTACCTATTTAGCAATCTCTAGCATTCCAGTCAGAAACAGACAGAGGGTGATTTTCCAAGGGATTTCCATGGGTAAAAAGCATTTTATCCATATAAATTGCCCGTCTGAAAATTGCCCACCCTGTAAAATTACATGTATAATTCCATAAGGAGCATACTTTTACCCACACTGTAATAGAGGCATTCCAGAGGGGCAGTTTGGTCAGGGCAGAAAACTTACACATGTGGTTTTGGATTTTCAAAACTATGCAAATAGCTATGGTCAGAAAAAGTATCCTTAGAAAAAAAGGAAGTGCAAATCTCTGCAGGTACTTTTTCCTTAGCAATTTTTAAAGCAATTTTTTTAAAAGAAAAAACTTAAAAAAAAGAAAAAAATAAAGTAAAAGTATAGGCATACTTTTTCTTTAAAAATAAATACAAAGACCTTACGTAAAGAGTACCCGTGAACCTTGCAGCATTGTGGGCAGTTTGAAAATTGCCCCAATAACACATAAACATAGGCAGATCGAAATTGTCTGCATTCATGACATTTCTTTCAAAGAGAATGATACCAGCTTGAGCAGGAACCGATACCTTTGCAATGTGTTCAACAGATTTAGGAAATGTCGCAAGGAATCGTTTAATCACCGGACAATTACTAATAGCATGCAAAGGTATAAGCCTGCAAATCAATGCACAGAGTGGAGCATTCACTAGGGAATGTGCTAATATGTCCGACTCACGCGCGCTGAGCTGATTTACAAAGCCACCAAGATATATGCGTATTTCCCAGAGCACACACATCTAAAAGGATTCGAAGGGGGCGGGGCATGGGTGTGGTCTGAGCAGGGCATGGGCGTTTTGGGGCATGAATCAGAGATGCACATGTAAATAATGATGCAAACCGGTGCACGCTGAGGCCGCCCCTGCTATGTAACTTTACTTAAGGTATGGATGCCGTGTCAGTTAAAATTTAAAGAAAAATAGGCAGATCTGCGGGGTTTTAAGGGTCAGGGCTAATTGGGGAGATTGAAGGCTATCGAACCAGGGCAGAGTGGAGAACCTATCTTCTAACTGGGTGAACTGGAGAAGAACTGGTAAAACTAGGAACGGTGTCGGCGCGTCTCTTTTAAAATTCCTTGATTTATGCGGTAGAAGCGGGATTTGCACGGGCCCACTTAAAATTTGGTGCCCATGTGAGTGCGGCCAGGCTGTTTTATAACATAAGTGCATATTCGCGTGCAAGTTATCAAATAGCTGCGTTCCGGGAGTGGGCCGATGCATGTGTGCACATTTGTGCCTGTGCGTCCATTCAAAAGTTACCACCATCTTTGTTTCCTTGGAAAAAGTACTCACAGGAAAAGCAGGTGCAAATATCTGTGGGTATTCTTCCTTAAACAATTTTCAAAGGGAAAGTATATTCATACTATCTCTTTGAATACTAGTACAAAGTCTGTGATTAAAAATTCCCAGGGCTTTCACCAGTGCAGTTTTGAAAATTGCATCCAAAACTGCATTCTTATTTTTGAGTTGTATTTCATTGCCATGTGAATTATATTGCATATAATACCCAGTCTTCCCCACTGCCTTACAGGCGTTCGATCAAACACCATATGGATTTTTCTTCACGCATGGCAGAATCAGAGCAAAAATATTCTAAAATAGACTACAAATGCAAGATACCCTTTCCCTTAGAGTTAAAACTGACTGTGAACACAAAAGCTGATGATTAATAAAAAAAACAAAACAGTTTTACTGTGTTTAGGACTGCAAATGCAAGCAAAAGACAGGAAAGGAAGATGAATTATTATGTAGCATTAGACAAGGAAGAGCATGAGATTATATAATGCATGAGTGTCATGATCACATTACAAGCACTCTGCTGTTCATGAACCATCATTTAACATTATGACATTTTTTTCTTGTCATCAAAGATAACTCTTGACATTAAAACTATGGGTAGCACATAGACTAATTTTAGCTAATCTCCTCTCTGTCCATTCATCAGTGTACTGTACCTTTCCTGTAGAAAGATGAAAGATAACGGAATTCCCCAAATGCCTCGAAAAATTCTAAAGAGCCGACAGAGACTCGGTACTATTTCTATGGGTCTGATTCACTAAGGGCCGGATTTTAAGAGGTGCGCGCGGGCATAGATTTGTGCGTGCAACCCGGCGCGCGCAAGTCTACGCCCGATTTTATAACGTGTGCGCACAGCCTCGCGCGCACGTTATAAAATCCGGGGTCGGCGCACGCAGTGGGGGTGCACACTTGTGCACCTTGCACGCACCGAGCCCAAGGGAGCCCCAATGGCTTTCCCCATTCTGCCCCCCCCCTCACCTTTCCCTCCCTTCCCCTATCTAACCCGCCCCCCAGCCCTACCTAAATCCCCCACACCTTTTACTTTTTTATTTACGCCTGCCTCTGGGCAGGTGTAGGTTGCGCGTGCCGGGCAAGTGCCGGCGCGCAATCCCCGGGCCCAGTGGCAGTGGAGAGACCTCTGGCCATGCCCATGCCCTGCCCCCGGACCGCCCTGCTCTGCCCACGCCTCGCCCATTTTTTCAAGCCCCGGGACTTACACGCTTCCCGGGGCTTGTGCGCGTCGCCGGGCCTTTCCTTGTTTATGGGAAAAAAAAGCTAAAACGTTAACTTTCAAACTGGTGCGTGGGCGCATATTGGCGCTCATACCTCAGCCTGCGCCCAGGGACGTGGCCATTTTATAGTACATGCGCACACATGTTATAAAATAGCCTGGCCACGCGCACACACACGTGCACCACATTTTAAGTGGGCGCGCAAATACTGCATCTACCTCATAAATCAGGGGATTTTAAAAGGGCGAGTGCCAATGCCATTCCCAGTTTTACCAGTACATCCCCAGTTCACCAAGTTAAGAGGTAGGTCCTCCAAACCTTCCCTGGTTTAATAGCCTTCACTCTCCCCAGTTAGCCCCAACCCTTAAATCCCTGTAGATCTGCCTAGTTTTAATGTTTAACTGGCACGTAATCCATAGTAGAAGTAAATTTATGCAGTAAGGAACCTCGGTGCGGACCCAGACACATAAGTATTTATGTACCCGTCCCAGGTTCACACCCCCGTTCAAACCATGACTGCGCCCTGTCCCTTTTTTGAAAACTTTCTGAGATGTGCGCGCTGTGAGAGATACGCGAGTATCTCGGCAACTATTAAAATCCACTTGGCACGTGCAACCCCCGACTTATTCGTGTATCCCCTAATTAATGCATGCCCCAGGCTTTTAAAATTCACCTTTCAGTGAATCAGGGACTAAGACATAAATAAAACATAAATGAGAACAACAATTTATGCAAATGGTGAAATTTAATTGATCGTGCTGGCAAATGTTTCTATCCCCAGAAAGGGATTTTCATTACATTACAGAAAAAAACAATCATATTTCTTAGATTTCTTTTCAGCTTGGAGAAGAGACGACTGAGGGAGGATATGATAGAGGTGTTTAAAATCATGAGAGGTCTAGAACGGGTAGATGTGAATCGGTTATTTACTCTTTCGGATAGTAGAAAGACTAGGGGGCACTCCATGAAGTTAGCATGGGGCACATTTAAATCTAATCGGAGAAAGTTCTTTTTTACTCAACGCACAATTAAACTCTGGAATTTGTTGCCAGAGAATGTGGTTAGTGCAGTTAGTATAGCTGTGTTTAAAAAAGGATTGGATAAGTCTTGGAGGAGAAGTCCATTACCTGCTATTAAGTTCACTTAAAGAATAGCCACTGCCATTAGCAATGGTTACATGGAATAGACTTAGTTTTTGGGTACTTGCCAGGTTCTTATGGCCTGGATTGGCCACTGTTGGAAACAGGATGCTGGGCTTGATTGACCCTTGGTCTGACCCAGTATGGCATTTTCTTATGTTCTTATGTTCTTAGATGCTTTTGCTTCCTTATTGGAACTTGTCCATCCCATGCAAGTAGGTGCAGGGTGCTGAAGCTATTATGTACTCTTGTGATAATGTCATGAGTGCTAAAAGACTGAATAAGGCTGATGGTGACTGGCCAGTGACAAAATATCCATCTGTAATGTACCAGACTCAGTTCTGCATTGCAGACCCAACATATGCTTTCAAAGAAAGCTGGATTGTATAATTATTTTGGGTTTGAACAGAGTAAAGTTGCTAACCTGCAACAGGAATTCTCTGGGGACAACAAAATGATCAGTCACACATGTGTGGATGGCATAATCCAATGGCATTGACCCACAGCATCCCCAGCATCTTCTGGAAAAGCCGAAAACTAAATAAAAGCTTTTACAGCTCCCGCCTTCAGGTTTCTTAATTTAAAAATGGCAGTAGCATCATACAATAAAATGGCACTGGCCACCCTAAGAACATAAGAACATAAGAAATTGCCACCGAGTATTCAAGGTCCGGTCTCACCATGGAGTGATATAGAGGCATTATGACATTTTCCGTTCTATTAACCATTCCCTTCCTAATAATTCCTAACATTCTGTTTGCTTTTTTCACTGCTGCAGCACACTGAGCCGACGATTTTAAAGTATTATCCACTATGATGCCTAGATCTTTTTCCTGGGTGGTAGCTCCTAATATGGAACCTAACATCATATAACTACAGCAAGGGTTATTTTTCCCTACATGCAACACCTTGCACTTGTCCACATTAAATTTCATCTGCCATTTGGATGCCCAATTTTCCAGTCTCGCAAGGTCTTCCTGCTTGTGATTTAACTACTCTGAATAATTTTGTATCATCCGCAAATTTGATAACTCACTCGTCGTATTCCTTTCCAGATCATTTATATATATATATATATATATATTGAAAAGCACTGGTCCAAGTACAGATCCTTGAGGCACTCCACTGTTTACCCTTTTCCACTGAGAAAATTGACCATTTAATCCTAGTCTCTGTTTCCTGTCTTTTAACCAGTTTGTAATTCACGAAAGGACATCGCCTCCTATCCCATGACTTTTTAGTTTTCATAGAAGCCTCTCATGAGGGACTTTGTCAAACATCTTCTGAAAATCCAATACACTACATCGGTGCCAAAGTGATATAAATTTGGCACAGGCCTGAAGGCCACTAGCATCATTTTTAAAGGAGGGAGAGCTGGGGGTACTAGTAAACACTGAATACCAATAGCCAGTAAGAGAAAAATCCTTTTATTATAAATTATCTTATAAGCAGCAGTATTACCAAGTAATGTAGAGTAAATGTCAGCTCAGCTCTTATCTGAGCTGTTACATTTAGTTAAATACATCACAGCCTCTAAATTTACATACCAATGAGTTAGTTAGTTAGTTTGTTAACATTTTTTAAACTAGCTGGCATTATAATTTAATGTCATATATGCTTATAAATATTTTTGTAAATCATATGACTTCTTGTAAACTGAGCCCACAAGGCAGAAATGAAACTCACTGCTAACCTTTAACATACTTTATTATTTCCACAACCTTGACCATTTTTACAAGTCCGATCAATGAAATCTCATTATGCTGTGATTATGCTGTTGTTATCTTTCTATTTCTTCACTGTCACCAAACTAGTCTGGCTTCATAGAGAATTAAAGCTCCCTTACAAGGGCATGAGAACAGGAGCAAGGGGGCATCATGTCTTCCCTTTCGACCTACAGACACCTCATGAGAGATCCTTGGCCTCAGCCATTTTCACAGGGTAGGAGTAGGGCTTTGAGGAGTCTGGGGAGGCCTGAGCTGGACCAGGATCAGTCCAGCTGGGTAGGCCTGGGCCCTGAGTTATGTTTGCAAGGTGGGAGGTGGGGATTGGGGGGAGTCCCAGGCAGGCCCTAGCTGGGCCCAGCTCAGCCCAGTCGGGTAAGCCCAAGCCCCAGGGTTGTCTTTGCTGGGTGGGATGTGGGTTGGAGGGCCTTAGGGAGGGCTCTTTTGGTTGTTTTTTTGTGTTTTTTTCTTAGTTATTTAATGTTTTTTTTTGGTTCAGGACATGAATTGAACTGAAAAAAAAAATAAACAAAACAAAAAATGAAAAGAAAAGAAAATATCCAGAATTGATTAAAACAAACCAAAACAAACATTTTTGCTCTGCATGACTGTAGTAGACGCCATGTTCAAGTAGTTTGTAAGAGATTGGCAAGAGAAAGATAGGGCAATAATTAGCAGGGCAGATAAGGTCCAGTGAAGGTTTCTGAGTTGTGGTGGGTTCCCAATACGTTTGAAGGAAGAAGGAACAGTTACGTAGAAAGTGATAGATTGGGGATATGATAGACGGATGACCAAAGGGGAGAAAGAACTAAGGAATTGGGAGGAAATGGGATCAGAGGAAGAAGTAGTGAATTTTTGGTTCAGGAGAAAAGTTTCCTTCTCTGTGACTTTGACAAAAAAAGAGGGAGTGGCAGATGATAAAGTGATGGGACAGGAACAAAGTGGAAAAGATGGAGGGGGTCAGGCTGTATCTTGTGAAATTAAACCATAGAAACATAGAACACGATGGCAGATAAAGAATATCGGCATGTCCAATCTGCTTATCTACATTTGTTTTACAATCCCTTTCTCTCCATCAGAAATCCTCTGTGTTTGTCCCATGTTTTCTCGAATTCTGAAACTGTCCTTTAGACTCATCACCTCCAAAGGAAGGCTGCTCCATGTGTCCACCATCCTTTCTGTAAAGAAATATTGGATTACTTCTGCATCTTTCATCCCAGAGCCTCTTGCTCCAGAGCCTCCTCTCTGTTGACAGAGGTCCGCCTCCTGTTCATTTACTCCTTGCAGGTATTTAAATGTCTCTATATCTCCCCTTTCCATCCTTTCCTCCAGGGTGACACATGTTTAAATCTTTAAGTCTGTCCCGATATGTTTTTTTTATGACGAGTATTGACCATTTAGTAGCTGACCTCCAGAATGACTCAGTTTAGTTTAGGTCTTTTTAACGATGTGGTTTCCAGAATTGCACACAGTACTTCAAACGAGGTTTCAGCAGAGACTTCTACCGAGGCACTATCGGCTCTTTTTTTCCTACTGGTTATTCCTCTCTCTATGCACCCAAGCATCCTTCTGGCTTTTGCCATCAACTTATCTACTTGTATGTCCACCCTTAAGATCATTAGATATTATCATCCCCACAACCCAGTCTTGTTTTGTATATAGAATTTCTTTCCTATACTGTACTCCCAATTTAGCTTTATTGCAACCCAAATGCATGACCCCCCCCTGCCTTTTTTAGCATTAAAATTTTGCTGCTAGATTCTAGATTATTCCTCAAACTTCACTAGATCGATCCCTTATCCTGTTTTTCATACCTTCCAGGGTATCTACCCTGTTGCAGACTATGGTATCATCCGCAAAAAGGCAAACCTTTTCCAAAAGCCTAGGCTTGTCCAGTCTATGGCCTATGTTTGGTGGAGCAAAATGTAGTCCACCAAACATTTTTATGTGGCCTGCCATTTCCTAAAGAGGAACAGCCAGCTGAATGATATCATCCTTTGTTGTCAGCATGCTCATTATTTTTAAAACTTGAGGGTTGGCTCTGTTAATCTCGTGATGCACAAGATTAGCAGAGCCAACATATGAGTTTCCATGTGCAAGAAACAGCAGGAAGAGTTGGCCAAATACAGCAAAGACCTCCTTCTGCCCACCCAAAAACAGGAGGAAGAGCACGGAATCATGGCAAGCCTACCAGGGCTACTGAGTTGGTGGCAAGGAGAACGTCTACTCCTCCCTATCCTCAGAAGCAGGAAAAAGAGCAGGCAACTGTGGCAAGGCCAACCTTCCACCACCCCCCCCAGCATAAAGAAGAGTTGTGTGATCACAGCAAAGCCTCCCCTCCCTGGAAACAAAAGGAAGAGAGGCAATCCCAGCAAAGCCCACCATGGTCCAGAGGAACAGCTGGCCAAAAATGGCAAGGACAATTCACCATTCAATGCACACCCTCCAAATGAAAAGCGGGCCATTTTGGAGGCTTCTCTGTTTGGCTTCAAGCGAGGGCAAGCAGGGACAGTAAGGCTGATCATAGCTCCATAGAGGCACATATTTTTGACCAGCCCAAGGAAAGATTAATTTGTTAGCGCCTGACCTGATTGGGAAAGCTGCTGGGGACAGTGGGTTAAAAGGGGGGTCCTGTTTCTATTCTATTGGGCTGGTGCAATAAGATGCACTCGGCAGAGCACACAATTTAACCCAAAGTTGTGCGCATATATTTTCTGTTCAAACTTACTGTTGATGCACCAAGGAGTTTGTGCACATAAAATGTGTGCTTAGAACTGTGCATATTTCTTAGCACCTTCTCATGAAATCCCATGCTAATGAAGGCATTAGCTATTACTCCCCAGTGCAGAGAGGTGTGCTTGCTTACCTTGTGTCTTCTTTCTATTGGAAACAACTCTTATGGCTGAATTTTAAATGCCCGGTATGCATAAAAATCGGAACTTACGCACCGCACTGCAGTTTCAAAAGGGCCCAGCCACGCGCGTACGTGCCGACACGCGCACAAGTGCCAGGCCCTGAAAAGGGACGGGCAGGGGCGGGACTGAGGCCAGCCGGGACAGCAGCCATTAGCTGCTGTCCCGGGGAAGCATGCGCCAGCAGCCAGCCGGCACACGTAACATACTTCTGCTCCAAAGGAGCCGCAAGTGATAAAATAAAAAAATTCCTTAATTGGAGCAGACTGGGAAGGAACTGGGGAAGGCCTGATTGCATCGCCACGTAGACTTTGCATAAATTCATTCCCCCTTGTGCGTGCTGCCCGCATATGCAGGCGTGGATTATAAAATTCGGCATGCATTTGTGCATGGCGAACGGATTTTATAACATGCGCGTGCTGGCACGCGCATGTTATAAAATTGGTGCGTCTCTATACACGCGCCGGTAACTGCGCGCTCATGGATGCACATGCGTATGTTATAAAATCTACCCCTTAGTCTGAGGTAAAGTTTCCAGGGCTATTATTAGTCTACCAGGATTTTATTGTATTTGTAGAACACGTGCTTTGTGCACACAAACATGATTTCCGCACATAAATCCTGAATACAGAACATGGCTCTCAAGTTAAGAACATAACATCTGATGAAGGCACAAAAGTTATGCTCTTGACTCAAGTTAGGGTCACAACATTAGTTACGGATACAAAAGTTATGCCCTTAACTCTCTGCTCCTAATTATGCGCAGAACAGATTTTTGTGCATATAAATCATATTTTATGCACAAAAAAACATAGTTTATGGGCACAAATCATGTTTTCTGATCATCAAATATGTTTGCTCTATGTGCACAAAAAATGTTTTCTGCCAGTAATTTTTTTCATTTTGCTTGTCTGATGGGGGGGGGGGGGGGGGCTCTGTCATCACGCGAACTTGTACTTATATTTTTGGATGTTGGGGCCAGGGCCGGCATGTCCATTTGGCTAACTTCGGCGGTCGCCTAGGGTGCCGAGCCGTAGGGGGCGCCGAAGAGCAGCCAGGTGGTGCCGCAAACGGGGCCTATCCCGCTCGCGGCAAAGAGAAATAGAGATTGTGTGCTTCTCAGGGCCACGAGCAGCCCTAAGAAGTACACAGTCGGTGGCAAAACAGGTAGGGGGCATGACCGAGGAGGGGTCGTGACCGGGGGCGGCAGCGCAAGGGTCTTTCAGTACCCTTGAACCGGCCCTGGTTGGGGCTGTCTTGAGTGGCAGCCCCAGACTGAGGAGAGGGATCAAGTTTGACCCCTGCATAATTTTTTAAACTTTTAGCTCTTTTTTTTTTTTTACATGAAAAGGAAAGATGCCACATTTGTTTTGCTTCCCGGTGTTTTACTGCAAGACAAAGCAACATGGTAATATAGCCAAAATATTTTTCGTGGAGGGGCCCACTATCATGGCTATCCCCTCCAAGACAGGCACCCCTCCCATGAAAAAACATTGCGGCTTGATGAATCCAGGTGAAAGGCAGAAAAAATAAAAACAAATGTAAACATGCTAATAACAGTAATTAAAATTAGAGGGTACAAAATGATGAATAGCAAAGACAATTCCCAGGTTCTGGTACTGATCTGGATTGTCTCTGATCAGATTACATTTCTGGCCTGATGGCATGTTACAATATATTTTTGCTTGCTATAGCTCCTGTTTCTCCCTTCATTATGTAGAGTTTTCCGGCTCATTCCTTTGTGCAAAATGTTTGATTTTCCCTGTTTTGGTAAATGTGCATCTCTGATATCTTTGTATTTTGCGCAGCACAGGAGGAAATGCATTTCTCTTTCTATTTCTCCAGGCTTGAGTTGCATGCAGATCCTAGCTTCTTGGGGTTTACATTTCAGTTTTTGTTTACATATTTCTATTTGTAGTTTGCGGTTATTCTGTATTGAACAAGAGTCTGTCTGTATTCTGCATGTGTGAACAAACTGAGGTATTTTGCTAAAGGTAGGTTCTGTGTAGGGATCAGCTTGTTCTGTTTTCCAATCTATATCTCCCAATAGGAGGGATAGTGCTGTTCTAAGGCATGTTACTGTATAATATTTGCAGGGCTGCCTTTTTATAGGCAGGGGTTTTGGCGTTAGCATCAGTGCTGTTTTGGGTTGGCAGGTTTGCTACATAAACGTCCAGTGTCTTTTTTTGTAGGGTTTTATATTATTGCTAATGAAGGTAGTTTGAGATTCTCTTGGTACTTATTTTTTGAGCCACAGCAACTGAGTTATTTTTGAGAAGTCATCAACAAGCAGTCACTAGAGCAATGAGTGCCTCACTGGTAGATTGATTTTGATTTTTTTTCCATGTGGTTTTTTTAACTCCAATAGATATTCTTTTTCCCCCCTCATGTTTTCTCATTATATTTTTGAAATCTGGGATCCCCTCTATACATAGTTTCTGTTTCCTAATTGGATTTTTTGCCCTGTATTATTATGACTATTGCTGTTAATTGCTCTTTTTCATTATCTTTATTTGTAAGATTTCATTTCTTATATAAAAATAACATGAAAAATGTCTAAGACAGGAATGCAAATGGGGCATACTGAAAAGTCAATGATATACTAGCAGGGTGAACTGAACTAAAATTTAGTTTTTATTATGTCAACCAGCAAAAGTACCTGTTCTACGTATAGGTGTGCTGTGTGCAGCGTGGTCTGTGGGTTGTGGTGTCCAACTGGGTGTGAAATGTCTGGCTCTGTATTTGCCCAGTGTCTTCTGTCTGCGTCTCTCTCTCTCTGGGGCCGATGCAATAAAAGCACGCGGTGAAACTGCCTCCGTTTTCCTAACGTACGCACATCCACAGCCCCCGGGCGCTCGATGCAACAGGTAACTGAGCTGCTGCGCTAAAAAGGACGCTCTAGGGAAAATTGTGCATCCCTGGCGTGACCTTGGCATCAGGCACCCAGGAAACGTGGCTGTGTGCAGGATAGGAACGTCACCCCACATTGAGCAATCTGAAGAGGTGATTTAGCGCTAGGAAAAAGGGTGCTGTGCGTGCCATACTGAGTAAACTGAAGAAGCGATTCAGCGTCACGAAAAAAAAAAGATGAAAAGTTAGGAGAAGAGAGAAGTTCAAGATATCGGTTAGATTGAAAGTTATGCTTGATTCTTGGCTATGTAAGGGATGGGAATGGTTCAGCAGTCATCATAATTGATCATTTAAACACATTTAGTGGATATGAGTATTGTTGAAGTACAGGCATAAAATCATCAATGTGAGAAGTTGTAAATGGCATATAAGCCATAGGGATTTGACACATATAGGTCCTAGTGAAGAGCTGTAAATGGCATATAAGCCACAGGGATACAATAAGGAGTTATATGTGTGTAATTGTTCCACAAAAATGTGTTAGATAAAGTGATATAATTTGTGCATTTAATTACAAGTCTGTATTAAGTTTTTAATGGTGTGAGTGAGGATATCTATGAATGAGGGGAGGGGTGGTTTAATATATGATACATGACACATTTTTTAATATTGTGATAGTGGTTTGAAAATAAAGTTTGATATCTCTCTTATATGTATGTGAATGTAAAAAACAAATTAAACATATACTAATTATTGAAATAGGGGGGGGGGGGGGGATAATGAGCTTCTAGGAGTCAAAACCTGGCCATTTAACCAAGCCTTTAACAACAAGGATTGATTTCTTGTATTGATAATTTTTAGTGATATACTTTTAATGTTACATTTTGCAATTTAAGATGTGTTTTGAACTATAGTTTTATTTGAATTTTAAGATATATTTGGATCCATTGTTATTGTATTTTAGCATATGTTGAGACAGATTTTATATTTTAGATGAACCGTTTTAAAAGCTACCTTTCTCTTATACGCAAATGTAGTAACCAACATTTGATTTATGCTGTAACCCGACGCGATATGTATCAACGTGAATGCCGGTATAAAATAAATAAATAAATATCTATACTCAAAAGTTTGCTGACATTCTCACAGCCACATCGTTGAAAGAAGATTAACAACATGAAGGGGAGGGAGGAAGGAGCAGTGAAAAAAGCTAGTGTGCAGACCTTGCATCACAGCTTCAGTAAGCTCTCCTCTTTAGCAGCCCCCACCCCACTCCTTCCCAATTCAACAAGGCTGCCCAGAAGCTGATATCCCACCTTCAAGACTTTGCGGAATCTAACATAGCAACAAGGATGCCAATAACCCCTGGATTGCCCACATGATCCATCTTGACTTCCCGATCCCCCGTACCCTTTGCAGGAAGGAGATGTGTTTACCTCCTGCTGTCTTGCCCAATACTATCAAAATCATGCTGGCTCAGCAGCAGCTCACACTTTCACCAGTGAGGGGCTGATGCAAAAAGCAGAGTGTTAAACCGGTGCGCTGAAATTCTGCACACAGTTTCTTAACACAAATGCAAAAATTTGTTTTTTTAATAACTCCCGATGCAGTAAGCTAATGTATCGGGAGTTAAAAAATGCACACAAACCAGAAAGGCTTAGTGCACAGAAAAATAAGTTTATGCCCACAAATCACATTTTCCACGCATAAAATAAGATTTATGCGCACAAAATGCTTTCTGCAGAAAGTATTTTTTGTGTGCATGAATCATATTTTACGCTTGGTAAATGATTTGTGCAAATAAACCATGTTTTCTGCACATAAAATATGATTTATGCACACAAAAAAATGTTCTCATGCAGAAAGCATTTTTCATGTGCATAAAATCCATTTTCATGATTAATGTGAATTAGACTGAAGTTACAAAAAATTAGTTTAAATGCTTAAATGTAGCCTCGTAGAAAATCCATACCAAATAATATAGTGTAACTCCTGATGGGGTACATGGGAGGGGGTGAATTCCCTATTGTTTAAGGGTCATCCCTTCCAATTTTTGTGAAGGTTCTTCAAAGCAGGACATGCATTTGGTGAAGTCGACCTGATGGGGGACACAGTGCTCCAACACCACTCTCTTTTACTGTATGGACGGGGAGGAGTTCCTGTCGCTCCCGTAACCTCTTACACCATCCATAAAAAACAGGCCGGCTCAGTAATGCATTCTGTATCAAATTCCAAACAAACTTTATTCTCTGGTATTTCCAGCCAGCAATTTTTACATGGCTTCACAAAATACCGAGTAATTTCAGAGAAAAAGCATGGGCTTCCCTACAGTGAGATTATTATCCTCTCCACTGCTTTTTCTCTCCTTCAGCCCTATGGGAGCTTTGGTTGGTTCAACGCACCCGTACACCAAAATTCCCATCCAATGGGCACACAAATATACTGTACAAGCACAAAATTCCATGACATCACAATACACCATGCCTTTTATTTCCAAGGCACTGCTCATCTCTCACCACGGTCATGGGTCTCTTTATCCCAAACTGCACCCCATCACTCTTCGGTGTTAGCTTGCACTAATTAGGACACCTTGGAGCAATACCTTAGTACACTTCACCCCCTCTTTCAGCACCTATTATGCACTTCTTGATTAGGTCCTGGGGAGGAGGACACCACCACTCCACACCCCAGCCACTGGCCTCTCTGCTTCCCTGCCAGGGTTTAGCTCCTCTGAGGGAGGGGGGAAACCTGTCTTGTCCATCTGTTCCGGGCTCCCCAGAATACTACATGGCAGTTCCTCACTGGGTTAATCCACCCCATTCCTCTACTTCTCTTTTGGAGCCATATGGTAGTTCCTCTAGGAGGGAAAGAGCGCGCTCCTTGCCGCCCTGGTACTCCTTGGTGCCGGTCCTTCCATGAACAGGAATGGAATCCACGCCACCTCCTCTCGATCACAGACCTCTCCCCTGAGGGAAAGACCCCTTGAGGGGTCCCTGGGCCTCTCAGCTCACAAGCTGGGTACTCCAGCAGATTACATAGCTGAAGGTTCCATGGTGAGACCGCACCTTGAATACTGTGTACAATTCTGGACGCCGCATCTCAAAAAAGATATAATTGCGATGGAGAAGGTAGAGAGAAGGGCGACCAAAATGATAAAGGAGATGGAACAGCTCCCCTATGAGGAAAGGCTAAAGAGGTTAGGACTTTTCAGCTTGGAGAAGAGACGGCTGAGGGGGGATATGATAGAGATGTTTAAAATTATGAGAGGTCTAGAACGGGTAAATGTGAATTGGTTATTTACTCTTTCAGATAATAGAAAGACTAGGGGACACTCCATGAAGTTAGTATGTGGCACATTTAAAAGTAATCGGAGAAAGTTCTTTTTTACTCAACGCACAATTAAACTCTGGAATTTGTTGCCAGAGGATGTGGTTAGTGCAGTTAGTGAAGCTGGGTTTAAAAAAGGATTGGATAAGTTCTTGGAGGAGAAGTCCATTAACAGCTATTAAGTTCACTTAGGGGGTACATTTTAAAAAAGAGCGCGCGTGCGTACTTTTGTTCGCTCACCAGATGCGAACAAAAGTACGCCAGATTTTATAAGATTTATAGATCTGGGGTCGGTGCGCGCAAGGGGGTGCGCATTTGTGCAACTGCGCGCGCCGAGCCCTGCGCGCGCTGCCTGTTCCCTCCAAGGCCGCTCTGAAATCGGAGCAGCCTCGGAGGAAACTTTCCTTCCACCCCCACACCTTCCCCTCCCTTCCCCTCTCTTCCCCTACCTAACCCACCCTCCCGGTCCTATCTAAACCCTTCCCCTACCTTTATTCCAAAAGTTACTACTGCCTCCGGGCAGTAGTAACTTGCGCGCGCTGGCTGTCTTCTGGCGCGGCAGGCCCCGACACAGGCTGCTGTGTCGGGGCACTCTGCCACACCCCCGGACCGCCCACACCCCCCCGAACACGCCCCCAAACTGACACCACGCCCCCTAGCCACACCCCCGACCGCCCCTTTTTGCAAGCCCCGGGACTTATGCGCGTCTCGGGGCTTGCGCGCGCCGCCGAGCCTATGCAAAATAGGCTCGGCACGCACAGGGTTTTTTTTTTTAAGGGTTACGCGCTTAACTTAAGCGGGTAACCCTTTTAAAATCTGGCCCTTAGGGCCTGATTTTAAAAAGCATTTACTCGAGTAAAAACCAGGTTTACTGGAGTAAATTCACTTTACTTGAGTAAGTAAGTAATCTTTTCTTCTTCTTACTCCTAGTTGTACGTATCCTTGTTTATTGTAACTGTATTTATAATATGTATATTACATATTTGGTTCTATGTTCCGGTTATTACCCCATTGTTTACTGTAAACCGGCTTGATGTGATGTTATCACGAATGCCGGTATAGAAAAAAAATCAAAATAAATAAATAAATAAATAAGTGGGTTTTTGAAAATTGCTACAATATATGCCATTGACTTGTCTATAGGATTTACTCACATAAGTGCACTTTACTTGAGTAAATGGCTTTTGAAAATTGCTACAATAGTAGCTACATTTACGCATGTAACTCCTTTTGAAAATTACCCCCAACGAGAATAGCCACTGCCCTTAGCAATGGTAACATGGAATTGACTTAGTTTTTGGGTACTTGCCAGGTTCTTATGGCCTGGATTGGCCACTGTTGGAAACAGGATGCTGGGCTTGATGGACCCTTGGTCTGACCCAGTATGGCATGTTCTTATGTTCTTAAGGTCCCTAATCCCTACCCTATTTGGGAGAGGGCAGGGGAGAAAAGGCTAAACCCCACCAAAAACTTTCCCCTTTATACTCCCTGCCCTCTAGAATCCACCAATAAGAGAACCCCAAACTGTTATGGGGACATCTACACTTTTCCCCCAAAAGCACATTAAACAATTTATATCATGACTCATTCCCCTACAATGCCATCCTGTGGTCATTTCATGGTACTACATGATAACTATTTAACACGTTTGTTAACCAGTCTAGACATGACGAGGGCAGGGTCTCCCTCACCCAGACGGTTTTCACATTTTGACCCAGAATAAAGAGCTCACCCCAATAGAAATAAAACAAATTCCAAAACTATTTTTATTAATATTCACAGCATAAAAAAATCCCTTATAACTTAAATGTACATAATTAGCAACATATTTATAAATTACAAATATAAGCCACCATAAACCAAATAAACTAAACAAAAATCAACTACATACAGAATAATCACAATAAAAATATCAGTGGGGACACAAATCAAAACACACTTATAAACAGACACATATAAAAAGAAAGATAACACAAATGATCATGATCAAACAAATACACCCACTCCATAAATTCAATGCACAGTTTCTTAATACAAAAGCTAATTATTTTTTAACTCCCAACACAGTAAGCTAATAAGTTGTGAGTTAAAAAATGCACACAAACCAGAAAATGTGTGCACAGAAAAGACTTGGCAAACAAGTTTATGTGCAGAAAATGTGGTTTATGCTCACAAATCACTTTCTCCACACATAAAAATAAGATTTCTGTGCAGAAAGTAATTTTTGCGTGCATAAATCATATTTTATTCTTGGAAAACAATTACATGTCAGGCACAATAGGTAGGTCCATGCGTCAGAGGATTTATAATCTAAAAGGAAAATTCTCAAAGGGTTTCTGTTCATAAAAATAGCCTACACATGCATAAGTAGTCTGTATATACGTAAATTTCAACAGTACGCAAGTGTTTTCAGTTTTGCCTGTACGTTTTACTGGGGATAAAGGGGTGATCTAGGGGTGTTGCGGAGCAGTGTTCAGAAGTACACATGGAAGTTGATATTTTGTAAGAGACTCATATGTATGCATTACTAAATGTATTCATACACTTTTACACCCACTATTGACTCATGCAAATGAAATTAACTTGTTTGTTGCCTGTAGTTTTTGGATGGGAAGTCTGAGTGAACTGGTGGGGGGGGTCAAAGTGAAGTGCTAGAGGATCTAGGTGAACTGGTTTGACCTGTCTTGATTTTTTTGGTTTATTTTAATAGTATCATTGTGCGATCTGTCCTTTTATGTTTTTGTTCATTTTAGCAGTTTTACTTTGTTTTAGTTATTTTTAAGGCTTTTAAAATACTTTTTATATATTTTATAGAGTATAATTTGTATTGCTTTGATTTATTTATAAGAAATGAGATTAATTAAATAATAAATTGAAATAGAAAATTGAACTTGGAGAAGGACTGGGTGAACTGGTGGAGGTATCAGTGAGCTGGTGATTCCAAGTATGAGCGCAAATATTTTCAAAACAGCCTATGTGTATATTTTATAAAAAGTTGCCTCTGTGTCATGGCTCATCTGCTGGCATGGGGCAACCCCTGGAGCTGGAGCGGGTGGCCCCCATGAACAGCTGGCTACAGGGATGGGGCTGGCCTGATCCCCATTGTCTTCTGCCTAGCCAACTGCTTCTCCCTCAGATTACACCCTTAGGGGCGGATTTTAAGAGCCCTGCTCGAGTAAATCCGCCCGGATTTACGCGAGTAGGGCTTGCACGCCGGTGCGCCTATTTTACATAGGCCTGCCGGCGCACGCAGAGCCCCGGGACTCGCGTAAGTCCCGGGGTTTTCCGAGGGGGGCGTGTCGGGGGCGGGGCCGAGCGGCGCGCCGTTTTCGGGGCGGGACGCGGCGTTTCGGGGGCAGGCCCGGGGGCGTAGTTTCGGCCCGGGGTGGTCCGGGGGCGTGGCCGCGCCCTCTGGAACCGCCCCCGGGTTGCGTCTAGGCGCGCCAGCGGCCCGCTGGCGCGCGGGGATTTACTTCTCCCTCTGGGAGGTGTAAATCCCCCAACAAAGGTAGGGGGGGTTTAGACAGGGCCGGGGGGGTGGGTTAGGTAGAGGAAGGGAGGGGAAGGTGAGGGGAGGGCGTTAGCGAATTCCCTCCGAGGCCGCTCCGATTTTGGAGCGGCCTCGGAGGGAACGGAGGTAGGCTGCGCGGCTCGGCGCGCGCCGGCTACACGAAATCGGTAGCCTTGCGTGCGCCGATCCAGGATTTTAGCGGCTACGCGCGTATCTACTAAAATCCAGCGTACTTTTGTTTGCGCCTGTTGCGCCTACAAAAGTACGCGAGGGCGCCCTTTTTGTAAATCTACTCCTTAGGTTCTGGCAGCTGGCAGGACAGATTCAAAAGATTCAGAAAGACACCTACAGGCAACTACTAGGAACTAAAAGGTTCCAAAAACAAAACACAGAACGAGGACTAGGGAGTCACCAGGAAAACAGCCAAGCGAACCAAAACAGGGCAGGAACAAACAAAGGCCAAGGCTAAGAACACTGAGAAGCATACGACTAGGACTAAGGTACACAGAAGGGTAAAGCTCAGGCTAGAAACAAGCAAATGCAGAAGACTAAGGCTAAGGCAGAAACAAAGGCAAGGAACACGGAATAACAGTTAGCCACTCTACTGGGGCCAGCAACAAGGAGCTAGAGCTAAGGCTAAGGACAGATAAAGGTCACAACCAGGAACAGCAGATTACAAGACAAAGCAGGGTACTCACAGTGGGGACAGTTTGAGGGTGATATTCAAAAGTCATTTACATAGAAACATAGACATGAGGGCAGAAAAGGACCCGTGGTCCATCCAGTCTGCCCAGCAAGCTTCCCATGGTAGTGTCTGCTGCAGGTTACCCCCATGTATCAGTCACATTTGCTTGACGAGCTTTGCTTATGGACTTGGCCGTAGAAGCAGTCCTGTGTATTTTCATTAATAGTTGAGCATCAGTACCCCAGACTACAAAAAAGTCCTGGCTCGTGTTAATTGTCTCTGAATCCAAATTTCATTTTCCTTTCCGTCCCCACCCACCTCCTTTGAAGCAGAGAGCAATGTTGCAGTTGCATCAAAAGCATCAAGGCTTATTGGTTAAGGGCAGTAATTCCATGCCTTCTGTTAAGGGTAGTGACTGCTGCTCTATGCTGGTTACCCCCATGCTCATCAGTTTCACAGACCATAAAATTTGGGGCCCTTGATGGTTGCTCTCTAAATCCAATCCCCTTTTCCCCTTGCCTTGAAGCAGTAAGCAAAGTTTGAGTTGCATCAAAAGTATCAAGGTAACAGTTATCAATCTAAATGGTTTACTTGGCAATATTTAACTATTATTCAGCTAAATTCTAGCCGAGTAACTAATTATTTAGCTAGAATTTAGCCAGATGAGAAGGGGGCATTTGGGGGGCAGGAAGGAGGTGTTTTGGGGCAGCACAGACTTATGCGGCTAACTCTGATATGGAGTTAGTTGCTTAAGCATTGCAATTAACTCTGGTCGGTTAGCCGGTTAGACAGTATATTCAGCTAACTAGCAGAACTGCACAGTGGCTAAAAATGGACCTCTTTATATCATCCTGTGGCAGTGCTGGAGCAGGGCCACCAACAGGACCCCCAAACGATAGGACTTAGAGGACTGAGCAGGATGGAACATGACCCACAGAAGGCCCCTGCTAGGGGGAGGGCAGCACTGCACACAGTGCGCTCACATCCTGCATGCAATTCTGGACGTTTATTCGTGCAGTGTCAAGATTATTCTGATTGTAAAATACACACGCTTATGTTTATAAAGTAGGTAGCAAAAGCATGTGGTTTTTTTTGCATAGGAAATATTTGTGCATACTGAAACATATGCACATATTTTTGGATAAGAAATACACAGTATTTTATAAGCTGTACAACTCCCACTCAGTATTAACCTCTGCAAATCCACTTATGCAAACAAACGCTGTACCACAGATAGATCTGAAAGTGGAGCTCCCTGTTTGTACCTAGGGCAACAGAAAATGAAGTAATTTGCCCAACACCACAAGGAGCATCAGTGAGAGAGGGCGGGATTTGAACCATGCTTTCCCAGCCTTCTGTTCTAACCACTAGTCTAGTCTAAGTATACATAACACCCTCCTTCAAGCCAAAAATGTAAAAACAAATATTTACTAACTGCAGAACATTGTGCAAACATAAGTAAAGCACTGGAAACATCTAGTGTCTGTTAATGCATCTAAAACATTAAAAAAAAAATAAAATGCTAATAAAATAACCTAGAATTCTTCAAGCAAAAAAAGTGGGTTTCTTTTACCTTTGTCATTTGCCTGCCACTCACCATCTCTTAACCTGTCAGCCCTACTCTCTAGCTGTCTCTCACACTCTCCTAGATCTAGTCTCTAGCTGTTTCTTTTTTCCCAGCTCCAGTCTCTATCACTCACCCATTCCAATCTCTAGTATCTAGCTATGTCTCATCCTCTCATAGCCCTAGATTCTAACTGTCTTATATCTTCCAGCTCCTCTCTCCTAGCCCTAGTCTTTAGCTGTCACCTTTTCTGAGCCTTACTCTTCAGCTGTTTCCCTTCTCCCAGCCATACTATTTAGCTGTCTCTCACCCCCTCTAAACTCTAGTTTCTAGATGTTTCCCTTTACCCAGCCATAGTCTTTGGCTATATGTTTCCACTCTCTGAGCTCTAGTTTGTAGCTGTCTCGCACCCTCTCAGCTGCAGTCTATGTCCCTGAGGCTTTGCAGCACTGGAAGTTATTTTGAGTTTGTATGGCTGGCAGGAACTGGACTCTCTTTTCAGAGGCTCAGCATCTATGAGGAGAGGTACAGCATAAGGCTGTATGTGTAAGGGAACTGCGACTTGTAGGAGCTTGACAGGGCGAGAAGACATGGCTGCCATGCCAGTAAGAGAGAATATTTGAGTGGGAGATTGCTTGGGAGGGACGAAGATGAAAACGAGACTGGCTAGATATGGTGGGGAGTATGAGAGTGAAACCGATGAGGATGGGGGACGGTGAGAGTGTGACTGCTGAAGCTGGAGAGAAGGGGGCAAGAGTGAGACTGCTAGGGATGGTGCCGAGGAGTGAGAGTGAGACAGCTGGGGATGGTGGGGAGGGGGTTGAGTGAGAGTGTTGAGGATGGGGGAGGATTAGTTGAGCGTGAGACTACTGGAGGTAGGGGTAGTTTCAATCCCATCCTTAACTCTAATCATCCCGTCTCCCCATCAGAGACATTTTCATTAGGGTAAGTAGGAGCATTGAAAGAGAGACTGCTGGGGACAGGGTTTCAGACTTGAGAGAGATTCTAATTCAAGAAACTTGAATTAGAATTTATTCATTTGTTGCCAAAGTAAGAGAAAGTGGTAAAAATAAAAGGAAAATTTGTGGAAAAAATTAGATAACAGTAAAATAAAATTACTTGTTAAAAAAAAGAGCAATAAAAAGAACAGTTCCCAGGTACTGGAGCTGGTCCACATTGCCCCTTTCAGATTGCATTTCTAGACTAATGGCAGGATACATCATAGTTATTGGCTATAACTGTTCTTTCTCCATTTTTATAGAAGGGGATGGATGGAGCTTTGGATTAAGGATGGTATTTTGTTAATTACTTTCTACCAGGGCTTTTTTTTCAGGGAGTAATTGCTAGTACTGAGTACTAGCACTTTTTTGTCCATCTGGTTGATTTACTCAGTGGTCCCTCAAAACAAAACATGCATCCTGATTGTGAGTACTGGTGCCTTTTTTTTCCAGCAAGATAACACTGCTTTCTACTAATATAAATTTAGATATTTAATGCTTGCTATTATACATATATTCTTGTAAACAGCCTTGGATCTCCTTCAGGTGAGGAAGGTGGGATATAAAAGTGAATGTCATGTTCTTTCAGGACTTTTTCTGGCTCATTCTTTTGTAAGAAGTGTTTGATTTTCTCTATTAATTTTGGGAAATATACATCTCAGTAGAAGCAAAAACTCATAATAAAATCATTTCCAGTGTATTTGAAGTGAAAAGCCTACAAGAGAGTCAGTTGGGCCATTAGATGATCTAGTGAACCTAGAAGATGTACTAGTGCTGAAAGAAATAAAAAATGGAATTGCAATGCTTTGAGGCCATTCATGTTAAAAAGCGGAATATCAAATGCCAATAAATAAATAATAAAGATAATCTGTAAACTCTCATTAAAATCTGCTACGGTACCTGAAGATTGGAGGGTGGCCAATGTAATGCTGTTTTTTTTAAAAAGGGTTCCAAAGGTGATCCTGGAAACTACGACCTGTGAGTCTCACTACTGTGCCAGGAAAAATGGTTGAAAGTATTCTAAAAAATAAAATTACTGAACATGTAATTAGTCAGAGTTTAATGGATACAGTCAATAGGAATTTAGCCAAGGGAAGTCTTGCCTCACTAATTTGCTACATTTTTTTGAAGATGTGAATAAACATGTGGATAAAGTTAAACCAGTTGATATAATATATCTGGATTTTCAGAAAGCATCTGACAAAGTACCTCATGAGGAAACTAAATAGTCATGGAATAGGAAGAAATGTTCTACTGTGGATTGAGAAGGTTAAAAGATAGAAAACAGACAGTAGGGCTAAACGGTCAAGTTTCTCAATGGAGAAAGGTGAATAGTGGAGTATCTCAGGGACCTGTACTAGGACCATTGCTTTTTAACATATTCATGAATGACCTAGAGATCGAAACAATGAGTGAGGGGGATCAAATTTGCTAATGATATAAAATTATTCAATCACAAGACGATTGTGAGAAATTGCAAGAGGATGTTGCAAGACTGGGAGACTGGGCATCCAAATGGCAGATGACATTTAATGTGGACAAGTGCAAAGCGATGCATGTAGGGAAGAGCAACCCAAATTATAGCTAGCTGCATAGTGCAAGGTTCCACATTGGGAGTCACCACCCAGGAAAAGGATCTAGGTATCATCGTGGATAATATATTGGAAACGTCTGTTCAGTATGTGGTGGTGGCAGCCAAGAAAGCAAATAAAAAGCTAGGAATTATTAGAAAAACAGAGAATATCTTAATGCCTCTGTATCGCTCCATGGTGTGACTGCAACTTGAGTATTGTGTGCAGTTCTGGTCACTGCATCTCAAAAAAGATATAGCAGAATTAGAAAAGGTACAGAGAAGGCAACCAAAATGATAAAGGAGGAAAGGCTAAAGAGGTCAGGGCTCTTTAGTTTGGAGAAGAGACAGCTATGGGGAGATATGATAGAGGTCTATAAAATAATGAGTAGAGTGGAACAGGTGAACTTGAATCATTTTCAAAAATGATAAAAACTAGGGGACAATTATGAAGTTACTAGGTGATACATTTAAAACAAAGAGGAGAAATATTTTTTTTACTCATCGCATAATTAAGCTCTGAAATTCGTTGCCAGAGAATGTGAAGAAAGCTGTTAGTGTGCCTGGGTTTAAAAAAGGGTTCAGATAAATTCCTGGAAGAAAATTTCATAAACCATTATTAAGGTGAATTTGGGGAAATCCACTGCTTATCCCTAGGAAAGCAAAATGGTGTGTATTGATCTTTTGGGATCCTGCCATGTACTTGTGACCTGGATTGGCCACTGTTGGAAACAGGATACTGAGCTTGATGGACCTTTGGTCTGACCTAGTATGGCAAATCTGATATATTTTGTATTTTGCACAATAAAGGAGGAAATACATTTCTATATATATTTCTCCAGTGTTGCACTGCAGACTTTTTGGGGTTTCCAGAACAGCTTTTATCTGCATATTTCTGTTTCTAATTCTGGTCTCTTATTCTGTATTCAGTGAGGGTCTATCAGTGTTTTGCATGTGTGACTGACAGCATATATTTTCTCTAGCATCTCAGCTTGTTCTGTCTTCAAATCTGTACTGCCCAATAGGAGGTTTTATTGTTTTCTAGGGCACTGGTTTTCAATCTTCCATGACTACTGTACCCCTTTCTGTATGTGTTGTTTATCCCTAGGGTTACAACAATTTGACAGGCATAGCAAACTCTATAGCCCCTATTAACAAAGGTGTGTTAAGTAGAGATGTGAATCGGAACCGGAATCGGTTTGGATTCCAGTTCCGATTCACATGTGGGTTTTTTTCCATCGGGCCCAATCGCGGTTTTGTTTATCGGCTGCGCCCGAGCCAATAAACAAAAAACCCACCCCGACCCTTTAAAACTAATCCCTTTGCTTCCCCCACCCTCCCGACCCCCCCCAAAAACATTTTACAGGTACCTGGTGGTCCAGTGGGGGTCCCGGGAGCGATCTCCCGCTCTCGGGCCGTCGGCTGCCACTAATCAAAATGGCGCCGATGGCCCATTGCCCTTACCATGTGACAGGGGCCGGCCAATGGCACGGATACCCTGTCACATGGTAAGGGCAAAGGGCCATCGGCGCCATTTTGATTAATGGCAGCCGACGGCCCGAGAGCGGGAGATCGCTCCCGGGACCCCCACTGGACAACCAGGTATCTGTAAAATGTTTTTGAGGGGGTCGGGAGGGTGGGGGACGCTAAGGGATTAGTTTTAAAGGGTCGGGGTGGGTTTAGGGGTTATTTTTGTGTGCCTTTTTCCCGACCTCCCCCAAAACGATAAGAGAACCCCCACGAACAATATCGTGGGGTTTTCCTATCGTTTCGGGGGAGCCCCCGATTTCTGACGATTTTGAAAATATCCGATATTTTCAATCGTCCGAAGCCCGATTCACGTCCCTAGTGTTAAGTGTTAACATACCAAAAAATGCACTATATTTCATAGTTTAGTATTGGTAAGTGCTTGACGTCATTAGGGTCATTCAACAAGCTGCGTTCAGACCTCATCTCACGATAAATGGGGTCTAAAGCACGATTGATGTGTGAGGTTTATCGAAACACATGTCAGTATGTAAATATGAGTATGCAAAAGCTAGAAAATTATGAAAATGAGGGACACCCACCACATTTTGTGGAAAAATAATGGATAACAACACTGGATTTAATGTTAGAAATAGCAACACCCATTTGATTTGCAATATCCTGGACAAAAAGCTTTTTATCGCACGACAGCGGCCCTTATTGTGGATTATGGATAATATCCTGCTTGATAAAAAGAGGCCTTGGAGAGACACACCTACACAGCCCTACACTTACACACCTACACAGCCCTGGTGGGCCAATAAAAGCACCTTTTCTTACCTCCCCTGTCTTCCCAAAGCTACAATGTTAGGGGGAAATGTACTAGTAGTGGGATGCTGGCTGCTTCAGGCTGCTCAACAACAACAACAGGCAAGGGAGGTTCAGACGCTTCCTAGGGAAATAACCACACCAGAAACAGGCCTGCAAGCCTTGATGGTGGAGCGTGTTGGCCCATGTCTGGGAGGTGCAGAGAGCACATCTTTCAACTCTGCACCACTTTGCTGGGGATGCTGGAGGAACACACAGTAATGAGGTATCTCCTGAGCAATGTCCGGATCTTAATTTATTTTGTGATGACAAGAACGGCACCCACATGTGACATCTAAAAAAAGCTAATCTCCTAGAACCTGAACCAAAGCTGTGTTGGAAGCTATGAACCTACCCTGACATGTCACAGGGAGCCATTGGGAAATCTTGATATGTCAGGGCACAGCAAGGGCCTTTGCCTGTTCAGCTCAGGGCGAGTTATATTGTCCTGCTTTATGTAGGTACATACAAAATCTGCAGAGCAGATTGTTTGCTCTGATAGCTAGTATCCATTACAGTCCTTATCCTAGATGTGGCCAGCCTTAAAGCAGATATGCTGAGGACTCCAGGGGAGACATGCTATCAGATCAGTCATCTTCCAGGCACAAGCATGACTTTTCAGATTTGAGGTACTTGCTTCCCACATGGCTGCCATGTGACCAGCAAGCAGAGTTGCAATCCTATACAAATATGTCTCCTGTTGTGTTACTGCATTCTAGACATTGTGGATACTGAGACCAAGGCAGATGTGCTGATAGACTCTCAATCATCAGCTCTGTGTATAGTATGAAGGCAAGAGAAGGTGAGCTGAATACCTCATGAGCCAACAACAAACCTCTTTCTGAAGCCTGACACTGTGTACAATTATATAGCCTAACTGCTCCCTGAAGTATCATGTAATAGGCATGCTTGTCTTCTGCACTTTCACTATTGTTTTGTAGAAAGTCATACTATTTTTGTCACCTGAGGCCTGGAGGTGCCCATGTCTGTAACAAAGAAGATTCAGTGTGCATATAAGCTAGGGATGTGCATCGTTTTTATGAGAAATTAAAATATCGTATGATATTTCGTAATTCGTCATGTATTGGGGGTCCCTGAAAATGATAGGAAAAGCCCACGAAATTTCATGTGGTTTTCTTATTGTTTTGGGGGGGGGGGGAGAAAGGGCACACCGAACCCCCCCAAACCCACCCCAACCCTTCAGATCGAATTATTTACAATCCCCCACCCTCCCGACCCCCCCAAAACTTGCCTAAAGTCCCTGGTGGTCCAGCGGGGGTCCCGGGAGCGATGTCCCGCTCTCGGGCCATCAGCTGCCACTAATCAAAATGGCGCCGATGACCCTTTGCCCTTACCATGTGACAGGGGCTCTCAGTGCTATTGGCCGGCCCCTTTCACATGGTAGGAGCAATGGATGGCCCATGCCATTTTTTAAGATGGTGCTGGCTGTCCATTGCTCCTACCATGTGACAGGGGCCAGCATATGGCACCGATAGGCCCTGTCACATGGTAAAGGACTCAAGATCTGTAAATGGTTAACCCTAATCAGGGTGAGACAATGTATAATGTGTAATCTTTGGAGGAAAAATCAAGAGGGTGGATGATAGAGAAGACCAACAGTTATAATCTTTGAACCACTGTGTCTGGCTTGCTGACACCCTTATGAAGAATTAATGTTCCTTTTTGGTGCTTTACAACAATATGGATAGAGTCCTGAATATCTATGCTTTTCTCTCTTTTTTTTTATGTCCTATATATTTTGGATACATTTATCCAGCACTTTATTAACTACTTGTTCCGTTCAAAGCCACACTAGGAAGCATTTGCCTAAGCTGGTAAAGATAGTTTAAAAAAAAATTCTATTAAATTATTGTATAAATTACAAACAGAACTATACCAAATTGATAAAAGAAAAGGGGGAAATTGGTTATTTGTTTATTATTTTAATTGTGAACATGTTACGATTTATGATTTGCTTTATTGTAAACCACCTAAAAATGATAGGCAGTGTATATATGTTTTAAAACAAACAAATAAATAAATAAATAAATAAATGTTAACATTTCCCTGTAATATTTTTTAAGTCTGCAAAATGTTGCAGTTTTCCCACACTGATTCCTATGGAGCAGGACTGAATGTGTGTTGGAGAGAGTATACCAAGTTTATCAGTGAAGTTTGTACAGCCACTTTTGGCTTTTTGCGCTCATATCCAATACATGCTTACTAGTGTTTCCCTGTCTTTTTCTAAAGGGGCTCGGTATCACTGGAGTGACTTTGCATATCTCAGAAGGGGCATTGATGTTCGTAGATATTGCAATAAGGTTGATAATTCCACAGCTCAAAGCTGAACCTGCCTCAAATGCTTCAGGGGGAGGACAATTTTCAAAGCTATTTCTTTACCCACAGTCATGGGTGCTTTGAAAATTACCTATTTTCAATGTGGGTAAAATTATACACATTATTCTATGATGCCCACAATTTTACCTGCATTGTTAGGGGGCATTTTTTGTGGGCAGAGTTATGACAGGGGAAGAACAACACACACAGTTTTGGATTTTCAAAAATTGTTTTGGCTGGAAAAAGTATCATCAGAAAAAAAGCAGGTGCAAATGTTTGCGGGTATTTTATCCCGAGGCAATTTTCAAAGGGAAAATATGCTATTATTTACCCTTTGAAAACTGGTACAAAACTCACAGGTGAAAATACCCACAAACTTTGCACTAGTGCAGGCAGTTTCGAAAATTGCATGCTACATGATCATTAAACCTAATTCACTGCTCTTCAGCTTCCCACACAGCCTTTGCTCAAACTTTAAATCTTAAGGGGGTCTATTTTCAGCTGCTGTGTGGCTCAGCTAGCTAGCCAGATAAATGTATCCGGTTAATTAGCAAGGTCTATTCAGTCAGTATATCAGTGTTAGCCAGATAACTTATCTGGCTAATGTTGCTCCTACTCGAAATGACTGCCACCCACCCCCGAAACATCCGTCACTTATCTGGCTAAATCCCAGCTGGATAACTAGGATTTTGCCAGATATGTGGTTGAATATGTCAGTTTTGCCATTTAGTTGGATAACTTTTAAGTTGTCTAAATGGCTTTTGATGGTTTTTAATTTCCCTCGCCTTCTTGAACAGTTCGTCAAAGCCTCCATTCCAGCCTCAAATCTGACCCCAAAATATTCATTTTTCTGAAGTCTGTGACACCAGAATCTCTCTTGGTCATATTATTTTTAGAAAGAATTTGGCTTGTATTCACTGTCTCGCTGACTGCAGGTGGCTACATGAATGACCATCTACTGTTTATTTCCTTTTGCATGGTGCCTCTAATTAGGAAACATGGCTGCTACTCCCAGACATCAGCCCTACGGTGCTGGAAAATAGAAGGCCCACACCCATTCCCAAACCGTCTCTCATGTCCAAGTACTGAGCTTTACTTCTATGCTGCAGCATGAGCATAAACATTTATTTTTGGGGAGGTTAATATTCAAAGCTGGCCGTTTAAGTAACTTAGCCGGATATAACTTCCCTGTATAAGTTTAACCAGCTAAATTTTGACTGCTCTATGAGGCGTCTAAACTTAGCCGTACCCTTATTCTCCTAACTCTGAATATTGGTAATTAGGAGTATAAGATATAAGTCTAACTCGCTCCATCCCCAATCCACCCAATGCACGCTCACTTTTTTGGGCGGACATTTTAGGCATATAAGGGACTTGTATGGCTAAGTGGCAACTCCTGAACATGGGTGCATATTTAGCTAAATAACACTGAATACACTTTGAGCATTGACCTCATTGATCCTAAAATTAGCTTTATGGGGTTATGTGGATAGGATTGTTTTCTTCTATATAAAGCCATACTTCAGTTTGATGATGGTACAGCAAAACTTTAAAATAGTAAAATAATATGGACATATACTGAAAAAGGTACTACTAAACTAATCTTCTTTCTAACCCAACACTAATGCAGAAGTTAGTGTTTGAAAAAGCCATCACTTTAATTATGTTTAATTTCATTTTTGACACATTAAATAGGTATATATGTGGATGCAGAGCTTGTGCATGTGTCTTCAATTGAAGGAAATGCTGCCTGCCAAGCTTAAGCTGCATCGAACATAGGTCTGCAAAAACCCAAAGCAGTGGAATTCTGTTGCTATAGTTGCAAATTAAACAAATAAATGAGATACCATGGAATGCTGCAAAATATTTATGGTTTGATGAAGTCATATTCACCACATGTGTAAATATCAGTATTCAGGTTTTGACTTCTTAAGCAAGATTTAAGTTAAAGTGTGTATCGTAGCACTACTTTCTTTTTCCCCCAAAATGTATAATAGAATCATACAGTTACTCATTAGGAGCTGAAGAAATCCCATCAATGAGCATTTATAGACCCAAGGATCTCCAGGGCTCATAACCTTATATATCGTTCCTGTTACTTTATTTCTTTTTTATTGCCTGCTTTTGACGTTTACTGTTTGTGAGAGAAAAAAGACTTTGTAGGCATTAAACATAAAACATGATGGCAGATAAGGTCTGTAAAGCCCATCTAGTCTGCTCAATGTATTTCCTGGTGCAATGTCATCAACCCTAGGTGATCACTGACTTGCTCTTCATGTCTTTGCGAGTAGAGATCCTTTGTGCTTACATCAGGTTTTTTTGAATTCTGTTATTGCTTTTTCTTCCACCACATCCACTGGAATGCTGCTCCCTATGTCCACCACCCTGTCTGTGAAGAAATATTTTCTGAAACTATCCTTCTGAAGCAGGTTGGCTTCTTGTGCATTTATAACTTTGAAGTATTTGAACATCTATCATAAGTACCCATTCCCTCCCTCTACCAGGTATATTAAAATCCTTAAATCTCATCTCATAGGGCTTTTGATACAGACCCTGCATCATTTTGGTAGTTCTGGACCATCTCCACTCTGTCTATCTCATTTCTGAGGTACAGCCTCCAGAAATGGTCACAATATTCCAGGTGAGGTCGCACTATGTCTTCCTACTTATTATGTGTTTAAAGTAATGATTAGGGCTTCCTCATTATGGACTACAAGGATTGTTATCCCTACCTGGGAACTTTACAATTCCAGGCAGATGAAATTTAATATGGAGAAGTGCAAAGTGATGCATATACGAAAAAGTAACCCACATGATATTAGGTTCCATATTAGGAAAAGGATTTGAGTATCATCATGGACAATCCTTTGAAATCCTCGACTCACTGTGCAGTATCAGTCAAAAAAGCAAACAGATTGTTAGGAATTATTAGGAAAGGAATGGAAAATAAAATGGAGCATGTCATACTACCTCTGTATCACTCCATGGTGAGAATGCACCTTACTATGCACAATTCTGGTTGCCACAAAGATATATATATATATCAGAACTGGAAAAGGTACAAAGAAGGATAACCAAAATGATAAAGGGGATGGAATAGCTCCCCTACAAGGAAAGGATAAAGAGGTTAGAGGTTGTTCAGCTTGGAGAAGAGATGGCTAAGGGGGGATATGATAGAGGTCTACAAAATCATGAGTTGAACAGAATGGGTAAATGTGAATCAGTTACAATTTCAAATACAAAAATTAGGATTCACTCTATGAAGTTAGTAAGTAGCACATTCAAAATAAATCAGAATAAATTCTTTTTCACTCAACGTGGAATTAAGCTCAAAGTTACTGCCAGAGGATGTGGTAAGAGCAGCTAGCATAGCTGTGTTTAAAAAATGTTTGGACAAGTTCTTGGCGGAGAAGTCCCTAAACTGTTATTAACAAGATAGACTTGGGAAAAGCCACTGATTATCTCTGGGTGTTAATTAGCAGCATGGGATCTATCTACTTGTTTGGGATCCTGCTATGTAGCTTTGACCTGGATTGGACACTTTTGGAAACAGGATACTAGGCTTGACTGGCCCTCGGTCAATCTCAGTACGGCAATTAATTTATTCTTATGTTCTATATTCTTAAGGCTGCTCACCTCAGAAGCAATTTGTTTCCAAACACACTAGTTTCCTGCCAAGATTTCTTGTGGGTGTCTCTAGCACAGAACAACTTAAAGTTCGTGAGGACTGGTCTAGAATAAGTTAACTTTCTTCAAACTGATTTACCATATACTTTAGCAAGATTGTGCCCTTTCTGCTAGTATTTGTGCAGCAATCTGCTACTCCTCCTTCTTTAAGTCCTCCTCAGCCTCCCCTTGTCCCTAGCAGGTGAATTTAGAAAGCCCTATGAATGCCAACGCTGGGAGATACGTGCGCAAGTTGGGCCAGCGCACGCCATGCGGGTTTTATAAGTCGCCTATGTACATGCGTATCTCCCGCTTCACACACAAGTAAAAGTTTAGGAAAAAGGGGAGGGGCATGGGCATAGTCTGGGCGAGGCATGGGCGTGTCCAGGGAAGGCCATGAGATGCTCATGTAAATACTTAGTAAAGTTATACGCGCTGGGGATCCTCTGCTGCGTAATTTTACTACTACTATGAATGGCGTGTAAGTGAAAAAACAAAAAACATCTAGGCTAGTCAGCGGGGTTTTAAAGGTTGGAGTTTACAGGGGGAAAGGAAGGCTGATAAATTAGGGGGAGCTTGGAAGTTCTATCCCTAAACTGGGCGAAGCTGGAATGAACTGGCAAAACTACCAATGGCGTCGGCGCCTGTTCCTTATAAAACTCCTCCACGTACCGCAGTAAACACAGCATTTGAGAGCACATGCACGCGTCTATTTAAAATTGTGCACAGATGGACGCGCGGCCAGGCTATTTTATAACATGCGTGCACATACGCGAGTGTTGTTATAAAACGGACGCATCTCTGGATGCAAGCAGGAAAACGTGCGCATATGTGCGCCCGCGCCAGTATTAAAGTTAACCGTCTAAGTGTTCATATCAATACACAACAATATCATATGTAATGATTTCTGTATCAAGCATACTACTTTACATAGCTTTATGGATGTGCATTAATATACACAACAATATCATATGTAATGATTTCTGTATCAAACATACTACTTTACATAGCTTTATGGATGTGCATTAATATACACAACAATATCATGTAATGATTTCTATATCAAACATACTACTTTACATAGCTTTATGGATGTGCATTAATATAAATAACTATATCATATGTAATGATTTCTGTATCAAACATACTACTTTACATAGCTTTATGGATGTGCATTAACTGGAAATGAACTGGAAATTGTACTTAAATTTCCCCCTTTGATTCATAATTTTTAAAATGAAATGAAAGAAAAACAAATGAAATTTTATTCATTTAAAAAAAAAACCAAAAAAACAGGGCACCCAGCTGAATACAAAACACAAACCCCATCTGGACCCTCCCTCAATCCTCACCAGCCTCACCCCAAACCTTCGTTTTTCACTCTTGCCCCGCTGCTGTTGCAGTTGTAAAGGGTAACCAGCAAACAGAGGCAGGCGTCTTGATCAATCTCTACCATACGAGAATGCGGCTTTGGCTCGAGCTCCTTGGAGAGTGGCGATTGGGGATTCCAGCAGTCCAGCAGTGCCAGGAACCCCACATTTTTTTGTTTTCTTATTGTTTTTTGTTTTTATTTTTTTTCTGTTTGTTTTTTGATTCAAATAAACAAAATGAAATGAAACAAAAACAAAACAAATCCCCCCCCCCCAAAAAAAATAAATGAAATGAAATGGAAAAAAATGTTTGCATAGCCTTATACGTTTTACTTGTATTTTTTTATTTATACCACACGTCTTCACTTACAATTCCCCACTACTTATTCACACGAGAAAAGATAGTTCATGCAGGAACTGTCACCACATATTTAAATACAACAAAGACAGACATTTCATTTACAGAACATGTGTTTTCTTCAGTTGTTTTAAACCTACATCTTCAGGCTTTTCTTTTTCAGGCTGAGAGAATGGTGAGGAGGAAAGGGTGTGGCTGGTTTCCTTTTTTTCCCTCTCTAACCCAAGGTTTTCCAAACTGTGGGTCGGGACCCAAATGGGGCCACAAAATCTTCAGCTGAGGTCATAAATGCCTCAAGCAGATGCACGCTTCAGGCACCAGCAGCAGCGGCAGGAGCATTAGTAGTGGCAGTTAGCTTGGGGCCTGTGAGCCAGCCTGCACTCACAGGCACTGCTCTTGCGTGGGTTTCTGTGATAACAGCTTGGACTGGGGCAGCTGCAGGGCCTGTGAGCTTGCATTAGCTCACAAGCCCTGCGCTGACTTTCACTACTAATGATGTTGCCACTTGCAGATCACTGTCAGACTTGGGACCAAACTAAAGTTGAGGGCAATGTGTGTAGCACTCAAGACTCAGGTAGCCTCTGAATCGCTCCATGGTGAGACTGCACATTGAGTACTGTGTACAATTCTGGTCGCCGCATCTCAAAAAAGATATAGTTGCGATGGGGAGGGTACAGAGAAGGGCAACCAAAATGATAAAGGGGATGGAACAGCTCCCCTATAAGGAAAGGCTAAAGAGGTTAGGGCTGTTCAGCTTGGAGAAGAGACGGCTGAGGGGGGATATGACAGAGGTCTTTAAGATCATGAGAGGTCTAGAATGGGTAAATGTGAATTGGTTATTTACTCTTTTGGATAATAGAAGGACTAGGGGTACTCCATGAAGTTAGCAAGTAGCACATTTAAAACTAAACGGAGAAAATTATTTTTCACTCAGCGCACAATAAAGCTCTGGAATTTGTTTCCAGAAGATTTGGCTAGTTCAGTTAGTGTAGCTGGGTTTAAAAACAAACAGTTTGGATAAGTTCTTGGAGGAGAAGTCCACTAATTGCTATTAATCAAGTTAATTTATGGATTAGCAACTGCTATTACTGGCATCAGTAGCATGGGATCTACTTAGTGTTTGAGTACTTGCCAGGTTAGTTGTAGCCTGGATTGGCCACTGTTGGAAACAGGATGCTGGGCTTGATGGACCCTTGGTCTGACCCAGTATAGCAATTTCTTATGTTTTATTGTTCTTGCCATTAAAATCATAGGTTCGGTCATATAGCAAATAGTGCTGGGTAGTTGCTCCCCATACACAGTCATTATGCACATAGAGTTTGCACAGTTATTTATTTATTTATTTATTTAACAGTTTTATATACCGAAGTTCTGGTATCAAAGTTACTAATCACTTCGGTTTACATTACAACAATAGATTGACAGTATTTAGAATAATGTCTTACAATGAACAGGATAAATAGAACTTGGAGAAAATAAAAATAATAACTTAAGGGTAATTATATACAAAATAGTGGACCTTCCTGGAGATCAAAGCTTAGGTATTAAGTTTGAAATTAAGAGAATGCTTGGTTGAACAACCAGGTCTTTAGTCTTTTTTTAAAGGTGGGAGTCGATTGTTCAATTCTAAGGTCTGGTGGGAGTGAATTCCAGAGATTAGGACCGGCAGTGGAAATAGCTCTTTTGCTAAGTGAAGTCTTGAGAGGATGGGCTCTTAGCGTGCCTTTCTGAGCTTGTCTAGTTGGACGAGAGGTGGAGTGAAGCTGTAAAGGGATGGTGAGGTCCATTGGGGTGGAGTTATAGATGGCTTTATGGATTATTGATTATTGATTATTGATGCTTTCCTTGGGGGAGAACAGGGCTTTCAAATTGTCTGAGGACAGGGCTAGGTCCCGGTCCTCGTTGTCCTGTAGGCCCCTTTCTCGTGGAAGCAGAAAGTCGCGCCCTCGGAGATCCTCGGGTCCCGCATACCGGTCGTATCCTGCTCGCTCCTCCCCGTGGTCGCTGTCCTTTCGTGGCAAAGTTCCGGTAGACAGATACCAGATTCCAGATACCACAGTTCTAGTGGTATCTGGAATTCCTTCACTAGAGCTTCATCAATTAAATTGCTGGCCATGCTGTAATCCAAGAAGAATCTCTTATGGCCAGAGCTCAACTGGACAGTCAAAATAATTCTTCGTAGGGGAGTGGAATGGTTATTGCTTAAGGTAGCTTCCCACATTAACCCTAGGCATGAGTGTTTCCTGATTTTTCAGAGCACGAGGTGGCATAATGGCCCTTGCCAGCACAGTATAGGCACAGATTGAGTAATTATTGCTGGTATTTCTCCTCTTCCGAGAGCTTGCCATGAGCCAGATGCATAGGTTCCTCCTCTGAGGTGAGCTGTGTCGGAGGCTGGACAAAGGGTAACATCAGTCTCTAAAACCTGGGAGCCACAGCGTTGAGGTGGGTCCAGTTCTTGGGATCTTTCCTGGAACTTGGTGAAGACATCACGGTCTGAAAGTTCATCCTTGATTCAATCCAACAGCTCTTGCCAAATACAGCTACTTGAGCCTCATCATTCCAGGAGAACTCTGAGGCCAAGCTGAGGAACTATACCATGTACTGTCCCACTGTCCTAGACCCATGTCTCAGTGGAGCATCTCAGGAGCTGCTGAGGGGGGCTCAAGTGGGCTCATCAAGAGCTTCCTGAATTGAATTAGAAATTTTTGCAGATCAGCAAGACTGGGGTTATTTCTTTCCTATAGAGGAGAGGAAAATGCCAGGACCAGGCCTGAGAGTAGGGAGTTTATAAAAGTCACTTAAGCTCATTCCGATGTGAAGCTGGTTGGCTGAAAACTCAAAATGGATCAAACATTTATTAATGAAAACCCCATAGGTCTTAGGGTCAACTTCATACCAGGGCAGTAGGGCATATGTAGTGCAGCGGTAGTCTGAGCACTGGTTGTGAATGGCTAGGGGTGGCATAGCTGCTACTAGTGATGACTGCAGCTCGTTCAGTTGCAGAGAGAGGTCCTATAGGTTTTTCTGTTGCTGCAGAACCGTTTGCGAGAGACCCCGCAGAAAGTGCGGCAGGGGAACACCAGTCACGTCCATGGCCTGAGCAAACTGTCATGGACCAGAGGTAACCAACCATGTAGCAATAAGTATAGCGCTAAAAGTTTTAGGGTCCTTGTGAAAGTGGTCAAATCAAGCAGTCACTAGAGATCATTTCCAAGCATTTTCAAATTTTTATTCATAGCATACAGGAAAATCTCGGTCCCCCACGTTTCCTGTATGTATTTGGAAATGATCTCTAGTGACTGTTTGATTTGACCATTTTCACAAGGACCCTAGAACTTTTAGCGCTATACTTATTGCTACACGGTTGGTTACCACCCAGTATACCGCTCATCTTCTCCACCACATTTATTTGCTATGGACTAGAGATAGACACACGCAGCAGATGACAGTCAGAACCAAGGCACCAGAACAGAATCAGGAAGCAGAGGTAACTTCAGACAAGTATAGTCGAAGCAATCAGAATATATGCAACATCAAGGGGCAGACTGAGGTCAGGGCAGGTGGAGTACAAACACAGTTGAGAGGCAACAGGGGCGGCTCAAGGCGAGCCTGAGGCGAGGGATGAGATGGTGCCCCCGCCCGTCCGAAAGGCAAAGCACAGGCCAAATCATCGAAAGGCTCAGGGGGGGGGGAGGGGGCAGAGAGTCCCCTTGGAGTCTGGCCCTTCTGGTGACTGGAAATGCTACGGAAGGAGGAAAGGAAGGGTCAGAATTCCCAAAGACGTGGCAGACAGAGTATCACTGATGTTATTTCTTGGAAGCTGGCAACCTGCCGCCCTCATTTCCGTAGCATTTGCCCCCTGGAGAAGTGGGAAATGGGTGAATGGTGGGGGGTCGGTGTGTGGCACACTCTCTCCAGGTCAGTGCAAGGATATCAGGTGCACTAGGCGAACCTTACACACTAGCCCTCACCACACACAATTAAAAACTGCATTTATAATAACAGATTGTACATGAAAAAGATATTCATAGCCTTCAGAGGTAAAAGTATCACAGCAACATGTACATTACTTTTACATGCACTGCATTGGTGCCAACCAGAAAACTCTGCAAAAAAGACTTTTGGTATTAGGCCTATTGTAAAGTACATTTGATGTGGGCTTAGCCCTCAGAAAGCCATGATTAAACTGAATAACAATGATAATATAGTAAACCTATTATGATGTACTTTATGTTTACATTGTAATCTGTTTAGTACAATATGTTTGATATATGCAGCCTAGAAATATTTTAAATAAATAAATAAACCTCCCAGACTAAAACAGCACTAAATGCCAGCACTCAATCACGTAACACCGCTACCTTTGAAAAGACAACACTAAAAATATTACACCAGGTTCTAAAACACCAATACTCCTCGTAGTAGGAATAAGCCAGGCTCCTAGATCCCTACTCAGAAACTACATGCCAGCAGAATACATCACTTTGATCACACATGTAGAACACAGACGTAATGACACCAAATATAGAATAAAATATAAAGAGAAATGTGCAGACAAAAACTGAACTGAAAACTGCATCAAGCCAGACCTGTATGCAATGCAATAATGGAAAAACAGAAACCACCATCATTCCTCATAAAACAATAATAAAATTAAGAAATATAACATTAATCATAATAGTAAAACCATACTAATAGAAAGAATAAATATTTCAAAATGACATCAATTTTTTTTAAATGTTCTCAAAAAACAATCAAATATTTCAAAACAAGACATCAAATAACATTCATCAGTTAAATCTAATAAGAATAAAAAAAATTCCCCACTCTCCATACCTGATAACTTTTGATTTCCAGTCACCCTACAATTGTTGTGGATTGGTGGGGGGAGAACACACAAACTTTATCCTCTCTCTCTCTCACACATACTCGCATGTCCATTCTCTCTCACACATACATACACACACATACATACATGCTCTTATACACACCCACAACCTCTCTCTCTCTCACAGACACTGACACACTCTCAGGGTCTAAGACCCTCTCTCTCCCCCCACCCCCTATATACAAGTTCTTACTCCTCTGGATTCTCTCATACACACACACGCTCTCACTTGCTCCTTCACATATACACAAACACCAGGGCAAGCTCCCATTCATTCTCACACTGTTCCCCTCACCCCCCAGGCATGCACACATTCATTCTTGCACTCACATACACACACACACACACACATCAGGCAGGCACCAATCTATTCTCACACACACATAGACCACAGGTAGGCACCAATCCATTCTCACACACACACAGACCCCCAGGCAGGCACCAATTCATTTTCACATACACACACACACACATACACACACACAGGTAGGCACCCATTCTCACACAGACAGACCCCAGGAAGCACCCATTCATTCACACACACATACCCTCAGGCAAACTCCCATTCATATATATGCACACTCTTAAAGCAGACCCCCTCTCTCTTTGCCAGAAACCCCTTAGCCCCTCTCATTCCTCTGCTGCTGCTGTCACTGCTGCCACGTGGCTATTGGGGAGGCGCCGATCTCTGCTACTGGCACTGAAGCCGGTTCTGCTGCCTCCTCTGTGCAGGCCCCGCAGTATTAAAAATTTGTGGGGCTCCCAGTTCATCCATGCTCATCTCGTACATACATTGCAAGATCAACATAGAGAAGTGCTACTCTTGCATATTCCCAAAGATAACATATGCCAATCGCTAAATATTAAACAATTATTTTTTTTTATCTTTGCTGTCTGATCTTAGATTTCTAATCGGTTGGTCATAGGCTTTTTTTCCCACCTTCCCTTTCTTAGTCTTTTGCCAATACTTTTTACAGGGTCTCATATTTTTCTGTTTTTTTTTATCTCCACCTGTTGTCTCTCTCTCACACACACTCTCTCTAGCTCATTTTCTCACACATACACACATGCACAGGCTCTCACACTCATATGTTGTCTCTCTCTAACACATACACTCTCTAGCTCTCTTCTCACACATACACACACGCACACAGGCACAGGCTCTCACACTCACATGCTGTCTCACTCTCATACACACACAGGCTCTCTCACTCTCACATGCTGTCTCACACGTACAGGCTCTCTCACTCTCACATGCTGTCTCTCAACTCACTCAATCTCTCAACTCTCTCTCATACACACACACACACACACACTCTACAGGGCCTCAGCCTCTTTCTCACCTCTGGGCCTCCTCTTCGTGGGTCACAGCGGAATGGGCTCCATGGCAGCCATGATCTTCTCGGGCCACCATGAGGTGGGATCCATGGTGGCCCCACTATTGGCCTACTCTTCTTGGGCCGCTGCGAGGTGAGATCCGTGGTAGCCCTGCTGTTGGGCCTCCTCTTCTTGGCCATCATGAAATGGGATCTGCTGCGGCCGTGCCACAAATGCAGAACACAGCTCCTCTTCTGGATGCTCCTCCTCCTTCCTGCCCCTGTAGCTCTGGCAATGTTTTTCTTCTGGGGCCAAGCAGGCAGGAGGAATACCTGGAGGTGACTTTTTTTCTTCGGGCTGTGATGGCACCATGGCCCCACTGATCTTCCTGCTGTGTGCTGCCCCCCCCCTCAGTATGCCACTGAGGCAGTGTGAGGCGGAGGCCACCGCGGCGTTTTGAGAGGGGCAGTTTTTGCTGCCTCATACTGCCTCATTATAGAACTGCCCCGGAGAGGCAAGCAAGATGTCATGACAGGCAGCAGACAAGGCAGCGTCATAGGTCAGTGTGGATCACAGATAAAAGCAGCAACAAGAACAACAACACACATTAACACACAGAACCAAAACCTGTGCTCAGGCTTTAGCTTAGAAAAGACCAACTTTCTTTTAAAAGAAAGCAGTAATGATGTCATCAGAGTGCACCTACAGGAAATCCTGTGTGCTAGGTCTATAAAACTGCTGATTTGGAGAGAAACCTTAGGCCTGGATTTATCAAAATGCATTAAATATTGCATGTGATAGGAAAAGGGGTGTGTTTTATGGTAATAGGCAGTTTATTGCAATTTGCACGAATACCTCTGTGAAGTGCTAAGATACAACCACTGTTTAATAGGTCTAAGCTCCTGAAATGGGACCATATGTAATAGGCTGCCACCCGCGGAGTGCTGCACAATGGTCAGCATTGCATACCTCAAGGTCCTGAGTCCAGCATGGTTCCTGGCATCCTGATTCATCCTGCAGCTCTGTCTAACAGGGTCATTTCTCAAATTGCTATAAGGCGTTTTGCATGCGTTAAGCCCCTTTAACGCATGCGAAAACACCATAACGCATGGTGCGATGCAAATCAGAAAAAAGGGAGGAGTTCAGTTTGGGGTGTGATTGAGTTAACAAGTTTGTGAAGCTGTATTGTATGGCTTTAATGTGTATTTTAACTATGCCTTTTCATTTGTGTTAAGCTGTGTGATAGGGACTTTATTAGCTCCTGGAGCCAGCCTAGCTGTCAGAGCTCTTCTGCAACCATGTGGGGGGGGGAGGGAAGAGAGAGAGAGAAAGAAAAAGAGAGAGAGAGAGAGACTAGCCATAATGCCCTCATCCTAGGTAGGTATTTATATTTCTATAGGAGGCCCACCTAGTAGCTCGAGGTGAGGTTTAGGTGGCAGGTCCTGTTTTATGGAATTCACTTCCAGATCACATTCGTCTCACTTCATCAATACAACAGTTCAAAAAACTATTGAAAACATACTTATTTCAGAAAGCATACACCTTAACTATTTCATAAACTCAACACTTATTCACTTCAACTGTTCTCTCTTCTTTCAGAAACATTCACACCATATAATATTTACTTTCTGCTAATATCCTTTGAAAAAAATAGCTGGATATGAATATATACTGCACTATGTTAGCTTTTAATTGTTTTATTTTTGTTTTTATTTTGTCAAGTTCATTTATTGTGTATGTTTGGTTGTAAACCGTTTTGATTAATTCTTTTGAATTGTAAAAGCGGTATATAAACATTTTTAAATAAATTTAAATAAATAAATAGTGTAGGAGTTAGGGGCCATTTTGACATTCAAAATGAGACGTATGAACAGAACAGTGCTCCCTTGTGAAGATTTGATGACTTTCAGAGTGAGGAAACTCACCCAAAGATGAGATTTGTGCAATGTTCTCTCAACCTAGCTTGATGTTACCCGGGGGTGTTCTGGGGGCGGAACACGGAGGAGTTGAATTAGCCAGCTAACTTATAAGGTCATTTTTCAAATTGCATTATGGCGTTTTTGCTTGCGTTAATGCGTTTTCGCATGTTAAAAACACCTTAACATGTGCGAACATGCCTTAACGCACGCGATAAGTGCCATAAAGCATGGTGTGATGCAAACTTTTAAAAGGGGAGGGATTGGGGAGGAGTCTGGGGGGCGCCATCATTTTTTAAGATGGCGCCAGCCGTCCATTGCTCCTAACATGTGACAGGGGCCAGCCAATGGCACCAATAGCCCATGTCACATGGTAAGGACAAAGGGCCACCGGCGCCATTTTGTTTACTGATCAGCCCGAGAGCGGGAGATCGCTCCCGGGACCCTCGCTGGACCACCAGGTACTTTAGGAACATTTTGGGGGGGTCGGGAGGGTGGAGGATTCTAAATAATTAGATTTAAAGAGTCGGGGTGGGGTTTTTTTTTCGGTTCGGGACAGCCGAAAACAAAAACCGTCCGGATCCGCGGGAAATTCCATTTCCCACGGGTCCAAGATCCTGAAATTGGATCCGATTCCTGCACCCGATTCACATCTCTTTTTTTCAGTAATACCTATGCAAAGCGCTAACATAGCACACATTGCAATAATTAGGGATTAACATAAAACATGCCCCTTTTTCTACCACATGCGATATTTACAGCAGTTGGATAAAACCAACTGATTTCAATATTCTGAGTTAGCCAGATGACTTAACTAGCTAAATCTAGTTGGGCCAAAGACCTGTCCTAAAGTTAGCCGGCTATATTCAATCCTATTGAATATGCCTCCAAAGTTAGCTGGATATTTTTATCCAGCTAACTGGGTCATTTATCATTTTGCGTTAGGGCCTTAACGCTAGCATTAAGGCCCTAACGCACGCGATAACGACAGTGGTAAATAGCGCAACGCACGTAAGTATGCAAATGTAACATTTCCTATGCAAATATGATGAGTTTGGTTGCAGTTAATGGTAATGAGCGGCACCTAATGTCAAATGTGATAGAGTAACGCACAGCAATGCAGGTTTTAACACCAGAAATAACAACACCTTTTTTGTGTGTTGTCCTGTGTTAGCTGTCTGTTACCGACTGTTTTATCGCAAATAGAAAGGGGGGGGGGGGGGAGAGAGGGAGGGAGGGAGAGAGAGACCAATTTGTAAGTTTACTATTTATACCACTGTAAGAGGGGGCACTATTAACTTGGGGTGAGGTTTGGGGGTTGGGGTGGGCTTTGGGGGCAGTTTTACGTACACAATCAAAGTTGACATCAATTAAGATTTTCTGTCATTTGGAGCGATGAAAAGAAAAAGAGGAGTTGATTCGTGCAACGCACTCTCTACCTAGATTGATGCACTCTCTACCTAGATTGATGCACTCTCTGCCTAGATTGGTGCACTCTCTACCTAGATTGATGCACTCTCTACCTAGATTGATGCACTCTCTGCCTAGATTGATGCACTCTCTACCTAGATTGATGCACTCTCTGCCTAGATTGGTGCACTCTCTACCTAGATTGATGCACTCTCTACCTAGATTGATGCACTCTCTACCTAGATTGATGCACTCTCTGCCTAGATTGGTGCACTCTCTACCTAGATTGATGCACTCTCTACCTAGCTGCAATCAAGCTGCTGTAGCTGTAAAACTGCCCCCAAACCCTTCCCCATCCCGCAAACCTCACCCCGAGTTACTAGTGCCCCCTCTTACAGTGGGATAAATATTTGACTTACATATTGGTCTCTCTCTCCTCCCTTTTTTATGACGGGCGCTATTTCCGCTATATTTATAGCATTTTGATGAATCTAAGTCTAACTTTGCTATCCGGACTGTGTCTGAATATGGGCCTCCTTGTGTCTGATTCACTATAGGGTCAATTTTAAAATGTGCACGCGCGCTCAAATGGACGCACCAATTTTATAACATGCGCACGTTATAAAATACGTGGGCTGCGCGCACATACGCTCCGGATTTTATAATCCGTGCAGGTATGTGCAGGCGGCGCACAAGGAGGCAGGGGGTAAAAATATGCAAATTTGCGCGGCGACGAGATCGGGGCTCCTCCAGTTCCCTCCTAGTCTGCTCCAATTTAGGAGCGGACTAGGATGAAACTTTCTTACCCCCTACCCTAATCTCCCTTCCCCTCTCCTCCCCACCCTCTAAATCACCTTCTTGTTTTTGTTTACCTTTTATTGTAGAAGTTACTTCAGGGCCCGACCGATGAATGGCGCTGCCCCAGCCCGCCCCCGGCTCGCCCCATTCCGCCCCCTGGACCACCCATCCTCGCCCCCCGGCCCGCCCATTTGTCAGGGCTCAGCATTAATGCACGTATCGCCACTTATGCACGGCCGGGCCCTTTTTAATAATGCGCGAAGCACGTGCAGGGTCCGGCCACGCTCATAAGTGGCGATTTCTACGCGCGTGGCCGATTTAAAATCCGGCCGTATATTAGCATTTAGATATGATACTTCTTCGGTAATGTGCTTTTGATAGTGACTGATATCACAGACTCATCACTATTGGTTTACTGCCATGGTTTTGAATGTCCAAGAAGCACTGATATTCAGTACTGGTCAGATAAAATTACATCCAGATGGATAGCTGTCCTATAGTTACCCCGGATAACGTTTGTCTGGTTAACTTTATTTGGATATTCAGCCCAAATATCTCAACACTCAGCCCAAATGTGCACTGCCTGAATATCTGGGTAACTTTAGGTCAGCTACTATATAGATATAAATATATGAACAAAATGATCTTTATTTTATTTATTATTTATTTATTTATTTATTGTTTTTGTTATACCGAGTTTCATGACTGGCATCACATCAACCCGGTTTACAATTAACAATGTGTGAAAAGCATAAGGTAACGTGATAACAATATTCCCAATAGAACTGTGAACTTTAAATACAGAGAATCAATTGAAGGGTGAGAAAGTTACAATAAAACAATAAAACAGGGAAAATTAACTTGGAGCTGGAAGAGGGGAGAGATTGAACAATGCAATATTTACATTTCAGCCAATTAGTGTAGTAGTATAGCGGAGTGAATAAATAAGCCTATGTGAATAAATGGGACAGTACATAAATATGAAACGGTAAAATAAGTAACCAAGAGAATAAATATCTTGGTAAATTTGTCTGGCTAGTAATAAATATCTTGGTAAATATCTTAGTAATAAATATCTTGGTAAATTTGTCTGGCTAGTAATGAATATCAGCGCTGGCCAGACAAAGTAAAACCACACCTGGGAACACTCCCAAAGTTATTCCTTTTTGTCTGGGTAAATTTTGTTTCAGCAATGCTAGCTGAGTTTGGATCTCATTTTTTTTCAAGCGGTATATAAAATAAATAAGTGAAAGGAGGAGGGACTGTAAGAGGTTGACAATGAAGAAATGGAGAAAGGAAAAAAATGCAGACATAAATACCATATGAAATGACAGGAAAAAAAAAGCGAAGACAAAAAAGGATAGAAAAAAGATGGGAAAAGGTAAGATATGAAAATAAAATCAGAAAAAACAGATTGCGCAACTCATATTTTTCATTTCTTTAAAAAAACAAACAAACAAACAAAGCCACTGATGAATCCCTTTCTGTCCTATGGGCCTTTCAAACTATCCTGGCCAGCCCATATCATCTTCATACTTACAGGACACTTGTACACCAGAAAAAGACAAATCTGAATGACTAAATTAGACTTTTTCTAGTTTATAATTATCCTTTGTGTGGGTGATACACACCAGTCATAATATTATGACTTGGGTTCTTAAAATGTAACCAAACTAAAACAGAAGTACTTTCTATGTATATGGAAATTGCATACTTTGGGAGCAAACCACTCAGATTCTTCTTGTCTGAGACTATGCCGTTCCCCCTATAAACTGCTCACTACCTGCACTTGCTTGCTAATAGCACCACAGCAGCAAGAATCCCAGATCTGAACTGAAAAATCTAGCAGCTATACCCAAGCCAGTTTAGATCTTCCCTTCCGTGCTTCCAGTAATTCCTTTTTGACTTTAAAAACAAAGCCAGATCTAATTCAGCAAAGAGTTGATTGAGATTTTCAAGCAACATAATCTTTAGCTCATTTTATACTTATTCGGTGAATTATGGTAATTTCTTTTCACAAGGATTTTGGCATGCTCCACTTAGTGTGATTTCATTTTATTTAAAAAAAAATAACAGACAAAAAGACTGACCGGAGGGAGGAGTCAACATGGCCGCCTGCTAGTAGCACGCATCGAGTGCTCCCGCTGAAGCCACATAAAATTTTGCTTTTTCTTAAGCGTCCGAGAAGCTACGGACGAAACATGCCCCCGAAAGAGGAAGGGGAAGGTGAAGGTTTATCCCTCTGTACCTTCCCTTCCGTTGGGACAGAGGACCATCCTCGAATGCGTGCTAAACTACCCGAGTCAGGAGGAGCGGAACCCCGCTGATGGTAATGTGAAGGGAGCCTCCATTTTGTCGGGAAATATCGCTAAGCCCTCCAATGCTAAGGACTCCACAGGTGTTAACCTCGACTGTGCCGCCGGAAATTGCACCGCAGACACCGATCAGAGAAGATCTGGGGAAAAGCTGTGGAGGGAGCAGATTCGATCGCAGCAATGAGTGGAGAAACAACTCGGCAAGGAACTGAAGCTGCTGTGGCCTCGGTGGACATTTTGAAGCCGGTTTCCTCTTCTGCTATGGGCAGTAAGGCCATGTTAATTCCTACAACAAATATGTTTTCTTATATGGCTTCTTTTTTGAGCCAGGAACAACGACCAGAAGCAGTTTAATTTCCTAAACCAACTGTGGTTACACTGGACTCCATCTGGGAGTTAATGTCCCATCAAAATTTGACCCTACAAAATTGTGTAACTCAAATTTCCCAGCTATCAGCAAAACTAGAAACTGTGACTAATGATCATGATTCTAGTCTGCTGGACCAAGCAAATAAAATACAAGGGCTTGAGAATCAGATGAAGGAAACACAAAGGGGTAGATTTTAAAACCCCTATGCGTGTAAATCCTCCCGGATTTACACGTGCAGGGCACTCGCGCGCCGGTGCGCCTATTTTGCATAGGCCGCCGGCGCGTGCAAAGCCCCAGGACGCGCGTAAGTCCCGGGGCTTCCTAAAAGGGCCGGGAGGGGGCGTGTCCGGGGGCGTGTCCGGGGCAGGGGCGGTCCGGGGCGGGTCCGGGGGCGTGGCGACAGTTTGGGGGCGGGCCGGGAGGGCGGTCCCGAGTCCCCCGGCACTGTGGCCTGTGCCAGGGGTAGCTGGGGCGGCGCGCGCAAGTTACGCCTGCTTCAAGCAGGCGTAACTTGCCCAACAAAGGTAGGGGAGGTGGGGTACATAGGGGAAGGGAGGGGAAAGTGGGGGGACGCAGAAGGAAAGTTCCCTCCGAGGCCGCTCCGATTTCAGAGCGGCCTCGGAGGGAATGGAGGCAGGCTGTGCGGCTCGGCGCGCGCAGGCTGCCAATTTTGCACAGCCTTGCGTGCGCCGACCCCGGATTTTATAAGATACGCGCGGCTACGCGCGTATCTTATAAAATCTGGTGTACTTTTGTTCGCGCCGGTGGCACGAACAAAAGTACGCGTACGCGTATTTTTTGAAGATCTACCTCAAAAAGTCCAGGCAGTTGTGATTCAGGATTGTCTGAATTTAAATAAGAAGACAGAAATGTTGGAAAAATGGCTTAGACGACTCAATTTAAGACTGTTAAATCTTCCTAGGATAATGGCTGAACAACCACGAATTACTCTTCGAAGATATTTAAATGAAACTCTACAGATTTCTTTGGATAATATTCCAGCCTTTAATAAGGTTTATTTTCTGCCTTTTACTCCTTTAGGAAGAAATGAGCAGTACAATCAGCTAGACCTAGAAAACCTAACAGAATTATTGGAATCCTCATCTACTGAGGTGGTTGAGAGGGCAACTCTGTTAATATAATTTATTTACGAACAGGCTATGGGAACGGTTATGAAAAATTACTTTCAGCATATGGGGGTCAATTTTATGGGACAATTTGTACAGATCTTTCCAGATCTGGCAAAAGCCACACAGGACAGAAGGAGAGGATTCCTGGCACTACGCCAGGATGTCCGGTCCTTGGGTGAATCATACCGACTTCGTTACCCATGTAAGTGTATCATTAAATTGAATAACGATACCTATATATTCCTGATTCCGGAACATCTTAAAATGTGTCTAAACTCTCAGAGAAGGCTGCTGGTTGCATCGTCACCAACAGAAAGTCCTATTACTTAGCTAAATGTGTAAGGGGGTAAAGTGAATAGCACGCTAATGGCCTATTACTTTTTTGGTTATATTGTTATATATATGTGTGTTCTAGGCTCCCTGTTCTGATACTCCTCCCTTAGAGATTTGGGGACTAGGGATAAAAAATATGGTTTCTAATGGATTACTTTGTAATTATATGTTTCTTTTCTTTTTCTGTACAAAGAATATATGCTTTGTAAAAGATTGAAATGCAATAAAAATAAAAATAAAATAAAAAATAATAATAATAATTTAACCAGAGGCTCCCAAGACACCTTGCCACCTCTTCATCACAAGTTAATCTTAAATGCATTCAGTTATTCAAACAACAAAACATAGCAAATTATGCCCTGGAACCACATGGTGACCACATTATTTCATTCATGTCTAAACTATTAATTAGTAGGCAAACTTGAACTTTCATGTAAACAACCGTGAATTGTAAAACGATTGCCCATACTGACTGAAAAACCCACACTCTCAAAAGTACAGATTTCAGTGCATTCATTTCTTTAAACAAATAGTTAACTAACAAGGCTACTGTATTCCCTGCAAATTCAAAAAAAGAAATCATGTATACCTAAGCAGATCAAAACCATTACCAACTGTGATGATGACCCAGTGATTTTATTGAGGCACAACCTGCTGAATGTGTCTGGATGAACAAAAAGTGAAAGATGGATAATGGTTTTATTTTATTTGTTGCGGTTGCTTTTTTACCATGTAGGTTATATTTGCAGCATGGAAGCAGGTTCTTTGAAAAATCCAAAATATGCCACGTCAGGATTCATTTTAAGATTTGCAGCAGTTTCTCACTGTAGTGAAAGGCATAGTTTGGTGTTCTTCTTCAACAGGAGAATTCCTGCTTATTTTGGATTACCTTTATTTATTTATGTATTTATTTATTTTTTACTGTGGTTAGGACTACCATATGAAAATTTTTTTCTGGATTTTCTCCCAGTTTTTGCTCCTATTAAATATGAAATCACTTCCCTCATATACCATAATAGCTATATGGAATGAGACATTTAATTGACAAAACACATTTTTTTTTGTCTTCTTTTCCCTCTTTTTCATTTTACTCTTTGGCCCTGGCATTTGGCAAGCAGGAATCACACTTTGCAGGTTCTAACACAAAACCATGCACAGTATTGGTTTATTTGGCCTTTACTCTGTTATATTCTGTACTAGGGATGTGAATCGTTTTTTGACGATTTAAAATATCGTCCGATATATTTTAAATTGTCAAAAATCGTTAGGGCCACGATACAATACCAATTCCCCCGATTTATCGTCAAAAAATCGTAAATCGGGGGAAGGGGGAGGGCAGGAAAACCGGCACCCTAAAACCCACCCCCGACCCTTTAAATTAAATCCCCCACCCTCCCGAACCCCCCCAAATGCCTTAAATTACCTGGGGGTCCAGCGGCGGTCCGGAATGGCAGCGGTGGGGAACGGCCTCCTGCAATTGAATCGTGTTGTCTTCAGCCGGCGCCATTTTTCAAAATGGCGGTGCAAAATGGCGGCGGCCATAGACCAACATGATTCGACTGCAGGAGGTCGTTCCGGACCCCCGCTGGACTTTTGGCAAGTCTTGTCGGGGTCAGGAGGCCCCCCCAAGCTGGCCAAAAGTCCCTGGGGGTCCAGCGGGGGTCCGGAAAACGATCTCCTGCCGCGAATCATTTTCCGTACGGAAAATGGCGCCGGCAGGAGATCGACTGCAGGAGGTCGTTCAGCGGGGGTTCTGGACCGCCGCTGAACGACCTCCTGCAGTCGATCTCCTGCCGGCGCCATTTTCCGTACGGAAAACGATTCGCAGCAGGAGATCGTTTTCCGGACCCCCGCTGGACCCCCAGGGACTTTTGGCCAGCTTGGGGGGGCCTCCTGACCCCCACAAGACTTGCCAAAAGTCCAGCGGGGGTCCGGAACGACCTCCTGCAGTCGAATCGTGTTGGTCTATGGCCGCCGCCATTTTGCGCCGCCATTTTGAAAAATGGCGCCGGCTGAAGACAACACGATTCAATTGCAGGAGGCCGTTCCGGACCGCTGCCGTTCCGGACCGCCGCTGGACCCCCAGGTAATTTAAGGCATTTGGGGGGGGTTTGGGAGGGTGGGGGATTTAATTTAAAGGGTCGGGGGTGGGTTTTAGGGGGTTTTAGTGTGCCGGCTCAAGATTTTCACGATTTTCACGATTTTCACGATACTTTAAACACCCAAACGGCAACAATACGATTCCCTCCCCCTCCCAGCCGAAATCGATTGTTAGGACGATCGAGGACACGATTCACATCTCTATTCTGTACTGTACAAACGTTATGGGGCAGTTTTGGATAACTTTTATTCGCAGTATACCCAAGTACTTTTAGCTTATGTACATTGTAGTCAGTGTTCAGCGGGAACCAAGGCGTGTTGTTCCCCTTAGAAAACTAAAAGCTGCAAAGCATGAATCTTGAAAGGGCCCATGTACTTTGCAGCTGCTTTTTTCTGTGGGAAGCTGGGGGAAAGTAAAATAGCACATGCTGTTTTATTCCCCAGACCTAAACACGCCCAAAGGAGTGACCCTTTCCAGTACAGCTATAGGTGCATGCACTGTGAACCACGCGTATATTTTGTAGCTGTTCTGAGGGTGATTTTCGCAGTCCTTTAAAAGAATTAATCAATAAAAGGCTTTGAAAATTGCCCTTTTTATGTTTACCTGAGAAATACCCTTACCATGCATGTTTTCCCTAGCATTGTTTCGTGCCATTCATAAGAGATTAAAATATAAGTAAATATATGCTAACTTCAAGTTTTCAATGGATTTGACTTTACCTAGCAATAAGTACTGACAGGTTCAAGGTACTCACCATTCCATGATTCAACCATGGTGGTATAAAATTATCAAGCAGCTTTGGGTAAACAAGTTCTCTGTCGTACAGGTACAGGGTCCAAAACATTGTCACAACAAACTGCAAAGAAATAAAGAGATCCTGGTCAATTTTCAAAAAACTGCTAGTGGCAAAGCGAACTCATTAATTTTAATCTCTTATCTTTAGTGAGATCTTCATTTTTTTACAGTCATTTGTGATTAGACTTTTATTGTTATTTAGAGAAAGTGGTTCATAAAATTGATTTTAAGTCGCATTGATGATTGCAATTCTTCATTCCTGGGGTGTTCTACAATGGCATTGAAACAAATTCAATTGGTCCAAAATACTGCAGCCAAACAGTTATTAAACAAAAAAAAAAAGTTTAATCATGTTTTTCCATTACTCAATGGGTTACATTGGCTACCTATTGTATTCCAAATTCATTTTAAAATACTAATTCTAGTGATCAAATGTCTTCGAAGGGTTCCCCAGATTACTCATTAAATGTACTAATTCCTTACACTCCAGCATGGCTGCTTTGCTTCTCACAACTTGAGCTTCTTACATTGCATTACTTTGTCTCCAGTTATCATTAGATGGAGATGACCTGCCAATCTTTTTTTTCTCTTATATGGCCCCTTTTCTCTGAAACAAGATGCTTTTGTTAAAACAAGAGCTTAATTATCTTAAATTTAGGTAGAGTTTACAGGCACTGTTTCTTACTCAAGCCTTTAACTGAGACTGGTTATGTTTCTTGTTTTATTTATGCTGTAATTATCTTTTATGTCATTGTGCTATGTTTATATATTTCTTATATTATGATTTTAATTGTAAACTGCTTTGATGTAATATTTTGTGGAAAAGTGGTATACTAAGTTTATAAATAAACTGTGTGCCATTAAATTATGTCTACCTATATGTTCTATGATTTTGACCTTTATAATAGTTTCCACAATTATTCCTGGCATTGAAGTCAGGCTCACCGGTCTATAGTTTCCCAGATCACCTCTGGACCCCTCTTTAAATATTGGGATTACATTAGCCAGCTTCTAGTCTTCAGGTTCAACGGATGATTTTAATGATAAAGTTGCAAATTACTTGTAATGAGCCTGAAATGTCATTTTTTAGTTCTTTCAGAACCCTAGGGTATATACCATCTGGTCCAGGTGATTTGCTACTCTTCAGTTTGTCAATCTGGTCTACTACATCTTCCGGGTTCAGTTCATCTGGCTTACTACATCTTCCAGGTTCAATTTATCTGAATTGTTGCCCTTGAAAACTGTCTCTGAAACAGGTATCTCCCCAACATCCTCATCAGTAAACACCAAAGCAAAGTATGCATTTAGTCTTTCCGCAATGGCTTTATCTTCCTTAAGTGCCCCTTTAACCCCTCGATCATCTAACAGTCAAGGTACACTACCCATCTAACTGTGAATATTGGCCATAGACATTGATCTACCTATTTCATGATTTCTCTTTAAAGTTAATTGCAGCTGAAAGGAATTGTCACATCTATGATAAGGCTCTATTAGCAACGAAAATAGCTTTTGAGGAGTGGCCAGCACCTCCTGGAAGGGGCATAGCACTGAATCCAAGCATTCACTGACCTCAGGAATATGGAATATCTGAGAACCATGTTGAATATGAGCTTCTGGCATGCTCCCTAGTCACTAATTTTCTCTTGATTCAATTTCATTTTGACCTACCAGCCTGGCTCTCAAAATAGCAAAGCAGATGCACTATCTCAGAGGGAAGAAGAGATGTTGCAGGAGTTATCAGCAGCTATGCTGATCCTTCAACCAGAAAACTTCATTTTGGGCACTCAACATCTGGATATTGTAGAGCTAATCAGAACAGGATGAGTTCACCCAGACTCAATGTCAGAAGATAATGGAGGAAGAAAATGAGAGCGAGAAGGGTATCTCTACATTAGGCAGAAGCTGTATGTACCTCAAGGATCTACCTACTAGAAGAGCCTTTGGATGTGCCATAATTCTCCTCTAGCAGGTCATCCAGGATTCTATAAGACCAAGTTGAAGGTCAGCCAAGACTTTTGGTGGCCCAGTTGGAGCAGGGACATTGTATCATCATGTGAGGTCTGAGCTTGCAACAAGGTGCCTCACTAAAGCCCACTCACTTTTCTGAGCCCCTTAATAGAAAGTGAAATCCTAGTAAAGAATTTCTTTGGACTTTATTAATGACTTATGAGTATCCCAAGCAAAGTTCATAATCTTGGTAGTTTAGACTCTTTTTTGAAAATGACCCACTTAGTGGCCATCGCCATACTTCTTCTCCCCCTAGGAGACCACAGAACTCTTGATCAAAGTAATCTGACTGTATGGATTACCCTCCCATATTGTCTTGAACTGAGGGTCACATTTGTGGCATGGTTTTAGAAGGAGGTGACTAGGCTCTTAGGCATTCAACTTCACTTGTCATTGGCCTATCACCCACAGTCTAATAGTCAAACAGATTGCCTAAACCAAACTCTGAAACAGTATCTGCATTACTTTTGCAGTTATCAGCAAACTGGGCCCAACTACTTCCTATGGTAGAGTTTGTATACAATAATTCAGAATACTCCTCTACTAAGACCTTACCATTCTTTGCTAATCAAGGCTTTCAACTATGTTTTCATTCAGGAAAGGCCTTTCAGGCTCTGGTTCCCAAAGCTGCTGAATGGGTAAATAATCTGGGCAACTTGCACACCCAAATCCACAAGGAACTAGAAAAAGCAAAAGAATCCAAAAGAGGTTTGCAGACAAGTGATAGAGATTGGCCCCATGTTTTGCAGTCAGAGATAAAGTCCGAGTAGTAACTCTGCCAAGCTGGATCAAAAGTATATGGGACCATTTACCATCCAATAGCAGAACAATCTGGTAGCCTTCAAGATTCTACTATCAGTTATCTTGCATATCCACCTGAAATTTCATGTCTTCCTCCTGAAATCCTAGAAGCTGAATCCGCTTCCAGGATGGCATGCCCCCTTCCTATGCCAGTTAAGGTTCAAGATCATCAAGGGTTATTATCTGCCAAATCTTGGTAGCAAAGTATTTTCAGGCATGTTTACAATACTTAATAAATTCAAAAGACTATGACCTAGCGGACTCCAGCTGGAAACCAGTGGAATGTGTTTATGTGGACAAACTCTTTGCCTGCTTCTATAAGGAATATCATGAAAAACTCAGACCTTGAGCCCCAGGCAGAGCCAGCTAGAGGTCAGGCATTCTGTTAAGAATGGTGGACCTCAAATCTGCTACTCCTAGAATTCTAGGCATGGACTCTCAGGAATAGCTGCAAGACTGACTCTTGGAACACCACAGTAGGAATTTCCTAGTCAACTTGGTAGAGGCTGCTGATATCTCTGGAAGCTCCTGACTGGATTAGCACTGGGTGTGACCCTAGACTGAGGGCTGGATATAAGGAGCCCTTGCCTGACACGTTTTTGGTGGCCCAATATTCATCTGTGGAAATGATATTTGGCTGGCCCAGATTCCTGATCCATGCTGGATTCCTAATCCACACCAGATTCCTGTTCCGCACCATATTTACTGACATGCCAAGGATTCCCCAAGCCTCGGTCTGCTCAGACCACTTAGGTACTTTCTTGATCATCAAGTCTCAGCCAAGGCTTGCACCTTTGGGCTTAACCTGTGGACAAGGCCGCAGCATTGGATGAAGACCCTATGAAAGTAGTGGTAAATGGAATTCCTTCTGAGGAGAAAAAGGCAATTAATTGAGTGCTTCAGGGATCGGTTCTGGAGATGGTTCTGTTCAATATCTTCCTGAGGGACTCTGCAGAGGGGTGAGAAGGAAATGTTTGCCTTTTTGTGGATGACAGAAAGATCTGCAACAGAGTAAACACACCTAAGAGAATAGATGGAATGAAAAGTGATTTAAAAAATCTTGAAAAGTGGTCAAATGCCTAGTAGTTAAGGCTCAACACCAAAAAAGGCAGAGTCATGCATATGGGATGCAGAAATCTGAGGTACAGGTACTCAGGAGCAGGGCCACTTTTGAGTAGGCTGAGCAGGGCAATCACCTGAGACACCATGCAACAAGGGGCACTGCCGGCCCGGGATCACCACTAACACTGTTCCATGAGATGCGTGGCTGAAAATTATTCCTTAAGCAGCCATGCACGCCACACCTCAGGCTGTGTAGACCCAGATCTGGCCCCAGTGAGAAATTGGGAGGAGAAGCAGAAGTCCATATTGCTGCTGCCACTGTTCCTTTCCATCTGTGACAACCCTGCAAGCATTTTCAAAATTTGTAGGTAAGCACTTCCTGTATACAAATTCTGTGAATTGCAAGATCACCATACAGACAGTGCCAGCCCACTAGTTTTGAACATTCTTGCAGGTGTGCCACATATAGGGAGGAATGGTGGCAGCAGCTCTGCAGATAATCAGATATTTTGCCCGGGAAAGAGGCAGAAGGAACAGGCAGATATTGTCGTAGTATTGGGGCAGGGTGAAGGGAAAGAAGAAGGGAAAGGCAGGAGGCAGTTGTTGGGGAGGGGGTGAGAATTAAGAGACATGAAAGAAGAGGACTGACACATAGGAACTAAAATAGCCAGAGGAAGCCTGATTTCATTCTACAGGCTCTCCTAACTTTTAATTTATTCATCATAAAGGTTTTTCTTATTTGTTGACTTCATGGTCAAACAGAAGGGGAAAGCTTATACCTTCCCTGATGCTTTATCTACATTAGCAATTGGTTCCACTGATACATATTTTCTCACTTTTGAGGCATCTAGCAAACTTAGATTACCTGGAGAGAAGACATTGCTGGGAGTCCAGTCAGGTGAAGTTTCATTGGTTGGTTCCCTTGATGGGGATATCTCACTATCCCTAAAAAGCTGTGTTCCCCCTGCATAGCTAGAGCTCCAGACCGGAAGGGTTAAAGGAACTCCAGCTGCACTGAAGTTGTAGCTAGATGACATCATGGCTGCCCCTCTCCCAAGGCAGCAGTAATACTTGAAGCATCTGGATCATCGGCAGCAAGAGAGGAAGGAAGCTTGGAGTGTGAGACCCGTGAACTATCCAGCAACAGCTGAGGGTTCGCCGGATTTGCTGACGTCATCGGCCAGTGCCACGAGCATAAAAGCCCGTGGAAGTGTGGTGTGTAAGGTCAGGGGTCCCCCCCCAAGACTTGCCAAAAGTCCCTGGTGGTCCAGCGGGGGTCCTGGAGCAATCTCCTTCACTCGGGCCGTTGGCTGTTAGTATTTAAAATGGCGCAGATAGCCTTTGCCCTTACTATGTCACAGGGGTCGACTAATGGCACCGGGGTTTTTTTTGGGAAATGAATATAAATGTAACTAATGAACGGATTGGGGTTCCCCGAAAACGGATGCAATGGATTTGGGTCCCGACGAATACGAATACTGAATGTGACGAATCTGTCCCTGTTGCACACCCCTACTAGATTTGCCTTAATTCCTAGATAAGTAAACTCCATCCTGGCAACTTTAAAAAGGAATAGCCACTGAAGGATTTATCTGCTTGGCCCCAACTGAAAATTTTCCAATTTGGAATAGATAACAGTATAACCCAACAATTCCCCATATTGGTGGGGAATATCCATGACAGCAGGGCTGGATGTGGAGGGGTCCATGATATATAACAGCACATCATCTGTTTACACCAAAATTTAATGCTCAAGTCCACCCACCATAAGCCCTTTAATGGCTCTCGCTTTCCAAATGGTCTCTTTAAAGGATTCTATAGCAAAGTGAAATAAGGGTGACAAGGACAACCCTGATGCGGTCCATGCTGAATCTAGAAAAAGGGTGACAGAGAGCTATTCATGAGCAATCTGGCTCTTGGCTTGATATAAAGCACTTTAATCCAGACGATGAATCTCTCTGGAAGCCCAAAGTTTCTAGTGTAGTGAACAAATAGGGCCAATATACCCTACCAAGGGCTTTGTTGGAATCTAGAGAAATTATTATTCCATAGATACCAATGGGGCCTGCCCCTGCAAGATATGAAAAAGTTGTGGAGTGTTTGCCATGGATACCCACCCCTTTAAAAATCCAGTTTGGTTACTATGAACCAGCTCGGGCATATAAGTCTCCAGATACAATTGAAAAATCTGGGCTAAAACTTTTATATCAGAATTAATTTGAGAAATGGGTCAATAAGAGCTGCATTCTGTATTACCTTTTCCCTTTTTATAAATATGAAAAATGATGGCATCAGCCAGCGTGCCATGACAATACCTGCCCTGTTCTGCAGTATTAAATAAGCTGAGAAGGAGGGGGGCCAAGCCCACCTGAAACGTTTTGTAAAAGTCCACATGAAACCTGTCTGGGTCTGGGAGCACCTCCCCTTAGGGCAAGCCACAATTACTGGACCCAATGGTTCCTTAGGTCAAAGGTGCTCAAACCGGTTCTCGGGCCCCCCACCAAGTTGGAACCCCTTCGGGATATCCCTAATGAATATGCCTGAGAAATATCTGCATACATAGGAGGTAATATATGAAAATGAATCTCATGCATATTCATTAGAGATAGCCTGGACTGACTGGGGGGCCCCCAAGAACCAGTCTGAATACCTCTGTCTTAGGTGCCACTAAGCAAACGTAACGTTCAGCTTTACCACAGGTATAACCTGGACTGTTGAAGAAATGCGTCTCAGGATTTTAATGCATCTTCTTGCTGTTATGCTCTGAACTCCTTTTATGCTGTTTACAAATGCTTGCGGGCTGGATGTTCTCTGTGATGTTTGGTAGGCTTTGCTCTTCACTATATCGAGCCTTGTGCAGATAAATTCTATGTGTTGCTTTGGTACTAGGGATGATTTCTGGAAATTTAATACAAGACCAATGCTGTGCATAAATGCAATGATGTTGGTTACATCTTTTATAAAGTTTTTGTAAGAGGTGCTCGATATTAGCCAAGCTCGATATTAGCCAAGCTCTTGTCAATTTTGCTGCTACTACTGCTAGACATTTTGTGAAGACCCTTGGGGCTGCAGCTAGTCTGAAGGGGAGGATCCTATACTGGTAATGGCTGTTGTGCTGTGTGAATCAAAGATATTTTTCTCTGGTGTTTTTTGATTGCTATATGAGCATATGCATCCTTTAGGTCTAGTGTAGTCAGCCAGTTGTACTGTTGAAGCAATGGTAAAATTGTGCTTAATGTAATCATTTTGAATTTCTCCAATTTTTAATTACATATTGAGATTCCGTAGATCTAAAATGGGTTGGAGATCCCCCAATTTCTTTGGAATCAGGAAACATCATGACTATAAACCTTATCCCCATTGTGTCAATACTTGTGAATGATTTTGGTAATATGGGAGATTTTGTGGTGGAATTTTCTGAAAGTTGAGGGAATATCCACATTTATGATATTCAAACTCATTTGTCCATAATGATAAAATTCCAGTAGTGTTTGAATAACTGTAATCTCCCTTCTATTTGGAGTTGTTCAATTGTCAAAAACTAGTAGCAGCTGCAGATCTTTCAGCTAAGTTTTTATTTGCATTAGTAAAAATTATTTAAAAAATAAAAAAAAAAGAATTATTAGGAGGCTAAGGTGGGGTTTGATGATTCTAACAAGGCCTTTAAAGAGATATGCTAAAAGGTAGTCCCATATGAAATATACTCCTTGCCTTCTATATTCATTTTTTGATATAGCAGTTGAGCAGAAAGAGAGACTCAGAGTGTTTTGAATACAGTGTGTCAGTTCTTGTTCCGACAGGTTTTGTGCAATAGCTTGTAGTTGTTGCAGATTACTGTATAGATATTGGATCATCTGAATTTGATAGGGCTCAGTCCTAGACTGCAGAGTAGCTCCCTGATAACTGCTCCAATGTTGTCCAGAATATTTGAGTCCTTGCCAGGTGGTGTGCTCGAAAATACTTTATTTTTCTTGACTTTCTTCATGGTTGACTCTATAATCAGTGAGTTATGTGGTAACTGGACTTTCTCATATTGTGGCCTTTTTTTAATCTGGTACTTTATATCTATGGTCTTCGTCACTGATGTGATTGAATATGGTGTTTTCCATATCTTGATTTGGACTTGAAGAAGTGCATGGTGCCTAGAACCCCTTTGTATTGCTTGAGAATTTGCAGGCATTGAAAGATTCCTTGTAATTCAGTTGAGATGTCTTCATCCTGATAGAGATTGAAGGCTAGAGCTACTGACATCTTTTGTATGAAAGTAAAGTAAGTCATATTCTCCAGTAGAGTAGATGGCTTATAAAGTTCTGGCAAGAGGGTCCAAAGGTAGATCTGGTGATCCTCCTCCAGGACTGGTCTATATTCCCTGTAGGAAGTGGCAGCTCTGCATTTCATTTTCTCTTGCAACTCCAGATCATTAACAGCCCAGTGAGCCCTGATCTGTTGACTCTAGTTTTCATGTTTTGCACAGATTGTTTTGAAACAAGCTTTGGAAAACCAAATCTGGCTCAGTTGTTCCTTAGAGCCTGAAGCCAGATGCTTATCATAAGAGTTGTTCCCCTTGGTAATAATAAAGGTGTTAAAAGAAGAATGTTTATTTTAATACCTCCCCACATTATGTTCCTTCATATGCAAGGGACTCTTATCATAAAAACTGACCATTCGTTATTATTATTAGTCATATAGAAACATATAGAAACATAGAAACATAGAAATGACGGCAGAAGAAGACCAAACGGCCCATCCAGTCTGCCCAGCAAGCTTACTATGTTAGTATTTATATAGCATACATCAGTTGCACAGAGCACTGTACAGAGACACATAATGGTCAGTCCCTTCTCCTTGGAGATTGCAATCTATTCAGGACAGAAAGACACACAAAATCACAACAAAAACAAATAAGAGGTTTTCAGTTAAGTGAATATGGCCATGACTGAGGAGGTTTAAAGAAGTGAGCAACTAAACCAGGTAGCTTGTGGGTGGGCTTAAATAGTAGGAAGCTTTAATTAAGTATAGTGATAAAGAATCACAGTTTACCTAATTGGCGAGTCAGTCAAAAATTAAATCTTTGCCCCAGAAGCAAAATATATAAGAAAAGCAGAAGATGGGGTGCATGGGTGAGGGAAGTAAGTAATTAGACCAGACCAGACCACACTTCACTTGAATTTCAAAGAGCTTTATTACTATAAACATTTTGCTTATACAAGCTCAAAGAATCCATTGCCCTATAAGACTGTCTACAGTTTACATGGCAAACCTGCAAAAGAAAAAGTTGTTAAAAAGTTATTAAGAAAACAACAAGACTTAGAAATAATCTGCTATTTTTTTTTAAATATGTCAAAAACATTTTATGGTTATAAGGTATGGATTTACCCTGACCTTGTGAAGACCACTCAGCTCAGGAGAAGAGATTCCTCGCTTTAAGAAAATGTGTGCTTGAAAAAGGTGATCAATTTATACTCCGGTATCCTTGTAAATGCGCAATAAAATTGAATGGGCAGAGATATCAATACACTGACCCTGAACACCTTAGAGCACTTTTGGGGGTTGAAAAGAATGGCAAATAAATGTAACTGGGGAATTAGCTTACAAAATTTCATATTAAGTTATTTTAAAAAATGTTCTAATTTGGATATACTTCTCTCTTTGCTTGTAAAAATACAGAATATGTAATAGGAAAATGATTGTAATATTATAATATTTTCTTATTCTATGGCTACATAAATCTGTAATTGCAGTTGCAAGTTGATACTTGTATTGTAAATAAAACATTTGATAAATAAAGAATTAAAAAAAAAATCTGCTTATTTTCACAGGAAGGAAGCATTTGTGTGCCTTGTTTCCCCTAGGGGTCTCCATGCGACTACCTGCAAACTTACAGAGCAGCACATGGTAGCAGCAAACCACGGGACCAGAAGGAAAGTGGCAGATGTGAGCAGAAAATCTTTCTGGTATGGCGTATCTCATCCTACTGGCCTATCTGTACCATTGTTCCTTGCTCCTTCTCCACTCTGCCCTCGGGTCCTGGGATCACAGAGCGTCTGCTCCTGCTCCTTCTCCTCCTCCACTCCTAGGCTACCTTCTCCAGAACCTCCCATCTTGTTTCCTCCCACATCAGATTCAGATTCAGTAAACCTGCTGGTGTTGGCATTAGTTTGGTAAGATATAAAATTGTTCGTGCCAATAAAGTTATCTGATTCTGACAAGGGGACTATGGCAACAGGAGGAGAGGGGGGTGAGACTAGGAAGCACACAACAAAGAAGAAAACAATTGCTCTGCTCCTTCACAAGCCCCTGCCTTGCTGTTTCCATTAGGCTGACTGAAGGAGAGGAGCTGAACCCTGTCTCTGTGTCTTGCTGTTACTGTGAATCAGCATAAAATCTCTCACAGGTTCTCTGTACCTGCTTTCTTGCAGCATTGATCCTACAGCACTGCTAAATGTATACAGGCTGTATAAATACACAAATAGCCCCCGCTAATATTTATTTATTTGATTTACCGTATATTCTGCTTTTCGGCCACTTCAAAACAGCTTACATTCAGGTACTGTAGGTATTTCCCTGTCCCCAGCGGGCTCACAATGTAAGGCCTAGATTCACAAAGCCACAATTTTTTTTATGGAAGGAGGGACTCAATATCGCGGGGGGGGGGGGGGGGGGCCTCCTGCGATATTTTATCCCTCCTGACAAAAGTCTCACAGAAAAAAAGTCCATGAGAGAAAAGTATGTTGCAAGTGCCTTGAAAATGTGTGATGGAAGCCCCCAATGCATAGGGCGTAACCTTTGAAAATCTGCCCCTAAGTAAACTTGATTAACAGCAGCTAATGGACTTCTCCTCCAAGAACTTATCCAAACCTTTTTTGCCATACAATTTACCTGGGAAAATGGCTTGGAAAATTGCCTTTTATAAGTGCCAGTCCTATAGAGGGCGCCTATTTTAACACCGGCTCCTTCGGTCTCCAGGCATTTTCAACAGTTGTTGGTGCTGGTATTGATGGTGCTGGGGAAACAGCAGATAAGGGCAGTACCCGTGGCAAGACTGGAGCCCTTGTGGCAAACTATTCCAGAACAGTGAGTGCATCATTACAAAGCATGCTTCACCTATTGCTGATGCCCACAAAGCAAATAATAACAAGCCTTCTGTAATGTGCAAATCATTAGCAGATGGAGAGATCTGAATATTACCAACCAATTTATAACTGTTGGACTATTTAACATAAATCTCACCTCACCCACATCCATCTAAAGTTGGAATAACACTAATTGCACATTGATGCACAGGTATTGTTGCCTTTAATAGCAGCAAACACAGTAACCATATTCTTGTATTTCTACGTGCGTGCTTAATAGAAAATATGTTGCACTGGTTCTAGAAAGAACAGAAGGTAGTATATAAATGCAAATATTATAAACACAAAATGAAGGTGCAATACAATTCCCACCACACACAAAGTATCAGTACAAAAAAGGAATCCTTATATGAACACAATCGCAGAAGTTCAAAAAGTGTGACATTTTATTCTCAAAATTAAATACATTACATACATTGTATATAAATGCAAAATCATGTTTTATTCCACATAAAGGACAGATACATAAATGAATCATCATGTTGGTGAAGGTGTTTGTCTTTTCATTCTAGCTCCAAAATGCAGTGGGCTTGATTGAGCCATGTTCTCAGCTGTGGAAAAGGTTGCTGTGGATGGTGGAGCTGAGAGCTCGATGGTATAAACAGGACATGAAGGCCCTCTTGCACTGCTGTAGTGATATGCTGGCAGTCAGTTGCTGGGTGTGCCTGTTTAGGTCTCTAACCAGCTAGGAGAATGTGGCATTAGCACTCTTCTGTTACCTGATGTACTGTCCCAATATCATATGTGACTGCACTGGTGCCTTTCAATGATGATCAATTGGGACATAGGAAACTGGCAGAAGAATTGTTTTTCCAGATGCATTTAACACTCCACCAAGGTACCCACTGCTGTACATCTTTAGGCACTGGTAATGGAATCATTGGTGGGGAAAAATAAAAGTAGTGTCTGGATGTCCTCTGAGATGTTGGATGGTTGCTTCTTCCATCTTGGGAGGGCCTGAAGGCAGACTGCATTAAGACCTCTCCTCCTCTTTCACGATGATGGTCCTGTAATAATGAAAGGAGGACATGATAAATACACAGATAATCATCATGCTTCCTATAGCCATGCCAGCAGTTTTCTTCCTATGACTTTGCAGTGTCTGTGGAAAATCATGTCCATATTGGGTTCAATAATCAAGCTGTCCTTATTGGGGCACAGATTGTGGGTACTTTTTATCCACAGGATTTGCACCAGTGATCAATGCAGACTTATATGGGTAGTTCTCCTTCATTGCCCCTGGAAAATATACCCACAAAAATTTGCACCTGCATTTTCTGAGTACTTCTTCCAGTCAGAACTACAGTATGTGCATTTTTGCCTCTCCAGAACCAACCTCTCAACCTCCCCCTCCCCCCCAATATATGCAGATAAAAGTATGCACATTGTGGAACAATGCACATATTTTTACCAGCACAAAAGGGTAGGCAAGTTTTTAAAAGTTCATTTTCACAGGTTTACACAAAGAAATGGCTTTAGAAATTGCCCTCACCGGGTTATGTTGAATCACCATCAATTTAGATACAGAACCAATGCGCAATCCTAGAATCACAGGAGGATCACATTCCATACACAGAATAGAGGGAGTAGAGCACTCCAGAGGCCCACAACAAAGACAGAGAAGGATTATTCGTGATGCTGGTAATGATTCCCTTCTACACAGGAGAGAAGGACTCATCTGTCAACCAGATCTGCTGTCCAGGGAGATGTGCTGCGGGGCAGAAGCCAACATTTGAGACATAATGGAAAGGCTGCTGACTCATCAGGCCTTCTGACCACTACCCCATTCTGCTTATTTATGGGGGCACCTACCAGATATGACCTTAAGGACACAAAAAGACTACACGGTACTGAGAGTATGGGTGAAAGAGGAAGGGGCAAAGTGGTGTTCTCATCTATCAATCCCATGTAAAGCAAAATCATGGTAAGAGACAGACACATTCTATAAATCTACATAGATGGTGTTGTAAATTTGATAAGTAAACCCAAGTTCCATTTTACAAGGATTGGTAAAAGTATCTTTGCTTATAGACATGTTAAGCTAGGTTTACTGGGTGATGGTGACAAAAGCCTGCAGGTAATCAGGAGACATGTAAACCACAATAAAGTCATGGGAATGAGAAGATAGATAAGGGTCTTGTAATAGGAGGTGAATTCACTGAAGCAGTAGTAAAATGCAGATCATTTAAAGCCGTGGAAGGGAATGGGAAACCTGTGGATTGGGAAGCTCAATGAGCTGGTTAGATAGTGAATAGGTGATTGGTGCAATTCGTAGGAAGGATTAGATATGAAACAAGAGAGAGAGATAAAAAAACAACTTAGAAATTCATGTTTGAAGATTTGCAGTCTAATAAAATTGCTGAATTAGAAGCCACCATAGAGGAAAACATTGGGGCAGATTTTCAAAGGGGTACGCGCGTACCCCCCGAAAACCTGCCCCAACCTCCCGCTGCGCGCGCCGAGCCTATGTTGAATAGGCTCGGCAGCGCGCGTAAGCCCCGGGACGCGCGTAAGTCGCGGGGCTTTGCTAGGGGGGCGTGTCGGGGGTGTGTCGCGGCGGCGCATCATCTGGGGGCGGGGCCGCAGGCGAGGTTCCAGCCCGGGGGTGTTTCGGAGACGTGGTCGAGGCCTCCGAAACAGCTCCTGGGCCAGGGAATCGCGCAGCCGGCGCGCGCTAGTTACGCCTGCCTCGGGCAGTCGTAACTCTTCCAACAAAGGTAGGGGGGTTTATATAGGGCTGGGGGGGGTGGGTTAGGTAGGTGAAAGGAGGGGAAGGTGGGGGGAAGCGGAAGGAAAGTTCCCTCCTAGGCTGCTCCGATTTCGGAGCAGCCTCGGAGGGAAGGAGGCCGGCTGCGCGGCTTGGTGTGCACAGGCTGCCGATTTTGCACAGCCTTGCGCACACCAATCCCGGAATTTAACAGATACGCGTGGCTACGCACGTATCTATTAAAATCTCACATACTTTTGTTTGCGCCTGGTGCGCGAACAAAAGTACGCGTGTGCGTAAGTTTGTAAAATCTACCCCATTATGTGGAGGCAGTCACTGAATCATGGTGCCGTGATAATCAGATCTGGGAGCTGACCATAGTAGGGTATATTCTCTGCAGAAACGACAAGATTGGTAAAAAGGGAAGGAACAAATGTACCTGTTAAAGACAAAATAAAAGTCATTGAGATATAAAATGAGAAAGGAGTAGCTGAATTGCTATACGATTGTTTAGAAGAAACCTAAGGGGTATAATATATATGAAGGTATAATCTATAGATTGCCATCACAAGGGGAGATGAAAATATGGACATAATAGAAACCATTTAGAAGGCAATTTTCTTTTTTTTTTTCACTTTATTTATAATTTAACAAAAATTAATACAAGCATAACTTGTAAGAAAATATAGATGGTGATGTACAAGAAATATAGAACAAAAACAAAAAATCTACAAGTTAAACAATAATAACACCTCTGTACTTATATAGACCAATATATGAAGGAGGGAGACCAGAAAAACAAGGGAGAGAATAATAGGAAAAAGTAACAATACAAAATCTTCGAAGAGGATGCCCTGTCTAGGCATAAACCCCACTCCTTTCCCACCTCAGGAAACATGAGAACTCAAATCACCTCTACCCGAAATCCAAGAATTTAGAAAGAAACAGCTGTGAAGGTTCAAAAACACATATTTCTCAGATGCAAAAAAGATCAGACATTTACAGAGAACTTGCAATATTAATCTGCACCCAACCCAACAACCTTATTACACATATAGAAAAACTTCTTTCTTCTCTCTTGGGTGGCCCTTGAAAAGTCAGGGAAACCCCAAACTTTAAATTCCATAAAAGGTAAATGGGTTGCACGAAAAAAAGGGCCTAGAACCAAATCACATTCCCTAAAAGATGAAAAGGTTACCAACAAAGATGCTCTGTGCTCTTCATCCACTACTGCAGACTCCAACAGAGCAGAAATATTCAGGTCTGCAGGTCCCTCTGGCCCCAGTAGTCGACCAGAATCACTATTGGTAGAATTGGCTCTAACAGGCAAATAATAAGCCTTTTGAATAGATGGACGTGCTTCCTGTGCAATTCCCAGAACTTCTCGCCTATAAGTTCTGAATAATTCTGCCAGAGATATCATAGAAACAGTAGGAAAATTAACTAATCGGAGATTCAGAGCTCTAGCAGAATTTTCCAACTTCTCAATTTTTCAGGAAACCACATTCTTATCTTAAAAAAAAGAAGCTTGGATTGTGGAAAGCCTATCTGTGGTTTGCCGAAGATATTGAATTGCCTTAGAATGAGATTCCACAAAGGGCTTTTGAGACTGAATCCGGCAGAGCATGAAGTCAAAGAAGCTAAGGATTGTTCCATAGAGGAGAGTAAAGACCAAATGCTGTCCAGAGCGATGGGGGACGGTTTGATAATAGATTTTATCAGTGATAGAAAAACTGTGTGGATGTAGGCGACACATTTCCACAGCGGGAAGCCCCGCTAATCAAAGAACAATCTCCAGTAACCAGCAGCTGACTATTTGCTATGTGCTGCACTACCTCTGCCGCCTCGCTCTCCCCTGGCATCTGCGAAACCCCAGTTATCCCATCTGGGTTATCCTCTCCAGCTCCTGGGTTACACTTCCACAGCGCCAAAGCAACACGGGGAGGAGAAGGACGAGGTCTACCATCAGGGCCTAGGGACACATCCGCGTCCAGTTCCAGCAGTTTCGTTGCTCCCTCAGCGGCAGTCACAATTTAGATAGGGAAGTCTGCAGAAACTCGGGCATAGTGGATTGTTTCAGGGAGGTCGACTGAGAGCAGAATGGGCCCCTCCGGCAGCTTACCCTGCTGTTTGGCCATGAAGAAACAGTAAGAGGAAAAAAAGTCTTAGCGTGCAGGAGTTCCCGTCAGACACATCCTCTCATGGCGTCACCCAGTTTTACCTGTGGAAATGTACTCTTTGAGAATTGCCCACCCTGTATGCATGTTTTTCCACAAAGCATATTCTTCTACCCACATTTAGTGGAGGCATTCCAGGAGGTTAGGATGGGTATTGCAACAATGTGTATACTGTTGTACTTTCAAAGGTACACACATTGTTTTAGAAAGAAAAGGGAGGTGCATGTGTCTGCAGGTACTTTTCCCATAAGCAATTTTTCCAAGTGAAAGTATGTTCAGACTTTCACTTTGAAAACTGATGCAAAGTCCACAGGCAAAAGGTATCGGAGGAGGACTTTGCAGCTAACCAACTAGTATTGCCCTCTTAGTGCCTGATTTAAAAAAGCATTTACATGCATAAAACCAAGTTTTAAATAAATAAATCAGGTTTAGAAAATTGCCCAGGGGATTCTATGCATAAAACTATACACGGAAGCAATTTCATATGTATTTTTATGTGTAGTTGAAATATGTTTTTCCACAGATGGAGATGGAGCGAGGAAAACATTTATGCATACAGGGCCTGATTTTCAAAACATTTACAAGCTTTACACAATTGAAAATTCACTTTACCCATGTAAGTAGCCACTTAACTGCATTTACTGTGGGTAATGGCTTTTTATATTGCTATATTACATTTACATACGTAACTTCTTTGAAAATTCACCTGATACTTTCTATTTTTGAAAGTATGCATGTAAATGTACTGTTGCGCCCAGTCGCAGATGGCTGCGACCTTTGCTGCTCACCTCATTTTGCCCAGTAGCTCCGATTCTGGCCAAGATGGCCACCTCTGCCTCTGCACGCCGACCTCCCTGGCGTTCCCGGGACGACGAGAGCGATCCCAGTCGCCATCTTGATTCTGGTGACCTAGGGCACGCGCGCGCCTGCCTCCTTCTTATGCACGTCCACTCCGCATGACATCACTGCCTATGTGTATTTAAACCTATCGGACTTTCCTACCTACGAGTTAGCAAGGATTCCATCTTGCTTAATTCCTTACTCTGAGATGCTTCGCATCACTGTTCCTGCATTCCAGTCTGAGGGCCTCAGGTACCCGCATCTCGGGGGCCTTGCTGCACTCAGGGCTATCCGCTCCTCGGAGAGTCTCTTCTGCCTGTCTCACATTCACCAGCTAAGTGAGCTCTCCTGCATCTGGTCTCCGCTGCGGATACTATGAATTCTCCACTGCTTCATGAGTACAAGACTTACTCTACATCACCAGGTCTTTCTTGCTGTGTGGATCCTTGGGTTACCCTGCTCTGCGGACCACTACCAGAGCTCCAACTTACAAAGTATACTAAGAAGCAATTACTTTCCGGGTTACCCCGCTCTGTGGACCACTACTGGATTCACACTGTCTTGTACCAGTTACTCATATCTGCCTCCGGCCTACCCCGCGCTGCAGACCACTACCGGAGTTACAACGTACCAGACCTATCAAGAAGCAAGGATTCCCCGGGTTACCTCGCCCTGCGGACCACTACCGGAGAATCCATCCCAGGTCTTCTATTTCCAGGACTGAGTTACAAACCCGCTCCTCGGGTTTCTCTTTGCTGTATAATAAACATTCTCTGACTCCTGTGTCCATCACTGCTGAGACTCTGCCTGTTGTGGAGAGTCCCCACAGGGTTCCTCCCTGTGGGTGGAGTCAGTTCTCTCCACGAGTCAGTTCTCTCCACGACCCAAGGGCCCACAAACCAAGTTAAAACATAACATGTACACATACACATTTACACCAACTCCCAAACAGGCATAGATGTGTACGCATATGCTGTGCAGGGTTCTGAGAGTACCCTTTGATTTTCAAACGGATTTCCATTCATAAGTCTGTTTTGAAAATTCAGGCTGAAGCTGCATTTACTTTCACAACACAAACTTCAGTCCTACACAAGCTGTTATAAAATTACCCTCTTACAGGATAGCATGCAAAGGAGACATGCAGCTAATGTGGCACAATTCTAGCATGCATAGATTGAAGTATGCCAGCTGCAAGATCAAACAGAAGCAAGAGGAAGAGGTATTTCTCAAGCAACTAGCTGAAGAGCATCATTTGTGTAGAGGTGACACTGGACTTAGTACTGACAAATGGAGACTGTGTCAATGAAGTTGTTATAGGGATCAAACTGAGAGTCCAGTGATCAGCATACCATGTGGTTCAGTCTATATGCTGAGTAAGAACCAAATTATATTAGGATAAGAGTTCTGGACTTCAGAAGGACCAACTTTAATAAAACAAATGATTATGTTAAGAAACTCTTGTCAGATGTAGAGATCTAAGAGGTATAGATGTCACATTCATACTGTAACTCATCCTTAATTTTTCATTTATGTAAGAGATGTGAACATTAAGTATGTGATGCTCTAAAATGGTTAATGGCCTCCAGTATTTTCAACAAATGTTTGAGTCTTCAGTGAGATGTTTGGGACATTCACATTGCTCTATTCTGTTTGCCAGTTTTCTACTGGGTCTTGGTAAGATTCTTAGAAAGTTACAGCATATTCCCAGGAAATGGAATGGATTATAAGAACATAAGAATATGCCATACTGGGTCAGACCAAGAGTCCATCAAGCCCAGCATCCTGTTTCCAACAGTGGCCAATCCAGGCCACAAGAACCTGGCAAGTGCCCCAAAACTAAGTCTATTCCATGTTACCATTGCTAATGGCAGTGGCTATTCTCTAGGTGAACTTAATAGCAGGTAATGGACTTCTCCTCCAAGAACTTATCCAATCCTTTTTTAAACATAGCTATACTAACTGCACTAACCACATCCTCTGGCAACAAATTCCAGCGTTTAATTGTGCGTTGAGTTAATTGTGCGTTGAGTAAAAAAGAACTTTCTCCGATTAGTTTTAAATGTGCCCCATGCTAACTTCATGGAGTGCCCCCTAGTCTTTATATTATCCAAAAGAGTAAATAACCTATTCACATCTACCCGTTCTAGACCTCTCATGATTTTAAACACCTCTATCATGTCCCCCCTCAGCCGTCTCTTCTCCAAGCTGAAAAGTCCTAACCCTTTTGGTCTTTCCTCATAGGGGAGCTGTTCCATTCCCCTTATCATTTTGGTAGCCCTTCTCTGTACCTTCTCCATCGCAATTATATCTTTTTTGAGATGCGGCGACCAGAATTGTACACAGTATTCAAGTTGCGGTCTCACCATGGAGCGATACAGAGGCATTATGACATTTTCTGTTTTGTTCACCATTCCCTTTCTAATAATTCCCAACATTCTGTTTGCTTTTTTGACTGCCGCAGCACACTGAACTGATGATTTCAATGTGTTATCCACTATGACACCTAGATCTCTTTCTTGGGTTGTAGCACCTAATATGGAACCCAATATTGTGTAATTATAGCATGGGTTATTTTTCCCTATATGCATCACCTTGCACTTATCCACATTAAATTTCATCTGCCATTTGGATGCCCAATTTTCCAGTCTCACAAGGTCTTCCTGCAATTTATCACAATCTGCTTGTGATTTAACTACTCTGAACAATTTTGTGTCATCTGCAAATTTGATTATCTCACTCGTCGTATTTATTTCCAGATCATTTATAAATATATTAAAAAGTAAGGGTCCCACTACAGATCCCTGAGGCACTCCACTGACCACACCCTTCCACTGAGAAAATTGTCCATTTAATCCTACTCTCTGTTTCCTGTCTTTTAGCCAGTTTGCAATCCACGAAAGGACATCGCCACCTATCCATGACTTTTTACTTTTCCTAGAAGCCTCTCATGAGGAACTTTGTCAAATGCCTTCTGAAAATCCAAGTAAACTACATCTACCGGTGAAGATTTGTGAGGCAAGACTTGCCTTGGGTAAAGCCATGCTGACTTTGTTCCATTAAACCATGTCTTTCTATATGTTCTGTGATTTTGATGTTTAGAACACTTTCCATTATTTTTCCTGGCACTGAAGTCAGGCTAACCGGTCTGTAGTTTCCCGGATCGCCCCTGGAGCCCTTTTTAAATATTGGGGTTACATTTGCTATCCTCCAGTCTTCAGGTACAATGGATGATTTTAATGATAGGTTACAAATTTTTACTAATAGGTCTGAAATTTCATTTTTTAGTTCCTTCAGAACTCTGGGGTATATACCATCCGGTCCAGGTGATTTACTACTCTTCAGTTTGTCAATCAGGTCTACCACATCTTCTAGGTTCACTGTGATTTGATTCAGTCCATCTGAATCATTACCCATGAAAACCTTCTCCATCATGGGTACCTCTCCAACATCCTCTTCAGTAAACACCAAAGCAAAGAAATCATTTAATATTTCCGGGATGGCCTTATCTTCTCTAAGTGCCCCTTTAACCCCTCGGTCATCTAACGGTCCAACTGACTCCCTCACAGGCTTTCTGCTTCGGATATATTTTTTAAAGTTTTTACTGTGAGTTTTTGCCTCTACGACCAACTTCTTTTCAAATTCTCTCTTAGCCTGTCTTATCAATGTCTTACATTTAACTTGCCAACGTTTATGCTTTATCCTATTTTCTTCTGTTGGATCTTTCTTCCAATTTTTGAATGGCGATCTTTTGGCTAAAATAGCTTCTTTCACCTCCCCTTTTAACCATGCTGGTAATCATTTTGCCTTCTTTCCACCTTTCTTAATGTGTGGAATACATCTGGACTGTGCTTCTAGAATGGTATTTTTTAACAATGACCACGCCTCTTGGACATTTTGTACTTGTGTTGCTGTTCCTTTCAGTTTTTTTCTAACAATTTTTCTCATTTTATCAAAGTTTTCCTTTTGAAAGTTTAGCATGAGAGCCGTGGATTTGCACACTGTTACGTCTCTCACCAAGTCCTGTGCTCCACTGAGAATTAAATCTAAAATTGCTCCCTCTCTCGTCGGTTCCTGAACCAATTGCTCCATAAAGCTATCATTTATTCCATCCAGGAACGTTATCTCTCTAGCGTATCCCAATGATACATTTACCCAGTCAATATTGGGGTAATTGAAGTCTCCCATTATTACCGCACTACCAATTTGGTTAGCTTCCCTAATTTCCCTTAGCATTTCACTGTCCGTCTCACCATCTTGACCAGGTGGATTGTAGTATACTCCTATCACTATAGTCTTCCCCAAAACGCAAGGGATTTCTACCCATAAAGATTCAATTTTGTATTTAGTCTCATGCAAGATGTTTATCCTGTTGGACTCTATGCCATCCCGGATATAAAGCGCTACACCTCCTCCCGGGTGCTCCTCTCTGTCATTGCGATATAATTTGTAACCCGGTATAGCACTGTCCCTTTGGTTATCCTCTTTCCACCATGTCTCTGAGATGCCAATTAAGTCTATGTCATCATTTACTGCTATACATTCTAATTCACCCATCTTAATTCTTAGACTTCTGGCATTAGCATATAAACATTTCAAAGTTTGTTTTTTGTTTGTATTTTAATTCTGCTTTTTAATTGATAGGGATAAGTTAGAATTTTTTAGCTCAGGTGAGTTTTCAGTTACAGGCACTTGGACTACTTTTCTTATTATTGGAACCTCACTGTCGGGATGCCCTAATTCTAATGCATCATTAGTATCCTTTGAAGATACCTCTCTCCGAACCATGCGCTGCTGAGCGACTGTCGGCTTTCCCCTTTGTTCTAGTTTAAAAGCTGCTCTATCTCCTTTTTAAAGGTTAGCGCCAGCAGTCTGGTTCCACCCTGGTTAAGGTGGAGCCCATCCCTTCGGAAGAGACTCCCCCTTCACCAAAAGGTTCCCCAGTTCCTAATAAAACTGAATCCCTCTTCCTTGCACCATCGTCTCATCCATGCATTGAGACTCCGGAACTCTGCCTGCCTCTGGGGCCCTGCGCATGGAACAGGGAGCATTTCAGAGAATGCTACCCTGGAGGTTCTGGATTTAAGCTTTCTACCTAAGAGCCTAAATTTGGCTTCCAGAACCTCCCTCCCACATTTTCCTATGTCATTGGTGCCCACATGTACCACGACAGCCGGCTCCTCCCCAGCACTGTCTAAAATCCTATCCTAACATTAGCAAGGCAAAATATTAAAGTTTTGTTTGATGGGTAGATCGTCATTGGCAAAGAAGCTTATAAACACCCTTGCAGTTTGCATGTCCCTGTCAATATGTGGTGGTAGAACATTCACCAAAAGAGGAGGCTATGGAGTTGATATTGATTTTAGTAATCTGCTTATGAAATACATCTTATTATTCAATTGCACATCTAGCAGTTTTGAGTATAAACTGCCAGACCAAATGTGGTAATTTGGCCAATAGCAGCTTGGGAAATAGTCATGAGGAATTAGGAGACAGACTCTGGATGTTTTCTTTATGTACAATTTATTTACAGTGAAAAGCAAAATAGAATGCAGCTCACCTTAAGTTCAGGTAGCACACAGACATCAAACATAGCAGGTCTTTGCATAGATTGAGTTACTGCCTGCTCACCGGGGCCTATCTAACCATTCTAGGCCCTGAGTTATTTTACTTTGGTGAGTGGCATCTCCCTTCACCCAGGATTCCTTGTATATCTGGATCTTAAGGTCCCTTAAGATAATCTGAGGGAGTTTCCTATACGCTCACTCACAAACCCTTGCCCTCAGCTCAGCCTTGTCGGGATGATTGCCTCGGGTCTATGGATGGACCTTGTCCTTTCCCAGGGTGTAGTCACTGGACTTCTTGCCCTCCTAGCACGCACTTCTTAGGATTGGTTGTCAGTCCTTCTTTCCTCAGACTGGTTAACAAGGCCTTGAGTTGGCTTAGGTGTGTCTTCCAATCTGGGTTGTACACCATGATGTCATCCAAGTAGACAGCTGCGTATTCTTGATGTGGGCAGAGCAGGCGGTCGACCAAGCACTGAAGCATTGCAGGGGTGCCATGGAGTCTAAAAGGGAGGACAGTGAACTGGAAAAGTCCACCTGGCATCAAGAACACAGTTTTCTCCTTCACCACATGAGGCACTTGCCAATACCCTTTTGTAAGATCCAGAGTAGAGATGAACTGGGCTGATACCGGGTGCTCAATCAGCTCATCTACTTGAGGCATCGGGTATGCGTCAAGTTTTGAGACCTTGTTGACCCTTTTTAAAGATATTGTAGAACTTTATGCTCCCATTTGGATTTGATATCAACACAACGGTGAGGACCAATCATTGTTAGACTCCTCTATAACTCCAAGCTGTAGCATCTCCTTCACTTCGGTCTCAGTAATGTGACGCCTGGCCTGGGGAATCATATAGGGTCATTTCCACACAACTCCAGGAGGCACAATGATGTCATGCTGCATAATGATGTCATTCTGCACCAGGTCGGTATGACTTGTTAGGTTCGAAAAGATCTTATTTTGCTTCACCAGCTGCTTTAAGTAAGCTGTCTGTGTGGTGGTCACCTGCTCTCCAAAAGGAATCTGGGTTTGATCCACTTCAGGACTGACAGACCAAACACTCCTTCTTCTTGTACCACTCCACACACCTGTGGAACTATGTGGTAGATCTGAGTTTTCTTTCGTTTATCTGGCTGGGCTATTTTGTAATCAATGGATCCTGTTTTCTCCAAAACTTCATACAGTCCTTGCCAACGGGCTAACAGCTTACTTTCTGAAGAGGGGAAGAGGACAAGGATGTGGTCCCTGGCAGGAATACTCTTTGGACCATGGGGTGATTGTAAGCATGGGCTTGGTTTCCTGAGCCTTCTCTAGGCATAAATGGGCCACCTTCCCAGCTTTTTTTAGGCGCTCCTGCACTTGGAGAATGTAGTCTTCCCAAGTCTATGTCCAAGATTCCGCTCAGCCTCCTCCCTTACAATAATTCAAAAGGGGACAACCCCATCAAGCTCTGGGGCACTTTGTGGATTACAAACAGCACATAGGGCAGCAAGGAGTCCCAGTTCTTGTTGTCTTCATTCACAAACGTCCTCAACATATGCTTGAGTGTCTGGCTGAAGTTCTTAACGAGGCTATTAGTCTGCAGGTGATACACTGAGGTGCACAGAGGTTTTACCTTAAACAAGGTGCAGAGTTGTTTCATTACCTTGGACATGAAAGGGGTCCCTCTGATCTGTTAGGATCTCTTTGGGCAGCCCAAGTCATGAAATAACTTCCATTAGGGTGGTCGTCACCATCAGAGTCTTCATGTTCCATAGCAGTATTGCCTCGGGACATCTTGTGGTATAGTCCAGAATGACAAGGATGTACTTATTTTCTCAAGCAGATCTCTCTAGTGACCCCCACAAGTTCCATGTCCACCCTTTCGAAAAGTGTCGCCATTTTGGGCATTAGTATGCATGGTGCTGCCCATACATGCTTTGTGAGTTGGCAGGTAGGGCAGGACTGGCAATACAACTGGACCTGTTTATGGAGGCCAGGCCAATAGAACTGTGCCAATATTTTCTCTTGGGTCTTTTTCTCCTCCAGGTGACCCTAGGTCACCTGGAGGAGAAAAAGGTGCCCAGTCACCTTTTAGGGGGTCCTAAAAGGTGACTGGGCACTAGTTGCATGACCTTCTGGGAGGTTCCAGGAAAAAAGAGAAAAGAAAAAAAATTGTACATTTTTTTTCCCCCTGATATGGTTCTGGACTTCTGCCTGTGCTTCCCGGTTAGGCAAGAGAATCTCACTACTAGCATCATATACAATAGTTTGGGTAGTAGTGGCTTGGGAAACAGCTAGGAGGAATGAGATAGACGGCTGTTTCTTTTATGTGCAATTTATTTACAGTGAAAAGAAAAATCAAATGTGGGTCAGCTTAAGTTCAGGTAGCACACAGGCATCAAACATAGCAGGTCTTTGTACGGATTGGATTCCTGCCTGCTTCCCATGGCTTATCTAATCCTTCTAGTCTGAATCTTCAAGCGGATCGGGCGAGACAATTGTGCACGATCCTTTAAGATAGTCTGAGGGCGTTTCCTTTACACTCCCTCACACCAAATTGGAACATAACACTTCAACACTACTGAGAAGACCAATGACAGGGCAGAATTTTTGAGCACTTCAGCTGAGGCATCCCAGATTGTTCTGGAAAGCATTTCTAGTTATTTTGGAGGAATTTAGTTAAAGTCTCTAGCAACAGAAATATGTCTTCAATAATATTAGATCAGCTATTAAAATATTGGCAGTGCTCTTGAATTTAGTGCCCTGTGTCTCTTGCAAATATGAACTTGCAAAATGATGTCATGATGTGTCACATATAAAATCAGAACAAATAAAGCCTTATTTGGGACCCAATGCTGAAACATCAACAAAAAATAATACCCAAAATAAATATTTACACTTCTTAGAGAGGAACACGAAGGTTTAAACAATATAGATCTTTCATAAATCAACAGCGTAAGTATTTTATTGATTCCCCTGGATATAATCATTTGTCCCATAAAAATGAAAAGCTGTTTTTTCACATTTTGTATATGCAATTAAAATATGCTTCCCAAAGGTGGTGATAAATCAAATCTAAAAGAGTGATTCACTTTGAGATATTCTGCATCAGGGTAGAAATTATCTCAAAATAAGGAATCTTTTGGGAAGCATATTTTAATTGCGTATACAAAATGTGAAAAAGTAACTTTTGAAGTGCAAATGTTTTATGGAACAAAGTCTCATCTATTATCTATGTTTACTGAAAAAAACTAATATATTACACTCAAGACAATCAGACTTTAGACCTGACTATAGTACAGAAACTGCATTAGTTGTGCTCGTCAATGAAATTAAGGTTCGAACAGATGGAGGCAAACTGGCACTACATATTTCAACAGACATGAGTGCAGAATTTAATGTAATTAATCATCAGTTTTTACTTAAAGGCTGTCAGAAATTTGATTGAGGGTCTTAGCACCTAAATGGTTTAAGTCATACTTGTCAAACCAAACATTTCAAGTTAATTGGAATTCGGAGTTATCTGACATTAAAGTATTAGCTAGCGGTCTTCTCAGGAATCTGTATTGGCATTGATCTGTTTTAATATTTTTATGGCCCCCTTAACAACCACTATCCAGGGACTGGGTTTACGTTGTTATGTGAATGCAAATGATATATAGGGTATTGCTTATTTGGATTCTATTTCACAGAAAGATTTGCTGGGGATTAATCATTGTTTAGACTAGGTAGCCGCATAATTGGTAGAGCATACATTTAAGGTTAATCCATAAAAATTCAAGGCATTAAGGATTTCTAGGAGGAATAATATTCAGAAGATTGCCCCTCTATATGCCTAATGCTGAAATTCCAGTGAAGGCTTGAGTAAAGGTTTAGGTGTTAAATTTGACAATTATTTATGTCCAATCACATTTCACCCTTAGAAAGTTTTGACCATTAAGAAATGTGCTATTTAAACCATCTTACAAATGAGACCATTGCAACAGCTTATTAATTGGTTTCCTATTTACTTTGATAAGATTACAGATAATTCAAAATACCACTGCTAGGATTCTCTTTGATTTGCAGAAATATCATCATGTAACACCTTACTAGAAAAAGCTTCACTGGTTACCCATTTCATGTAGAGACTGTTTTAAAATGTTTTGTCTAGATTTTAAGGCATTGCATAGAAGTTGTCAAACATATTGATCAGACCTTTTAACCCCTTATTGTCCTATCAATATCTTGCAATCATCACGGCAAGACTATTTAGAAATTCTGGGCATAGGCAGAATGAAACTTGAAGGTACGAGACAAGTAGATTTTAGTTATCGTTGTGTTTGGCAGTCTGCGGGCTGTTCCCACGAACTGCCGAACTTGCCATCATGGCTGGGCCTTCTCCATCGGCTCCCAATGCAACGAGGTCTTCTCGTGGCGGGCCAACATGCTCTGATACAGAGAGATTCTGCTGATTCCAGCTGCTCCGCTCTCCCTAAGGTGCGCTCGTGCCCGACATCGCCCTATTTAAAGAGCCAACGGCAGGAAAAGCCTGGAGCCACTTCCTGATGACATCGCTTGCACAGACCTATAAAACACTCCTCCAGTGCCTCAGCAATAAGTCCACCTACTCTGAAGTAGTACAGGTTGCTACAGTGTCTTGTCTTCATTCCAGAGCCTGCCTTCTCTTCAGCATTCTTGTCTTCAGTTCCAGTGTCTTTATCTTCAGTTCTTCAATTCTGGTGTCCTTTTCTTTGGATCTTCAATTCTTCAGAGTCTCTCTCATTGACCACCTGTTCTTCTCCTGATTTTCCTGCCCTGACTATCCATCCCTTCATTCCTTTCAGATGGATACCTGGTTTGACCTCAGCCTGATATTGGACGTGCTTGATCGTTGCCTGCCACTAACCACTGCCTGCTTCTGGATACACCTGACCACCACCTGCCACCGACTACTGCCTGCCAATGGATATGCCTGTCCTCTGCCTAGTCTAACCCAGCTGCCCCCATCTAAGAACTGCCGGCCTCAGCACTCAAAGGCTCAACTCAAGGGGAATGTCATGCTGTTTTGAAGTTGGAAGTGAAGAAGATGGCATTGCTTTGAATGCTGGTACTTAATTAATTGGCTGGTATTACCCATGTGATGTGCATAGTATTTTTTGGAAGGTGCATTTTCCTTTGCTTTATTAAGATGTATCCCTGAAGCAGCCTCTGTTGGGAAGCGAAACTTGGGCCCTTGTTGGGTAAATGTTTAAATCAGGAAGAGAAGGATAATGTTTGGAGTTACAAGTACACAATGAACAGGAAATACTGAAGGTAGATAAGCATAGAGAAGAGTTTGAAGATTACTGTACCAAATACTACGCACTGATACTAAGATTGATAACTTCATGAAATTGCATCTGTTACTGCCTTGCATGTGATGAACTTTTAATTATTATTTGTATGTGTTTTCTGCCTTTTTTGGCATGTTTAAAGAGGGTGTGTTTGATTGTGTTGTCCGTCTTGGGTTTAGAAGAGGGTTTGCCCTATGGTTGTGCTGCAAATTGATCATGTGAGAGTAAGATATGTGGGTTTTTATTTATATTTTAATGAGTACATTTGTGATTGGTTATATTTACAAGAGATTTCTTTGTGTAAGAGTACTCTATGATATTAATGAAAAATGTGTTTGGAAAAAGCTGTTGATTTAAAATTTATATATTGTAATGAAATAATTTATATGACATTGCCTTCATGACCTACTATTAGAAAATAATAAAATTATACTTTGAGGACCATAAAAAGAATCAGTTGTTTAGTGCTACTTGCTCCTTTTGTGTTATATAAATTTAAAAAATGGAAGAAAGATCAACAGTTTGGTAACTATTGGTGCCATTTTCAGCTGCTGTCCAACCAGCAAAGTTAGATTGATAAACTTATCCAGCTAATTTGGCAGGATATTCAGCAGCAAAATCACACCACTGAATATACTCAACTATCTTAAAGTTAGTCAGATACATTTATCTGGCTAACTTTAAGGCTTCTCTATGGCATGACCAGAGTTAGCCATATAAGTTATCCAGGTAGCTCTTAATATCATTTAGCCCGGCTAACTTATCCGGCTAACTTTAATCTGTTCTGGAATACCCTACATTATCCAGCTAAGCTTGCAAAGCATTCATCAGGCAGACACATTGTCAACTAAAGGCTCAAAGCTCCCATTTTGTTTCTCTTCGAGTTTCTGAAAGGCGTAAGCTCACACATACACACAAACACGGGCACAGAGAGGCAGTCACCCCGTACCCAAACAGTCACAGAGAGAAACAGATATCCAGACCCAGATATCCCACACCCAGACCAACAGAGTGAAATAGATACCCATACAGACACATAATCACCATGCCCAGACACAGTTATCCCATACCCAGACAGATACAGAGACAGTCACCCCACATCCAGACACAGACCCCCAACTGAGAGACACAAACTAAACATCCAACAGACGCAGAGTGTTATGACCATGGCTGCTATGCAGCCGCCTCACCACCAGAGGACCCCTGCGAGCATGCTCTTCTGGCTGGTTCTCCTTGTCTTCTCTATATTCCAGACTTCCCTTTATAACTCTGCTTAGCATTTCCATCGATGCTTCAACATCGAGCTCGTCTGGGCTCCCTGCTCTAGCCTCTTCCATCTTCTGTGTGTGGCCTACGGGCCTTCTGTCCGCTGTGTGTGGCCTACGGGCCTTCTGTCCACTGTGTGTGGCCTACGGGCCCTCTGCCTGCTGTCTGTGGCCTATGGGCTTTCTGCCTGCTGTGTGTGTAGCCTACAGGCCTTCAGCCTGCTGTGTGAAGCCTTAGGGCCTTCGGCCTTGCATTACTGTGTGTGTGTGTGGCCTTCGGGCCTTCTGCCTTCCCTTGCTGTGTGTGTGTGGCCTACGGGCCTTCAGCCTGCTGTGTGTAGCCTTAGGGCAGGGGTCGGGAACCTTTTTGGCTGAGAGAGCCATGAACGCCACATATTTTAAAATGTAATTCCGTGAGAGCCATACAAGACCTGCCAAATTAATTTACTACAACCCCCCCTCCTGACCCCCCCACCCCCCAAGACCTGCCAAAAGTCCCTGGTGGTCCAGCGGGGGTCCAGGGCTTGCAGACAAATCTTTAATAAAAAAAGTAAAAATCTAACAAAACCCCCCACCCTCCTGACATCCCCCAAAACCTCCAAAATTAATTTACTATAATCCCCCACCCTCCTGACCCCCCAAGACCTGCCAAAAGTCCCTGGTGGTCCAGCGGGGATTCAGGGCTCGCAGACAAATCTTAATAAAAAAGTAAAAATCTAACAAATCCCCTACACTCCTGACGCCCCCAAGACCTCCAAAATTAATTTACTAGAACCCCCCACCCTCCTAACCCCCCCAAGACCTGCCAAAAGTCCCTGGTGGTCCAACGGGGGTCCAGGAGCGATCCGGGAGCGATCTCCTGGACTTGGGCTGTCGGCTGCCATCAAAACAGCCACATCTGGCTCGCGAGCCATAGGTTCCCAACCCCTGCCTTAGGGCCTTCTGCCTTGCATTGCTGTGTGTGTGTGTGGCCTTCGGGCCTTTTGCCTTGTTCCGCTGCCTTCGGGCTTATGTGTTTCATGTTCAGTGTTAGTGCTGTCCTGGTTTGTCTGTCCAGTTCTCTGTCAGTCTTGTTTCCCCAGTTCAGTCACTTATACCTCCAGCCATTATCACTCTTGCCTGCACGCTTCCTGAATTCATCCTTACCAGCACCCAGTTCCAATTTTCTGTACACCTTTACCTGCATTCACTTTCACACATACCTCCATGCTGTTCCAGTATTCGAGCTCACCCTTATCTCCATGCATCTGGTATCAGATATCTCCAGCCAGTGTTAGACTTCATCTGCCTATTCCACCTTCCCACTTGCCCATAGGGTTCACTCATTCCTGCCTGCACCAGCCAGCATCTAGACTCTTCTGCAGCCCTGCCTCTCTCCACCCTGAGACACCCCTGTTATCCAATCCTTTTTTTAAACACAGCTATACTAAGTGCACTAACCACATCCTCTGGCAACAAATTACAGAGTTTAATTTTGCGTTGAGTAAAAAAGAACTTTCTCTGATTAGTTTTAAATGTGCCACATGCTAACTTCATGGAGTGCCCCCTAGTCTTTCTACTATCCGAAAGAGTAAATAACCGATTCACATCTACCCGTTCTAGACCTCTCATGATTTTAAACACCTCTATCATATCCCCACTCAGCCGTCTCTTCTCCAAGCTGAAAAGTCCTAACCTCTTTAGTCTTTCCTCATAGGGGAGCTGTTCCATTCCCCTTATCATTTTGGTAGCTCTTCTTTGTACCTTCTCCATCGCAATTATATCTTTTTTGAGATGCGGCGACCAGAATTGTACACAGTATTCAAGGTGCGGTTTCACCATGGAGCGATACAGAGGCATTATGACATTTTCCGTTTTATTCATCATTCCCTTTCTAATAATTCCCAACATTCTGTTTGCTTCCTTGACTGCCGCAGCACACTGAACCGACGATTTCAATGTGTTATCTACTATGACGCCTAGATCTCTTTCTTGGGTTGTAGTACCTAATATGGAACCTAACATTGTGTAACTAAAGCATGGATTATTTTTCCCTATATGCATCAACTTGCACTTATCCACATTAAATTTCATCTGCCATTTTGTTGCCCAATTTTCCAGTCTCACAAAATCTTCTTGCAATTTATCACAATCTGCTTGTGATTTAACTACTCTGAACAATTTTGTATCATCTGCAAATTTGATTATCTCACTCGTCGTATTTCTTTCCAGATCATTTATAAATATATTGAAAAGTAAGGGTCCCAATACAGATGCCTGAGGAACTCCACTTCCCACCCCCTTCCACTGAGAAAATTGTCCATTTAATCCTATTCTCTGTATCCTGTCTTTTAGCCAGTTTGCAATCCACGAAAGGACATCACCACCTATCCCATGACTTTTTACTTTTCCTAGAAGCCTCTCATGAGGAACTTTATCAAACGCCTTCTGAAAATCCAAGTATACTACATCTACCGGTTCACCTTTATCCACATGTTTATTAGCTCCTTCAAAAAAGTGAAGATTTGTGAGGCAAGACTTGCCTTGGGTAGAGCCATGCTGACTTTATTCCATTAAACCATGTCTTTCTATATGTTCTGTGATTCTGATGTTTAGAACACTGTCCACTATTTTTCCTGGCACTGAAGTCAGGCTAACCGGTCTGTAGTTTCCCGGATCGCCCCTGGAGCCCTTTTAAATATTGGGGTTACATTGGTCACTCTCCAGTCTTCAGGTACAATGGATGATTTTAATGATAAGTTACAAATTTTTACTAATAGGTCTGAAATTTCATTTTTTAGTTCCTTCAGAACTCTGGGGTGTATACCATCCGGTACAGGTGATTTACTACTCTTCAGTTTGTCAATCGGGTCTACCACATCTTCTAGGTTCACCGTGATTTGATTCAGTCCATCTGAATCATTGCCCATGAAAACCTTCTCCAGTACGGGTACCTCCCCAACATCCTCTTCAGTAAACACCGAAGCAAAGAAATCATTTATTCTTTCCACGATGGCCTTATCTTCTCTAAATGCCCCTTTAACCCCTTGATCATCTAACGGTCCAACTGGCTCCATCATAGTCTTTCTGCTTCGGATATATTTTAAAAAGTTTTTGCTGTGAGTTTTTGCCTCTTCGGCCAACTTCTTTTCAAATTCTCTCTTAGCCTGTCTTATCAATGTCTTACATTTAACTTGCCAACGTTTATGCATTATCCTATTTTCTTCTGTTGAATCCTTCTTCCAATTTTTGAATGAAGATCTTTTGGCTAAAATAGCTTCTTTCACCTCCCCTTTTAACCATACCGGTAATCGTTTTGCCTTCTTTCCACCTTTCTTAATGTGTGGAATATTTCTGGACTGTGCTTCTAGAATGGTATTTTTTAACAACGACCACGCCTCTTGCACATTTTTTACTTTTGTAGCTGCCTTTCAGTTTTTTTCTAACAATTTTTCTCATTTTATCAAAGTTTCTCTTTTGAAAGTTTAACACGAGAGCCTTGGATTTGCATCAAATTTGATCATATTATGATCACTATTGCCAAGCGGCCCCACTATTGCCAAGCGGCCCCACCACCGTTACCTCTCTCACCAAGTCCTGTGCTCCACTGAGTATTAGATCTAAAATTGCTCCCTCTCTCATCGGTTCCTGAACCATTTGCTCCATAAAGCTATCATTTATTCCATCCAGGAACGTTATCTCTCTAGCGTGTCCCGATGATACATTTACTCAGTCAATATTGGGGTACTTGAAGTCTAATAACATCAAGAGTCAAGAATTATCCACTGTAATCCATATTGTCAACACCAAAAGTGGAAAAAAATGAAGCTTAGAAGTAAAGGCTAAAGAAGGCGTCAGCAAGCCTGACGTTGTATGTTCACATAGAGACACCAACCGGTCTTTTCAATCATTCGCCTTCTTTTAGATTTATTAACTTTCAACAACTTTTTGTTCAAAAATTTTTTTCTTTTTCTTAAAATATCCTCCGTTAGTCATAGACTCTTTAAAGCGGATGTATTTAATTTCAATACGGCCCTACACGGCCCGTGTTTCACCCGAAAGCTTCCTCAGGGGCGTATAAACGCTATCAATACAAGAGTCTGTATCCAATTCATCCGGACAACTCGTCTCAAAGCCTCCCTCCATTTTCCCGGTTTTGAGACGAGTTGTCCGGATGAATTGGATACAGACTCTTGTATTGATAGCGTTTATACGCCCCTGAGGAAGCTTTCGGGTGAAACACGGGCCGTGTAGGGCCGTATTGAAATTAAATACATCCGCTTTAAAGAGTCTATGACTAACGGAGGATATTTTAAGAAAAAGAAAAAAATTTTTGAACAAAAAGTTGTTGAAAGTTAATAAATCTAAAAGAAGGCGAATGATTGAAAAGACCGGTTGGTGTCTCTATGTGAACATACAACGTCAGGCTTGCTGACGCCTTCTTTAGCCTTTACTTCTAAGCTTCATTTTTTTCCACTTTTGGTGTTGGTACTTGAAGTCTCCCATTATTACCGCACTACCAATTTGGTTGGCTTCCCTAATTTCTCTTAGCATTTCACTGTCCGTCTCACCATCTTGACCAGGTGGACGGTAGTATACTCCTATCACTATAGTCTTCCCCGACACACAAGGGATTTCTACTCCAACATGCTACTGCTCGGCCTCCCCGCCTCCACAACTAAACCTCTACAGATGCTGCAAAATGCCGTAGCCAGGATCCTCACAAATTCTCGACGTAAAGATCACATCACATCGATACTAAAAAACCTACACTGGCTTCCCATCCACTATAGAATACTATTCAAGACTCTGACCATCATCCATAAAACCATCTATCATCATACCTCACTCCAACTTACAATCCCACTCGAACTCCATACTTGCAACAAGCCGATTAGATCTGCACACAAAGGAACTCTCCAGCCGCCCCCTTATAAATCCTTCATTCACAAATCCTTCCAAAAACGAGCATTGACCACCGCGGGACCGCAGCTATGGAACACACTTCCCGCAGAGCTTCGCCAGGAACAATGTCTTCTCTCCTTTAAAAAGAAACTGAAAACCTGGCTGTTCTCTCAAGCCTTCCCCTGACAAATCACTCCCCAACTATTATCGAAAGGAACTGTTATGCTTGAACCACTCAGTTAAATTAGCCACCAAATTAATTGACCATGCTAATCAATGGTTTACTAGTTCGCTTTACTCTTAGGAGAGCTTTGTTAAACTAATTCTTCCTTTTTCAATTGTCCTGTATTGTAATCCCTGTTCATTGTAACGTTCTTTCTTCTTGTTTTTGGTTTCCCCTGGTTACACTGTAAACCGGTACGATAAGACTTTGTCTTGAGCATCGGTATATTAAAAGAATTTAAATAAAATAAATAAATAAAGATTCAATTTTGCCTTTAGTCTCATGCAGGATGTTTATCTTGTTGGACTCTATGCCATCCCGGACATAAAGCGCCATACCGCCTCCCGGGTGCTCCTCTCTGTCATTGCGATATAATTTGTACCCCGGTATAGCACTATCCCATTGGTTATCCTCTTTCCACCATGTCTCTGAGATGCCAATTAAGTCTATGTCATCATTCACTGCTAAAACCTCAAAACAGCACCAATATCTTCTGGGGAATTGACAATGTGATAAATCAAATATATTATATAATCCCCCAATAAAATTATTTTTTGCAAATTTTTAACAACATTTCTCTGCTCACAAGCAAGTCGCCATTTAAATGGAAAAACTTTTTTTTAAAAGGGAGGCTGCAAAATGTAATGCAACATCTGCAACCTACCTATTTAGATCAAACACAAACAAAATTTTTAGAAAAGTGGAGGAAGGGTTTCATATATGAGTTTTCAGCCCAACACAAGGTCTGCTCGGTTTGCGTGTATAATCATCAACCAATCCTCCTCCACCTATAATTTGTTTTTGATTCCATGCAACACTGGTGAAAACTGCATCCTTTTTTACATATTTTTTACTTTTTCTATGTGTTAAATCAAATACACCAACTTCCTTGATTTGAAAAAATGCTTTCAAAGTCCCGACTTATCTGGTGATGTTAATCCACCCGACTTAGCCACGTTTCTGGTCCGCAACGGAACCTTTTCTCAGGGGATGTATTCTTCTCAAACAGTCGGTGTACCACGATAGCTAGGAATGAAATGCCAAAAAATTATCTTTCTTCAAGGCGCCACGTGTGGAAGAGCGCGCTATGGCGCCTTGAAGAAAGATAATTTTTTGGCATTTCATTCCTAGCTATCGTGGTACACCGACTGTTTGAGAAGAATACATCCCCTGAGGAAAGGTTCCATTGCGGACCAGAAACGTGGCTACGTCGGGTGGATTAACATCACCAGATAAGTCGGGACTTTGAAAGCATTTTTTCAAATCAAGGAAGTTGGTGTATTTGATTTAACACATAGAAAAAGTAAAAAATATGTAAAAAAGGATGCAGTTTTCACCAGTGTTGCATGGAATCAAAAACAAATTATAGGTGGAGGAGGATTGGTTGATGATTATACACGCAAACCGAGCAGACCTTGTGTTGGGCTGAAAACTCATATATGAAACCCTTCCTCCACTTTTCTAAAAATTTTGTTTGTGTTTGATCTAAATAGGTAGGTTACAGATGTTGCATTACATTTTGCAGCCTCCCTTTTAAAAAAAAAGTTTTTCCATTTAAATGGCGACTTGCTTGTGAGCAGAGAAATGTTGTTAAAAATTTGCAAAAAATAATTTTATTGGGGGATCATTCACTGCTATACATTCTAATTCTCCCATCTTACTTCTTAGACTTCTGGCATTAGCATACAATCATTTCAAAGTTTGTTTTTTGTTTGTATTTTCATTCTGCTTTTTAATTGATAGGGATGTTAGAATTTTTTAGCTCAGGTGAGTTTTCAGTTACAAGCACTTGGACTACTTTTCTTATTATTGGAACCTCACTGTCGGGATGCCCTAATTCTAATTCCTTTGAAGATACCTCTCTCCGAACCATGCGCTGCTGAGCGACTGTCGGCTTTCCCCTTTGTTCTAGTTTAAAAGCTGCTCTATCTCCTTTTTAAAGGTTAGTGCCAGCAGTCTGGTTCCACCCTTCGGAAGAGACTCCCCCTTCCCCAAAAGGTTCCCCAGTTCCTAACAAAACTGAATCCCTCTTCCTTGCACCATCGTCTCATCCACGGATTGAGACTCCGGAACTCTGCTTGCCTCTGGTGACCTGCGCGTGGAACAGGGAGCATTTCAAAGAATGCTACCCTGGAGGTTCTGGATTTAAGCTTTCTACCTAAGAGCCTAAATTTGGCTTCCAGAACCTCCCTCCCACATTTTCCTATGTCGTTGGTGCCCACATGTACCACGACAGCCGGCTCCTCCCCAGTACTGTCTAAAATTCTATCTAGGTGACGCGTGAGGTCAGCCACCTTCGCACCAGGTAGGCATGTTACCAGGTGATCCTCACGCCCACCAGCCACCCAGCTATGTACATTCCTAATAATCGAATCACCAACTATGACGGCCGACCTAACCCTTCCCTCCTGGGCAGTAGGCCTTGGGGAGATATAATCTCAGTGCGAAAGGACAATGAATCATCTGGAGAGCAGGTCCTTCCTACAGGATCCTTTCCTGCTGCACCTGGTTGATGCTCTCCCATCATGAGACCTTCTTCCTCCAAGGCAGCACCAGGGCTGCCAGTCTGAAGTTGGGACTTGGCTACTATGTCCCTGAAGGTCTCATCTATATACCTCTCTGTCTGCCTCAGCTCCCCCAGGTCTGCCACTCTAGTCTCCAGAGATCGGACTCGTTCTCTGAGAGCCAGGAGCTCTTTGCATCGCATGCACAAGTACAACTTCTCACCGGTGGGTAAAAAATCATACATGTGACACTCGATGCAAAAGACTGGGAAGCCCCCCTCTTGCTATTGGACTGCTGCCTTCATCTCAATTTTGATCAGTTCCTAGTTAAGTTTTAGGTTGCTATGGGAGTAGGAATGTGTCTAATGTTCTTTAAATGTATTAGTGAATTCACTATATGTCTGGTAGTGGCCTACCGGGGTCTGATTGAATTCTCAATAAAGTTTTTGTTGATGGTTTTTTTTTTTGTGAAAGTGGCACCTGCCTATAAATTAATGGATGAGCTAGGGGTGGGTGGGCGAGGGGTGGGACGGTTGGGAAAACCAAACAGTCTAACTTCAGTTAGTCAGCCAGAGTGACTCACTGCTCTCTTGATTAACAAATGTTGGTACCTATTCAACCCAATCACACTACCTCAACACCTTTCCAAGGTGAGTAACTGAGCTGAACTTTTCAACCTTTTTACTTAGGTATACACTGCTCCTAGCTTATTTCTAGCTTCTGGCTACTTTTTGGGTTTTGGTTTTTTTTGTGGGTTTTTTTTTTTTTTAATACACTCAGTTTGTATTAAATACAAACACTCAGTTCTGTAAAAGTCTGCAGAACACTCAGCTTTGCAGACTTTTAAAAATAAACACACTGCCTACTGCTTACTAGCTACCTTATTGACTGACTATTTAAAAATACAAACAGTCTAACTTGTTTATTCACTGCCTGTCTGACTATTAAAAGCACAAACACACAAACACACTAAATAATATTCCCAAATAGTTAACTTTGCCCCAATACTTTAAAAAAAGACAATGTCCCAAGCAAAAACAAGTCCCAAGCAAAAAGCTTGCCCCTGCTTCCCCTTGGACTTCTTTGCCTTGCTGCCTTCGGGCATTCTGTGTAATCCTTGTCCTGGTTTGTCCAGTCCTGTCATTGTCTGTCTTCCTTGCTCTGGTTCCCCTCCTCCAGTTCATGCTTACCTGCATCCAGTATCACGCTTACCTGCACGCTGTTCCTGTATTCTGATTTCACCCATAACTGCACTCAGTTCTAGTGTAACAGTTCACGCTTACCTGCATTCATATCCATGCATATTCACATTCTGTTCCAGTGTTTCCTGAAGTTCACCTTCTCAGCCTGCACCCAGATCCAGAGACTCTTCTCAGCCTGCACTCAGCTCCAGAGACCCTTCTCAGTCTGCACTCAACTCCAGAGACTCCTCTCAGCCTGCATTCAGCTCCATAGACTCCTCTCAGCCTGCACCCAGCTCCAGAGACTCCTCTCAACCTGCACTCAGCTCCAGATACTTTTCTCAGCCTGCATCCAGCTCTAGAGACCCTTCTCAGCCAGCCCCTAGCTCCAGAGACTCCTCTCAGCCTGCACCCAGCTCCAGAGACCCTTCTCAGCCGACAGCCCAAAACCGTAACACCTAAGTTAACTGTGCAGTGTGGGTTACAAATGAAACATGCATAATATAATAATTTACGTAGGACAAGGCAATCTGAATTACATAAAATAATCTCTACCCGTAACTTATGCATATATGTAGAGTTATGCGGGAATACATGCAATGCATTGAAACTACATATATCAATGCATTGAATACGCATACTTTTCCTACCTATTTTAAAAATATGTATGCATATATTTTACATTAGAAAGTAAAGTATCACATATACTTGTGTATAAGTCGAGAAATTTATGCCAGAAAATAAGCCCAAAAAAGCTGGGTCAACCTATACATGCATACTATCAGTATTTCGCATATAATATAATGTTCCTGAGATAGCAAATGTTGCTTACCTGTAACAGGTGTTCTCACAGGTCAGCAGGATGGTAGTCCTCACATATGGGTGACATCATCAGGATGGAGCCCAATCACGGAAAACTTCTGTCAAAGTTTCCAGAACTTTGACTGGCCCCTACTGGGCATGCCCAGCATGGCACTAACCCTGCAGCAAGCAGGGGTCCCCCTTCAGTCTTGTTTTGAAAGCTACAGGCAGTGCCGAAAAATAAAATCAGAAAACGAACCCAACACTGCAGGGCGGCGGGCGGGTTTCGTGAGGACTAACATCCTGCTGTCCTGTGAGAACACCTGTTACAGGTAAGCAACATTTGCTTTCTCACAGGACAAGCAGGATGGTAGTCCTCACATATGGGTGAGTTCCGAGCTGAGGATGTCTGAACATGCACCAAATGTACCCAACAAGGCACAACAACTGGGGTGGAATTTGGTAGAGGGCATCCTGAACCCCACCGGGCAGGCGGAAGGGTGTTGGTACGTCACGTTGGAAATAGCTTACGCAGGACAGATTGGCCGAAGATGGAATCCTGTCTTCCGGCTTTGTCCAAGCAATAGTGGGCTGCGAAAGTGTGGAGTGAACTCCAGGTGGCAGCCCTGCAAATGTCAGGAAATGGCACCGATCGTAGGTGTGCCACTGAAGTCGCCATGGCCGTCACAGAGTGTGCTTTAACACGGTCTTGGAAAGGAATGCCTGCTTGCTGATAGCAAAAAGATATGCAGTCCGCCAACCAGGAGGAGAGAGTCTGCTTACCCACAGGTTGCCCTAATTTGTTGGGATGGAAAGAGACGAATAACTGAGTGCTCTTCCTGTGGGCAACTGTACGGTCTAGGTAGAACGCCAGAGCCCGTTTACAGTCGAGGGTATGCACAGCCTGTTCCCCTGGGTTGGAGTGAGGCCTGGGGAAGAAGATAGGTAGTATGATGGATTGATTAATCCGAAACTACCTTAGGTAAAAATTTAGGGTGAGTGCGGAGTACCGCCCGGTCCTGCAGGAGTTTAGTGTAAGGCGGATAGGTAACTAAGGCCTGTAACTCACTAACCCTGCGAGCTGAAGTGATAGCTAAAAGGAAAATCACTTTCCATGTGAGATATTTTAGGTCACAGGAGTGAAGAGGCTCGAATGGAGGTTTCATGAGCCGACTGAGAACCATATTAAGGTCCCAAGAAGGGGCCGGAGGACGTAAAGGTGGCTTGATATGGAGCAAGCCTTTAAGAAAGCGTGTTACGAGGGGTTGTACCGATATAGGGACATCCCCGACACCTTTATGGAAGGCGGCTACCGCACTGACATGCATTCTGATTGAAGAGGTCTTTAGACCTGATTCCGATAAATGCCAGAGATAGTTAAAAATCTTGGGATTGGACAGGAAAAGGGATCAAGGGACTGTGAAGAACACCATGATGTATACCTTTTCCATTTATAGGAATAAGACTTTCTTGTGGAAGGCTTCTGTGAAGCAATCAAAACACAAAAAACCGAATCTGAAAGGTTAAATGGCTGAAGGATTAACCTTTCAACATCCATGCCGTCAGGGACAAGGCCTGAAGATTGGGATGGCGTAGACATCCGTCGTTCTGAGTGATCAGAAGCGGGTCCTTTCCCAAGGGAATGTGCCTGCAGATGGAGAGATCCTGAAATATGGGAAACCACACTTGGCGTGGCCAGTGAGGCGCTATCAGGATCATGGTTCCCTTGTCTTGACGGAGCTTCACGAGAGTCTTCGAGAGAAGAGGAAGTGGAGGGAATGCATAAAGCAGACTGGCTGTCCACGAGAGGGAGAATGCATCTCTGGGCTGAGAGCGCTCGCTCCGAATGAGGGAGCAGTAATTGTCTACTTTGTGGTTCTGAGGGGACGCAAAGAGGTCTATTTCGGGATAACCACATTGCTGGAAGAGAGAGGTCACTACCGAGGGATTGAGCGACCACTCGTGCGGTTGGAAGACACGGCTCAGTTTGTCTGCCAAGACATTGTGCATTCCCGGCAAGTAAGTGGCCCTGAGGTACATCGAGCGGGAGAGCGCTTCCGCCCAAATCTGCGCAGCTTCCTGACACAGAAGGAAGGAGCCTGTGCCTCCCTGTTTGTTGATGTACCACATGGCCACCTGATTGTCCGTCTGAATCAGGATGACGTGATTTGATAGGCAATCCTGAAAAGCTCTGAGAGCATATCGCATTGCTCGAAGCTCCAGAAAATTTATCTGGAGTTTGGCTTCCTCTGGAGACCAAGATCCTTGTGTCTGTAGATCGTTCACATGAGCTCCCCAGCCGAGGTTGGAAGCATCAGTGGTGAGAATGAGTTGAGGATCTGGTAGATGAAAAGGCAGTCCCTGGAGGAGATTGTTCTGATCTTTCCACCAGGCGAGAGACAGACGGAGTGCATCGGTGATGTGAACAATGGTTGAGAGGCTGAGTCGCTTGAATGCATTGTGACCTCAGAGTCCAATGCATGACTCTCATGGCCAGGCGGGCCATCGGTGTGAGATGGACTGAGGACGCCATGTGTCCGAAAAGGACAAGGAATTGCCGAGCTGTTGCTGTATACTGAGACTGCAACTGGTGGGCGAGAGAAACGAGAGTTTGCACTCATTGTTGAGGTGGAAAGGCTTTTGCCTGTAAGGTGTCCAAGTCTGCCCCCATGAAGGACAAGGTTTGAGATGGGACTAAATAGGATTTCTTGTAATTGACGAGAAATCCTAGAGAAATTAGAGTGTGTAGGGTCAAATCCAGGGACGATCGAGTGGCTTGCTGGGTTGGGGCCCTGATTAACTAGTCGTCTAAACAGGGGTAGACGTGAACACCTTCTTTCCTGAGAAAGGCTGCGACAACTACGAGACATTTGGTAAAGACTCGTGGTGCCGATGCTAGGCCGAATGGAAGCACCCGGTATTGATAGTGCCTTGGGCCTACGAAAAACCGGAGGTACTTGCGATGAGCTGGAGCTATCGCAATGTGGGTGTATGCGTCCTGGAGGTCCAGAGAGCAGAGCCAGTCTCCTCTTTGTAGAAGAGGTAGAAGTGAGCCCAAGGTTACCATCTTGAACTTTTCCCGCTGGAGGTACTTGTTGAGGGCACGCAGGTCCAGAATTGGACGAAGCCCCCCGGAATTTTTGGGGATCAAAAAGTACCGGGAATAGAACCCTAGGCCTTGTTGCAAAAGAGGAATGGGTTTCTTTTGCTCTTAACTGGAGAAGAAGGGAAACCTCTTGCTCCAGAAGGACAGAGTGGTCGGTTACTCTCCATGCTTGTAGCGGTGAGGAGTCCGGTGGAAGAGCAAGAAAGTTCAGGTGGTAACCCTGAGCAATGATTGCTAGCACCCATTGGTCAGTTGTGATTGATTGCCACATTCCATGAAAGTGGCATAATCGACCTTCCACTGGTATGCCTGGCAGAGGGATCAGGCTGCTCCTCTCCAAGTGAAAGTGAAAAACCTGAAGCAGGCCCCGGCTGGGGAGCTGCTTGTGGCTTTTGCTTTCGGGGCTGGCGAGGCTGAGAATTTTGATAAGGCCTCATAACTCGGGACCTTGTTGGTGGGGGATAGTACTTCCTTGGGTGGAAGAATGACTTCTTAGAGTCCTTCTTGAAGGGCTGTCTAGAAGGGAAGTCAGAAGGTATCGATGAGAGCTGTTTGAGGGTCTCATGATGGTCCTAGGACAAGAGATGCATCCTTAGAAAGGTGAAATGATTCCAGAATCACTCTCAACATGCAAGTTGTGAGTAAGAGGGACTGGAGGTCGGGATAGCGCAATCTGCCTTGAGCCTGAGTGATGCGAGCTGGGGAAGTCACCAATCTGATCAGTTCCAGAATGGGCATATCCTACAGGAGCAGAAACCAAATCTATCTTGGCCAATGGCGGGGGGGGGGGGGGGGGCTATAAGGATCATGGTCATCCCATCCACCTTGAGCTGCAACAAAGTCTTCATTACCAATGAAACTGGAAGATTTGCTTGCAGATGTCCCTGTCCCCAATGAAAGGTAAAGAAATCTGAGGTCAGTTTGCTGTGCTCCCTGTGCATGGAGCAGAAGAGTGGAACCTTCCTGTTCTAAGGAGCCACAAACAGATCCATCTCCATGGTACCCCAGAGGTAGAAGATCAATTTGCCTCCTTTTGGTCCAAGGACCATTTGTGAGGTCTTATGGACCAACTCAGTCTGTCCGTCAACACATTCTCCATGTCGACCATATATGTGGACCAGAACTCCATCCCTTGAGAAATGGCCCAGGAACATAGAAGGCTTGTGACACAGGAGGTACAAGCTCATACCTCTCTGCTTGTTGATGTAGAACACTGCTACTTGATTGTCTATCTGGACAAGGACAACTTTGTTGGAAAGTCGATTTCTCAAAACCCATAGGGTGTACTGAATTGCTTAGAGCTCCAGGAAGTTTATCTAATACTGATGTTCTCAGGGCTCAAGAACCCTGGGTGTAGAGTCCATCTATATGAGCTACCCAACCTAGGCTGGATGCATCCGTGTTTAAGACAATTTGGATCTGTGGAATTTGGAAGGGAACTCCCCGAACCAGATTAGAATTGTCCCACCACTAGGACAGGGAATTCCGAAGTGGCAGAGTGATGTGGGTGCAGTCTTGGAGATGCTGGGTGGCCTGGGTAGACTCTTTTCATGTACAGATGTGCCATGTGAATAATGTGTACCATTGTGGCCATGTGGCCCAACTACCTCAACATGAGCCAAGCTGATGTCCTCTAACTCTTTTGGACCTCTTCTGCTATGGCCATCAAGGTGGTGGTCTGTTGCTGCAGGAGGAAGGCTCTCATCTGAGTCATGTTTAGCAGAGCTCCTATAAATTTCACTTGAGGTGACTGGCAGAGATGAGACTTGGAGTAGTTGATGATGAACACGAGTAACTCCAATACCCAAATGGTCATTCGTATGGACTCCTTGGTTCCTGCCCAAGATATATGCTCTTGACCAGCCAATCATCCAAATAGGGAATCAAGTGCACCCTCAACTTGTGCAGGTGTGCCACTGCCACAATCAGACATTTTGTGAATACAAGTGGGACAGACGCAAGCTCAAATGGCACAACACGATAATGGAGGTGCCAGTTTCCCACTACAAATCAAAGGTATTTCTTGTGACTGAGCAATATTTTGATAGAGGCAGAAAAGGGATCAAGGTGCCTGGGGAAACCATTTTGAACTTTTCTTTCTTGATGAACTTGTTCAAAGCCCTTAGGTCTAGGATGGGTCAGAGTCCCCCTGTTTCCTTTGGAATCAGGAAGTACTTGGAGTAGAATCTTCATTCTGTTTGCCATGGTGGAATGGGCTCAATTGCTTTGGTGGTTAAGAGGGAGGAAAGCTCCATAAGTAGCACTTCCTGATGTGCCACTTGACTCCAAGACATATCCAAAGGGCGATTTGGTGGGACACCCAACAGGTTTAATTTACACCACCTTTATATAATGCCAGTGGTTATACTGGACCACGAATTCAAACAGAACTGTAGCCTGCCCCCGAATGACAGGTCCTGCGGCACAAGTACTGAGATCTTGGCTATGCTCTCCACGGTACAGTCAAACCCCATCCTTTATGTTGGTTGGGATATTGTCTGGGGCTTATGCACCCTCTGCTGCAGCGGTGGCTTCAAGGAACCTGTTGAGGACAGGACCGAGGGGGTGGAGGGCCCCGCACTAAAAATAAAACAAGGGCAGAGCAGCCTGACACTGCAGGAGGAGGAAGTGGAGCACATGTCCTGCGGCCTGGGGAAAAGGAGGCTCCTGTGGCTAATAAGAATCGAGGCGAGAAGAGAGATGAGAGTGCATATGCATGTGGAAGAGGGAAAGAAGTAAATGAGTGTGTGTGTGTGAGTGTATTCATTTATGGGCGTATGTGGAAAAGGGATAGGAGTGAGTGTGCATGTATATGTACTGAAAAGGAAGAGAAGTGAGTTTGTGTGTGTGTAAAACACGAATGAATGCATGTATGTGTGTGGAAGGAGAGAAGTAAGTGAGTGTGTATGTATGTTTTTGGAACAGAGTGAGTGTGTGTGTGTAAAAGGAAGAGGAGTGAGTGCATGTGTATCTGAGTGCACGTATGTGTGCAGAACAAGGAGAGAAGTAAGTAGGCATATGTATGTGGACAAGGGAGAGAAATGAATATGTGAGAATAAGCATGTATGTGAGTGAGTGAACATGTGAGTGTGATAATGTGTGAGAGAGAAAGATTGTGCGCATGCTGCTATCGTCTCCTCTCCCCCCCGCCCCCCAATGACCCTCGATAATCTCAGGGTGACAGGAAATCAAAATTTCCCAGGTATGCCTCTGGGGGTTATATGAATTTTCAAGTTTCAAAATGGGGTCACTTTGGATAAAGGTTTGGGAAGCCCTGCCCTAGACCTTCTATTATCTGAGAGAGTAAATAAACGATTTACATTAACTTGTTCAAGCGCTTTCATGATTTTGTAGACTTCGATCATATCCCCCCTCAGCCTTCTCTTCTCCAAGCTGAACAGCCCTAACTTCCTTCGGCTTTCCTCATACAGCAGCCATTCCACATCCAATATTCACCCCCGTATCATTTTTGGTCAGCCATTTAAAGAAATTGTTGAGATTTGTTTGATATGATTTCCCTCTAGAAAAACCATGTTGCCTTGGATCCTGTAATCCACTAGATTCAAGATATTCCACTGTCATTTCCTTTAGTATAGATGCAATTAATTTTCCCATCATTGAGATCAGATTAACTGGCTTGTACATATCAGCTTTTTTACTATTTCCTCTTTTATGAAGAAGCTCAATAATATCGTAGTATATATCCCAATCAGTCCCGCTGCTTTCTCAAATTTCAATTTGGCTACTTCCATGTGAATCCTCTCTTCTTAAAATGGTGTGCAATCATTTGAAAACCATAATTGACTCTTACTTTTAGGAGGACATTTTCAAGCTGCCTGCATTGCTACGAAGGCTGCAGGTACTTTTGTTTCGCAATCTTTGTACCAGTTTTCAAGATGAAAGTATGCATATAGCAACATAATATTCAGTGCTACTTAGCTGGATAAGTAGGGGGCTTTCTGGCTAAGTGGCAGCAGCTGAATATCTGGTTCAATTCAGCAGCCACCATTAGCCGGATAAGCACCTATCTGGCTAAGTAATTAAGCAATAAGGGGATTAGCGCCTACACAACGCGCAGCAAAACTATTAGCGCTCATCATATGCAAATGTTGGTTGATGAGGCTATAAGTGAATTGCCAGCAATGCAAAAAAAAAAAAATGTGCGACTAAAACGCACATTTGTCCGGTCAAAAATTAGCACGTGCCTACAGCAGGCATTAATTGCTGAGCACTCTCAAAAGTTGTACAGAAAAGCCAGAAAATACTGCTTTTCAGTACATCCTCCTACTTAATATCATTACGATTTATAAGAAGTTCATCATAATGCACCATTTAGTTATTTGTTCAGTAGTGGGATATGAATATTTATTTGTCATTTTACAGATGGAATGTATACTAGGAGGTCCATATTCAGCCACTATCTGGCTGAGCAAGCTAGCCAGATAAACATATGTGGCTAACTTGGGGTTATTCAGTGATGTGGCCAAACCACTAAATATACCTGGCTATCTAATAGTTAGCCAGCTAAGTTTATCTAATAGCAGGGCTAACTTATCCAACTAGCTTAGCCACATAAGGCTGAATATCTGCACTTATCTGGCTAAGTACTTCTGCTCTAGAATGCCCCTGTTTTGGCCTCTAATTAGCCAGCTATTTAGCCAGATAAATCGTTATCCAGCTAAGTGGCGGCCACTGAATGTGGCTGAATATTAAAACAGCACTACTCAGCCAGTGGTAGTGAATAGTGATGCCTAGTTATCTTACTGGTTTACCAAGCTCCTGCAAAAAGTAATAGTTAAATTACTGAACTATTAGGTCTGATAGCAGAAGTGTTATCATCTAATTTGACAGTATTGAGAGACTTTAATATGTCCGTTGGGTTTGTTCGACCAGTGGGTAATCTGCCATTTATGGAGACTATGGGGTCTCTATTCAGCGGCATTCAGCTGGATAACTTGTGAGTTATCCAGCTAAATGCCAGCGTTTGAATATTTCCACCACTTAATTTAGCCAGAAAACATAGGGCATTCCGGGGCAGAGTTAAGTTTGTCAGATAAGTTGTCCAGCTAACTCCAGTGTTCAGATTTAGACGGATAACTTATACAGCTAACTCTGATCATGCAATAGAGTTATCTGGCTAACTTTAAGATAGTCGGGTATATTCAATAGTGTGGCTGTGCCGCTGAATATTCAACCAAAGGTAGCCAGATAAGTTTATCCATCTAACTTTGCAAGTTGGCCAGGGTCTGAATATTACCCCTTAAGTATTCTATGGGTTTTAATCAGGCTATTAATAGGGCCTCACATTCAGCTGGCCATGCCTTAAGGCAGAGTTCAGCCGAAAAACTATCTTAGTCTGATCATTTCTGGATTAGTTTACAAGTATTGTCAAGTAGACTGGAAATATGAGAAAAAGGTGTCACCGCAAATGCACTCTTACAAATACTAATCCATCAAAGCATGAAGAGTTTCTAGGACCTGTCCCAAATTCCTTTTCTGGGTTGTGAGTGAATGAGTTAATAGAGAGTTGCAATTTTGAATTAGAGAGGATATTAAATTCTAGGAATGTGCAGCCAAAACAATTCTGTATCGCTTTTTTTTTGTTTCCTTTGTTAATTTTTTTTCACTTCTGGTTCTTTTTCATTTTGTTTAATTGTTATCTCACACTAATTTTTTAGTGTACATTAAAAATGAAATGAAAAATCCGCTGCACATCCCTATTAGATTCTTTAGTGCCTCTAAAAAATGTGAAGGTGGGAGGTAAAAGGCCAGCTCTGTAGTTCACATGGGAACTGTGATATTTGAATCAAACTGTTAGATGCTTAGAACATTATTGGCAGGAGAAGCAGCAGTTGAGTGTTTATGCTGAATGGAAGGAATTGGTTTCTAAATATAAAACAGCTGTAAAGTCGACTAAAAATGGATATGCCAATGATAAATTTGAATTGGTATGGAATAAATCCAGAGAATTATTCACTGTGAATAGGACGCTATCAGTTTTACCAGCAAATTACTGTGGGTTGGTTTACTCTGAGGAAGGGTGTATTGATGTTGCCTGGTTTTTCAATCTAAGATTACACTGATTTGTGAGGAATTTAGTGTGCATGCAGTTAATAACCAGGAGGGAATCATATTTCCGGCAGTTACTAAGGTCTTTGACTTGGTTTATTTGCAGTCAAAGATATTGCAAGATGAAGGGAGTTTTGATAGTTATCAGTGGGGGGGGGGGGGGGGGGGGGGCTTGAAATATGGAAAAGTTTTTTTCCAATTTCATTGGAACAATTACTGAGAGTTTTAGGTAGGATGCTAGTTACCCAGTGTAAATTTGACCCTTGACACTTAGCTTTTGTGAGAGTAGCAACAGGTGGGCTGCTACAGAAAATGCAGTTATTGGTGAATAGATCTTTATCAGAAGGGTCTTTTTCCTGATCTCTTGAAAAGCCAAATGACAAGAAAATTACTGTCCAATATGTTATGTTATGAGTAAAGTCAATAGTGGACCCTTGGGCCGGCTGAGGTGGACAGCGTCCACAGGAGTTAATAAGCCGGGAGGCGGCACTCAGCTGGAGCGGACTGATGGCGTCTTCACCCTGGAAACCCAAGACCCCCCCAGGAGGAGCCCGTAGGGGTCCGAGTCGCTGGGACTTAGGAGAATCGTGAATGAGTCCAAGGTCTGTGGCTGGCTGAAGACAAAGGAGAATCGTGAAGAAGACCAAGGTTCGAGGCTGGCAGAAGACAAAGGAGAATTGTGAAGAAGACCAAGGTTCGTGGCTGGCTGAAGACAAAGGAGAATCGTGAAGAAGACCAAGGTTCGTGGCTGGCTGAAGACAAAGGAGAATCGTGAAGAAGACCAAGGTTCGTGGCTGGCTGAAGACAAGGAGAATCAGGAACCGGAGCTGGAGTCAGGATATGTAGACAGCAAGTAGAGCCCAGAGCTGGAGCCAAGGCACAGCAGGACCAAACAGAACCTGACCTGGAAGCAAGGCACGGCTGGGACAAGCTGGAACCGGAGCTGGAAGCAAGGCACGGCTGGAACAAGCAGGAACCAGGGCTGGAAGCAAGGCACGGCTGGAACAAGCTGGAACCGGAGCTGGAAGCAAGGCACGGCTGGAACAAGCAGGAACCAGGGCTGGAAGCAAGGCACGGCTGGAACAAGCAGGAACCAAGGCTGAAAGCAACGCTGGGAAGCAACTAAGCACACAGTAGAGTGACCTCGTTGCAAAGGCAAAGCAAGGAAGTCAGACGCTGGTTTAAATAGCCGGCCAGCGTCTGACATCAGGAACGGGGCGGTTCAGCACTTCCGGGTGCTGGACCTTTAAGAGCCCCCTGCTCGCGCGCGCGCGTTGCCTGGCAGTGGGAGGAGTCTGAGTCGCTCCTCGGCAGCGTCTCCACGTGGAGAGAGACGCTGCCATGCGGCCCTGCAGGCCCCAGGAGCAACGGAACGCGGCGAGACCGGGAGAGGCAGCAGAAAGGTAAGGACCCGGTCGCTAGCCTAGCGACCGGGACCGCAACACAATATCTAATCTGCCTTATTTAGGTAAAATATTGGAAAGAGTAGTGTCTTCTCTACAGAAATTCCAGATCAGTAACCAAAGGAAAAAGCTCATTGTGCTGGATGAATCTGACATCAGAGGCATTAATCTTGCGAAGGGAAAGGGTGAAGTGGATAACAAAACTCAACTAAAGTCACAAAAGGAGTTCAGGAACAACAATAACATGAATGATGAAAGCTGGAAAGCTATGTGCACAAATGCTCGTAGTTTAAGCAATAAAATCCCAGATCTGCAAGCCCAGATCTGCAAGCCCTAATGGACATTGTTGCTGTCACAGAGACGTGGTTCACGGAATCTCACGATTGGGATACGGCAATACCAGGCTTATAACTTGTTAAGGAAGGACAGAGAGGATAGAAAAGGGGGAGGAGTGGCTCTTTATAAGAACATAAGAACATAAGAAAATGCCATACTGGGTCAGACCAAGGGTCCATCAAGCCCAGCATCCTGTTTCCAACAGTGGCCAATCCAGGCCATAAGAACCTGGCAAGTACCCAAAAACAAAGTCTATTCCATGTAACCATTGCTAATGGCAGTGGCTATTCTCTAAGTGAACTTAATAGCAGGTAATGGACTTCTCCTCCAAGAACTTATCCAATCCTTTTTTAAACACAGCTATACTAACTGCACGAACCACATTCTCTGGCAACAAATTCCAGAGTTTAATTGTGCGTTGAGTAAAAAAGAACTTTCTCCGATTAGTTTTAAATGTGCCCCATGCTAACTTCATGGAGTGTCCCCTAGTCTTTCTACTATCCGAAAGAGTAAATAACCGATTCACATCTACCCGTTCTAGACCTCTCATGATTTTAAACACCTCTATCATATCCCCCCTCAGTCGTCTCTTCTCCAAGCTGAAAAGTCCTAACCTCTTTAGTCTTTCCTCATAGGGGAGTTGTTCCATTCCCCTTATCATTTTGGTAGCCCTTCTCTGTACCTTCTCCATCGCAATTATATCTTTTTTGAGATGCGGCGACCAGAATTGTACACAGTATTCAAGGTGCGGTCTCACCATGGAGCGATACAGAGGCATTATGACATTTTCCGTTTTATTCATCATTCCTTTTCTAATAATTCCCAACATTCTGTTTGCTTTTTTGACTGCCGCAGCACACTGAACCGACGATTTCAATGTGTTATCCACTATGACACCTAGATCTCTTTCTTGGGTTGTAGCACCTAATATGGAACCCAACATCGTGTAATTATAGCATGGGTTATTTTTCCCTATATGCATCACCTTGCACTTATCCACATTAAATTTCATCTGCCATTTGGATGCCCAATTTTCCAGTCTCACAAGGTCTTCCTGCAATTTATCACAATCTGCTTGTGATTTAACTACTCTGAACAATTTTGTGTCATCTGCAAATTTGATTATCTCACTCGTCGTATTTCTTTCCAGATCATTTATAAATATATTGAACAGTAAGGGTCCCAATACAGATCCCTGAGGCACTCCACTGTCCACTCCCTTCCACTGAGAAAATTGCCCATTTAATCCTACTCTCTGTTTCCTGTCTTTTAGCCAGTTTGCAATCCACGAAAGGACATCGCCACCTATCCGATGACTTTTTACTTTTCCTAGAAGCCTCTCATGAGGAACTTTGTCAAACGCCTTCTGAAAATCCAAGTATACTATATCTACCGGTTCACCTTTATCCACATGTTTATTAACTCCTTCAAAAAAGTGAAGCAGATTTGTGAGGCAAGACTTGCCTTGGGTAGAGCCATGCTGACTTTGTTCCATTAAACCATGTCTTTCTATATGTTCTGTGATTTTGATGTTTAGAACACTTTCCACTATTTTTCCTGGCACTGAAGTCAGGCTAACCGGTCTGTAGTTTCCCGGATCGCCCCTGGAGCCCTTTTTAAATATTGGGGTTACATTTGCTATCCTCCAGTCTTCAGGTACAATGGATGATTTTAATGATAAGTTACAAATTTTTACTAATAGGTCTGAAATTTCATTTTTTAGTTCCTTCAGAACTCTGGGGTGTATACCATCCGGTCCAGGTGATTTACTACTCTTCAGTTTGTCAATCAGGCCTACCACATCTTCTTATGTCAGAAACAATATCCAAGCATCTGAGCTGCAAGGAAGATGGGGCAATGAAGAAGCACTATGGGCCAACCTAAAAAAAGACGGGGGCATCCATTTTTATTGGAGTGGTTTACAGGCCTCCAAACCAAAAGGAAGAGCTGGACAGAGATCTGGTTGAAAATATCCAAAAGATGGGAAAGAAGGGAGAAGTGGTGATCGTTGGAGACCTTAATATGCCAGATGTAGACTGGAGAATCCCATCTGCAGAATCTAACAATAGTAAAGAAATAGTGGATGCCCTGCAAGGAGCTTTGCTCAAACAAATGGTAATGGAACCCACAAGAGAGGGGGCTATACTCGATTTAGTGCTCACTAATAGAGATAATGTCTCTGATGTCCAGGTGGGTGCCCATCTCAGCACCAGTGATCATCATACGGTATGGTTTAATATCACAAAAAGGATACGGAAAAGAAGCACAAAGACCCAAGTTTTGCAGTTCAAAAACACAGACTTTGATGAAATGGGGAAGTACCTGAAGGAAGAACTAGTAGGCTGGGAGAACGAGAGAGATGTGGAACAACAGTGGACCAAACTAAAAGGAGCAATTACCAAGGCAACTAATCTAAATGTTAGAAAAGTAAAGAAAAGCAAAAGAAAAATGAAACCTGTCTGGTTCTCAAAGGAGGTGGCTGACAAAATAAAGGCTAAAAGAACAGCGTTCAAGAAATATATAAGATCCCAAAGGGAGGAGCACAAGGAAGAATATCTGGTAGAACTGAGGGAGACAAAGGAAGTAATCAAGAAAGCAAAAAGTCAAGCGGAAGAAAGGATTGCCAAAGAGGTAACGAGAGGTGACAAAACATTTTTCAAGTACATCAGTGAAAGGAGAAAAGTCCAAAGTGGTATAGTGAAATTGAAAGATGAAAAGGATCAATGTGTGGAGAGAGACGAAGAAATGGCAGAAATATTAAACAAATACTTCAGTTCGCTGTTCACTAAAGAGGACCCTGGAGAAGGACCATCGCTACTTAACAAGAAACTGGAGGGGAATGGAGTAGATGTAACTCCATTTACAGTAGAGAATGTATGGGAAGAGCTGGGGAAACTGAAAGTGGACAAAGCCATGGGGCCTGATGAGATTCATCCCAGGATACTGAGGGAGCTCAGAGATGTGCTGGCGGGTCTGCTGTGTGACCTGTTCAATAGATCCTTAGAAACGGGAGTGGTGCCAAGTGATTGGAGAAGAGCGATGGTGGTCCCGCTTCACAAGAGTGGGAACAGAGAAGAGGCTGGAAACTACAGACCGGTCAGCCTCACCTCGGTGGTGGGAAAAGTAATGGAAACACTGTTGAAAGAAAGAATAGTGAACTATCTATAGTCGCGAGAATTGCTGGACCAGAGGCAGCATGGATTCACCAGGGGAAGATCCTGTCAGACAAATCTGATTGACTTTTTTGACTGGGTAACCAAGGAATTGGATCAAGGAAGAGCGCTCGATGTCATCTACTTGGATTTCAGCAAGGCGTTTGATACGGTCCCGCACAGGAGACTGGTGAACAAAATGAGAAGCTTAGGAGTGAGTGCCAAGTTGGTGGCCTGGATTGCAAACTGGTTGACGGATAGAAAACAATGTGTGATGGTAAATGGAACTTACGCTGAAGAGAGAGCGGTGTTAAGCGGAGTGCCGCAGGGATTGGTGTTGGAACCGGTCCTGTTCAATATCTTTGTGAGCGACATTGCGGACGGGATAGAAGGTAAGGTGTGTCTTTTTGCGGATGACACTAAGATCTGAAACAGAGTGGACACGCCGGAAAGAGTAGAGAGAATGAGATGGGATTTAAGGAATCTGGAAGAGTGGTCGAAGATATGGCAGCTGAGATTCAATGCCAAGAAGTGCAGAGTCATGCATATGGGGAGTGGAAATCCAAATGAACTGTATTCGATGGGAGAAAAAGGGCTGATATGTACGGAGCAGGAGAGAGACCTTGGGGATTCAAAGCTAACTTTGGAATGGTAAACTGCTATAGTCTATCAACTAGTATTCAGAAAGAGGCAAGTGCTAATTTAAATATCCACTATATCAAAATAATCACTCACCAAATTCAAGCCCTGTGGGTTTTTATTCATGAATAACTGTAAATAGAAAAGAGACCATTAGAGGTTTGCCACAGACTGCATGAACAATTTCTCATGCTATTATGTCTAATTCATGGCAGATCATAATCATTGATATGTAATGTGCTTTAGAAATACTTTTTTAAAGAGATTTTTTTTTTTAATTTGCAAATAAAATACTATCTAAACAGTAGGAGGAATACAGAATCATTTCCGAAGTGCTTGTACTATGTAAGGTATATGAAACCACTTATCTTAAATGGGATTTTACCCTAAATGTGATGGCACTGGATGCTAGTGATGATGAACTTCCCCGACACTGGCCCCAGTGTTTCAAAATTACCATTTCTTCATCAGGGGTATTAAGAATGGTTTTAAATGTCCAATATTCACCGTCAATTCTTGTAACAAATTCCAGATTGCTTTGTAAATAAATATTTATAAAAGGACCAAATATCTCTGGTTTCTAATCCTACTTGTCCTCCAGTTTTCTCTTTATTACCACCGTGGATCTTGCAAGCGTTTGTTTATGTTGCTGAGAGATTGCGCTCATGTCAGCTTCTTCTGTCAAATGAACTCTTTATTATCACTGTGAGTTTTGCAGCGGCATATTATTGGGTTTTTTTTTTTAGAGAAGGCAAGCTCACATTGGCTTCCTCTTTTTAATGTTACCACTGTGCTTACAATGGCATACCAATTTTGCAGAGAAGGTGTTCAAATACGACTTCTTCTGTGAGAATTATGCATGCAGCCTGTGGCAGAACTCTGATGGTCTCTATTCTATTTACAATTATTCACCCATGGTGCTTGAAACTGTTGAGTGATTATTTTGATATAGTGGAAATTGCTAAAGCGCCAGAAGTGCCTTTTATCAACTTTGCAACATCAAGTGATTGAAAAACATGGTTTAATAAACCTGAATTGGCTTCCTTAGCTCAAGCATTGGTGACTACTGTAACACCCTTTATGTGGGTGTGAAGATCCTGCCGCATGCATTGAATGCTGGGCTTCTGTAGGATACTTTCCTCATCTGAAGTTATGCAAAATTTTATTCCTTTAACTTTAGCTAAAAATAAAAAAAAAACCAACAATAAGTTTGCTGGTTCTCCATCCGCAGATGGAGTGCAGAGAGGGTGGAGACTCTGACCTCACACCTGAGACTGGTGAGGTAGAAAAGAAGCAGAAAAGAAGGAAATGGAGTCATAGGGACAAGCTCACAGCTGAGCCTGACACCATGACTCTCTCTGGCCCTCTATATTTTCCAGTCCAAGACAGCAACAGGCCAGTGGCAAAAATAAACAAAGAAATGTCAGTTTTGAATCTCGTTCGCAAAACTGCAGCAAGCTGGCAGCCCAAATAAATAAATGTGAGTTTTGATAAAAGTGAAGCAGTCTAGTGGTAAAATAAACAAACAGCAGTTTTAGATTTCTCTGACAAAACTGCAGCAGGCTGATAGCAAAGCAAACAAAAGGCAGTTTTAAATCTATCTTGACAAAACTAGCAGGCTGGCAGTAAAACAAACAAATGGCTGTTGAGAACATCTCTGAGACAAAACTACATCAAGCAGGCGGCAAAACAAATAGTTTGAAATTTCTCTGACAAAAGGAACTTCAGCAGTGTTCTTGCTGTACAGTTAATATCCAAAAAGCTCTCTACAATACTTAGCTCAATCTAAAACATTTCACTTTACTTTCTTTCACCACAGGATCTCCCTGTTTCCACTAGCTCCTCGCCAGGCTCAAAATCAAAATTTGATTCTTCAAGGCTGGTCTGCTGTGATCCAGGTAACTCTTTATCTACCTCACCAGTCTCAAGGGTGAGGTCAGAGCCTCCATCTTCTCTGCACTTAGAGGCTCCACCCCCAAAGCCTGATTGGATATTCCCATCCATCTCCTTGCTTAGTTTTCTTGCTCTGGGAGTTTTTAGCCTTAGGTGGATTCACGTTTCACGGGGGTTGAAATTATCAGCTCCCTCGTGCCCTGGCTATCCTGACACTAGGATAAGAGGTCCTCCTCATCACAGGAGGGCTATCTTATAAAAATGTAGGACATTTACAGGTAGTCCACAGTACAGCTGCCCGTTTTGTTTCTGGTTGCAAAATGAGAAAGCACGTCACGCCACAACTAAAGAAGCTTCACTGAATCTTCATAATTTGGCAGGTGACATTTTTAAGCTACTTTATTTAATTCTCAAATGACTAAATGGTTCAGAACCCAAGTACTTCAGGATAAATTGTCATTTATGTCCCACCTCGTGTCTTTCCTTTAAGGAAATAAAGCTGATGGCTACTCGTAATAGGATGTTTTCATGTACTACTCTACTTTAGAATAAGCTTCCCTGAGACGAGCAGAAAGAGAAAATCTTTCCTTTAGAAAATACTCAAGACCTGTCTCTTTCATTAGGTCTTTTAGGAATGGGCCAGAAATGGATCTTAATTCTCTTTCTGTTCATAATTTTAACTCTTCTTTTCTGGCGATTTTCTTAGTTTTCAATTGCAGCTATGGTTGCTTTCCAAAATCTATAGATCTGATGCCTTCAGTTGTTTTTGGTTAACTCCTGTCTCTTGGATATTAATGACTAACTTGGCAACTGTTTTCTGCCTTATTGAGGAGCGTGTGCTCTTCCACAGTAGCTTGTGATCTGTCTAATGTTTGGGTATTTGCCAGGTACTTGTGACTTGGATTGGCCACTATTGGAAACAGGATACTGGGCTTATTGGACCCTTGGTCTCACCCAGTATGGCATATCTTATGTTCTTATATATGTAGCCCGATAACTTTAGGAGAGTATTTTCAGTGGGGTGTTTGTCTCACTGAATATTTGGGGCAAGTTATCTGCCTACCTTTAGCCAGATAATTTGCCGGCTTGCCATCTTACTAATATTACTCCCAATATTCCTGTATAGATAATTCTTATTGAATAAGGCTAAACTGAATTGTAGTGCAATCTATGCTTTTGCAATATTGCATGCTTTCATGCAATATTACTGTGGTTTGATGAAGAGTCTACGAATAGCTATAGCTGAGCCATAAATTTAGCTACAGCTGAGCTATAAATTTATAAATGCAGCTCAACTGGTAAAAAGGCAAATGCAGTCAACCGTATAGAAACATATTTACTTATTTATTTATTTATTTATTTGTTGTCTATTGATATTCCACTTTTTATAATAAATTGCCTTGAAGTAGCTTACAATAAATTAAAAGAAGGTTACAATAGTGTTAAATCAACAAACAATATTGGTAGAGGATCTATATATTTAAAGACAGATTCATAGTAACATGAATCTGTCTTTAATGACTTCAGAAAAGGACCAAATGATCCATCCAGTCTCTGCTCAGCAAGCTTCCCATGCAAATATCTGTCACACAGTGCAGGTTTCCTCCATGTTTCTCTTAAGGATGGTAACTGCCACTCCGAGCTGTTATCCCCAAGCCTTATGTTAAGGGTAATAATATTTACAATTAAAACCAAGCAACTGTCAAACCCATAAAAAATTACTGCTAGCAACATTTTTACTGGGTGAGGAGCCTTCTTGAAAAGTCAGACATTGCTACTTGACACATGCTTTGCTTTTGAACTTGGCCATAGAAGCAATTTTTTCCCTTATGTCTGCGTATCAGTACCCTAGACTGTAGAAGTCAAGGCCCGTGCTGGTTGTTTTCTGAATCCAATTCCCCTTTTTTCCCCTGCCGTCAAAGTGGAGAGCGATGCTGCAGTTGTGTCAAAAGCACCAAGGTTTATTTGTTAAAGGTAGTAATCCCCGTGCCTTCTTTTAAGGGTAGTAACTCCCGTGCACCCTTTTCTTCACTTCCATCCTATAGCTTTCAGGGATCTACTGTATGTATCCCATGCCCCTTTGAATTCTTTGACTGTTTTTGTCTTTACCGCCTCCTCCGGAAAGGCATTTCAGGCATCCACTGCCCTCTCTGTGAAGAAAAATTTCCTGTTGCTGATTCTGAGTCATCCCCCCTCAAAGTTTCATTTCAAGACCCCTAGTTCTGCTGTTTCCTTTCCAATGGAAAAGGTTCAAAGTTAGTTTGTGCATCATTAAACCCTTTCAGGTATCTGACGGGCTGTATCATATCTCCCCTACACCTCTCTTCCAGGGTATACATATTTAGAACCTGCAACCTCTCTTCATACATTTTCTGATAGTGGTTACACACCATTTTGGTTGCTTTCTCTGGACTGCCTCCAACCTGTCTCTATCCTTTTTGAGATATGGGCTCCAAATATGAACACAGTACTCCAGAAGAGGCCTCACCAAAGACCTGCATAAGGGCATTATTAACTACTTTTTCTTACTGGTTATTCCTCTCTCTAAGCAGTCCAGCATTCTTCTGGCTTTAGCTATCGCCTTGTCACATTACTTCGCCATCTTCAAGGTCTCTCTCTTTGTTTATGCACATCAGTTTTTCACATCCTATCATAAAAGCTCTTATGGATTACCACATCCCAGATTCATAATGCTGCACTTCTTGGCGTTGAATCCCAACTGCCAAATCTTTGACTACTCTTCAAGCTTTCTTAAATCACTTTTCATTTTCTCTACACCTTCAAGTGTGTTCTCTCTGTTAAAGTTCTTAGCATTGTCTGCAAATAGACACACTTTACCTCCTAACCCTTCCGCAACGTCGCTCACAAAGATACTGAATAGAACCCATCCCAAAACAGATCCCTGTGGCACTCCACTTAAAATTGTTCTCCCTTCACAGTAGGTTCCATTTACAATTACATGCTGTCTTCTATCAGTCAACCAGTTTGTAAACCCCGCCACCACCCTGGTGCTCTCTCCTAAGCTTCTCATTTTATTCATAAGCCTCCTATGCGAGTCCGTATCAAAAACTTTTCTGAAATCCAAGCAGATTACATTGAGCACTCTTCCTTTATTCCATTCTCTAGTCACCCAATCAAAAAAATAAATCAGATTTGTCTGACAGGACTTTACCCTGGTGAATCCATGCTGCCTTGGGTCCAGCAACCTACCTGATTTTAGAAAGTTCACCATCCTTTCCTTCAGCAGATTCTCCATTAATTTTCCCAGCACAGAGGTGAGGCTAACAGCTTGTAGTTTTCAGGCTCCTCTCTGCTGCCACTCTTGTGAAGCAGGACCACAACCTGCTCTTTTCCAATCCCATGGTACCACTCCTTTTTCAAGGGACCCACCAAAACATCTCTGAGCTCCTTCAGTATCCTGGGATGTACCTCATCCAATCTCATTTGCCTTCTCCACTTTCACTTTAGCTAGCTCTTTCCATACATTCTCTTCTGTAAACAAAGTTTTATCTACCCCATCCCCATTTACGGTCTTGTCAATCAGCAATGGTCCTTCTACAGGATCTTCTTTAGTAAACACCAAACTAAAGTATTTGCTTCCACCATTTCTTCATCTCACTCCAAACATTACTCTTTGCCATCTTTCAATTTCACTATATCTCTTCGGGCCTCTCTTCTTTCTCTGATATATCTGAAAAATGTTTTGTCACCTCACTTTACCTCTGGCAATCCTACCTGACCTTTCGCTTTCCTGATTTCTTTTGTCTTCCTCAGTTTCACCAGGTATTCTTTCCTCTGTTCATCTTTGTGGGATCCGTTATACTTCTGAATGCTGTTCTTTTTGCCTTTATTTTGTCAGCCACCTCTTTTGAGAATCAGATCGGTTTCTTTTTCCTCTTATTTTTGTTGATTTTTCTAACACATAGATTTGTTGCCTTTGTAATAGCTCATTTTAATTAATTAATTAATTAATTAATTAATTAATTTTTATTTATCAAGTTTTATATACCGTCATTCGGTTTCGCCATCATAATGGTTTACAAGTTTCATTTGGTGCAGAACAATTTAATGAAGTAATACAGTATCATAATAAGAGTAAGATAACAGTTAAAGTTAGAAGGATAAAATTTGATAAGAGTAAGTATAAAAGGTATCATGGCTGAGGGCTATGAGAGTAGTGAGGTCCATTAAGGAGGTATGTTGTGAGGAGGATGTATGTTGTCATTGCATGTCTTGGTAGGCTTTGGTGAACAGCCAGGTTTTCAATTCTTTCTTGAATGTTTTTAAGTTGGGTTGTAGTCTTAGTTCAGTCGGAAGTATGTTCCATCCAAAAAGATGGCACTCAGTGTTGAAGGCCTGAATAAGGTTGTATATCGGATCGATTAAATGTTAAGAGCTGGAGAGAGAATTGAGCCTGGCGGGGGGGACTCCACATGTAAGATCTTGAGGTTTTGAGGGTTTATTGGCCCAAGTAAAAGACTGGATTCTGTTACAGAGAAAGGATTCAAATTAGTTTAGGGCGGTAACGTCAATGCCAATGTCGAGTAAGTGCTGGATCAGAAGCTGGTGGTCGACTGTGTCAAAGGCAGCAGAGAGATCTAGCAAGACAAGGAGAGAATCTCTACCTTGTTCGCCGTGCAAGTAGAAGTTATTAGCAATGGCAAGTAGAACAGATTCAGTTTCATTGCTTTCCTAAAGCCAGATTGTTAACAGAGTAAAATGTTGTTTTCCTCAAGGTAGTTGAGGAGTTGGAGATAAACTACTTTTTATATTAGCTTATACAGGAAGGGGAGGCTAGAGACTGGGCGATATTTGTCTAATATTTTTTTATCGCTCCCAGGTTTCTTCAGAATTGGTTTGAAGACTGCACTTTTGAGTGAGTGAGGGAAGGATCCTTGAGATAAGATGGCATTTACAATAGTTAAGTCTTGCTTTATAGATGGAAGTTAATGTCTTATCTTTACCTATTTTTTATCAGCTCTATTATATTTAGAAGTATGCATAATTAGTCATTCATAATGGAATGCAGGGCAGAACCTTCGGCTTTATATAAGTGGCATAGCCAGATCTGAATTTTTTGGGGCCCCAGGTTAACATGGGTGGGCACTGTGGCCAGCCCATTACCTCACCCCCCCCCCCCACCCCTTACACCATCCTATGTGGGTTTTCAAGGCAGCAGCAATAAAACCCTTTTAATTTCTGGCAACACTCTATCTCAGGGCTTCCCAAACTTTTACTCAAGGTGACCCCCATTTCAACACTTGAAAATTCACTTAACCCTAAAGAATGTCAAATCAAATTATCAGGGGTGCGGCCCCCCTCCAATCAATCACGCCTCACTATCCCTGCACACCAACTAATTCTCTCTCATCTTCCATCCCCTCCAGACCTCCTCTCCCCAGTAGACATCCTCTCTCAACTTCTGCTCCTCTCTCCTCCCCAGCCCATCCAGTCTTTTTTGCATCCCCCCAGTTGATCCTCTCTCACCCCAAGCCCTTTTTATAACTCTGACCTGATCCTCTGTCATCCCCTCCCTCTCATCCAATCCCTCATTCCCTCCTCACTTTCATTCCCCAACTTCTCTCTCAGCACCCATCACCTCCTCCCCTTTGACCCTTCTCTCACAGACCACTCTTAGCACCTACCTGCTCATACATCCCTCAGGTGATCTGTCATTGACCCAGCCACCCAGCCTCCACAATCAATCCTTTTCACTTTATCCAACCCCCAAATCTCTCCTGCTTCTTATCACCCCTTCAAACGGTCTGTTCTCCAAACATCCCCTTGGCCAGAGTCAGTGGCCACATTTTCCTTTGGGTCCTGTTTCAAAAGTAAATGACAATTAGTGGAAATAGAAGCAGGCAATATTTTACTCTTGGTTAGATTCAGTGGAGACTAAAGAGAGAGGGGCAGTGGCAATCTCCTCCTCTCCCCCAGCCTCATGGCTGGTCCCAAATCTGACTAATCTGCAAGTAGCAGAAGAATTATTTATGAAAGTCAGCATGGAGCCTGTGAGTTAATGAAAGAACATAAGAACATAAACATAAGAACATAAGATATGCTATACTGAGTCAGACCAAGGGTCCATCAAGCCCACTATCCTGTCTCTAATAGTGGCCAATCCAAGTCACTAGTACCTGGCAAGTACCCAAACATGAAATAGATTCCATAGCAGTTTATGGATTTCTCCAGGAACTTATCTAAACCTTTTTTAAACCCAGCTACACTAGTTGCCTTAAACACATTCTCTGGCAATGAACTGCAGAGCTCAATTGTATGTTGAGTTAAAAAACAATTTCTCTGATTTATTTTAAATGTGCTCCTTGCTAACTTTATGGAATGCCCACTAGACCTTCTATGATGTGAAAGAGTAAATAAATATTTCACATTTACCCATTCAAGTCCTTTCATGATTTTGTAGACCTCTATCATATCCCGCCTCAGCCATCTCTTCTCCAAGCTGAAGAGCCCTAACCTATTTAGCTTTTCCTCATAGGGGAGCCATTCCATCCTCTGTATCATTTTGGTTGCCCTTCTCTGTACTTTCTCCAGTGCAACTATATCTTTTTCGAGATGCAGGGAGCAGAACTGCACACAATATTCAAGGTGTGGCCCAACCACTGAGCGATATAGTGGCATTATGACATTGTCCGATTTATTTGCCATTTCCTTCCTAATAAGTCCTAACATTCTGTTTGCTTTTTTAACCACCACAGCACATTGAGCCAACGATTTCAATATAATATCAGCTATGATGCCCAGATAATTTTCCTGGGTGATAATTCTTAATATGAAACCTAACATCATGTAGCTACACCATGAGTTATTTTTCCCTATATGCATCACCTTGCACTTGTCCACATTATATTTCATCTGCCATTTGGAGGCCCAATCTTCCAATCATGCAAGGTCCTTCTGGAATTTATCACAATCCACTTGTGATTTAACTACTTTGAAAAATTTTGTGTCATCTGCAAATCTGATCATCTCAATCGTCGTACCTCTTTCCAGATCATTTATATATATATTAAAAAGCACCATTCCAAGTACAGATCCCGGAGGCACTCCACTGTTTACCTTTTTCCACTGTGAAAACTGACCATGTAATCCTACTCTGTTTTCTCTTTTAACCAGTTTGTAATCCACAAAAGGACATCGTCTCCTATCCCATGACTTTTTAGTTTTCGTAGAAGCTGCTCATGAGGAAGTTTCTCAAACACCTTCTGAAAATCCAAATATACCACATCTACACCCGCAATGGCCCTGATCCCTCCTCACGCAGGGCTTTCTTTTACCAAAGAAACTCATGCAAAGACTACCATTTCAAGGTCTGTGAGCAGGTGCTCACGCCCAGGCCTCATGCTGACTACCACTAGTAATGCTGCTGGCATCTGAAGACTGCTGACATTTGAGGCACTTGTGACCCCCAACTGAAGGTTTGGTGACACCATTTGGGGTTCCGACCCACAGCTTGGGAAACTCTGCTCTATCTCCTGTCTATTCAACCTCCCTGCCCTATCTCTGCTGTTTCTCCCTTTCCCTCTCTGGTTAAAGCAGCTACTTTATACAATGGTAAATCTCTCGGGATGCTGAAGCACAATTATGTAATTAGGCTTCCAGCCATCCACCTGGCCCAGGCATTCTTGAAATTACAAGGGGTGGAGAGGAGGGGTATAATTACCTGCCAAAAGTAAACAGAAAGACTTTGATGGCCTCAAACTTATGCATATTTAGCCCAAGGGCAGTGCTTTTCCTTTTCAAGTTATCCTTCTTAAAGGAGCAGAAAAACATTTGATTGGCAGTGATTCTAGTGACTTTACACCTTCTAAGTGCTGCACTTTTAAGGGCTGGCTCAGAAGAGACATGACCCTGCAGCTAAGGGCGGGGAACCTGAGCCAAGGCTGAGGGTGCACAGGCACTGGATACCCACCTGTGGCAACTCCACTGCTTCATAATGAGTTCTGTGGTCCTGTCCACTGATCAACGAGGCAAGACACTCAAAAGATTGAAGTGCTTAATGAGTTCACACCCTATATTTTCCTAAACAAAAATTCCCTCTCGGCTGAACATCTAAATTTTGGAGCCTACAAAGTGGCAAGGCCAATGGCAGGATCAGCTCGGTGGAAAAAAGTAAAATTCCTTGTGCTGATTTTTAGCTCTAAACATCTGACAAAGGAGACTTAATGTAGGCCAAAAATCAGGATTAAATTGAGGAATGTCCGTAGTCTGAAGTCAAGTGAATTTTCAGTCAAAAATTTAGAAGCCTAAGATCTGCTTAAAATTCTCCTAAACTTAGGTCATGCACTCATCTTTCTTTATGTTACGATGAGCAGCTCACAGTAATGCCCCACAAGCCATCTCTCTTACCACTGACACTGCCTAAGCCCTCCAGTGGCCGGGACACCACTTCAGACTTTTGGGGCCGCTCCTCGTAGCCCGCATGCCAGTGCAGCATCTGTGTGATGCCATGTTCCTACTCATCCTGGGGCTCCCTCTAGGTGCAAGCACACAGCGTGCAACAATATTTATAGGGCCCATGACAGGAAACTTGTCATCAGAGGACGCCAGGTCCCTCATACACTCCCATTATTACAAGGCTGCTCCAGATAAGCAGTAGATGCAACAAGTCTCCTGCATTCACAGTACATGTTGTTCCTGCATACCTGGTTTTCTTATGTTCCTATTATTCCTGCGTGTTCTTGGTTCCTGCCTTGTCTTCTCCAGCCTTGTCTCATCCAACCTTATCCCCCTTCTCCTTGTCTTATTCAGTGCCTTTGTGTGTCTTTGTCCATTCCAGCCTGACCTCCTAGTATTGATCTCTTACTTTGGACCTGACCACGCTTGCCTGTCACCTGGACCTGACCTCTTGCAATGGACCCGACCATGCTTGCTTGCCAACTGTCCCAACCTTGGCCTGTCTCTGGTATCTTCTGTTTGCTGTCTGCCCAACCCTGGTGTATCCCTAGACTCTTGCTCTCTCTTTCATCCTAGGGACCTACCCAAGTCCTAACTTTCAATAATGACCCATTGCTATCTGGGAATAACTGCTTCCTTTCAAGAGTATTTATACTTTATTTGTTTCCATTTGTCATTCTGCATTTTCCTGAGTGATGCACAAAGCAGAGTACAAGACGAAGATATGGGTATATAACATATAGGAAGATTATATGATAAAGGTACAGGTACACAGCTTATAGGAGTACAGTGACACAAGTAAAGGCAACAGTCAGTAATGTTGGCAATCCCTAAGGAGACTTAGCTGCAAGTTGGGATAGGGGAGGGTCAATGTGAGAAGGCTCTGCTGGGAGCCTGATAAGAAGGGAAGACTCTGCTCATAGATTACAGGAAGTCTTAGCTAAAGAGCCAAGATTTGTATTTCTTGAAGAGGGTACAATAGCAAGTTTCCATCTGTAATTCTGGTGGAAGACTATTCCATAGTTTGGGTGCAAAGCAATTGAAGGCATGAAGCTTTAAGTAGGTCAGTTTAAGTGGCCACTGTTGGAAACAGGATACTGGGCTTGTTGGACCTTTGGTCTGACCCAGTATGGCACATCTCATGTTCTTAATTGTTGTGAGCAGTGGGGAAGACAGAAGGGCCTGTTTGGAAGATTAAAATGCCTTGGTGAGAGTGTAGGTGGTCAGCAGCTAAAACAGATAATCTGGTACTAGCTGGTTAAGAAACAATGCAAAACTGTCTTTTCAACAAGGTGTTGGACATTAAGAGAGAAATTTTGAGACAGGGACAGGCTACAGAATGGGGCCTTTTTATGGTGCATACAATTATATCTGCTCTGAAGCAGGTGCAAATCTTTGTGGCAAAAGCAGATACAGGGTTTTCAAACGAAATCCCTATTTGTACTTTTCCTCCCTAATCTCTTTCTGCCCTGTCTTTTCCCTTCTAGGAGTGAGGGAGAGTTGCAATTTCTGATAGGGATTTTTACACGAGTTAACACCATTTTTCCCAGATAGAAAGTAATGAAATTTAACCTCTAATCCAACTTGCTTTGGAGAAATGATTAAATGAAACAACATATAAAGAAAGAGTTTGCCAAAAAAAAAAAGGAAAGTGACCATTCAATATTTATTTATTTTTATTTTATAAATTCTTAGATGCCACTAATCCAAAATGCCTAGCTCTCAAAACTGCCTTTTTGTTTAAAATGGTAACCCGGGTACTAAACCTGCCAATTTCAATGTTATTTTCAGTGATGATATCTACTTTGAACAGAACTGAAACCACCAAGTTATGGTATTTAATACCTTTCAGACTGTAATAATATTACTAGTCTGGACTGTAAATAAGACATTTAATGCACATAAATATTAGCTGGTTAATGATTAAACTCTGTACCTCGGTTGGGAAAAAGGCTAAGGGCCTTATTCATTAAAAATTCTTTCCAAAGCGAGAGAACGGGAAAGTCTATTTGAATAAAGCCCTAAGAATCAATATTTTCTTTTATTTATTCATAAACATTTGATATTTCGCCTTTTCAAGCTTATGAGTACAATTTCACAGGGGTTACATGCGCAAAATTAGCATATATGTGCATAAGTAGCCTGTAGTCACATATATGTTATTTCATAAACATCATAAGTATATGCATATTTTAGAACATAAGAACGTGCCATACTGGGTCAGACTAAGGGTCCATCAAGCCCAGCATCCTGTTTCCAACAAAGGCCAAACCAGGCAACAAGTATCTGGCAATTACCCAAACACTAAGTAGATCCCATGCTACTGATGCAATTAATAGCAGTGGCTATTCCCTAAGTCAGATTGATTAATAGCAGTTAATGGACTTCTCCTCCAAGAACTTATCCAAACCTTTTTTAAATCCAGCTACACTAACTGCACTAACCACATCCTCTGGCAACAAATTCCAGAGTTTAATTATACATTGAGTGAAAAAGAATTTTCTCTGATTAGTTTTAAATGTGCTACTTGCTTGGAGTGCTCCCTAGTCCTTCTATTGTCCGAAAGAGTAAATAACCAATTCACATTTACCCATTCTAGACCTCATGATTTTAAAGACCTCTATCATATCCCCCCTCAGCCGTCTCTTCTCCAAGCTGAAAAGTCCTAACCTCTTCAGCCTTTCCTCATAGGGGAGCTGTTCCATCCCCTTTATCATTTTGGTCGCCCTTCTCTGTACCTTCTCCATCGCAATTATATCTTTTTTGAGATGCGGCGACCAGAATTGTACACAGTATTCAAGGTGCGGTCTCACCATGGAGCAATACAAAGGCATTATGACATTTTCTGTTTTATTCACCATTCCCTTCCTAATAATTCCTAACATTTCGGTTTCACGCATTCATTTACCAGAGAAAAAAAAGAGATCGCCTAGGAACATGCCGGGGTGGGGTCAAAGGTACATGTGAAAGTTGCTATTTTACATGAGATTTATGCAAATACATTAGACAACTTATTTGAGCAATTTTACATTTGCTAATTGATTTGAGCAAGTAAAATCAGACTTATCTGTTGTGTGCTATGTTTATTTATTTTATTTATTTAAAATCATTTATGTACTGCTTTTACAGCTAAAATAGATCAAAATGGTTCACAATTAAAATATACATAATAAAAACATAAAAATCAGTCACAAAAAGAAAACTAATTCAAAACTATTGACAAAGACATAAAAAAAAGCAATGGTGGTAGTGTTTCTACCTGCCTGTAACTGCTTGAGTTTAGGTGGGAGGTCTGGATGAACTGGGGGGAATTCAGGGTGAAGTACTATAGGGTCTAAGTGAACTGGAGACAGACTGGGAAAACTAGTGGAGGTATTGGAAAACTGGTGATTTAAAGTATGTGTACATATTTTAAAATATATTGCCTCCATGCATATATCAGGGTTTTACATGTATATGTTATATTTTTTCAACTGAAAAATATATGCATGTATGTTTATATAATAGACTCAGGGACTATACACGTCAGCAGGGTAGAAATTGAGAGGTTTGATTTCCGCTCTGTCTGTCAAGCTTATAATTGTGGTGTTTATATTCAGTCTGAATCCTTAAAACAAATATACTCCGAGGCTGCATTTGGCAGTTTTTTTCTATGTAGTCCGGTGAATCTAATGTTAATGACAATCTTGGTCTGTAAGATTTCTTGTGATTAGGATATTCCAACCAGTGGATCGGCTTTATGGTCCGGATTACATAAACAGCTTCATGCTGAGTTTTAAGGATTCAGACTGAATATAAACACCACAATTATATAGCTTGACATTGACAGACAGAGCGGAAATCAAACCTCTCAATTTCTATCCTGCTGACATGTATAGCCCCTGAGGCAGCTCTTCAAAAAAGAGCGAAACTCGGCCAGAGTCGTGCTCTACTATTGTCAAAATAAAAGGTTTTCATACACCGATCTTGTTTATAAAATAGAGAAATTAAGCACTTTCATTGCATTTCAGATATTCACATCTACTGAAATATAAGTGCGTTCTTTTAAAGCTGAACTACACTGTATTTTATAAACTTTGAAGAAACCCTCTGCATAGTTTATAAAATACTAGGATAAATCTGTGCACAAATCCAGTAACGCGACTAGGTTTGAAAGTTATCCTCTCTATCAATTAGGGGTTTTCAACAAGCTTCCTAATGCAAGGAACATTGATACTTTTTTTTTAATTTTCTCTTTATTGCATTTTAACATTTACAAACAAAATCTTTCCACTTTGTTATAGGAAATATGAGTGCTACATAAGGAATTTTAATCAACATTCATCAGATTGAATATTCTTCATCAGGAAATAGAACAAAATTAAATTATTTAGCACTTCTCAACATCATAGAGGAAAATTGATGGGGGGCGTAGAAAAAATATAAATTGAAGAGCAAATTCTATACAGTAATTAAATTAACACATTGTATGACCGGCTGAAGGTTACTACACGCATATGTTTAATTAAACCCACTACCATTTAACTAATGGCAGGAATTGGCCATCTAGCATTCAGGAAATCCCTCAATTGCGGTACATCAAAGAAAATATAAGTATTCCCATGCAATCTCACCACACATTTACAGGGGTATTTAACATTGAAACTTGTTCCCAATGTAATTACATCAGGCTTCATCTGGAGAAATGCCTTATGGCGAAGTTGGGTGTATTTGGTAGGGATGTGAATCGTTTTTCAACGATTAAAATTATCGTCCGATAATTTTAATATCGTCTTAAATCGTTATAGAACACAATACAATAGAAATTCTAACGATTTATCGTTAAAAATCGTTAAATCGTGTTAGTGCGCACTAACGGGAGTTAGTGCGCACTAACTGAAAATGATACAAATTGACACTTTCCAGGTCAGTAAAGGTCAGTTAGGAATGAATATGTGTTCCTATTGGCTGGCTGCCCTCTTATCTATTGATGTTAACCAGGTTCCCACTGAGGTGATGGTTGGGGGGATGGGAAATGGAATGAAAACTCAGGAACACTAACAGAAAATGATACAAATTATTGACACTATCCAGGTCAGTAAAGGTCAGTTAGGAATGAATATGTATTCCTATTGGCTGGCTGCCCTCTTATCTATTGATGTTGCCAAGGATCCAACTGAGGTGATGGTTGGGGGGATGGGAAATGAAAACTGTTGGTAGTTGACAAAAAAAGTAATGTGATCAGTCAATATGACTAGAACCTGTGCCCTATTCCTGATACCAGGGGTGTTGTGATCTTCCTGCACTCAGTGCCCTATCCCTGATACCAGTCTGAGACAGCTCCCTCCCTGCATTACTAGTGAGAGGCTGGCTTCACAGACAGGGGGGAGCTGCCTGACCCTCACTCCTGACTTCCCCCATGTCCCAGCTAGTGAATGGTGTGTGGGTGAGGGGGGGGGGGGAGGATGGTGAAGTCTGAGACAGCTCCCTCCCTGCATTACTAGTGAGAGGCTGGCTTCACAGACAGGGGGGAGCTGCCTGACCCTCACTCCTGACTTCCCCCATGTCCCAGCTAGTGAATGGTGTGTGGGTGAGGGGGGGGGGAGGATGGTGAAGTCTGAGACAGCTCCCTCCCTGCATTACTAGTGAGAGGCTGGCTTCACAGACAGGGGGGAGCTGCCTGACCCTCACTCCTGACTTCCCCCATGTCCCAGCTAGTGAATGGTGTGTGGGTGAGGGGGGGGGGGAGGATGGTGAAGTCTGAGACAGCTCCCTCCCTGCATTACTAGTGAGAGGCTGGCTTCACAGACAGGGGGGAGCTGCCTGACCCTCACTCCTGACTTCCCCCATGTCCCAGCTAGTGAATGGTGTGTGGGTGAGGGGGGGGGGAGGATGGTGAAGTCTGAGACAGCTCCCTCCCTGCATTACTAGTGAGAGGCTGGCTTCACAGACAGGGGGGAGCTGCCTGACCCTCACTCCTGACTTCCCCCATGTCCCAGCTAGTGAATGGGGTGTGGGTGAGGGGGGGGGGGGGGGGGAGGATGGTGAAGTCTGAGACAGCTCCCTCCCCTGCATTACTAGTGAGAGGCTGGCTTCACAGACAGGTGGGAGCTGCCTGACCCTCACTCCTGACTTCCCCCATGTCCCAGCTAGTGAATGGTGTGTGGGTGAGGGGGGGGGGGGAGGATGGTGAAGTCTGAGACAGCTCCCTCCCTGCATTACTAGTGAGAGGCTGGCTTCACAGACAGGGGGGAGCTGCCTGACCCTCACTCCTGACTTCCCCCATGTCCCAGCTAGTGAATGGTGTGTGGGTGAGGGGGGGGGGGAGGATGGTGAAGTCTGAGACAGCTCCCTCCCTGCATTACTAGTGAGAGGCTGGCTTCACAGACAGGGGGGAGCTGCCTGACCCTCACTGCTCCGGGGTATTGTGATCTTCCTGCACACAGTGCCCTATCCCTGATACCAGGGGTGTTGTGATCTTCCTGCACGCAGTGCCCTATCCCTATTAATACCAGGAGTGTTGTGATCTTCCTGCATGCAGTGCCCTATCCCTGATACCGGGATGTGTGCAAGAAGATCACAACACCCCCGGTATCAGGAATAGGGCACTGTGTGCAGGAAGATCACAACACCCCCGGTATCAGGAATAGGGCACTGTGTGCAGGAAGATCACAACACCCCTGGTATTAATAGGGATAGGGCACTGTGTACATGAAGATCACAACACCCCTGGTGCCAGGGTTAGGGCACTGTGTGCAAGAAGATCACAACACTCCTGGTATTAATAGGGATAGGGCACTGTGTGCAGGAAGATCACAACACCCCTGGTGTCAGGGTTAGGGCACTGTGTGCAGGAAGATCACAACACTCCTGGTATGAATAGGGATAGGGCACTGTGTGCAGGAAGATCACAACACCCCTGGTGCCAGGGTTAGGGCACTGTGTGCAGGAAGATCACAACACCCCTGGTGCCAGGGTTAGGGCACTGTGTACAGGAAGATCACAACACCCCTGGTGTCAGGGTTAGGGCACTGTGTGCAGGAAGATCACAACACTCCTGGTATGAATAGGGATAGGGCACTGTGTGCAGGAAGATCACAACACCCCTGGTGCCAGGGTTAGGGCACTGTGTGCAGGAAGATCACAACACTCCTGGTATTAATAGGGATAGGGCACTGTGTGCAGGAAGATCTCAACACCCCTGGTGCCAGGGTTAGGGCACTGTGTGCAGGAAGATCACAACACTCCTGGTATTAATAGGGATAGGGCACTGTGTGCAGGAAGATCACAATACCCCTGGTATCAGGGTTAGGGCACAAGTTCTAGTCACATTGACTGATCACATTACTTGTTTTGTCAAGCTACCAACTGTTTCCATTTCCCATCCCCCATATACTGTCAGTGGGAAACTTGGTAACATGAATAAATAAGAGGGCAGCCAATAGGAATACATATTCATTCCTAAACTGACCTTAACTGACCTGAAAAGTGTCAAATTGTATCATTTTCAGTTAGTGCGCACTAACTCCCAGTTAGTGCGCACTAACTCCCGTTAGTGCGCACTAACTCGAGTTAGTGCGCACTAATCGGAAAAAACGATTTTTAACGATTTTTTAACTAAAAAATCGTGCCTAACACGATTTTCTTGCCCTGCCACACGATTTCTATCGTTAAGACGATATGGAAAACGATTCACATCCCTAGTATTTGGCAAGATCAGGGTATATTCTTACTAATTCACCGTGAAATGATATTGTTAAATTTTTATTATAGGGGCACATAATTATATTAACATCATCCTCATAATGGAAAGTCACCAGCAATGTCTCTCTGCTTATGACCTCCACTCCAGATTCTTCCAGGTATTGAGTCAAATTGGCAATGTTCTCCATTAAATTGAATCTTGATGGGTTTTGCCCTTGAGAGAGGTATGTTATCTTCTTAACCAGGGGAATCTGTTCATGGGAGATTTTCAAAATGTCTCCCATATACTTTTTAAAGGTTAACAGACTCGGCTCATCTTTTATTTTGGGGAAGTTTAAAATTCGGAGATTTAAGTGTCTAATTGAATTTTTGAGGAACTCCATTTTCCTCACTGTTACCAGCCTTTCTCGAGAGAACACTGCTGTAACATCTTTTAAACCTTTAACCTCCTCTTCTAATCTTTGGAGAACTATCCCTTCTTCTTGCAAAATTTGTTGATAGTCATGGGCTACTAAATCAAGCTTAGTGGAAACCCCATGCAATTTTTGTGATTGTTCCTGAAGATTTGAGGCCAGTCCTGCCATAAGGTCCCAGAGGAAATCTAACATAACAATTGCAGGTTTTTAAATTCCAAATGTGACTTGACTCACCCCGCTGGCTCCAGCCATAGAATCATTCCCCTCTCCCACATCCTGCAGAGCGTCTCTGCCTCCTTCCACTCTCCCTTCGGAGACTTCACACAGCCAATTCGGGGACAATGTCCTCACACCCTCAGGATCAACATCGCTGGCTCCCTCCGACTGGTGTATACTGGTAGGTTTACCTCCAGATCCTCCAGTAGCTTTGGAGCATCCTGAGGGGGAAGTTAGTTGCCGTGGGTTAGAAGGGCTTAAAGTTATTTCCACCGGCGAAAGAAGAACTCATCTTTCTGCTCCGCCAGTGGGGGGTAAGGCCCTCAAATCGGCTCTAGAAACCGCATAATCCAGAATCAAATTTTGGTCCGTAGGTGGAGTGGGTTCGGATGGGAAAACCCTTACCCTTCCTTTTCTTTTATGAGGCATATATTCAAAAAGTATAAGAAATTCCAAGAAATTCAGAGCATGGACTCAACACGTTCGGGAACTGCAACCCTTCAGGCGGCCATCTTGGTTATGCCCCCAGAACATTGATACTTTTGTACTTTTTAAATTTTTGTGAATTTTCAAAGAGAAACTTTTCAGGTTTCTTTTATTAACTTTCTTAACATAAATATTTTTGTTCTTTCAATTAGGGATGTGAATTCATTTGTTTCATTTCCATTTTTTAGTGTGCACTAATTATTTTAGTGCACACTAAATAATTAGCATGTTTTTTCTTTCAACATGTCTTTCACCTTCATGGTCTGCCGACCGATATCGTCTCGGACAGGGGTCCCCAATTTGTCGCCCGTTGCTGGCACTCTCTATGTAAGAAGTTTGCAATTACCATTAATTTGACTACAGCTTACCATCCTCAGACCAACGGCCAGGCAAAGCACACAAACCGCTCCCTTAAGAACTTCCTACGTGCCTACACGAATAACCAGCAGGACAACTGGGTGGAATTATTACCCTGGGCAGAATTCTCCCACAACTCCCATATTGCAACAGCCACTGGAGTTTTTCCTTTCTCCACTGATTATGGTAGACAACCTTGGCTACCATTGCCAATTCCACTGTCGGTGCCCTTGCCAGCAGCTCAGGTTATGGCAGATGCTTTCCAAGTGCTTTGGACCCAGACGAATCAACGCCTTCACCAGGCTGCGGCACGTCCTAAGATATCTGCTGACACCCACCATTGACCGGCTTCCGAGTTCCAGCCAGTCCAAAAGGTCTGGCTAAGCACTTGATATATTCGTCTTAAGCTTCCTTCACAGAGGTTTGCACCAAGATTCATTGGCCCATTCGCCGTTACCCGGCATATCGGGCCAGTTACTTACCAGCTCAGGTTACCACCGAACTTAGGAATACATAATTCATTTCATGTGTTTCTGCTCAAGCCGGTGGTACTCTCATGGTCTTCTGGTAAGGCTCCTGAACCTTCCCAGCTTTTCAAGAAATCCTTGACTGCTGAAGGAGAGGCCGCCGTTGGGAGTATCTTCTCTCTTGGGAAGGTTACGGCCCCGAGGAGAACTCCTGGGAGCCTGCAAGTAACATCTTGGACAAAGGACTCCTCCTCCATTTCCATCGTGCCCATCCAGGCAAATCCAAGCCTCCAAGAGGGGGGCGGTAGAGGGCGGTAGGCGGTAGGGGGGACGGTAGGCCTGCGACCTGGCCTTCTCACCCTTGCAGCGCTGCTTCTGGACCCAGACCATCCTTGCTCGCGGCTGTGGGCAGCCGCCTACGCCCCTGAGCACCTACTGCCTCCTCAGCTGTTCCTGACTCGCCCGTGGACCTCCTCAGCTCCTGGCGGGGAGACACTGTCGTCCGGCCTCCTGTGGGCCCTAGCTTAGACGCATGCAAGCACGCCTCCCATTCCTTTAAAGGGCCATGGCGAGAAAATAGCCTGTGGCCCCAGATGATGAAATAACCAGGACCTGGTATATAAGGCAGGGCTCCGCCACTAGTTCCTTGCCTTGGCAACAGGTCTCCACATTTGTTCGTGTGCTCATTGTCGATCGTTCCTGGTTCCTGATCCTGACTTCGTTCCTGGTTCCTGATCCTGGCTCCATTCCTGGTTCCTGTTCCTGACCCGTACCTTGGTTCCTTCCTTGTCTCGCTGGACTGCTCTCTGGCCTTGACCCTCGCTACGTTGGACTACGCTCTGGACTGATCCTCTGGCTTTGACCCTTGCTACGTTGGACCACGCTCAGGACTGATTCTCTGGCTTTGACCCTTGCTAAATTGGACCACGCTCAGGACTGATTCTCTAGCTTTGACCTTTGCTACGTTGGACCATGCTCAGGATTGCTTCTTGGCTTTGACTCTTGCTACGTTGGACCACGCTCAGGACTGATTCTTTGCTTTTGACCTTTGCTACGTTGGATCACGCTCAGGACTGATTCTTTGGCTTTTCTTGCTACGTTGGACCACGCTCAGGACTGATTCTCTGGCTTTGACCCTTGCTATGTTGATCTACGTTCTGGACTGACTCTCTGGCTTTGACCCTTGCTCTGCTCTGTCTCAGTACCTTGTCTTGCTCAGCCGCCTGCCCTGACTTCAGCTTGCCTTCACTACGCCTTTGGACTTTGCCTCTAGGCTTTGGCCTCTATTACTTGGGCGCCCTCTGTCTCTGCCCTGTTACTGTTGGTGCCCGGGTCTCTGGATCCCTGCCTCGTCCAGACCAACATTGGTCTCTTGATACCTCTGCTGGTTCCCAGAAACCCTTGCACCATTACTACTATGAGTCATCAAACGGAGGCCTGCCTAAGTCCAGCCAGTCCCGGCACCCAAGGGCTCAACCTGCAGGGAACAAGGGCTGGTACTGGCGCAGCTCCAGTTGGCCTCCGTCTCCTAGTCAGCTCCACCTCCCGACGGTGGGGATCCGTAGGACTTGCCCTACGGGTTACGTCTACCCCACCTCGGGCCAAGGGTCTACCACCAGCACAACATCAGAATGAAAAGGGTAGTGCTCAGCCACATTTTGTATAGGAAAGGTATTCTTTATCAGGTGCAAGCATCTGTTTACTGTGGGGCCTTGATGGACTCCTCACAGTAGAGTTCAAGTAAACTGTTGGAGGGTTACATTATTCATTCAGCAGATGAGGGACTTCAAGATCTACCCACTGCCAGACCCAGAGGGGCCCATCCCCAGTGAAATTCAGGTGCGCCTCATTAGTGTTTGTTGTCAAAGATTCAAAAGAATTTTGCAATGGCTAGTGTAGGCATGGACCCAATGGTCAAGTCCTTGTAGTTTTGAAGCTGAATGACTCACCAAAAGTACTTGGTTAGGAACCCTTCCACTGAGGCTTTAGTATTAGTTTACATTAAGGACATGAGTTGTAGTATCGTTATGGAAACAGTTTGAACAATTCCATATTTGGGCATTTGGGACAATGCAGTCTGCTTATCGGCCTAGCCCTGTGATGCAACTTTAATGTGTAATGCCTAGATCCAGATTTTCTTGCCTTTTTTAATGGCCTTTAACTTTAATGGCTATAAGTAGTGGTGAGAAATACTTGATAAGGTTTTTCTCAGCACGACTTGAGAGCAGTCCCCTGAAAAACGTTTCTGATCAAGACAGTATCACACCGGGTTGTATTCTATGTACGATATCAGCTTGCAGTTTTGGTAGGAGGTCTTTAAAATAGCTTTGTTTAATACTTTGTAATATGAAATCAATGAGTCTGTTAATTGAAACAAATCACATTCAATCAAGTAATGCCTGGAGCTGAGAGTGTTGGGAGTTGGCATGGGATGCTCAGTAATCAGTTCAAATGGATTCAGATAAGTGTTTTAACAGGACTGTTGGCAGTATCTCTGGCCAGGGTATTCCAGTTTCTCTTATGGCTTTTAGTCAGTCGGTTTAGTTTTAATAATTTAATTTAGTTCATCCTTCCAGTTTTGCTAGTAAAGTCTATATTTTATACCCATTACAGTGGTCACTTATGCAATTACTTTATTTCTAGATTCTTTGGTCAATACAAAGGTACATCCAAAAGAAAAATGTATTCCTTGAGTAATACATTTTGTCACTGTGATATCAGTGCTAGACAGACATCTGTTCATTATTATCAAACATAGCGAGTCATTCATCATTTTGCGCTAAGGCGTTATCACACGTGTTACGGCGTTATCACACGCAATAACGCCATAATGTGCACAATAATGGCATATTGCAAATCACGTATGCAAATTAAAAATGTATTATTAAACAGGGAGGGGTATGGGCGTGGTTTAGGGAGATTAGGGGCTGCCAGCACTGTGTGCGATAAACTATCGCACACTAGCGTGAGCAATTACACAGGAAATACCCTTTCCCGGGGTGCTACGGGGGCGACAATGACTAGCGCAGCTGATATCACTGCGTCCGATAACGTAATGCCGTGTGCATTACTGTACACTGCGATGCGGCCAGCTGCTCATTGCCCTTCCCACGCCCCTTCTTCTACCGAAGGCGATCATTTCACTATAATTATAGTGATATCAGATGAATCTAGGCCCATATTAGCAGTCCTAAGCTATTGGCATATGGATAGAGTCCTTTTGCAACTACAATAAAATGTAATGTTGTTCACACATAATATTTTGTTATTTTATTTATTTTAAAATCTTGTATTCCGCAACTTCCAAAAAATACTTTCAGTCCAGGCTGGATTACAAACCTGTAGTCATAAGAACTGTAAAACAGTCATATATAATTTAAAAACAGTAATATATACAAAAATAAATAAATAAATAAAACTTAATTGAACTATCTAGAAACTAAAATTTCAGCTCATATACATCTCTTTAAAAAATAACGCTTTAAGCTGCTTAAAAAAGACCTTAACATCTTTTTTTCCCTTAGAGCTATTAGTAGAGAATTCCACAATACTAGGGCAGCGTTGTCAAGTTATAATCCCTCATACGAGGCACCTGCAATAATATTTTTCCAGGCTCATAAGGGGACATGCCATTCAACTGCTTTTCTCATTGAGCAATAGTCTTCAGAATTTAGCAATTTTTACAAGATAATTAACAATTTATATTTACATCTCCACCTAACTGAGAGTCAATGCAGGTCATGTAAGGTGAGAATTACATGATCTTGTCACTTCAAACCCTTTAAAAGGTAAGCAGCAGCATGCTTTACCAGCTGTAATACATGTAAGTGTTTTTCCAGCAAATCTACATACAAGCTGCTGAAGAGGTCAAATTGTCCCAACACCAGTGTCTGTAAAACAGTTTTGAACAGGTCTGTGGTTAGAATAGATTTCAGTAGTCTCAGTAATTTTAATTTAAAACATACCTATTTTGCTACCTGATGGATTTGGGGCTTTAATAACAGATGATAGTCTAAGAGCATTCTAGACTATATACTTCTGTTAATATTGGTAACTGAAAACCCTCAAAGTGAAGAAACTCATTTCCAACCTTAAAAGGAATGTTTCCCATCCATATAATTTTAGATTTTTGTACATTTAGGGACAATTCATTTTTGCTAACCAACACTGAATCTACATCATACAGTCTGTAAAAAAAAACAACATTTCTGAGGCAACACCACATTCCTAGAACAGGGAAGATAAAACTGAATGTCATTTGCATAGATAAAGTATTTCACATCCATTCCTGTAAGCATAGTCCCTAATGGGGAAAGATAAAGACTGAAAAAAGCAGATGTCAGCACGGAGCCCTGAGGTACTCCAGATGTTAAACTGCACTAAAAGGAGCATTGTGCACCCATTTGAATATGCTGCTTTCTATCCTGAAGAAATAATTGAAATCAACTTAATACAATGCCTGTGATCCCAACATTGTACATAAAAACATAGAAATGACAGCAATGAGGCCTGCTGTTGCTTGGGACCAGGCAGACTTCCACAAACTGGCTACCACCACTCTACTGGCCTAGATTAGGGATATGTATAACAGTTAACTAAGGATGATCAGATGATCCTTAGCTAACAGGTGGCAGCCAGTCTGTGGAAGTCTGCCTGTCTCAAGCAACAGCAGGCCTCAAAGCTATCTGCTCTGGAGCTGTGGAGATTCTCTATCCTACAAACTCCCTCAGTCCTCCTCAGTTGTTACACAGCAGCTGACATGGTGTAGGAAGCACACGGCAATTAGATGACATATTTTGTTTAGTGTGAGACCTAAAAAGAGTTGGATCCAGATTGCAGTTTAAGTGGAGTGAAGACACTAGTAAGGGGTCCAATGTAAAGTCTTGTGGGGTGATTAGTGTAACTTCACCTTAACACCACACAAGATTTACATGTACACTATGTACTCTCTGGCCCTGGAAACTGCAGCTGCACATTTACACTCCCTAGAGATGAACCAGACCTAGGGCTTTATGTACTTTTCAAGTAGGCCTAAAGAATTATGTCATGAGAGCATTCGGTGCTAGATACAGAGAGAAGGCCCATTATTTTGTTAGATGTGATATATCTGCACAAAGAAAGAGGCCAATGGATTTTTATAGCTGCACTATGAGCTTTGTATAGCTATATAACCTATTGGTCCCCAACAGAGTGAAGACATAGCTATGGCACCTCTAGCCAAAAAGCAACAGAAGCCAAATGTGACGCTCCAAGTAAGGAGTTTCCTATTTAGTTTTTTCTGTCTTCCTTGGAATCATAAAATGAGCTTTCAGTTGTATGGCCCAGGCTATATGGTCTTGCATGCCAGAACTATGCCTAGCTGGAATGGCCAATAGCATTCTAGCATGCAAGGTCATGTGGGTCCCAAACCTTTTATCTAGTGAACTCTCAAGACAAAAACCACACAATGAAAGGCACCACCAGAAAATCATTTTCAAAACCTGTGACTAGTTTATTATACAACAAATGTCAACAGATTCACAACAAATAATATATTTGGTAATCACATTCTGCAAGGACAAGATCTCAAATAGCACAAGACATTGTAACTGAAATGACCAGGCCATTGAGTGTACACCTGTATGTACATTGTTACAAATGGCAATATAACATATACAGTATTTGCATCTTATCATTTAGCACAAGCATGATTACAACAAAAAACATAAAAAGTGGAAGTGGCAACCCAATAACTACAGTACAGGTCTAAGGTTACAGCTGATTGCCAGCACAAATATGTGCTGGCAAGATAAAGGCCCCAACAGTCCATGTTGAAAGAGTGCACTCAAGGAGAGACAGCCTAAGGGTCAAGGCAGCAGAGTTTAAGTGAACGCCCAGACAGTCCATGTTGAAAGAGTGTACTTGGGGGGACAGCCTAAGGGCCAAGACAGCAGAGTTCAACAAGAAGGCAGCAGGACCTGAACCAAAGAGTGCAGCATGGAGGCTGGAGGCCCAGAAGAAGACACTGCAGCATAGAGGCAGGAGGCCCAGGAGAAGATACCATAGAATGGAGGCAGGAGCCCTAGGAAAAGACACTGCAGCATAGAGGCAGGAGGCCCAAGAGAAGACACCATACATGGAGGTAGGAGCCCTAGGAGAAGATACAGCAGCATGGAGGCAGAAGCATGATGAAATGAGATGAGACACCAGCATGGAGGCAACAGCACAATCAGATGAGATGAGATGCGATGAGACACCAGCATGGAGGCAACAGCACAATCAGATGAGATGAGATGCGATGAGACACCAGCATGGAGGAAGCAGCACAATCAGTTGACATAAGAGATGAGCATGGAGGCAGCAGCACAATCCGATGAGATGAGACACCAGCATGGAGGAAGCAACACAAACAGATGAGATGAGACACCTGCTTGGAGGCAGCAGCACAATGAAATGAGATGAGACACCAGCATAGAGGCAGCAGCACAATGAGATGAGATGAGATACAAGCAGCATGAGTAGGAGATGAAACATACTGGGGTAGATTTTCAAAGGGATACTCGCGTACCCCCCGAAAACCTACCCCAAACCCCCCCTGCGCGTGCCGAGCCTATTTTGCATAGGCTCGGCGGTGCGCACAAGCCCCGGGACACGCGTAAGTCCCGGGGCTTGCATGGAGAGCCGTGCCGGGGGCGTGTCAGGGGCGTGGCGGTCGCGGCGCTGCGTTTCGGGGGCGTGGCGTGGGTGATGCGACGTTTCGGGGCGCCGCCGCAAGCGTGGTTTCGGCCCGGGGGCGTTCTGGGGGCGTGGCCGCGCCCTCCGGAATAGCCCCCGGGTTGGGTGTTGGCGCGCCAGCAGCCTGCTGGCGCGCGCAGATTTACGTCTGCCTCCGGCAGGCGTAAATCCGTCGATAAAGGTAGGGGGGGTTTAGATAGGGCCGGGGGGTGGGTTAGGTAGGGGAAGGGAGGGGAAGGTGAGGGGAGGGCGAAAGAAAGTTCCCTCCGAGGCCGCTCCGATTTCGGAGCGGCCTCGGAGGGAACGGAGGCAGGCTGTGCGGCTCGGCACGCGCAGGCTGCCCAAAATCGGCAGCCTTGCGCACGCCGATCCCGGATTTTAATGGATACGCGCGTATCTATTGAAATCCCGCGTACTCTTGTTTGCGCCTGGTGCGCGAACAAAAGTACGCGCTCGCACAAAATTATAAAATCTACCCCTATGAGATGAGACAGCAGCAGCAGGACCGTGACTGGATACCTCATTAAGGAGGCTGGAGTATGGACAGAGCATCGAGGAGAGCATTAGAAGTAGGGAACAGGACAACACAGGCAGACAGTAGATCATCCCCATCAGCAAGCTGGCACAGGAACTCTAGGGTGATGGACCCAGCAGGCCTTTTCCATCTAGCCAGCATAGGAACTCTGTACAGAGACCAGTCAGGCTTGTTTCCACAAGTCTTGTAACATGTTGACATATGCCACCATTTCTGCAGCATCATGGACCTTTTCTACAGTGTGGCATGCCACTTGGGGGCAGCATCTCTTTGGGGGACCTACCCGGGGTCGGATCTCTGGCCGGGGATTGCTTCGGGGCATAGAGTCCTGGGATTCTGGGGAAGGCACAGGTGGAGGCTCGGGTATACTTTGGAGAATTTGCATTAACACGCTGATCATGTTAATAGATGTTGCCATTGTGGTGAGAGCTTGTAGGTAGGCTGCCATCTGTCACACAGGGCCTGGGTCTGACTGTTGGCAGCCTTCCTCAGGCACACTAGCTCTGCCCGTATGTGGTGGAGGTGTATACCATGCCTCCTTTCCAGCTGGACCAACTGCTCGTGTATCGAGAGCTCTGTTAGTTTTGGTGCTGGTGCTGTGCTGGGCATGGTCAGAGCTGCTGTTTGGGACTCCAAATGTGACATGATGGGGCTGGTGGGCTGCTCTGGCTCGGTGCCTGCTGCCTCCTGCTGGTGATATGGTGTGCTGGATGTGGGTTGGGCTGCATCGACTACCTCCCATTGCAGGTTCGGATCCTCCATGAATCCTAATATGTTGAGTCCTACATTGAGCGGGCTCGATGAGCCAAGGGAGTGCCAGCATCTGCAGCTGCTTAGGAGGCTGGTGCTGCTGCTCCTGATCCTCTTAACTGACCTGTGTCTGGGCATCTAAAAGTAAGGGGTAATGGAAAACTGGTGCTGTGTTGCTAGGCCCTGGGGCTTGACGGCTCGGACTGACAGAATCCTGGGGGAGAGCTATGGAAATAAAGAAGAATACATAAGTACCAATGCAAAGAGGTACACACGTACCGTTTGGCATCAGATGTGCATTTTTCATCAATCAATGTTAGCATCTTAGGCCAAATGATGTGGACAACTGTAGCAGCCTTGCCATTTACAGAGAAGGGGCACTTACCAGCTCCGGCTCGCGTGGTGTCCAGCCACTCATCCACGCCTTCGAAGACATCTGGTCCCAGTCGTTGGACAAGGCACTCCTCCATTGGTGTCAATACGATTGGACAAGGGACTCCTCCTCTGGACTGTTGTATATATTTGTTGCGGTTAGCCACCTTGCTTTTCAGTTGGTCCTTGGGACACCTGCTTTGCACTCCATTTCACGCCGCTGCGCCTGGATTCAGCCTGGGTAATTGTGCGCCAGATATGGCCCTTGGATACCATTGATATTTTGGCTGCATGGTTTCCAAAGAGAATTGAATAGTTCTCAAGGACCCCTGTGATGATCACAGAATTGTCCTCGATGGTGAACTTTAAAGCCCTCAGACAAATGCAGCCTGCTGCGTAGCTGCCAGAATGGGGTGCCACTTCTGCTTCCAGAGAGGTGTCCTCCCTTTTCCTCACTCTTGCTCCCATTCCCCTCTCCCTCCTTTCCTCCCCCCTGCGCCTGCTCTACCAACTTCCATCCCCTATGCCCTCTGTCTATTCCTAGCTTGCGATCCTCCTCCCGCTATACTCACCTGCCTATCCCCTTCCCCCTCCAACATTCTCCTATCCCTTCCCTCCTGCCTGTATCCACTCCTGTCCCTGTGCCTACTCTGTCTCCTTCTACTAGCACTGCTACCCTAGTCCTCCCTCCTCCTTTCCTCCCTTCTCCCTCTCCTCTCTCCCCACACCTCTCACGCTCCATCCTCTCCACTCTTCTCTCCTCCACACCACCACACCTCCTCTGCCTTACCACCACCATAACTCACCACCAGTTCTCCTCTGCCTTACCATCACCACTCCTCACCTCCAATTCTTCTCCTAACATAAAGACAAACAGGACAAACAAACAAAACTTTTCAATCCAACAAAGAGCACAAAAGACAAAGGGAAAGGGAAACAGAGGACACAGAAGACAAGACAGCGCACTCAGTTAATCAACAGAAATAAACTATTCCCACTAGTCCACTCACTTACTCTACTCTCTTCTCCAAACACCTGACACACCCTCAAAGAGGAAGCTGCAGGAAGCCTGTATATATAAACCAAAAAAAAAAAAAAAACCACATGATGCAGTAAATGGCGCGTGATGCTCTAGGACGTCGTACAACGTGATAACATACTGGGATAGATTTTAAAAGGAGCACGCGCGGCGTACATGTGCGCGCGCTACCCGGCGCGCACAAATGTACACCCGATTTTATAACTTGCATGTGCAGGCGCGCGCACAAGTTATAAAATCGGGGATCGGCACGCACAAGGAGGTGCACAATTGTGCCCTATTCTAACCCCCCCTCAAATCTTGATCTTACATTTCGCACCTGCCTAGAAGCAGGCGCAGGCTGCGCGCGCTGGCACCCTGCCGGCACGCGATCCTCTGACACAGTGGCAAATGGCCACTGTGTCAGAGGCTTCTGGCCCCACCCCATCCCACCCCCGGACCGCTCACGCCCCGCCCCTTTTTGCAAACCCCGGGACTTACACGCATCCCGGCACGTGTAACCCTTTTAAAATCCGGCCCATTATGTGTGGCACTATTTTCTTATGTGATGCAGTAAATCTAGTTTTTGCATAACCACACCTCTTTTGTTAATGTAGACACTACCGTGGCCACATTTTTGCTCTATTTATAGCAAAATGATAAATCTAGGCCATAATTGCTAAAAATTCTTGAGCACAATTTGAGGTTTTATCATCAATGTGAATACTGAAATCCCGAACAATAATTAGTTTTGAATATCTTAATGCTAATAGAGAAAGGAAATCCATTAAATTACTCCCATTCAAGCAGTCAACGGACTCATGCGTATACATATTTTACTCAAGTAAATGCTTTTTAAAATTAGGCTTCCAATAGAGTGGTCACAGAGTGCTCCATACATTATATCTTGAGGTTTATTTTAATTAATATAATCTCTCCTCCTTGCCTCTGCATTCAAGCTAATTGAATATAAGGCATATATTATTTAAAAGAATAGTGTCAAACTCATGGTGTCATAATTCAACAATACAAAGAATGTCTAATTAATATAAATCAAGCATATTATGTAAATAAGCTTCTTTTCCTCTTATGGATATAATAATAATATATCCCACACACAATTCAAAATCCTTAAAGACATTATAATGCTCAACATAAGGTGTCGGGGTAATAGATAAACAAGGTTCCATATTAGGAGCTACCACCCAGGAAAAAGATCTAGGCATCATAGTGGTTAATAATTTAAAATCGTCGGCTGAGTGTGCTGCAGCAGTCAAAAATGCACACACAATGTTAGGAATTATTAGGAAGGGAATGGTTAATAAAATGGAAAATGTCTTAATGCCTCTGTATCGTTCCATGGTGAGTCCGCACCTTGAATACTATGTACATTTCTGGTCGCCGCATCTCAAATAAGATAATAGTTGCAATGGAGAAGGTACAGAGAAGGGCAACCAAAATGATAAAGGGGATGGAACAGCTCCCCTATGAGGAAAGGCTGAAGAGGTTAGGTCTGTTCAGCTTGGAGAAGAGACGGCTGAGGGGGGATATGATAGAGCTCTTTAAGATCATGAGAGGTCTTGACCGAGTAGATGTGAATCAGTTATTTACACTTTTGAATAATAGAAGGACTAGGGGGCATTCCGTGAAGTTAGCAAGAAGCACATTTAAGACTAATCGGAGAAAATTCTTTTTCACTCAACGCACAGTAAAGCTCTGGAATTTGTTGCCAGAGGATGTGGTTAGTGCAGTTAGTGTAGCTGGGATCAAAAAAGGTTTGGATAAGTTCTTGGAGAAGTCCATTAACGGCTATTAATCAAGTTTACTTAGGGAATAGCCACTGCTATTAATTGCATCAGTAGCAAGGGATCTTCTTAGTGTTTGGGTAATTGCCAGGTTGTTGTGGCCTGGTTTGGCCTCTGTTGGAAACAGGATGCTCGGCTTGATGGACTCTTGGTCTGGCCCAGCATGGCAATTTCTTATGTTCTTATGACGATCAGCCATTATTCCTACCATATCAAGGTCAAAGTCCTGCTGCCCTCCCCCCATCCCAAATCACAGGGATCAGTAAATCCATAAAAATAAAACAGAAAAGAAATAAAGAAGACATATTAACCTACAGTTTCTTTCAGCTCATATCCACCATCCAGCACCCCACAAACAGTAATAATACAGTTTTATATAAATAAATAAATACAGTTTTATATAAATAAATAAATAAATATAAATGTTGTCTAAACTAGCGATTCTCAACCAGTGTGTCGCCAAGCATCGGCAGGTGTGTCGTGTGCTACCAGTCTCCCGCTGCTCTTCCCTCCTCTTCCTTCACTGAATAAGAGATGGACAATCTTCCACTGCTGCCATTGCCGCCTGGGCTATCAGCACATTCAAGCATGGATGGGAACAGCAGCAGTGTCATTGGAAGCTGGCAACTTTGGCTGGGCCTTTTCTTCTTCCCGCACCTGCCCCCACCCTGGCCCGGAACATGAGGTGATGTGCAGTGGGGTGCGCAGGAAGAAGAAAGAGCCATGCCGCATGGAAAAGTAGAGGCGGCAGCATCGGCCCTGAGCAGTAGCATGGGCCCGGAGCAAAATCAGAAGCAGCCGGCAATCGGCAAAGGAGACAGCAGAATTAGCCTCCCATGGCCGATGGGATTCTTCTTGCTTGGCCTGTGGGGGCTGGAGGAAGAAGCTTCTGCAGCTACCATTTGTGCTCGGGAGGGGGGGGGGGGCGGGAAGTGAGAGATAGACACAGACAGACAGCCTATCTGTAAGTGAAAGAATGTACGAGTGATTGAGTGTATGTGTAACTGTGATTGAGAGCCTGTGTGTTAAGGGAGAGCATTTGATTGAGATCATCTATGTAAGTGTGTGAGAGAGAGCATGTGTGTGATTGAGAGAAACTGGTCAGAGAAGTGATGTGTTTATATAGGAGAGACAATGGAAGTGACTGGTCAGGGAGATGACTGGAGTGTATGTGTGTGTGTGTGTGTGTGTGAGAGAGAGCGAGAGAAAGTGATTACAGGAATGAGAAGCCTGTGCATATGGAGAGAGCTAGCATAGGAGTGAGAAACCTGGGTGTGTGGGTGTGTGTGAGACACAGCATGGGAGTGAGAAGCCTGTATATATAAGATAGAACATGGGAATGGGAAGCCTGTGTGTGTGTGCATGAGAGACAGAGACTGTACGGGAAGGTGACTGGTGTGTGTGTAAGAGAAAGACTGGTCAGGAAATGATTGGTGTGTGAGAGACAGAAACTGGTATGTGAGTGTGACTGGTATGTATGTGAGAGAGAAAGAAAGTGATTATGGGAATGAGAAGCCTGTGCAAGTGGCGAGGGCTAGCATAGGAGTGAGAAACCTGGGTGTGTATGAGACACAGCATGGGCGTGAGAAGCTTGTATATGTAATATAGAATATGGAAGTGGGAAGCCTCTGATTGTGTGTGTGTGCATGAGAGAGAGACTGTTCAGGAAGGTAACTGGTGTGTGTGTAAGAGAAAGACTGGTCGAGAGATGATTGGTGGTGAAAGACAGAAACTGGTCATGGGGGTATGTCTGGTATGTGTGTGTATGAGAGACAGAGAGACTGGTTGTGGGCCCTAAGGAAGAGGACCATGAGCACAGAGCTTCAGCCACTACTGTTTCTGGTGTGTGCTACTGGCCTGCATGGAAGAGGAGTAGGAGAGCTGCTGGAGGGGGTTAGTAAAGGTGGCTTTTTAAGTTTATTTTTCTTGATTGACTGCCATTTTAATTACTGAATATTATGTGATGTGTCTGCTGTTTTGAAATATTTTATTGGTGTTTGGAGAATTTTAAATAATTTTTATGATTTTTAAATTGTTGGATATTATTCTGTTCATAGCTGTTTTGAAACATTTATTCTGCTTAGAAGTATAGTTATACAATTATTTCTGTGTTGGGATCTATAGCTGCTTGGCTAGTTCTGTTTTCCTAATAGGAGATGTATTTGTGTTTAGGGCCTGATTTAATATTTGTAGTGTTGCCTTTTCATAGGTAGGGTTGTTACTGTTTGAGTGTATTCTATAATACAGGTGTAACTGTGTGCAGATTAGTTTATGTGCATTACTCACATCCTGGGAGTATGTTAGGTCGGTTCTGTGTATGTGACCGAGGTGAGGTATTTTACTAGAATGTAAGCATTTGTATCAGTCTTATTTGTTATATTTTCTCAAGAGGACATGCACTGGTGATAAATTGCTGTCTTTTCATAAGTAGGGCTATTGAGCCTGGTAGTAAGAGTTTGTGTTGCTGTTACTGAGATGACACTAGAACCAGAATATATTTTTTTAAAGGTGAGTTGTATAGGGAATGTCATAATTCTGCTTTACATCCATAATTGTGGGTCAGGAGGGTTCCTGTGGATGCATACTGTGCTTTTACATTTAGCCCCGTGATGGTCATGTGTTCAGTGTGTCACGCATGTGAGAATCATCTGTCAGGTGTGTCCCGACAGAAAAAAAGGTTGAGAACCATTGGTCTAAACTGTATAAAAAGCATGTTTTCCCTTTGGTTACATGTGTCTTTTCATGAAAAGGTTAAAAGTTAGAATAGTAATGAGAGACCATACATTATCAGAACACAGTTTACAATTTTCTCTTACAAGCTAATAACTTACAACAGTAAATATTCAATATATTTGTTCACTTTCCAAGATTTTATGCCATATAAAACATTTATGCCAATTGGAATTTATCCAAAAAGTGAGTATTATTAACAATTAAATGTTTCCTTATCAATAAATTAGTGATATTGAGGGTTTTTAAAAATCTAATCTTGATAAAGAACAAAAATATATATCTTTGTCATTAAAAATGTACATTAAAGATTATATGGACATAAAGATAAGTATATGATATTTTCTAATATTTCCAATATCTTCCTGTGCTTCTGATTTAATACCACAAGGGACAACAAAAACCACAAGAGACAGCCTTTATAAAATATCTATTTATGCATAAATATAGAGTGTGGTATACATTTGTATATTGATGAATGTTGATATAATATTCATAAATCCTTTGCTTAAAGACAAGTATATAAAATATAATTTGAACCCTGTTATTAAACTATAATGTCACACAGTCATATTCTATAAATAGAAGGATCCAAATGTTAAGTAATTGTTATAAGACAATAAAAGCAACATCAAATAAAATAAAGGAATTAATTCAATTAGTATACTTTAACTCATAAGTTTTTATATACTGCATCCAATATAGAATTCAGTTGTCTTACGGGGTTATTTTCTAATGGTCCTTTTCTTACAGAGTTATTTTCTAAAGGCCCTTTTTGCGTGCGATAGCATGCAAAATCGATTCAGGGCAGAATCGGGGCCGAGTCGGGGCAGCGAGGGGAGGAGTCGGGGCGGCGAGGGGGCGGACTCAGCGGTGTCTTTGCTGGCGGCAATAATGTTACTAACATTATCGTCGCCAGTGGCGTGCCAAATAGCAACACCTTTCACGGTGGCGCTATTCAGTGCGAAGGCCGGCAGCGAAGACACCGCGGTGGTGCGAAGGCTGTGGGCTTTCTCAGGGCCGCCTCCCCCTTCGTACCCCCGCCCCCCCGTTTTCGCTGGATTCATCATTCAGCGATGAATGATGAATCCAGGCCTCAGTAACCAATTCCAGTAGCAATCAACTTAGAGTCAAAATAATGCATATTTTAATTTCTCTTTTTCGGTTAAAGATGTTAATATGCAACCCTTTTTTTAAAATGTAATTGCTCATAACATTTGCATACTACAGTATAATGCAAAAGATTTTATGAGTAAAAAGAGAGGTAAACATTTTGGAGATAATTTTCAAAAGGATTTACTACTATTGTAGCAATCTTCAAAAGCCATTTACCCATGTAAAGTGCACTTATGCGGGAAAATCCTATGAACCATTCAATGACATATATTGTAGCAATTTTCAAAAGACCACTTACATGGGTAAAGTGCATTTATATGTGTAAATCCCATTTAGAAGCATGTAAATGCTTTTGAAAATCAGGCCCAATATAAATAAGTTAGGAGCCAAGAGGTGTCTTTTTTTTTCATTCTGCCCTTTCCTTGGGGTAGGGGCAGAGGCCAGACTTGTTTGGGTGCCATGTGGACTAATTATATCCAAATGCATTTCTATACAAATATACATTTTAGTCATTCATTTATCTGCAAGGAATATATCTCATTGCTTCAAACAAATCTCATTATTCATTTTCCTAAATGAAAAAGTGCTTAAAGTATTTCCGTATACTTAATAAGAGAGAAGAAAGAAAGAAAACTTATTTTAAATTCAATAGAATTAGCCCTTACTTTCTAAATGCAGTACAAAGGAAAAACCTAAAAAAAAGTCATAGTGCCAAACAGGTGTAGGATGAAAATTAAGGAAAGGTAATTACCTGATCAGGAAGCACGGACATTTTAGTGACACAGTGCCCCAGTTAAAGAATAGGTTTTAGGACACAGTTGTAGTAATCCATGTCATATCAAAAAACTCAAGTTATTTCATAGCAGCAGTATAATGAAAACAATTCTGAGAAATGCTAGATCTCAAAATGAACTATGTAGTGTACATTTCTTCAAAACAACATCTGCATTCTGTATAGGTAGACTTTTTTAAACAATGTATTATATTATTCTAAGCATATAGTTTCATTCTTACCAGTTCTTTACTTGTCTGATCTGTTTAAAGGGCTGTTTCAAATCAAGTCTGATATTTGTTTCTATAACCAGGATAAATGGAGATGCTTAAACCTGGCATCTTTAACCTGGAGATGCTTTAACCTGGAGATGCTTTAACCTGGCATCTCCAGGTTAAAGCATATGCTCTAACCCGTTAAATTATTCGTATCACGTTATATTTATTCTACCTGCCTTTATCTTCCTTCCAGCTTGTCTTCAAGCCTCCAAGTTTTTTCCATTCCTTGTTGATTGTAACTTTGACTTATTCCTTTTTCCTTTGTTATCTATTATTAACCAGAATTGTTATCTTAGTTTACCCTTGTTAAAATGTAAACCGATCCGATATGGTTATCTACTATGAAGGTCGGTATAAAAAACTGTTAAATAAATAAATAAATAAATATAACATTTCTTGGACTTTATTTCCTATATTGTGTTTTTAGTTTTATTTTTTTTAAGCAAAATAATGATGGTAGTTTATTTTTTTCCTCTAAGAAAAAGAAAAGGAATTTGTTGTGTATACATATACAGGCTAGTGAAAGTAAGATTATTTTCCAGCCTGCACAGCTAATCTAAAATAAATATAAGATAAAAAGAAGAAGCACAGAAACAGGGGATTTTTTTTTAGCTTGCTAAGCACAGAAAAATGGAAAAAGATAAAGGATATTTTATAACATTTCAACCAGACGATAACTCAATTAATTTAGAACATATTATATATAATTTCTATGTAACAATACACTATTTGTAAATACACACACAGAGTTACTGTAGCCAATTTTTCTCTTGTCATTCCTACTAGGCATCGCCAACACTACAGGGCCTAGGTGCGGGGGCGGGGGGGGGGGGGGGGATTTCACTAGTGCTGGCATTCACAGTTCACAGTACACATGAGAAAGGCAAACAGCATGGACAGACAAGAAAATAATAGTTTCAGAATTCTGCTCTCTGTGCAATAAGGTTATCAAGACTACAACACAAAACTGACCCATTCATGCATTACCCAAAATAATCCCTGGCAAAAAAACAAAACAAAGATGTAATCAGTCTCAAGCATACATTCACATAATTCACGCTGGATATTCCAAATATTGTTACTTTTACAATAGAAAGCTAAAAACAAACTCAGATCTCCCTATGCGTGAGAGCCCATTCATTCACACGCTGATAAGCAGCATCATAAATGCATTATTCAAATTTATATACAAACACACAAACATTCATGCAATTCCTCATTCAAACAAAAAGCATGCATTCTCTATCCCAGTGATGGCGAACTCCAGTTCTTGACTGCCACAGACAGGCCAGGATTTCAAGATATCTACAATGAATATGCAAAAGCTCTCTGTAGTATAGCATTCTTAATGTCCTAATAGGAATCCCTTTCATCTGGATTAGCAACCTGGAATGCTGCTTGACTTTTGCTGGTGAGAAAATTAGCCAAGTAATTTGTCCAGCTGGTCTCTGGCCAGGCCGAGAGGCAGGTGGTCCATTCAAAGATCTTTAGAAAGACCTCCATGTCCTCTCCTCCCTTCAACTTAAACAGGATATGTGAAGCGGAAGGTGCCTGAGGTATTCTGGACCTAGCCAAATGCAGGGCCTCAGCTAGCTGAGTTAAGTCTACACCTTGTTGCATTAATTGATTTTGTAGCCGCTGCTGTTTATTTGAGCTTGTACAGTGCTTTGCAGCAAATGTTGTCCTGTGGCCAGGATCTGTATTACCTGCTCCATTTTTTTTATCCCTTTGGGGCCAGCTGCTGGCTTGTCCGGCACTAACTTACTACTTGACCCCTAATTTCTCAGGCAGGGATAACCTCCTTGGCCTTCTGTAGTAGAAATTGAAGTCAGAAGGCCCCAGGAAAAAAAACCTTTGCAAGCAATATTTTTTTTATGTTCTTGGAGGTTGTGGGGTAGATTTTAAAAGGTTGCGTGCGGGCGTACATATGCGTGCGCTACCCGGCGTGCGCACATGTACGCCTGATTTTATAACTTGTGCACGCAGGCACGCGCAAGTTATAAAATCATGGGTCACCGTGCACAAGGGGGGCACAACTGTGCACCTTGCGCGTGCCGAGCAGCGCTGCCTTCCCCCGTTCCCTCGGCCTCGGAGGGAACTTTCCTACCCCCCCACCCCACCTTCCCTTCCCCTACCTTCCCCACCCTTTCCCCCCTACCTTTTTCTTGTTTTCTTTCTTGTTTTAAAACTTACTTCAGCCCCAGGGCTGAAGTAAGTTGCGCTTGCTGGCTGACTGCCGGCGCACAATCCCTGGCCCAGCAGTGGCCTCTGGCCACGCCCCCACCCCGCCCCCTCCCCCGGACCGCCCCTTTTTGCAAGCCTTGGGACTTTCACGCGTCTCGGGGCTTTACGCGCGTCGCCGGACCTTTTTAAATAGGCCCGACGTGCGTAACCTTTTTAAAATCCAGCCCTGTGTGTTTTTACTTATGTTTTCTGCTTAAGCAAAAACAATACCACTGCTGACACCACACATAGTGTATTTAGGCCTGCTGTAGCCACAGGAATAATTCGGGAATACAATAAGACTGAAACAACTTAGTTAAAGTGCAGGTATTTATTTACAGTGCTTCAAAGATAATAGAATCCTGGCTCACCTTGCAACAGGCACATGTAACAGCTAAATGTCCACTGTCTGAGTGTATCGAGAAGTCCTACCAGCTCCCTGGTGCCCCCTTAAGCTTTCTAATCCTGGGTTCTTATGGAAGGGTGAAGGGAACATCCCTTTACTCAGAATCCCTTGCAGCCTTCTGCCTTAAGGAGATCTGGGTTAGAAGCCTGAAGTGGGCTCCTTAAGGTAGAATGAAGGATTTGTCAGTATACTCTGCCACAATGGAATATGGATTTCCTTTCTGACACATCACTATCATCTTGAAATGGCAGCAGTGTATCCACTGCTTCTTTATACGTAAACTACTTGTTTACATCATTTTGGAGACAAGCCCTACTAGTGGGATTGATAGTTTGTCTGCTTCTATTCATACACACTGAGCAATGATTTTCAACTATTTTCTGCTTTCTGGATACTGAACTGAGTGAGCTGAAGTGTTTATCTAGCTTTCTGACCTATTTTTAAAAAAAAAAATCAATAGTTCATATGGTAAAGGAATTACCTTTGAGATAATATATTCTATAGGGACAATGTGCTCTTCTCCACTGCCAGAAAGCACAAAGCAATGGTTGCTGAAAACAGGAATAATTGATGCTATGAGACAAAGAACAGCTTGGTGAGCTTATGGTGAGCAACCAGAACAGATTTGTTCAGCTCCACAACAGGACTGACTTTAAGATACCACATAAATGAAAAATTCCGAATGTGAGGATCTAACTTTATTGTGATGATAATACATTCTACACGGTATTTTAAAGTAATTCAGGTTTGCAGGATAATGTTAAGGGAGCAAAAAGATTTTTATCAAAGCACTAAGGGCCTGATTTTCAAAGTATTTACACACATAAAATGGGCTCGTGTAAAATGGGCTTTTTGAAAATTGTTACAATATATGCCACTGAATTGCCCATTTACCCGTGTAAATGCACTTTTCACATATAAATGGCTTTTGAAAATTGCTACAATAGCATGTAACATTTATGCACATAACTTCTTTGAAAACTCACATTATAGTTTAAGGTTTGAATGTATCTATTAAAAAATAATTAAAAATATGTTTCTCTTATTACGTGAAAATATATAAGCCACATGGTGCTTCTTCCTAGTTTAGGATTATCTTGGCTTGTGAGTTCACAGAAAAAGAATACCATGTCTTTGATGCTTCATCCAGCATGCTGCTCTTTGGCCCAGATGATGCTATCTGAAAGGCAAATTCATTGTTCCACTGAAGGTATATAAAAAAGATGAAGTGATTTTAAAAGAGAAACACAGGAAAAGCTGTTTCAGGACAGAAATGTGCCTCTGGCACTAGGCTAGGGGGACGGATGTATGGGTAGCATCAAAGGAAACAGGATCTGGAAACCGATATGATTTGATATTTTTTCAAGAATGTCGGTATATAAAAATTCTAAATAAATAAATAAATAATAAATCTCAGAGAAATAAAGAATAGAGGCGAGGCTTACTTTGGAATTCCTTGATAGAGTGAAACACATGCAGGAAAAATGACAGCTTCTGTTGATGCATAAGAGAAAATCTTTCATACTTTCATATCTACTATAAAACAAGATTTGGAAAGGTATACTCAACAGAGTACACACATTTTCTAAAGGTGTTCTTTATAATGAGTGCTAATTTCCAAATGTTTGTGTGTGTGTGTGTGTCTATGTCCTTTTCCAACTTATGCACAGAACATTTTTAATTCTGCGAGTAACTCTTAAAGTTAACTGCATATGTTGAAAGTTACGTGCTTACCTTTTTTGCACACGAACAGAAGAAAAATGACACAAATAAACAAATGGTCAGTCCCATAAGACATTCCATAATAAGATACTATAAAAAAAAACAAAAAACTAAAAAAGGTCAGCTGAGTGCTCCTCGGCCTGCTAATTTTATTGTGCCTATTTTCAGCAATTTTCCTTATACTTAATGGAAGGGGTCCCCAAACTATGGCCCAAGAGCCAGATGTGGCTCTTGGCTAAATTTTATTCAGCCCCCTAGCAATAACAGCAGAAGGAGCATGATTCTGGCATAAAAGAGTGACGACAGATGCTCCGCACAATGGCAGTGGCAGGAGTGCATTCCAACGCCGTGGCCAGCTTAAGATTCTTGAATGAAGTGCAAGTGGCAGCACACACCAGAGCGCCGTGGGCAGGATGTGCAGGTGCAAGACCGTCACCGACTGGCTGCGTTATACATTGCTGGCATTTAGTGCTGCCTGTGCAGCGGGAGACACTTGGGCTGAAGACAGGAAAAGAGGCTGCAGCACCGCCGTAAGGGGTTTTCAGTCACTGTGGAGGGCATGGCAGGCCATGGGGAGGAAGGCACTGGATTCTGCAGCGTTGCCAGGGAAAGCTAGGCAACGATGGCTCTTGAGAGCTCCCAACCGAAACTATCGTGTCTTCAGAGATGTGGGAAAAGAGGCATGGACTTTATCCCTCATGGATTCAGGATATGAAGGCATAGCGTGCAGAATTCCCCATTATTACAATCCACATACCAAATCCAAGTTTCTTTCCATGGATTAGGCTCTCCAAAGGGGGGTTGTTTTGCTCAGACCACCAATCTAGCATATTACAAAAGAGGAAAATGAGAAGGGGTGGAAAGGGGGAAGGGATAGGAAAGGGGAAGGAATGAGAGAGGCAGAAAGAGTGCATGGGAAGGATGTGAGCATACCTGGGAACTTTTGATTTCTTTTTTTTTTTAAATGAAATGTTTTATTAAAGACATAAATACATGTAACATCATGTACATACTGTATTGACCATTTCATTTCATTTATTTATTTATTTTATTTAGATTTTTTATATACCGCCATTCATGAACAAGTCACATCATGTCGGTTTACATAGAAAACAAGGGGTGCAATGAACAGTAGAACTAAACTAGTGCAAGGGGAATGCAGTTACAAAAAACCAGGGGTATAATAACTGGAAGCGAGAAAAATAGGAACAGAGGGGAGTAAGAGAACTGTAAGGGGATAAAATAAATAACTTAAAGATTATTTACAATACCAAATGGTAACGTTGTTACAGGAGTTGGAGGTGGTTATGAGTTGTCCGGGAAGGCTTGTTTGAAAAGCCAGGTCTTCAATCTTTTTTTTTTGGTGGGAACTTTTGATTTCTAGTCACACTGAGATTACCATGAGTGCGGGGGGGAGGGGGGGGGGGGGGAGCAGGGGCGAAGGACCAGATGTGCACAAACTTACTCTCATACACACACAAATGGACACTCATATGTTCACGATCACTTTCCACACACACACACACACGCTCATTCTTTCATGCTCTCATTCCTCATTCTCTGACACATTCTCACATGCTCACTTATAGCTTTACTCCTCTCATTTTCCCCACATACACACCCCTCTCACACTCATGCTCGCTCACTCACTTCTCTCCCTCTTCCACACACACATGCCCACTCACCCTCACACCCATGTTCATGCACACTTTCACTTCTCTTCCTCCTACACAAACACACACACTCTCACAGACATGTTCTTTCCCCTCCCCTTAATATACTCCCTCCCCATGCACACACTCATTCATATATATATACACACACACACGCATGCTCCCTCATATCTATACTAGCCGTTAAGCCTGTAACAATGGGCTACATTTAAAAAAAAATTTTCGGTCTATTTCCTTCCTACTTCCTCCCCCCACCCTCTCTCCCCCCTCTATTCTCCCTCTCCTCCCTCCCCCCTCTATTCTCCCTCTCCTCCCTCCCCTCACTCTTTCCTCCCTCCCCTTTCAGCTGATCCACAACTGTCCCTCCCTCGTGCGCGCGCTGCCGCCGCCGCTACTGCTCCTCCCTCCCTCGCGTGCGCGCCGCCGCCGCTCCCGCTCGTCCCGGCCACCGATCCTGCTCCTGCCGCCGCTCTTGCTCCTAAGGAGCAGGCGCCATTTTTTTTGGGGGGGGGGGGGGCACGCTCTGCTCTGGCCGACGTGCTCGCATGCGCGGTAGAGCTGCTCTCTACTGCGCATTTGCGGCACGTCGGTCCGGGCTCCCTTATAGGTATGATACAAACACTCATGCACAAATTCCTTCTTCCGGCCAATAGCAGCAGCAGCAGCAGCAGCAGCAGCATCTTCTACTGCTGCTTCTGTTATTGGCCTCCTCCCTTCTTCCTGTTCCCACAGGCCAATTGAAGGTCTCCTCCCTTCCTGCCTGCCAGCATGGGTCTGCAGGCTCAGGAAGGAGGCCTCTGGGCACAGGGCAGGGAAAAGGAAGGAGGCAATTAGCCCTTGTGAGCCAATCAGAGGCTTTCTAAGCTGGCTGCACACTAGCGAAGCAGCAGCAGGGCACCCGGAGATTGCAGCTGTTCGCCTGGAGACCCAGCAGTTCCATTAGAATTCCGGAGTCTCCGGGTCAAATCCGGAGAGTTCCCAGGTACAGATGTGAGTGAGAGAATACAACATGCACACATACAAACACCCCATCCCGCTATCCATCCATCCACTACCCACCTTACTCCCTACTTCCCTATGTGGACAGATATTGGGGAAAGGGGGGAGGCAGGTGGGAAGGCTGCTGTGGGGTGTGGCAAGGTTGCCAACTTTTAGAGAAATCTAGAAATACTATTACTGACGTTCTGTCTACCACAGCCCTACACCCTGAGAACCCTGTCAATTCTAAATGTTTCTGATTCTGGTCTTAATATACTATTTTAACTAATTTGATCTTATTTTATTTAATGTTTGTATTTCTAACTATCGATTTATTAATGTTTTAGAGTTATTTTAGACTTAGTTTAAGCTACATTTATTTTTAGTCGATATTAAGCTATTATTACTTGTATTTTTCTCATCTTATTGTATTTCTATTTTACCAATTGTACACCGTTGTGATGGTTCTATTACTGATGTGACGGTTTATAAAAACCAAATAAAGCATAAAGCATAAACCTGCTTCCCCCTTACCCATCATTTCAAATCAACGAAAGTGCCAAACATTGAAACCTCCCCCCTGCCATCAAACCCTTTTCAGTAAACAGCTCTCCCTCGCTCTGACTCAGCAAACTGTGAGGAGGATGTTCCTATCCCTGGCCCTCTCAGCGATTTGAAATGTTCCTCGTGGCCCTTCTCTTCAAAAATTTGAAAATTGTGGCTTTATGGGGAAAAGGAAGCTTTCCCCTTCAAAAGTCTTTAATCCCTCCTCTCCCCATGCAAGTTACCATAAAGAGACTCATCACCAGGTGTTATGTTATAGACACTGGTTTTCTCCTCAGCTCTGACCAGTTAAAACTCTGGCAGCGAATTCTGCAGTATTTGTAATGCACATAAAGAGCTCTCAAAAGGTTCCAGCATTAACGAATTGTAATAATCAAAGGCTAAAAATAACAGTGTTTGTAATGCTGTTCTAAAAACTGCCTGATCTAACAGTGGCTTCAATTGCCGTCACACATGTAGTTTATAATAACCAGCTCTGATTAAGTTGTTAATGTGTGGCTTCAGAGAAAGTTTAGGATCTAAAATAACCCCAAGATTACATACTAGTTTAGCAAATTGAATAGTATGACCTTCAAAATTTAGAGAATGAAGGTTATCTAGCACAGTTAATCTGCTAAGCATAATAATTTATTTTGGCAGCATTCATCAAAAGTCTTTTCTGAATAAGCTACTTCTGAATGGCCATCAGATATATTTCTAGTGATTTTAGAGTATGTGAAATAAAATAATCAACAGGCATTAAAAATTGTATGTCATCTGTGTAAATTCGAAAACTCAGGTCCAACCCTGTCAGCAACTTACAAAGTGGTAACAGAGAGAAATATTAAATAGGGTTCGCTGTCATATCTCATCCTTGAGGAATCCCGGTCTTAACCGGATACCAATCAGATGTCATACTGTCAATATAAATCTGCTGAGAGCGCTCAGAAAGAAAAGAAGTAAACCAAAGCAAGATTGTTTCTCAGACACCAATCTCTCCCAGATGCATAAGTAAAATCCTGTAATCCAACATATCAAACACTAACAAGTCCAACATTACAAAGACATATTATGGCATATTATGTCACTTCTGCCCTCAACAATCCATCTCTCCATATTAGAGGTAATGGCAAAGTGTAGAACAGCTGAGTTGGTAGCACCATGGTCTAGTGCATCAACAATGAAGCAGTCTGTTCTGATGCTCAGAACATTGCTGGCATCAGGGCTCAATGCACTGCATGTTCCGGTACTCAGTGTGTCAAGGATTTATGTGTCATGGGTTTTGTGTATCGATGGTGCTAATGATTTGTCTTTTGATGAAGTCCTATGCATCAATGGTGTTGGTGATCTATGTGTTGATGTGAGACCTGTGCATTGACAGTGATGGAGCTGGAAGTGTCAACAGTGCTGGGGCCTAATGTGCTGTTGGCACCAGTGCCTTATGCGTTGATGGCGCTGGACTGTACGCGTCAATAGGGCCGGAGGAAGATGCGCCGATGGCTGCATCAATGAAGACAATTGATGATTTTTCAACACCGAATGTGCCACTGGCTCTGCAAAGTGTTTTTCTTAGCTTTAGATTTGATCAATCCCAAGGATTCAGCCAGCTCTGTTGGCTGGGAAGATCTCTTACAGGAGCTCCTGCTCAACTTTACACCTGGGGAACATGAAAAAATCCTGCTCCGAAAGGAAAATTGATTGTAGTTCCTCAGATTCCTACATAGTTCCTCCATTTTCCAGGCCCTGGACTTTTGTGACTATGCAGACATGTAGCCACAATTATAATAGTTTGCCTAGTCATGGTCCAGTCCAAAGCAGTAGTAACAGACATCGTGTCCGAAGGTAATGGACATCTTTCTACCACATTTACAGTCTTTAAAACCACTTACCTTGAGCTTCTTGGATCCAGGCACTCTGTGAAGAAATCTTTTCTTTTTTTTTTTTTTTCTTTTTTTTTAATATAGCACAGAAAAGTGCTGTTTGGAGAGCTGCTCAGGCAGCAAAACAACCAAACAAGTCACAAAAAAGTATGAAAAATATGATTAATGGGATACATTTTTGAAAGAGAGATGGTACATGTCTGTGTTGAAGCTCAGACAAAATAAGACTGAGGGGGCTCATGAGGCTCCATCCATGTGGGAATTCCCACACATGTTCAGTAGAGCAAAAGCTGTTGACAGAGAAACAATACTCCACATCACACCCAGGACATCTGTGCAGTGGTGCTGGAGGAGACTGTTGCTGGTTCTAACAATGAAGTGGCCATCTGGCTAGATATGGACATCACATTAGGTCCCGATGCCAGAGAAGGACCCTGCTTGTAGAGTGCTCACATTGGAGCTTTCATCAGTGCAGAAACTGAGGAGCTCTGTGGAAGGTGCGACCATGCCAAGCGTATTTACTATTTTGACATATTATATAGAACCATGATCAAACCAGATAAAATCATAGACAGTGTCAAACAAAACCCATAGAAAGTATTAATTTAAACCACATACCATTTAAAGTTCTATAAACCCAAACATCCCTCTGTTACCCTGTTTTCCAATGCAGAAGTAATAGAAAGAGTCAACATGAAGAGGTGATGATGAGCATGCTCAGAAAGGAGACAGGATGAGATGGGTTCCTTTACGAATGACTTGAGAATAGAGAAATGCACTGTTAAGGCCTACTGCTATTAGACTGGATTCCTTTTGGTCTGTCCTGACTATTCTGGAGAGATCCCTGTTTAATTTGTCTAAGGATATTTTGGCTTCAACTAACTGAATCTCAACAGGACAATCTTTTGTATATTCATTCAGGGAAACTGGTCAGTTTGGAGCACAAACTGCAGGCATCCAGTCTCTCCTTGATTCAGGAAAAGGTTCTTGAGGCATTTGAAAATCATGCTTAAGGGCTTCAATGTCAGATTTATGAACTTCCACAGCACTGATATGCACTCAGTAATAGTGTCTCATTAATGCTTTATTCACATATAAGCTGGAAGACAAGCAGGACTTAATTTATACTTTGCAGGTTATGAAGAAATTCAGCTTAGAAAACTTTCTGTTATATCACTCAGAATTTTTAGGCAAGGCTTTACCCATTCCAAAAGTTTGGTCCAGGGTCTGAGTACACAGGCAGTCCTCATAAATGTTGCTGGGTCTGCAACTGCATCAGCATCTGAGCTTTCCAATTGCTGGGAACACTGAGAAATTCCCAGAATTCACTCTTAAAGCCCTGAATACAAATTTAGATTCCTCAGGGGCATGACTATTGAAATGTAGCAGGCTATATATGCAATAGCACTAGCTTCTCCTGAGCAGACCCCAGTTCAAAGCTGTCCAGAGTACTTTTAGACTTGATGTTTTCCTACAATTTCACCTCAGGATATGTTTAAGAAATATTTCATAGAGATCCTGAGGGAGTGCCACCAGTGAACAATATCTACTATCTTCTTCAGGAGGAGAAAAAGCCTGAAAGTTTAAGTCCCTTAGAGACTTAGTTGTCCCAGGTTTCTAGAAATAGTTTGGACCTCACTGGTTTAAGAAGGCAAAGAAATTCTTCACTAGCTCTGATAGCTGGGTTCCCTTTGGCTGAGGGACCTTCTGCACCAGAGCTGGAGGTGAGGCATTCTCTTCAGAAACCCAGACTGACTCATCTTCACTCAAAGCTACCGGTAAAGCCAAGGAAGAACTCAGCACTACAGTAGCTGAATCTGCTGAAGCAGTGGCCAGCTCTGAGGTACACGGTGCCAGTTGTGTCAACAACTCCTATCAAACAGCATCTTGGTTATGGACAGCGCTAGCAGCATCTCATTCCATGCCATAGTACCAGCGGCAGAACTCCTGGGCTTAGGTGCTGAAGCACTCTGACACAACTGTTGGCACCTTGGTTTGCCATGCCGAGCATATGGACTGCATTCTAGAATGTGAGCCCCTTGCCAATGACATGAATGATGCCCTGGTTGGCTTCTGGTCTGGGTAAAATAAATGACTCCGCGCCAGGAAGAATGATGGGACCTGTGCCAAAGAGGCTATCTCCCATCAAGGAGGGGGGGGGAGGGGAGCCCAATGCAGGGGAGCCCTAAGCAATGGTGACAATCTTTTCTTTGGCTCAAGGAGAATGGCCTGAAGGGGGTCCATCATGTCATTTAGGCACCTTCTCTGTGCCTCACCTGGCACCTCAGGCTTCCACATCGCACTTAATCCCTGACCTGAGATGGATTCGCGAACTGGCGCCATGGTGATGGAGCCTTCCCGTGCTTGTAGGAACAAGAGAGGAAAGATTCCCATCTTGATTACTTGTGCCAAGAGCCTGACAATGCCTGGCTCTAGGACGAGGAGTAGCTCTGCTGCTCAGCTCTGCACCAAGTCTTTGGGCTGTTACACATGGTGCCTTGTTTAGAACCTCCATCTTGGTACTGCTGCAACCTAAGGGACATCTGGTCTGGGCTTAAACAACGATAGCAGACAGTGTGCGTATCTGTGATGGACATCCGGCGCCCACAGGTGTCATGCTTGAAGCCACTGACCATTGCCTTCTTGTCCTAGTTGTTCCCATACTATTTTCTCCCTTTTTTTCTTTTATTTCAGAACTTATACGTTCGGGGAGTGAGGGGGGCTGCCAAGGCAGTGGAAGAAAAATAGAAGAAACAATGAGGCAGATAAGGACACTAAGGCAAAAACAAAAAAAAAATTAAGAAATAAACTGGGGCACATCCGTGCAGTAGCTCGAATGAAGAAAGACTGAGGAACTCAGAAGGCAGTGTGTATGCCCAGAAACTCCTGCACATGCTCAGTAAAGTCTTTATTGGGCTCTGAGAGCTGAGTCTATGTCAGGATCATCCAATGTCATCAGACTATGCATTATGGCTAATTCATGCCTGTTTGTCGACAGAGAAACTACCCAAGGAGTCTGGAACTATGGGTATTTCTTTACTTTGCATACTTTGCACCTGCATAGACATCACACGGGATTTCAAAATGAAATCTCAATGTGTATTTCAGCCAACTCCATCCATGGCATTACCCTGTTTCACCAAGAGGAAAAGTTCCTTCGCTGTGCATAGTTTGTGTACTTTTTCCTATAGAAAGTGGGGAGCAATATTCAAATGTGATTTTTCCTTGGAAAAACCTCTGTTCACCCTCACAAATTCCTTTGAAAATTGCCCCCTTGAAATCAAGTGTGTTTCTAATCAAAAGTATATAGCTTTTATTCTAAAATGTAAAAATATAAGAATATTTAAGAAACAAATTATAAGAATAAAGGAAACCTATGAATAATCAATATACATGTCGATATTATTGCTGTTTTAAGAAAGGCTTTGTAGCTACAACTATTTTAGGCCATAGCGAATTGTATCATAGCATTGCTTCAATATTTGATAACGGACGTTGTACTTAACTGGCAACAAACAGTCATTTATAAGAGTCTCAGAAGTTTCATTACTTATAAACATCTCCTCCAAAACCACTATCATGAATATTAATCTATGAATATCTGCTCGCCCCAGACTTTCCCAATTTAGTTCCAGCATGAATCACAAGAATGCCAGAAAGCAAGTGTAATGAAACTGGTGAAGCTGAAAAAAGATAATATAGTTTGACAACAGCCTGTATATTCAATTTTAGATGAAAGATCAATCACCTCTTAAAAGGATACAGTAATATCAAATAAATGTTTGGTCACATTTCAAATTCATGTTCAGCCTTTGAAAGCCAACTAGAAACAAATGATTGTCCATGGAAGAGGTTTTCTACTAGGACTGCATATATTTCTTTGCCTCTATTGGCTACTACTATGTTTTCATTAGAAAAAAGGATCTGGTTTTGCAACAGTCAAAGATTGTTAGCTGACCTATCAGATGAAGTGCGTAACATTATCATACTTACAACTCCCACAGGAAAGGCTAAAACTGCCATCATCCAATCACGGAGGGAGATGAGTTTCTTTAACTGTCTTTCTTGCTCTTGGTTGTCACTTCCCTTGGTCAGAAGAGTGGAAAGATCAGTCAGCACACAGATCCCAAAGAAGACAGCCTGGATAACCTATAGAGATTAAATTCAGCAGTAGTAAGTCCAAAGATAAGATACAAATGAATACCCCATTGTGAAAAGCCAGTTTGCTTAACGTAAACGTGTTTTCTGTAGATGGCAGGATGAAATAGCCATGATCTGAGGTAATGTGCCCCCTGATGGCAGTGGACAGAAACTGTCTCTCAAAGCTATCTGAGCTTTTGCTCCACTGTGCATGCGTGAGAGTTCCCATGCACGGGCGCTGTCTGCGTCCCCTCAATCTATTCCAAAAGATTCTGTAGGTATAAGAGTCTGCTGTCCAGGGAGGAGGGTGGACATCTCATGGCTAATTCATCCTGCTTGTGACACAGTATCCCTATTTTCCCCCTTATACCTGTGCAGGACCAGGCTAGATTCCTTGTCCACCTTAATTCCCCTAAAGAGAGAGAGCTCTGTGGGTGAGGCCCAGCAGAGGAGGAATAAGAGTTGGGACTCAGGTGGGTTACTCAGACCAGACCCAGGTCTCCAGGAGGAAGGTAGCTCCTGCAAAATAATGCTGTCCAAACACTGAGCTGTAACAAAGCTGTGAACACTGAGGAAACAAGTACGAAACTGTGAGCAATGAGAGTACACTGTTCCGAAGATAAGACAGTCTACTAATATTTGTTTGCTGTAATTACCCAAATAAAGATAGAAGTGCTTTTAACATGCTGGAGTCAGATTAAGTTTGTGCCTCCAGGCCGGAGGGATCACCACTCAGTCCCACATATGGTTTTAGAAGTGGAATTTTTTTTCTAAAGCACTGCACAAAGAAAAAACCTCCAGAAGGAAGGAAAAAACATTTTTGTGTATATGTGTAGCCTGCTAAAAGTTTGGAAAATAGGCAGCCTGCAGAAGAGAGATGTACAGTGGCTGTGTAAATTACAGAGCTTGGGAAGAGAACCCGTGACTCTAAAATCAAGTACAGAACACAGGAATGCAGAGAGCACAGAAGCCTGTGAAAGGGTGTGGCTCAGAAAGCAGCACTGTAGGGAAAAAAAACAGTTTAAAAGCTTCCTATATAGAGGAAACTAATTCATGGGTCTAGTTGCAGGAACAACTAGAAAGTGGTAGGTTTAAACTGGCTAAAGAGAGAAGCTCTGTTGGAGATAGAGAATAAAAAAGAATAAGCAAGTTAATGCTGTTTATGCAGGTTTTTGTTTTTTTTTACCGTTTACTTTGAAAAAGAAAAGGGAGTGAAATTCTGGTGTAGCAGAAACTGCTTCCATGGGAAGCCCAAAGAGATAGCGCATGGAAAGTCAAGCGAGAGATGCTATGGAGTGCCCAGTGAGAAGCACTGTGGACAGCCCGGAGGGTGGCACTATGGAAGCCCCAGTGAGTGGAGCTGCCGAGGAGCCAGCAACCAGTGCAGGTGAGTGGCCAGAGAGTGCCACGAGGATACCAGAGAAACCACCAATGGATGTTCCACAGCTAGTCCAAAAAGTTCTGCTGGGGTGGAAAATTTAAAACAGAAACCAGCAAGGAACTTGATTAAAGGACTGGAGGTGCACACTGCACAGTGGGTGGTGACCGTAGTGCAGTCTAGGGAAATCCTGGTAGGTGGAAGTGAGCATAACCCTAGAACCCCAATCCCAAGCATAACTGGTAGGCCTGGAAAATCTGCTAGAATGGGTTGTGAGTGCAGTGAATGCGAATAGTGCATGGCCCTCTTCCAGAGAGCAAATTACTCTGCAGTTCGAGAAGTGCAGCCACAAGAAAACTTGTAGTGGAATCATGGCAGGAGTTAATCTACAAGCACTGATTCAGAATCTCTAGGAGGGAGAAAGGAAGTTACAAGAGAGGCTTATAAGGAACCACATGTCCTGGACTTAGCAAAAACAGAACCTGGAAGAACATTGGGCTATGGTCAACTCGTATTTGGCGAGGAGCTTATGAGGCCTGGGAGGGCCACTGCAGAAAACCCAGTGGGAGCCCAGAAGCTGAGGGTCGCACCTAACTGAAGCTCAAGCCTGCAATGGGAATCCGGGTAAGAAAGCCTGGAAAGTGACAACTCAACTCATGTCCAAGCAGACCCTGAGAGGCATGAGCCCAAAAAGTAGAGGCAACACAATTGCTCATGCTGGAGCTTTGTGGCCTTGCCAGGAAGTGGAGACACAGAGTGCCCAGAATGGGGCACTAAAGAGTGGCCAGCGGGCTGCAGCACCAATTGGCCTGAGGATGGCGCTACAGGAGGTGATGAGGAGACCCTGTAGGGTGCACAAACTCTTCTGGGAGTCCAAACACTGCTTCTAAGAGAAGCCCAGAGAAAGGGGCTGTGAAGAACCCTAAGACAGGGATCACACAGAATACTGGGGAGGGCAATACAGACTGCCCAGGAGGAGATAGTATTGAGAAATCTGAAGTTGCAGTACAAGAGATCCCAAGGAAGACCATGTAGGGTGCCCAAACTCTACAGGGAATCCAAAAACTGCTCCTGTGAGAAGCCCAAAGAGATAGGGCATGGAAAGTCAAGCGAGAGATGCTATGGAGTGCCCAGTGAGAAGCACGTGGACAGTCCAGAGGGTGGCACTGCAGAAGCTCCAGTGAGTGAAGCTGCGGAGGAGCCAGCAACCAGTGCAGGTGAGTAGCCAGAGAGTGCCACGAGGATACCAGAGAAACCACCAATGGATGCACCACAGCTAGTCCAAAAAGTTCTGCTGGGGTGGAAAATTTAAACCAGAAACCAGCAAGGGATGATTAAAGGACTGGAGGTGCACACTGCACAGTGGGTGGTGACCATAGTGCGGTCTAGGGTAATCCTGGTAGGTGGGAGTGAGCATAACCCTAGAACCCCAATCCCAAGCATAACTGGTAGAAGGCCAGATAATAGGGAATAGGAATGTGAGGCACATCCCTGGATGGGATCCATGGGGAGTGAAAATGCTCAGACCAACAGGTCCAAGTTGAGGAGAGGTATGTGATGCAGTGCCTCTATTTTTCCCCTTAAACCTGTGCAGGACCAGGCTAGATGCTTGGTCCACCTTAATTCCCCTAAAGACAAAGAGCTCTGGATGGGGCCCAGCAGAGGAGGAATAATATTTGGGACCCAGGTCTCCAGGAGGAAGGCTGCTCCTGAAGAATAATGCTGTCCAAACACTAAGCTGTAACGAAACTGTGAACACTGAGGGAAGCAGTACTAAACTTTGAGTAATGATAATACACTGTTCTGAAGATGAAACAGCCTACTAATGTTTGTTTGCTGTAATTTCCCAAATAAAGAAAGAAGTGCTTTTAACAGGCTGGAGTCAGATTAAGTTTGTACCTCGAGGCCTGAGGGATCATCGCTTGGTCTCTCACTGTTATTTATGGAAAACACTGTTTATGATTAGCAAACTTTAATTTTTTCCATCGATAAGCAGAGCTGAATTAGCCATGATCTGTGGTGACTCCCATAGCTGAGGGTTGCATCAAGGAGACCAGATAGTAGTGGGTGGTGAAGATGTGCAACGAGGACCAAGTGGCCGCTTTGCAAATGTCTTTGATAGGCACTCCTCGGAGATGTGCTACGGATGTAGCAGTTGCACGCACCTAATGCACTCTCATCAGGCCAGCAAGGTCTAGAACAGCTGCTGTATAGCAGTGTTGGATGCAGTTGGTTATCAAATTTGATAGAGTCCTCTTTGAATGGTTACTCTGAGCCTGTTAGGGTCATAGGAAATGATCAGCTGAGGCTTCTTTCCACATTTTTGTGTATGGCACTTGTAGTACCCCAAGGTGCATTTGTAATCAAGTGTATGTAGGAGTTTCTCACCCTCATGGGTATGAGATTTGGGAAAGAAGGTGGGAAGTGAGATAGACTGATTCAAGTGAAAAGCAGATAACACCTTTGTTAAAATCTTCAGATGTGTCCGAAATACTACCTTGTCATGATAGAACTACAGGTAAGGAAGAAGGTGAACAAGTACCTGTAGTCCACTCATTTGGCGTGCTGAAATCACTGCAATGAAAAATAGGACCTTCCATGTCATGCATTTAAGGGAGGTCATTTTGAGTGGTTCAAACATAGGTTTTGTAAGGGCTGTAAGAACCACATTAATGTCCCAGGGCACCGGAGACTTCATAACCAGCGAATGCAGTCATTTCAACCATTTCATGAACTTTGATACCAAAGAGTGAATTGAGATGGGATGGCCGTCTTCTAATACATGATACGCTGCAATGGCGCTTAGATGAAGTTGCCAGTTCTGATTAGGATAGGTTAAACAAGTAGTCTAGTAGTACCTTTGGTTCACAAGGAAAAGGGTTTACTCCACGGAAGGAGTACCAGTTGGCATAACGGTCCCATTTGAAAGAGTAATTACGCCAGGTTGAAGGTCTGCGTGCTGAAAGAAGTACTTCTTGCACTGGATCTCAGACTCCAAACTGACTCAATACTGTGCTCCCTTCTCCTGCATCAAGAGGCAGGGGTTGTCTCCGAGTGTGACAGGCGGCTCAACAGAAACATGAACCAGATAACATAGAAACATAGAAACATAGAAATGACGGCAGAAGAAGACCAAATGGCCCATCGAGTCTGCCCAGCAAGCTACGCACTTAATCCATTTTTTTCCCTTTTTCTCTCTTCCACCTGTTACTATTGGCTTCCAGTACCCTCCAGCCCTAATTCCCCTCCACCCAATTTAGAGAGCAGCTTTGAATCTGCATCCAAGTGACATCCAGCTCAATTGGGGGTAGCAACCGCTGCAACAAGCAGGCCACCCCCTTGCCCCATACTCTTACCCACCCCTGTTTTTATTTTTTGTTTTGTTTTTTTTTTGGAAATAGCAGCCCTCCATCCTTCCGCTCTGTGAAGGTGGAACACCAACTACTGGCCACTGGCATCCCGCTCCGTGAACGCCTCTGTGGCTACTGCCGCTCCGTGCAGTGTTTGAATGCTGCTGTGGCTACTGCCGCTCCGTGCAGTGTTTGAATGCCGCTGTGGCTACTGCCGCTCCTTGCAGTGTTTGAATGCCGCTGTGGCTACTGCCGCTCCGTGCAGTGTATGAATGTCTCCACTTTATTCACGCCCTCTAGACTTGATGGATCCACAGTGTTTATCCCATGCCCCTTTGAAGTCATTCACAGTTTTAGACTTCACCACTTCCTCCGGAAGGGCATTCCAGGCATCCACCACCCTTTCCGTGAAGAAATACTTCCTGATATTGGTTCTTAGTCTTCCTCCCTGGAGCCTCAGCTCATGACCTCTGGTTCTGCTGATTTTTTTCTGATGGAAAAGGTTTGTCGATGTCTTTGGATCATTAAAGTTTTTCAAGTATCTGAAAGTCTGAATCATATCACCCCTGCTCCTCCTTTCCTCCAGGGAGTACATATTTAGATTCTTCAATCTCTCCTCGTATGTCATCCTGTGAAGACCCTCCACCTTCCTGGTCGCCCTTCTCTGAACCGCTTCCATCTTGCCCTTGTCTCTTTGTAGATACGGTCTTCAGAACTGAACACAGTACTCCAGGTGTGGCCTCACCAAGGATCTGTACAGGGGGATAATCACTTCCCTTTTCTTACTCGATATTCCTAGTAAGAAAAGGGAAGTGATTATCCCCCTGTACAGATCCTAGGTGAGGCCACACCTGGAGTACTGTGTTCAGTTCTGGAGACCGTATCTACAAAGAGACAAGGACAAGATGGAAGCGGTTCAGAGAAGGGCGACCAGGAAGGTGGAGGGTCTTCACAGGATGACATACGAGGAGAGATTGAAGAATCTAAATATGTACTCCCTGGAGGAAAGGAGGGGCAGGGGTGATATGATTCAGACTTCGAATGGATATTACTTTAATTGATCTGGATGGACGATGGGAGTACAACTACACAGTTTTGCAACAATGTGCATGGACTGCCGTGATTGACAGCAACAAGTATTCAGAAACTGTTTGTAATAAATAGCGTGAGAGGACGTGATAGAGAATACATTCGTGACAGAGAATACATTTGCACAAGATTCATCAGTACACATCTGGAGAGGACGTGATAGAGAACATTTTGCTCCTTTATTTGGGATACTGTCTCCCTGAGCTTCTCACCGAAGAGTTTATCCCCCAAGCAGGTAGGTCAGCCAGTTTTACATGGACATCATCACGAATAGCATTGGCCCACAGCAGACATATCAAGGGCTTCATACACTGACTGCAGCAAATGCAGCAAATTCCCTCTTTCAGGTCATATAGCAGCGCAGGAGTTAGTGGTTTGCCCAACTCTCCCCTGATGAAAGGCTTGAGGCTCTGAATGCATTCATATATGTAGTGGACCATATACAATTGATGCTGGGTTTTCCAGGCCATAAGCATATTCCACTGGAACACTTTTTTGCCAAACTTATCCAGCAATCGGTTATCCTTCCCCGGAGGGGTGTTAGAATGAAGGTGGGCCTTCTTCACCCGCTTCATCACAGACTCAATTATGACCAAATTATGGGGTAGTTGGACAAGCCCATACCCAAGCGACTTCTTCATGCGGAATTTTAAATCAATCTTCCGAGCTGCTATAGGTCCCATGAAGGGCGTACCCAGATTTTTAGCAGTACTGCAACGAGCACTTTGTATGTGGGCAGTGTTGTCGGTTCCGAAGGGATATCCAAATTTTTAGGATAATTAGGGTTTGAAACCTTTTTGACCTCCACTTTAAGTGTAGCTCCCATCTTCTTAACAAAACATGAGTAGGTGAGATGCTATAGTGGAGATGTGCGATTAAGTGGCTCCAGAGCTGGGTCTGAAGGGAGTGCTAGTACAGCTGCTTGGGATTTTCCCTGATGATACAGGAATCAACTAAGTGGGTGAAGGTGACCTTTCATGGGCTTCATGGAGAAGGGATGTGAGGCAAAATTCAAGTTCTTGCCCCCGGATGGTGAGGAGTTGGGATCTAAGCAGGCTGCAGGTGACCATGGAGGTGCTTCCAGTTTTACACCTTCCGGAGTGTTTGGCCGAATGGGATAGCCGGAGGAAGAGTGAGAGGTTCTGGGATTGGAAACAGAGAGAAGAATGTGTGGACTATATCTGTGATCTGGTCCATAACTTGCTGAGAGTAATGTCCCAGAGTCAAGGATGGGGTATCCTCCACAGAGACCAGTATTGGCTCCCCTTTGAAAGATGGGAGAGGCAGAAGAGAACACAAGGGGTCCAGAGTCTGCAAGTGAAGATCTTGTAAAAAAAAGCTATGACACTGCCATGGCACTGGTGATCGGTGGTAGAAGGTACAGAGATGGTCGAGTGGCCATTGGGCCTTAAACATTTTGATGGGTATGCAGCCTGGAGAATTTCTTTCATCAACTCCTCACTCAGATGATACAGTAAGACAGGGAAGTGAAGATCTCCTCCCCTTGAACTGCTTGAGGCTTCAGAGCAAGGTGACAGAGGGAGCAGGTCCTGGTCACTATCGTGGAGATGATAAGAGGCAGTTCATGCAACTGTGCAGTTTCAGTGATTTGCCTGGAAGGCTGTGATACTGTTTTGGGATGCACTGTAGACTTGATGGAAGCGTATACTGTGGGCTTCTGCATTGACTGCTTTGATGAACGCGTTGAATTCTTTGATAGGTGCATCGAGTGTGTCAACTTTAGCGCGGCACACAGCTTCTCGATGTGCATCAGTTCATGGGCCTTTGACGCTTTTGGTGCATCTTGCGTGCTGATCTCTCATGTTTTAGCTTCAATGAGGATGATGACTGGTGGCTCAATGCAAGTTGTGTTGCAGGGTCTTTTGCCTGATGCTGCAGCGACGGTTTTGCCTTTTTAGCTGGTAATGAAGCTGTGTGTGTTGAATGCATCGAGGCCTCTCTGTGCTTTGACTTCAGAGATTGTTCCCATGCTGGTTCTGATGCATCTTGATGTGGAGTTGAGGGCAGTCTTTGTCCCTGACCCAAGCGTCACCACTGCTTGTTGACTTTGGGTGCTCGCAGATGTCAATTGGGCCTGAGGCAGGGTTTGTAATCTCAGGGATTCAATCTCTGTCATCCTGGTTCTCTACGCCCACTGGAACATCCGTCCACAGGGACCACAATTCACCTGATCACAGTCGGGACCCAGGCATAGATAACTCTGTTAATGGCCATCCGTGAGTGACATGATCTGGCTGCAGGAGCAGGCCTTGAAGCCACCAGCCACTCTTTTTGCCATGATTGACTCCACTTTCTTTTTTTTTCTTCCCCACCAGGAAGCAGCACTGAAAAGTGCTGAGGAAAATCAAAAAATAGGGGTGTAATGCCCGAAAAATAGAGTAAAACAAGAGAATACAATCCATGCGGAGTGCAAACAAAAAGAGACTGAGAGGACGCTGACAACATCTGCACATGAGAACTCCTGCACATGCTCAGTGGAGCAAAAGCTCTGATAGCTTTGACAGTTTCCATCCAGTTCCACTGGGGGCACACTCCCACAGATCATGGTTAATTCATCCCTGCTTATCAACCGATAAAAACAATGACATATCAAAATCAAAACTAAACAACATTATGCAAGGTCCCTGCATGCATCCCACTTTCATAAGGAACAGAAATCTTAGCACATTTTTTAGTCTTGAATTAAGGGATTAATTTTCAAAATGTCTACTTTGTATCTTATTCCGGCGTACAGAAAATAATATACGTAGACTTGAAAATAAAATCTAAACATGTTACTTTCCTATCCTGCCCAAAATGCCTCCAAGAACACTTCTCCTTTTAGCCATTAGAAGAGCAATTTTCAATCAACTTATATATGTAAATGGCTTTGAAACTAGTCTTCACAATCACACGCATTAAAGATACTGATTTAAGAGATGAGATCCATGAAGTATTACTAGTTTTGCTGTAGAAATTTCTTTTTTAAACTCTCTCATACTTGGTTTTCCCAATTTTACACATGGAGCTGATGAGATCTGGAAAAGTATTTGTGTAACTTAAGAAATGAAGAATTACCCTTGGGAGAACCTAAACAAGCTTATTTGCAAGATCAGTTTTTCTTAATCAATGCTCCCCAATAGGCTCAGTACAGTGCTAGAGTGCTGCTGGGGAATATTTAAAAAAAACTTTCATTTGATGACTATCAAAAAATAAATCATGGACAAACTGGAGTCCGCATTCAAAGGGTTTGTCCAGCTAACTTTTGGGATAGCCAGATTCCCCCCCACCCCCACTCCCCAGCTTAATTTTATCTGGGTAGTTTATTACCCACTCATAATTTAGCCAGATAAAAAGAGGTGATGCTAGAGGCATTCCTGGGGTATGGCTAAACTTTATGTAGTCAGTGCTGATATTCTGCTCTAGCCAGGTAAAGCTTTACAGATAACTCGGGCCAGCCAAATAGTTGTCCTAAGGTTATCTGGATACCCAATACAAGGCCTGATCTCCCATCCTCCTGCCCTCCAAGAGAAAAAAATATGTAGCAAGAGCCGGATCCTCCCCCTGACAAAATAAGATAAAAATGTAGGGAGTATGCAGGATCCCTCCTTGCACCATGAGAGAAAAATTAGCAGAAGAAGGCCCAAATCCCATCCTCCTGCCCCCAAGACAAAAAAGAAGTGGGCATGTGGGATACTCACTTGCTCCTGCCCACCAAAGACAAGTAGCAGCTGAGCCCTGACCCCGCCCCCCAAATCACCCACCTAAAAAAAAATGCAGGTGAAATCTCCACCCACTTGGAATCCCTAAAAGTGTCCTCAAAGTGGAGCGGGAGGAGAGGTCTTACCTCCTCTCATTCTGATGAACAGTAAGTGTTGGCACAGCCGATTAATTTATTCACTTTATTCCAGAGTGAAGAGACCTTCACTAACAGGAAAGGGATCAAACCCCATTCAGAACTCAAGTCCCACATGCCTGCTAATATTTTATGTTGCAGACGGAAAGGGGAATCCAGCCCTTGCTATATAATGTTTTTCCTGGAGGGCAGAAGGGACGTCTTGGTTTTCTGGATAGCTATTTAGCCAACTTGAGTTATCCAGATAACTTGATCCAAGAGTGATGTGAATAAATTGATAGTAAGTGCTAGTACCTGCCAGTATTACTAGCACTTAATATTGAGTGGAGCAGGAGGAGGTAAGACTTTCTCCTCCTCTTGCTCTGCTTCTGGGAGGGGTCCTGGGGGAGGCCATTGGGTTTTCAGCCTACACTTTCTCGTAGGTGGAGCATGGGAAGGGGGATGGGACTCAGTTTCTACTTATCTCTGGTGAGCAGGAGGGAGTGGGGAACCTATGCACCTGCTATTATTTAATCTTGAGGAGGAGCAGGAAGGTAGGATCTGGCTCTTCTACTGCTAACTTTTTTCTCTTGGGACAGGAGGAAAGAGGGATCTGCACGCCCACTGAAGAGATAATATGACTTAAGATCCAAAGCAGAATGTCAGGGACAAGCAAGCAGAACCCCATCTTTGCAAAGAAAAGCAGCCTGAGACAGTGCTGACACAGCTTGGTATGACTATGTGACAGTTTCTTTCCCAAAGAAACTGGGGGAGGATGGGGCTTGCCAAAGTGGCAGTACCTCCTCCCCCAAAGGGGAAGAAAAGACCTGCAATGTGGCAAGAGACCCTCTACCCATCACAAGGGTATGCATGAGCTTATGAATATTTATCAGCAGAGAAGTATAAGACAGAGGGGGGCAAGGAGGCTGAAAAAAAGAGGTTCCTATCCGGAAAGCAAAGAGGCCCAGCTCCGGAAAGAAAGGAGGTTCAATTTTGGAAAGAAAAGAAGTTTTGTTCCAGAAGAGAAAATGAGAAAAGGAAAGAACCTCCTGGCAGAGTGACCCGAAAGCCAAAAAGGGAGCAGTGAGGCCGGGCATGGACCCCCAGAGGAAGAGGAGTCCCAAATCCCGAACGCAAAAACCGGGAAAAAACCCTGACAGCGAGAACCTGTGCTGAGGTGTCCCTGGAAGCAAGAGGAGGATCTGAAACCAACCAGATCTCCCTGCTTTCCCGAAGGATGAGAACCAGCCCTATCAGCTCTGCCAGCCAAGCCAGAAAGAAAGCCTCTCCCCTGCCACTCTCTCCAGCATTCCAGGTAGAACCAGTTTCTGAGGTGAACAAAGGAATCACCTGAATGTTGAAATCAGGGGTAAATAAGTTAGCCACAGTTATTTAAATCAAAGCAGGCTAAAGTTTATGGCATGTTTTGTTACCAATCACAACTTTTTACCCACACACCACTGTATTCCAGTGTACCAAAATGTGTAAACCACCAAATCAAAAAAGTAGTACCACCGGTCAATTAATAAATGATAGAATATATGCCAGGTATATATGTGGGCCCCTCACTCTAAGGGTCTGTATAGTGACACAGACTCGTATATGGTATGAGCCCAATCTTGGGACGTTAAACTTGGAATAGATGAGTATCAATCTTCCTCCTGTATCTTTATAAGAATTGACTGAGTCTGAAGAATTTTTAATATATAAATATCTAAAAATATCTAAAAAACATGATGTTCAAAATTAAAGTAAGGTGACCCCATACCATATACGAGTCTGTGTCACTATACAGACCCTTAGAGTGAGGGGCCCACATATATATCTGGCATATATTCTATCATTTATTAATTGACCGGTGGTACTACTTTTTTGATTTGATGTTTTGTTACCAGCCATGATACAGAGTTTTCTTTAGGGAAAACTGGTGCTTAGTAGCCAGGATTTAAAGATAGGAATTATTGTTATTTTCTAAATGCTTTGTCCTGCCAAATCTAATAAATAAAAGTCTATTTCCAAAGACATACACATTGTCTTTGCCTGACTTATGATCACAAGGAAGATGGGAGGGCAGCTTAGCAGTGTCTTTTAGCAGACAGACCCCTGCACCCATCTACCCTACACAATGAAAGATGTGATGTCTTGTATACAATTGTGTATGTATTGGACCATATAGAATTGATGGTGTGATATGCAGGATGCTAGCACGGCTCCTTGAAAAACTTTTTTACCAAAGTCATCTAGATGGCAATGGTCTTTGCCTGGTGGAGAATTGGAGTGCAATCTAGTTTCTTGGCCTTTTTAAATGCCAATTCCACTACTACAGATTGATGAGGGAGCTGAACTATTCCACAGCAAGGAGATTTCTGCATTCTGAATTTAAATCCAGATTTCTGAAAGCTGTGATTCCAGAGATGGGAATTTCCTACTTTTTCATTTCCAGTATATCCAGAATAGCATGGGTTGGCAAGGCTGCTGGCTCAGAGGGAATGTCCAAGACAACAGTCCCAAAACTTCCATCTGAGGATCTGAATCCTTACAAATATGGACTAAGAGCCTTCCCTATCTTTTCAATGAAATTTTGAGTATGAGAGATCCTCTGGTGGAGAAGTAAGATCTAGAGGAACTGGGGGTGGATCTGATGGCATTCCAGTAGCTTTCATGGGGAATTTCTTAGGGTGGCTCCCCTGATGAATATGCCAGCAACAACTGAGATGATAAGGGCTGATAGCATGGCTGAAGTGGTAAAGATAAGGGCCAAGTTCTATCTTCCAAGAAGGAAAAATCCTCCGCATATGACGAATTTGAGGGCGTAGTTAAAGATGGAGCCCCTGAAACCACAACCAGTGCCAACTGTGTAACCAATGGATGAGGCTGAAAAGCCAAAACAGAGGCGGTAGTTGAGGAGGAACTGTAGATTATCCTGAAAGTGAGACAAAGATAGAGGAATCCTCTGGCCAGTGTTGTTGAAGGAAAAATTTCCCCTGGAACCAGTACAAAATCTTGTTGCACCACAGGCAGTCTATTGGACACGAGAGGAATAATGGAGCAGACTGGATCAAGAGTCTCAAGGCAGAGCTCTTGGGTGTTGAGAAACTGGGAGTGCTCTCATGATAGGTGATGGAAGATGAAGTGAGTCTTCCAATGTAAATAGCCTAGGTCGAATATACAGCATAGGTAAAGCTGCTAATAGTATGTCAGATTCATCTGGTCTTGCAGAGGTCATATGGCCCTCCTGAGTCATGACAGATGGGACAGGAACTGAAAAATGCTTCTGTTCCTGTACTTTTTCAAGCTGTGGTGAGAAGAAGAATGAGTTGAAGAGGGACAAGAATTCTTTTACATTGATGAATGAACTGAATTCTGATGCATTGATAAGTGCATCATGGACAGAGTGCACCAAGCCATTTTACATCAAGTGTGTTAAAGATGATGCAGATACACTGTGTGTTCCATGCATCAAGTGCTTCAATGCACCAGACTGTGTCGACCGCTCCATTGTGCCATGTGTTATGTTCTCCAGTGTGCCGTACGGCGGAGCTCCAGCGTGACATGTGGGCACTATGATGTATCACATGATTGCATCAATGCTTTGTGAATTTGGCGTTTGGAGGTTCCATTCATCGGATGCTTTGATGCAGTATGTTTCGATACACCATGCATCGCTGGTTGCATCAAGAATTTCTTTTGCGCCAGTATCAAGGTCGATTCCATCGACACATCTCAGTGCTTCTTCAACGCAGCTAATTCTTCAGTTGACTGCTTCTACTTTGCCTTCAATACATGGCAGTTTTCTGTCCGAGGAGTACTTGGTTGGGAAGAAGGGGGTGTTTTGGAAGAGTGATTGGTACAAAGCTACCTGAGGAAGCAGAGAAGGCTGAACGCTGGGAGGAAGACTTGCTGTGACCACCTGGCGCAGACCCTCTATTTTCACTGTGCTTGAACGCTGGGAGCGCAGGGACATCCAACTGCAAGCCGAGCAATTCGACTGGTCATATCCAGTCCCAGGCATTAGTAGCAGAGGTCTTGCCCGTCCATGATGGACATTACCTGACCTCAGCCACATGTTTTGAAGACACTCAATGTGGGTTTCTTCTTGCTGGACATCATGTTCTACAGAGTTCCACATGGTGCTTCTCATGAATTCCTTTCACTATTTTTTTGTTGCACTGAAAAGTGCTGTTCTGTTAAGCTGCTGAAGCAGTGAGGCAACAAAATTGAAATTCTTTGAGAAAATTCTGAGCATAAACTGAAAAATCATCCGTGCTCTAGTTCAGACAAAAAAAAGACTGAGGAGGTTTCGAGGCAACGCTGGCGCGGGAACTCCCACATATACTCAGTAAAGCTTAAAGCTTTACTAGCTTGGCGAGACAAGTCCATTCAGTGCCACTGAATGACAATCATGGCTAATTTAGTCTGCTTATCAATGGAGAAAAGGAATTACAAAGTAACACAAATTACTGAACCTATCTGTAGGGCTCAACACTGCCCCCTGAGTCATTCAGCCATGATAGTCCTGAGTAATGTTTGGCAGTCCATCCCCTCTCTTTTTCAGGGGCAGCAAACTGTCACTTTCATAAACAGTTTTCAACTGTCACTTTCTCAAGTCTGGACAGCAAAGCAATGTCATCAGCTGGCTCTGGCTCTGAAATAACCCCTTCACTGCCAGCTGTTGGTAACTATGGAACTCTGCCACTAGATATCCAGTTCAAAATTGTCAGGGAAAAATGTTCTTAAGTAAAAGGAGTTTTAAATGACAAGAAAATAATATCAACAGTCAAACTCCTGTTTCATCATACCCTCCCACCTCCAAAACTGAAAACAACAAAATAAAATGAACATTTTTTTCACGCCCCTAGTTTCCAACTGATGAGCAGCTTCACCTTGTTGTGCCTTTCTGTATCCACAGGCCTTCTGACATCAGCACATCACACCAGGCAATAAGTTATTTAACTGTTTCCAGTTCTGTGGATGCCAGTAGTAACTTCCTAAATAAGAAAGGTACTGATTCGGGTCAAGCAGCAGCTTCCACTTTCCACTTTTTCCCATTGGAGAAAAGGTTCCAAGTTGGTGACCTGCCATAATCTAGCATAAAATCACCACTGATGGAGTCCAAGATGTTTCTCTGATTTTTAAAGGAAGTCTGGAAAAAATGAAAGGGGAGGAATGGGAATCTGCCAGCCCACCATCCTTCATTGTAGGAGGAAGAAGCAGGAGTTGTGTGTCATACTGTATGTTGTAACTAAATGATTACATATTGAGCATATATTACAGTATATACAGCACAGATCACAGGAAATTTAATCCGGTGCTATGTATTCTTTGAATCCTTTCTGGGATTTTGTTATGCTATCATTTCCTGAAAAGCTATTAGATTTATTTTGCTCTCAGAAATGTCTTTATTCTCTACCTGGTTCCTGGCACGTGCAGCCACTGTAAATTATATTTTAGACACACACACTACTAAGGCAAACAGCAAAGCTGTATGACTTTTTTAATACACACAAAGGCACTCATTTTACTTCAGTTTCAGTTTATTACACGCAAATACTCCTTCTCCATTGCCGGACCTATGTTCTGGAATTTCCTCCCACTCGAAATACGAAAATGTGACTCTCTTAAAAACTTCAAAGGTCTTCTCAAGACCCATTTGTTTAAATCTGCCTATTTTTGAGTTTTATGATTTGAAACAGTATTTTAATTTGCTATTCTTTTATGCTTTTTAATGTAATTTTATGTTTTCTTTTTATTGTCAATTATTTTATGCGTGTTTCATTGTTAACCGCCTGGACCATTCTGTGTTAGGCGGTCTATAAACCTAATAAATGTAAATGTAAATGCAACAAGTTTCTTATGGTAGTAACTGCCACTCCATGCAGGTTACTTCCATGTTTCTATTAAGGGTAGTAAACTGCCGCTCCATGCAGGTTACTCCCATGTTTCTGTTAAGAATAGTAACTGCCTCTCCATGCAGGTTACCCCCAAGCTTTATGTTAAGGGTAATAGTATTTACAATCAAAATCAAGCAGCTATCATACCCATAACAAAATTACTGCTAACAACATTTTTACTGTGTGAGCAGCCCTCTTTATAATTCAGACAATGCTTCTAGAATGTGCTTTGCTTTGGCCATAGAAGCAGTCCGGTCCTTTTTGCTTAATGTCTGCATTTTAGTACCCAAGACCGAAAAAGTCAGGGTCCAAAACTGGATATCATCTGAATCTAATTCCCTTCATTGCTCCCGCCATCGAAGCAGAGAGCAATGTTGCAGCTTCGTCAAAAGCATTAAGACTAACTGGTTAAGGCTAACTGGTTAAGGGTAGTAATCCCCATGCCTTCTATTAAGGATACTAACTGCCACTCTATACAGGTTAACCACATAAACCCTTTTCTTCATTTCCAACTTCTAGCCTTTAGGGATCCACAATGTTTATCCCATGCCCTTTTGTATTTACTGTTTTCGTCCTCACCACCTCTTCCAGAACGGCATTCCAGGCATCCATCACCCTCTACGTGAAGAAATATATTACTGATATTGGTTCTGAGTCATCCCCACTGGAGATTCATTTTGTGATTCCTAGTTGTACACATTCCTTTCCATTAAAACCTTTCAGGATCTGAAGGTCTGTATCATATCTCCCCTGTACCTCCTCTCTTCCAGGGTATATATATTTAGATCCTTCAGCCTCTCCTCATAAGTCTTCTGAAACAGACCCCACATCATTTTGGTTGCCCTTCTTTGAACCACCTATGTCCTGTCTCTATCCTTTTTGAGATACGGGCTCCAGAACTGAACACAGTACTTCAAGAGAGGCCTCACCAAAGACCTGTACAAAGATATTATCACCTCCTTTTTCCTGCTGGTTATTCCACCTTCCATGCAACCAGCATGCTTCTGGCTTTAGCTATCACCTTGTCACATTGCTTCACTGCCTTCAGATTACCAGAGACTATTTCCCCAATCTGTGTACATTATTCTTTCACCTCCAATCATACAGCTCTTTTAGATTACCACATCCCAGATGCATGACTGTGCGCTTCTTCGCATTGAATCCCAGTTGCCAAATCTTCAACCACTCTTCAAGCTTTATTAAATCAATTTTCATTCTCTTTACTCCTTCAGCATGTTCACTCTAGTGCAAATCTTAGTATCATTTGCAAATAGACAAATGTTACCTTCTATCACTTCCATAATGTCACTTACAAAGATATTGAACAGAGATGATTCCAAAACTGATCCTTGTGACACTCCACTTAAATTGGTTCTCTCTTCAGAGTAGGTTTCATTTACCATTACATGCTGTCTCCTGTCAGTCAATCAGTTTGTAATCCACTCTACTACCTTGTGCCCATTCCCAGGCTTCTCATTTTATTCACAAGCTTCCTATGTGGGACCATGTCAAAAGATTTGCTAAAATCCATGAAATCACATCAAGCACTCTTGCTTGATCCAATTCTCTAGTCACCCAATCAAAAAAATCTATCAGATTTGTTTGACAGGGGAGGAAGTGACGTCACCCCACCTTAATGGTCGCTTGACGCGTTGGCTCCTCTACCACCCAGCTTAATCTGATTAATAGCGGTATCATCGGGGCTCATTTTTTCTGCCGGATTCATCCAGAGGCTAGCTTTTGTCAGTGCCATGGCTAATCGAAAGAAATCGGTGGACTTAAAAACCTTCTCGTACGAGGCGGGCGGCTCCCGTTTTGCGGCCCTCAGTGCAGCGGCGGACTCGGGCGATATCATCATGGCGGACGGCACCACGAGGGAGGAGGTGAACGGAGCGGGGGATAGCTCTGCTGATTGTGAGGCCGGTAGGTCTGTTCCGATAACGGAGCCCACGAAAGAGGACTTTAGATTATGGTTCCAGGAAATACAAAGGGATATAAAATCTATTAAATTGGACATGCAGGACGCCTTAACGGAGTTTCGCTCTGAAATGGGTGACTTAGGCCGGAGGGTCGAGGATGTTGAAAATTTAATGGAGGGCCAAGCTATAGAGGTCTCTCGAGCGCGTACGGAGCTGACTGATTTAAAAGCCGCCAAGGAGGAGATACTTTTGAAATTGGAAGATCTCGAAAACAGATCTCGGCGCGCGAATGTGCGCATATGAGGCTTACCTGAAACTGAAAACTATAAAAATGTGGAGCAAGTGGTACAAAATATCTGCTGCGAAATTTTAAAAAATAGCACAGATTCTCGAGTATCCGCTCACAATGATATCCTGATAGATCGGGCGCACAGAGCACTACGAGTCCCCATGGCGAATGCTCCTCGAGATATTATAGCCTGCCTGCACAATTACAGCCTGAAGGACGCCATCATGCAGGCGGCAAGAAAGATGGACGCTATTAAGTGGGATGGTCATTCCTTGGCCATTTATAATGATTTGGCAGCAGCAACTCTTCAGAAGAGACGAGACCTGCGGGCTGTGACTGCCCTTCTTCGGAAAGAAAATGTCCGATATCGATGGATCTATCCGACTGGGCTGGCCTTTACAAAAGATGGAACCACTCACTACATAAAGGCAAAGTGGGAGGCACTGGAGGTACTCGCTGGAGCGGGTCTTGTGTTGGAAGATGGCGATTTGGACTGCCCTAAAGCCTGAGTCAATGCGGCCCCGTTGGCAACGAGTGGGGAAATCTGGAGCGAGACTGAGACGCAAATCAGCAGGACTGGAAACCTCTGCAGAAGGCGTGGACTGAGCCTTGAAGAGCGATGATAGTTCGGATGGGATCCTCTATACTGAGCCAAATCCAGCGGGACATGAGCTGAGCTTGGCATTTTGATTTTGATTGGGATTTTGGTATTTCAAGTTGGTTACCAGGGCTGGTGGTATATCTAGCAAGTTTGGATGTTTATACATACCGTTGATATTTGTTCATGTATTGTAAAGGTTAGCAATGATGCTGGGTGGGGGGAGGGGAGGGGGTGATTTCATTTCTTCTGAGCGGGGGCCTGCCGATGCTTGCACGGCGGGAGCTTCTATGGGGGGAAGGGTTGGGGTTATGCAGGAAGGTATTACCAGGGGAGGGGGGAGGGGGGACTGTTGGGGGGGGGGCGGGATCTCAGGGGGTACACTATTATGCAGTGGTGGGTTACGGTCATTGGTGGGATACCCATTTGGCATGCATTTGAATGGGGCTTGCGCAATATGATACATGATGGTGTGATTAGGGGGATCTATTGGTATGGGGAGGAGAGGCCTGATATTAGATGATGGTTTTAACGGTAGTCTCTATGAATGTGAAAGGCCTCAACCATCCTTCGAAACTAAGGAGTCTGTTTAAGGAAGCAGAAGCGTTAAAAGCCCATATCCTGTTTATACAGGAGACACATCTTCGGAAAAAGCACGAGTATTTGTTAGCATCTCCTAGGTACCCGCAAGTGTACTTGGCCGCTAGCACGCTGCAATCCAAATATTCAGGGGTCGGGATTCTACTTTCTAGGGATCTCTTAGCCCAAGTCGAGTCGATATATAGGGACCCGGTGGGTAGATTTCTTATTGTATCTGTGCATATCCATCAGGTTCTATATATATCTTAGTGACGGTTTATAATCCTAACACCTTACAGAGGGAAGTGCTTGAGAGACTGGACGATCAATTGGTAAAATTTCCTGCCGGGAAACTGATCATCGGCGGGGATTTTAATCTGGTTTGTAACCCCAAACTGGATTGCTCACAAGGGGAGAGGCATTATTCCCGGGTGGACTTGGGTGCCTTACAGAAGTTTCTTCAGAAATGGCAAGTAGTGGATATTTGGCGGGAACAAAATCAGAAGGGAAGGGATTTTTCCTATTATTCCAAAGCCCATGACAGTTACACTCGAATCGACTACTTGTTTATTGATAAGACATTAGCTGGGATGACTACAGTGGCGGATAATGGGAGCATTACATGGTCAGACCATGCCCCCATCAGGTGGACTTTTAAGGGAGCGGGACATGAGATAGGCCGCCGATTTTGGCGATTAAACGATTCTCTTCTTAAGGATAACTCTGTAGAATTGGAAATAAGAACGGCTATACAGGATTATCTCCGCACGAACGATACGGACGGCGTTAGGCCTGTAGTACTTTGAGATTGCCTCAAAGCTGTATTAAGAGGCAAGTTTATTGCCTTAGCAACCCATAAGAAAAAAGAAAAAGGCAAGATAAGGCTGGCCTTACAGACTAAGCTAGCGCAGACAGAACAGGAGCATAAACATATGCCGTCCAGATGTCTTTTGAAAGAATTGGGAGATTTACGATTACAGTTGCAACGGTTGGAGTCTGAGGAGACTGTCCACCAACTAGATCCCTTAAAGCAGAAATATTATGAGCATGGTAATAGGGCTGGGAAGCTCTTAGCACACGCTTTAAAAGTCAGGATTGCACACTCTCAAATTACCAAGATTAAGGCAAAAGATGGATCTATAGTTTTAGATGAGGCGGGAATTGGCACACAATTTAATAATTTTTTTGCTGATCTATATTCCCGAGAAGAATCAGCCACGGACGATGATATTTCCCGATATCTAGAAGGGATTACACTTCCATGTTTGGAGGAACCCTTAACAGGAAAGTATGAATCGCCCTATCTCCTCAGTGGAGGTGTTAGCAGCAATTTCTGAGTTGAAATTAGGAAAGGCCCCAGGTATAGACGGGTATACGTCCTTATTCTATAAAAAATTCCAGGCGGATTTGGTGGTACCCTTGGCTGCCATGTTTAATAGTCTTAATCGGGGAGATCACCTACTGCCTGCTGCCAATGTTGCGGGGATAACTATCTTGCCAAAGCCGGGAAAGGATCCGATGCTTTGCAGCTCATACCGGCCCATTTCACTCATCAATATTGATTTGAAACTATTAGCAAAAATACTGGCCACTCGATTGAAAGGGGTTATAACGACTTTAGTACCAAACGATCAGGCTGGCTTTATGCCTCAGCGAATGGCTAGTGACAATATACGTAAGGTGGTCAATCTGATCCATTATGCTCATAAGGCTCGGATACCTTCTATATTATTCGGGGTCGACGCAGAAAAGGCGTTCGATCGGGTGCACTGGCCTTTTCTTTTTAAAGTTCTTCAGAAAGTTGGCTTGGGAGGGGGGTTCTTACACTGGGTACAAGAATTATATAGGCAACCGGCAGCGTGCAAAAAGGTTAACGGATATTACTCCAATAATTTCGCGGTCCAAAGGGGGACCAGACAAGGGTGCCCTCTGTCTCCGTTGTTATTTGCCCTGTATTTAGAACCATTAGCGGAGACAATTCGGGTCAGCGAGAGTATAAAGGGGATACGGGTTAAAGATCATGAGTATAAGTTAGCATTATATGCTGACGATGTATTGTTTACCCTAGCAGAACCCGCTCAGTCTCTTCAAGGTCTACTACCGGCACTGGAGGAGTTTGGTGGGGTGTCGGGATTTAAAGTAAACAAAGATAAATCCGAGATTCTGCCTATACTTCTGCCCCATTCTCAGCTACCTTGTTTAAAACAGCAATTCCCTTTTACGTGGGCGAAACACTCTGTGAAGTATCTGGGGGTGTAGATTAGCAGTACTTGTACTGATTTATTTGAATTGAATTATCACCCTCAATCGCAGAAAGTGATGGGCGATCTTTATAAGTGGGACAGGCTACACCTCACATGGCTGGGTCGGATCGTGGCCATTAAAATGACCTTTTTGCCTCGCCTAGCCTATTTGTTTCAAACACTGCCCTGTCTGGTTCCACCTAACTATCTAAGGGGGCTACAAACTAAGGTTTTCTCTTTTATTTGGAAAAGGAGGCCACCTCGAGTCGCACGGGGGGTGCTTTACCAGTTTAAAGCAGATGGAGGACTGGGAGTGCCGAATCTGTTGAAATATTATGTGGCCTCCCAACTCAGGGCCATGGTTGATCTACATAATTTACAACAGCTTAAACAATGGGTTCTTATTGAGCGCGATATGACCCCCTCGGTGGTGATTGAGGATATGTTCTGGGGACAGAGGGTCGGTAAATCCGAACTGGCCATTTTACCCACCTGTTTGGCTACAACAGTGATCTTGTGGCAGAGATGGAGGAAATATTTAGTGGGGGACAGGCAGTTCTTATATTCCACCAGGATTAGGGGATGTGTGGATTTCCCGGCTGGGATAGGAGGGAAAGTTTTTCAAACGTGGGCAAGAAGGGGCTTGTGTATACTAGGACATTGGTGGTACGATCAAGGGATGAAATCTTTCGAGGAAGTAGGGCGGGCACACCAGCTTCCCGCACAGGATAAGTTTGCATATATGCAGCTTCGCCATTTCTTGTACTCTAAAGTAGTCCGAACAGATATGTTAAAAGGGAAAACCCTTATTGAAGTGTATTGCGAAAAGGCGCATGTGATGACAGGGGTGATCTCTAAGATCTATAATCTTCTTAATGGGGCTATGACTTCTAAGCCGAAGCATATTAAGGCCTGGGAAGCTGATTTAGGGACTCCCTTTACTGAACAAGAGTGGGATGAATGCTTTATCGCCTGTGCCCGTAGCTCTATAGCGGCGCATTTAGTGGAAAATAGTTATAAAATGCTATTTCGATGGTATATCACACCGAGTAAATTGAAGAGTATGGGGTTACGAGGTGATTCCCTCTGCTGGAGAAATTGTGGTCAGGAGGGTACTTTCTACCACATGTGGTGGCTGTGCCCTGCGATCCAAGCTCTATGGACATCTGTTGAGACCTGGCTGAAGACTCTACTACAACTAGACATTCAGCTTCACCCTAAAGAAATGTTGCTGAGTCTCTTGAATTAACAGGTGCAGCAATCCCATGGTTATTTTATTAGAGCTGTCGCTCTGGCAGTGCGGGGTGAAATAGCTAGACATTGGAAGGAACCTTGCGCTCCTTCCTTCTCTGCGGTACTAAGCCGACTGAAGGGGATTGCTCATATGGAATATCTGACGGCCCTGAGAAGGGACAAACTGGTTAAATACCATAATCGCTGGAAACGCTTTCACCAATGGTCTCAAACCCACACTGCATGAGCATGAAGCGGACGGGGGGGGGGGGCGGGGGGAGCAGAAGGGAGATTATTTGGATATTATATTATATTATTTGAATATAGCACTTGACTGTCTATGTGTCCTTTTGAGACTTCAGTATGGCAGATAATTTGGATGTTGTATATGACACCATAGTTGTACAGTTTGTTGTATTGTCTTACCCGTCTAATAAACAGTAAATTACAAAAAAAAAAAAAGATTTGTTTGACAGGACCTTCACCTGATGAATCCCTTACTGGTTTTAGATAGTTCATTATCCTTTCTTTCAGCAGAGTCTCTGTTAATTTTCCCTTCATTGAGGTGAGGCTTACTGTCCTGTAGTTTCCAGCCTCCTTTCTGTTACCAGTCTTGTGAAGCGGGACCAGAACCTCTTTTCTCTAATCTTTCAGCATCACTCCCCTTTCCAGGGATCTATTGAACAGGTCTTTTAACGAACCCACCAGAACATCTCTGAGTTCCCGTAGTATCCTGGGATATACCTCATCTGGCCCCATGGCCTTGTCCACTTTCAATTTTTCTAGCTCTTCCCATACACTATCCGATTCCCACCAGCAACGGTCCTTTCCAGGGTCTTCTTTAGTGAACACCGAAGTGAAGTATTTGTTTAATATTTCTGCCATTTGTTCATCTTTCTCTACACCTTGCTTCTTGTTACCTTTCAATTTTTCAATTTCACTTCAGGCCTTCTTTCTTTCTTTCTCTGATATAACTGAAAAATGTTTTGTCACCTTGCTTTACCTCTTTGGAAATCCTTTCTTCTGTTGGACCTATTGCTTTCCTGATTTCAAGGCCCTTTTGCATGTATTACAAATATACTGCCTATTAGGTACCTTGGCACACTGATAATCTCCAAAGTCTATGACAGCAATAAACACAATGGAAGATCAGTGATTTCCAACTTCTTTTGCTGATAAATGATAAATTGGGTGAAAATGTTGTTTACAGCCTTTTGATGTTAAATCCTATTGATTTACAGGTTGAAATTAATAAATGTGTGACCTCATACTTTTAGTCAAAATCTTTAGAATTTGTAATAGCCAATTTCTTAATGATTCAGCTCCCTCACCTTTCCCATTAATCAAAACTGAAGAAAGCATATGTTAGGAAGCGCTAGGAGAGCGGTTCCACTTTCCAGGGGATTGTGTGTTTTTGGACCATGGCTCGACCTCAGAGGAACTCCAAAGAGGTGCCAAGGCAGGCGAGAAATGCCCGAGCATGAGCTGGACAGGAGCAAGGCTGGACTGAAGACAGACAATAGAATCCGGAGCAGGAGCAAGGCTGGAACGAAGACAAGGATGACTGAAGGTACTGACCCTCCACCGGACCTGCATGCTTCGGGAAGACCAACAACGCAATGGTGGTCTTTGAATGGTCCTCTGACCATTTCAAGCCCTTTCGGACCTGCCGCTGAGTAACGGCAAGAAGCGGCAGGCCAGAAGGAGGACAGGGGTAAACGAAGGCCTTGGAACATGGAAGGCTCAGACGAAGACTCAAGCTCAGATGTGGATACTTGGACGAAGACTCAGGAACAAGGTACTGAAGACGAGGATTCAGTAACAAGGTACTGAAGACGAGGATTCAGGAATGAGTTACTGGGTTGAGACTGCAACGCAGCGCGCCCTACACAGCCCACCCATGGGGCTGGTCGCAGACCACGCTGGATGCGGGGCAGACTCTAGACGAGATAGTGGAGCAAGTGAGAGGAACATGACCAAGAGACTGTAGAGGCCTGCACCGGGGCGCGCCCTACACAGCCGCCTGTGGCTGGTCACAGACCACGCTGGAGCGGCACAGGTTCATGCAGAATCCAAAACATGGACGGGGCAGGCACAAGGAGGTCCGAGGACTGGGACAAGATTCAGGAGACCAGACCTAGACGGGATTAGGCTTCAAGCAAGGATAACCCTCCGGAGGCTTGTGCTGCTGGTAGGAAGGCAGGCCTTGTGCCATGAGGCGCCCTACTCAGCCCGCCCGTGGGGCTGGTTGCAGACCATGACATAGCATGCCAGGAAAGGTGGCGACGAGGAACCAAGGGTTCAGGACATCAAGACTGGATCACAAAACATCAGGACTGGATTGCGGACGTTAGGAACATCAAGGCTGGATCACAGAACATCAGGAATGGACATCAGGAATGGAAGACGGGCATCAGGATTGGCTCACGGACTTCAGAAACGGAAGACGGACATCTGGACTGGATCACAGACTTCAGGAACGGAAGACGGACATCTGGACTGGATAACTGACTTCAGGAACGAACTCACATGACAGCAGAACATCTGGACATGGAACATCAGGAGCGAAGGCTCAGATGAAGACACAGGAGCTCCAAAAGGAAACACAGGACCTTGAAGAAGCAATGGAACAGAGAAGACTACTGGAGCGAAGGACAGGAACATCCAGGAGCATCTAACTCCTTGCGAAGGCAAAGATGGACTGACACAGGGCCCTTTTTATAGGGCTGAAGCAAGGCAGTTTGGTGATGTCATCATAGAGGGCCGCGGGACCTTTTCCCACAGCTGGCCTTTTAAATGCAGAGCAGAGGTGCACACCCACGTCTAAGGGAAGGTATGTGAGAGGCAGACACAATGGTGGCGTCCTTGCCATGTGGAGGGCCCAGGAAGAGTGGCTTCCTGTTGTGAAGGTGGAGGAAGAAGGCACCAGCAGACGCAGCATCAGCAGAGATGGCTTCCCTGCCATCAGAAGACCCCGGAAGTGGCAAGGACGGCTCCCTTGCCGTCAAAGGAACCCAGGAGCGGCAGCAGTGGCTTTGGCCGTGAAGAGAGGCTCCTGGCACAGGGCAGGAGAAGAATGTGGCCTCCGTACCGCAGAGGACAGTGTCGGTGGCGGACTGCCGCACTGAGAACAGCTGGGAGAGGTAGGGGACCTGCCTGCTTGCGTCGCAGGCAGGTTCACAACAGCATAAGCCTTCTCCCAATTTCTCAAATTTATCTCAGATTTTTCTTATTGTTAAATTGTCAAATTAGTAGTTCCAATTTCTCAACTGAATGAAAAGTCCAATTATTTCATATCTTTCCAGTAGTCTTCAATATTCTCTTTCCCTCTAATCAGCTCCAAGTATGGTACTGATCTTGCTCCTCGCTTTCACAATATGCATCACCTGGGTCTATACTGAAAAGTCTTAGAAAGCATGATCTTCACTCCTTCTCACTAGCAATGGATGGGAATCCATTCCTCCTTGATGATACAGACACTCCTCTGAGTCTTTCTGAGTGAAAGACTATGCACCTCCGGATCCCAGATAGTACTGACACACTGGGCCCTAGTGTTCTCAATCAAATAAGACACAGAAACAATCCTTACAAAAAGGGGAAACTAAATCAGAGAAAGGAAGGGTGGAGAAACTTTCCCTTTCAAGGAATAAAAGTTTCCAAAACTCTGGACCAAAAACATGGTTAAGACATTCTGTTTCCAACTCTGTTTACCCAGGTCTCTATGAGCAAGACTCTCAGACTTCTGTCCCATAAAACAAACAAAAAGAGGGACTGAACAAGCAAGGCTGACCCTCAACTCAGGAAAAATTCAACTAAGAATCCACGCCTTAAGATGGTGAAGGGACTTTTAAAGACTCAAGCACATACCTTCTCTATCTCCCACATGAAGGAGCTCAAACCCCAACCTCTATTCACTAAATTTCTCTATACTTCCCCATGATCTTGGTTCATTCCTTCTGGTAGGAAACAAGGGTTAATTACACTAGTGATGCTTCTGCTCAGTATTTTTGTCAGTGATACTGCAGGGAGTTAAAAGAAAAGGTTTGTCTGCACTAAGATCTGCAACAGAGTGGAGATCCATAAGGAAGAAGGCAAAAAAAAATAGGACACTAAGAAAGTTTGAGAAGCAACTGAGTACTTGAAAACTAAATTTCAATGCAGAAAAATACAGAGTCAGCCATTTAGGGTGCAGAAATCTAAAGGCGCAGTATACGATGGGGAGTCACAGATTGTAGTGTACCAAGAAAGAGAAAGATCTCAGGGTGACAATTTCTGAAGATCTCATGGTAGCAAAACAGTGTGATAAGGTGGTAAGAGGGATGTTAGGGTACATAGCGAAAGGCATAACTAATAGAAAAAAAAGGAAACAATAATGTCTCTATACAGATCATTGGTGAAACATTACCAGGAGGATTGTGTCCAATTATGCAGGCTGTATCACTGAAAGAATAAAGAGTAGAGGTTCAGAGAAAGACTGCCAAAATAGTGCCGGGTCTATACCAAAACTTCTATGAGAGGAGAGGTAAGACAGGGAATATGATAGAAACATTCAGTATCTCAAAGGTATACATAATGCATAAGAGGCAATCTTTTTCACTAGAAAAGAAGCTATAGAATTAGAGGGTACAGTATGAGGCTCCAAGTGGTAGACTCAGGAGTAACAACAGAAATGATTTCTTCATAGAAGGATGGAATCATGGACTGAACTTTCCAGTGCAGGTGGTGGAGTGAATTCAAGAAAGCTTGGGATAAGCACAGAGAATCTCTAGTTGTGAAGAAGTGAGGAGAAAATCAGAGATCAACCGGGCTATATGGCACTGCACCCAGAGTGAAACTGGGCTGTCTAGATGGGTCTTAACGATCGTTTTTTGTCAGCATATTCTATATACCTATTCAGATAGCTTTATTGGTTTGCCAGTTTTACATGTGTGTCAAAGTAATTATATTTTCCTAACAGGAGGATCAGGATATCTGTCATGACATTTTCATTGCTTTGTAGGTGGCAGAAAAAAAAATCTGCAGATAAAGCATTCTCATGATTTACTACATACCGCAGAATGCTAAATTCCACAAAAAAACTCATTTACATTAAAATGTTAGGAAAAATAAATCTGCAATAACACTTTTATAACTAGAGTGATGCATTTGGGCACATGATGAAATGAATTTCTTCTTTTAGCACATCTGCCTCTAAATCCCTTATACGATGTATCATAATTTTTATTTTATCATTGAAGCAAATCTTTATTTTATCAATTACTATTCCTAGCTTAGACTATTTAAATAACTTAAGTTTTACATTTTTTAATCTTCATTTTTCCCTCACTTTTGTAGGACAGTCCCTTCTTCTGTCCCCTTCTCCCCTCCCTATTCTCCCCTAACACAGCCTACATGGATAATGCACATGCCTTCATCCACTAATGCTCCTTCATTCAGCATGGGTTGCTGGAGCAGTGGTCACCATTTTCCCCTCCCTCCTCTAGATTGACTTCATTGCCTCTGCAGTGTACCCAACTCCTGCCAACCCAAGAAAGGAGATATGAACTTATGTTGTCTCTGCAAAGAGCACTGCAACCTGAGACACAGAACCAGCCCTTTATAGGGTTCACAGTCGTCTTATTAGATCAACTTCTGAGAGCTTACACATTGAACTGAAACTCACAACAATGTATTTTTCCTAAAGTGGCACATCATTTTGAAGTGTCTTTTAATATCAGTTCCGCAACTGGAAAGCTTTTCATAGGCTGTTATTGTGAAGCCAGGTTCTATCTAGTAATAGTTTAGAAAAACAAAGAAAATACGTATCTAAAATGCTGGCACTTTGTAGCTAAAAGCTCCATGTGGCTTAGCAGGCCAATAGTCACAACCACAACCAAACTTGAAGTATCTTGTCAGCTTCTAACCTTTGATGCTGATAGTTCAGTATAGAAGGAAGGGAAGAAGCAATGGTACAGTCCTTCAAAGGCAGTAATAGTTTTCAATCCTTGAAAAACTTTAGCTGCCATACAGTACACACTAGCCTTTCAAAAAAACTATTTTTAGCAGATTTTCTAAGATGTTACCGGGCAGCATCTGGCTGCACAGTAATAATTCAGAAAAAGCTTTCCATCCAGGAAACTGTTTGAAAGGGGGCACTTCAAAATAAAGTACCTTTTTAAAGATAATTATACACAATTTACCACCATATAGTGATGTCTTTTCCTTTTTATATTTTCTTCTTCAAATTTCCATTTATAAAACAAAGCTTTGTTCAGAAACACCATGAGTGCTAACAAAGATAAAAGGCATATAGTATGCAAACAATCTTGCTTGCACTCATTATAATGTTCAACAAAATAATGGGGAAGAAGCATTTAGAGGAGGAAAAGAACAATAAGAAAAGAAGAAAAGGCATTAGCAAAGAGTATAAACCCAGTCCAAATTTAATTATACAATTGTATCTGCTCAAAGCTCTAAAGATGTTAGGGTTCACTTCTTGACCTTCCATCAATAAATAACCTGAACTGCTCAGGAAGGAAAAACACAAAAGAATCTACATTTAATTTCACAATACACCTGCAGGGATATCTAAGAAGGAAGGAAGCACCCGAAGTTAAAACTTCTTGGTGCATTCCTAGAAAACCCTTCCTTCTTCCTTGCTTTAGCCAAATCTGGGTACATTCAAACTATCCCTCCCCAGAAAGTCTCACTCATATGTAGGAAATATTTTTTCATAATGAAACTTAAATCTTGATTATATATAAAAGATACTAATAATGTAGATCTCTCAATAATTTTGCACGTAGAAGACTCCATAAAAGTGGTAAGATTCCCAGGAACCGCAGAAGTCAAGGTAACCAGCGCTTGGACAGCATTTGATTTAAAGGAAAGGAAATAAAACGAATTGAAAGAAGGAATTTGCTCAACAGGAATCTGCAGAATAAGAATCAAATATTTACATAATGTAAATTTGGGAAGTCCATCCATAACTCTGGGAAAATTAGTCAATCTCAAATTCAAATGATGAAGTTGATTCTCCATGATTTCAACTCTCCTAGTAAGGAAAGCTGTTCGCTAATGGAAACGGCATTTACTTCTCTGATATCTTGAATATCTCCTTCCACAACTTGAATCATCTGTAAATGTTCCTGCGAAATATGCTGTTGATTCAAAGCCCGTTGAATATAAGACCCTTGATTCAAAGCCAGCAGGTCCACCCTCCGAGAGACAGCCTGGACATTTAGGGAAAAAGCCGAAAGGGACTGGGCTAAATTAGCCGTTAAGCCCCATAGAGCTTGGAGAGTCACCACCGCTAGCTTGGTGAAACAAAAAGATTGGGAAAACAACGATGACTCACCCTCGATGGAGGCTGAAACAGACCATGGGCCAAGGGCAGAATCCAGCTGCCCTACACCGGCCCCTTTTTAAATCTCCACACCAAAAACCACGGCTACATCCTCTGAAGAGTCAGGTCTCAACACATTGGCATCACCAGCAGCTCCATGCAGGCACTCAAAATGACATCATCATCACATGCCCGAGGTTGATCAGCAATTTCCAGCTCTGGTCCTGGCGGCGGTGGTCGAACATCCAGCAAGCTGAGAGATATCTCCCTGGGTGAAAGCGAAACTCCTCTTCCCGCTTCACCAATGGGGCTCAATGCCCAATCCGGCTAGGACATGGGGGTTGCAAACTCCACGACCGAATGCTGGTCGGAGGGTACAGAGGCCATGGTAGGAAAGACTCTAACCTTCGCTTTCCTCTTAGGCGACATCTTAATGGAGGAAAAAGAAAAAAATAAAGAAACAGAGAGGCCAGTGTTTGGAGCCGCGTCTAGCTCTGTGCCGCCATCTTGCTCCCGTGATGTCTTTTCTGAAGATGCCTTGGAATGAGCCTGAATTAGAAAAGTATCAAGCTCCATAAGGTTGAACAGAATGGAGACTTGCATTGCAACTATGCTCCAGATAAGGTTTCCAGGTAATGGAAAGTCTCCAGATTCTCATAAGGGGATTATTCCTTCGTTAAAATAAAAATAAACAAAGAAAAAATCATTCTAGAAAGAAAGTACTTATCACAACTGGTCAACCTTGCTTGCAAAATGAGCATATACAATTTCTGCAAACTTAATAGTAAGCAGACGTGAGACTTTCCCAGTGAGTTCTGCTTTGCTGCTCAGTAGTTGCGATGGAGAAGGTACAGAGAAGGGCAACCAAAATGATAAATGGGATGGAACAGCTCCCCTATGAGGAAAGGCTGAAGAGGTTAGGGCTGTTCAGCTTGGAGAAGAGACGGCTGAGGGGGGATATGATAGAGGTCTTTAAGATCATGAGAGGTCTTGAACAAGTAGATGTGACTTGGTTATTTACACTTTCGAATAATAGAAGGACTAGGGAGCATTCCATGAAGTTAGCAAGTAACACATTTAAGACTAATCGGAGAAAATTCTTTTTCACTCAACGCACAATAAAGCTCTGGAATTTGTTGCCAGAGGAGGTGGTTAGTGCAGTTAGTGTAGCTGGGTTAAAAAAAGGTTTGGATAAGTTCTTGGAGAAGAAGTCCATTAATGGCTATTAATCAATTATACTTAGGGGTAGATCTTAAAAACATACACGCGCGCGAACAAAAGTATGCTGGATTTTATAAGATACGCGCGTAGCCGCGCCTATCTTATAAAATCTGGGGTCGGCACGCGCAAGGGGGTGCACATTTATGCAACCTGCGCGCGCCGAGCCCGGCGCGAGTTGCCTGTTCCCTCCAAGGCCGCTCCGAAATTGGAGCGGCCTCGGATGGAACTTTCCTTCGCCCTTCCCCCACCTTCCCCCACCTTCCCCTCCCTAACCCACCCCCCCCCGGCCCTATCTAAACCCCCCCCCTCCACCTTTGTTGCCAGATTTACGCCTGCTCAAAGCAGGCGTAAATCTGCGCGCGCCAACGGGCTGCTGGCGCGCCATCACCCGATCCAGGGGCTGGTCCGGAGGCCTTGACCATGCCCCCGGGCCGGCACCACGCCCCCGGGCCCGCCCCCGAAACATCGAGTCACGCCCCCGACACGCCCCTTTTACGAAGCCCCGGGACATATGCGCGTCCTATGCAAAATAGGAGCACCGGCGCGCGAGGGCCCTGCGCGCATAAATCCGGCCGGATTTAAGCGCGCAGGGCATTTAAAATCCGCCCCTTAGTGAATAGCCACTGCTATTAATTGCATCAGTAACATGGGTTCTTCTTAGTGTTTGGGTAATTGCCAGGTTCTTGTGGCCTGGTTTTGGCCTTTGTTGGAAACAGGATGCTGGGCTTGATGGACCCTTGGTCTGACCCAGCATGGCAATTTTTTATGTTCTTATGTTCAGTAAAGAATCAGGCTTCCCTTGGGTTTTTTTTTTTGGAAGGTAGAGTATTGTAAAAACCTTGCCTTGGAAATCTGGCTTTTAATTTATAGACCCGATGATTCATTAACTTAGAAGCCAGTAAGGTGACCATGCCAGACAGCTATTTGGAAAGGTCAAGCTAATATGCTATCCTGAATTAGAAAAGTGTCTCATCAGAAATCTGGATACTTGTGAATAGCCAGTAATGAACATCAGCATCCCAAAAATTCAAAACATTTGATAAATGTGATAGCCAGGAAGATATTCTAATCACTAAAATAAGGTATAAAAAATGTTTCATTCAGAGGCAAATTTTCAAACTGTCTACATTGGGAAAAAGTTCACGGGTACTTTCAGACTGAAACACATCATCTGTACAAAGTACTCACAGATATTTCTACCTGCCTGGATGGGCCATTTTGGTCCCAACTGCCATCATTTACTATGGGGCGGATTTTAAGAGCCCTGCTCGCCGGTAAGTCTATTTTACATAGGCCTACCGGCGCGCGCAGAGCCCCGGGACTCGCGTAAGTCCCGGGGTTTTCGGAGGGGGCGTGTCGGGGGGCAGGCCCGAACCGCGCGGCATTTTCGGGGCGTAAATCCCCCAACAAAGGTAAGGGGGGGGTTTAGACAGGGCCGGGTGGGTGGGTTAGGTAGGGGAAGGGAGGGGAAGGTGAGGGGAGGGCAAAGGAAAGTTCCCTTCGAGGCCGCTCCGATTTCGGAGCGGCCTCGGAGGGAACGGAGGTAGGTTGCGTGGCTCGGCGCGCGCCGGCTATACGAAATCGATAGCCTTGCGCGCGCCGATCCCGGATTTCAGCGGATACGCGCGGCTACGCGCGTATCTACTAAAATCCCGCGTACTTTTGTTTGCGCCTGGAGCGCCAACAAAAGTACGCCTATTCGCGGTTTTTGAAAATCTACCCCTATGTGAGTAGATTTTCTTTGAAAAATAATGCAGCATTTGCAAGAGTTTAATAGTTGATGACGGGAGGCCTAAGAGAAGGGAATTGCAGTAGTCCAGTTTAGAGAGAATGGTCATTTGCAAAACTAGGCGGAAGTCCTGGGTGTGGAGGAGGGGCTTAAGTTTTTTGAGGACATGGAGTTTGTAGAAGCCCCGCTTTAGTAGAGACTTAGGGGCGGATTTTAAGAGCCCTGCTCGCCTAAATCCGCCCAAATCCGGGCGGATTTAGGCGAGCAGGGCCCTGCGCGCCGGTAAGCCTATTTTACATAGGCCTACCGGCGCGCGCAGAGCCCCGGGACTCGCGTAAGTCCCGGGGTTTTCGGAGGGGGCGTGTCGGGGGGCGGGCCCGAACTGCGCGGCGTTTTCGGGGTGTGTCAGGAGCGTTCCGGGGGCGGGCCCGAGGGCGTGGCCGCGCCCTCCGGACCCGCCCCCAGATCACGTCCCGGCACACTAGCGGCCCGCTGGCGCGCGGGGATTTACTTCTCCCTCCGGGAGGCGTAAATCCCCCAACAAAGGTAAGGGGGGGGTTTAGACAGGGCCGGGCGGGTGGGTTAGGTAGGGGAAGGGAGGGGAAGGTGAGGGGAGGGCAAAGGAAAGTTCCCTACGAGGCCGCTCCGATTTCGGAGCGGCCTCGGAGGGAACGGAGGTAGGCTGCACGGCTCGGCGCGCGCCGGCTATACGAAATCGATAGCCTTGCGCGCGCCGATCCCGGATTTCAGCGGCTACGCGCGTATCTACTGAAATCCAGCGTACTTTTGTTTGCGCCTGGAGCGCCAACAAAAGTACGCCTATTCGCGGTTTTTGAAAATCTACCCCTTAATGTGGGGTTTGAAATTTAGGCATTGATCTACTGAGATGCCTAGGTCTCTTATGGAGTGCAGTGGGGTAAGGGCTGAGGCAGAGTTATGAGGGGTGGATTTAGATGTATGTTCCGGTTGCTTAGAGATGATGAGGATTTCTGTAAACACATCTTATGTTTAAAAATGCAGCACAGAGATCATGCATACGTCTAAAACCCAAAATAAACCCTCTTATAGAAACATAGAAACATAGAAATGACGGCAGAAGAAGACCAAACGGCCCATCCAGTCTGCCCAGCAAGCTTCACATTTTTTTTCTCTTACTTATCTGTTTCTCTTAGCTCTTTGGTTCTATTTCCCTTCCACCCCCACCATTAATGTAGAGAGCAGTGATGGAGCTGCAACCAAGTGAAATATCAAGCTTGATTAGTTATGGGTAGTAGGGGATCATCAGCTCCAAATCACTAACATATGACTAGCTTTATTATAACATCAACAACTGGAATTGGGTGACAGAAACACACTGAGCATGTTCTGACTATGATGTACTTGGCAAAGGGGGGCAATTTCTGCTTAAATACCCATGCAGATGTTTAGTTAAATACAACAATGAAAAATACATTTTCACAGACCCGGACCAACTTAAAGGGCTCTTGGGTTTATAATTAAAGCATCCGACATAAATATTAAGCTGGGGCAGTTCATAGTGATACCTTTTTTTTTTTTTTAATATTGGGCCAGATTTTTAAATCTTACGCGCGCGGGGTACATTTGTGCGCGCTACCCGGTGCGCATAAAAGTACACCCGATTTTATAACATGAGCGCGCTGCCACGCGCGTGTTATAAAATCCGGGGTCAGCACGCGCAAGGGGGTGTGCACTTGTGCACCTTGCGCGGGCCGAGCCCGAGGGGAGCCCCAATGGCTTTCCCTGTTCCCTCCGAGGCCGCTCCGAAATCAGAGCGGCCTCAGAGGGAACTCTTCTTTCGGTCTCCCCCACCGTCCCCTCCCTTCCCCTATCTAACCCCCCCCCCCTCCCCAGCACTACCTAAATCCCCCCCACCTTATTTTATTTTTTACGCCTGCCTCTTGCAGGCGTGTCTTGCGCCGGCGCGAACCTCCAGCACCGTCACTGTGCCGGAGGACTCGGGACTGCCCCCCGATCGGTGCAACACCCACGACCCTGCCTCAGCCCACCCCACCCTGCCCACGCCCCGCCCTTTTTCAAAGCCCCGGAACATACGCGCATCCCGGGGCTTGTGCGCGCCGCCGAGCCTATGCAAAATAGGCTTGGCACGCGCAGGGGTAGGTTTTCGGGGATTACACATGTAATCCTTTGAAAATCTACCCCATTACTTTTTGATCATTCATAGTTTCAATGTCTCTCCCCCCAATTTCCTTTTGTTAAATTTGGTGGCTGTATAATTTTTCTTTTCCTTTGAAATATGTTAAATGTTTTACCGAATGATTATTTGCTGTATGCACCAAAAATTGCTGGAACAAGAAAGTTCTTGTAGATAATGTTAAAATGCAATAAAAATAAAATTTAAAAAAAAATGTATTTAAGTGTGGTGTTTCAGAAAACCCCATGTTTATGTTTTTAAAATCCTAATAACTTAGATATACAACAGCCTGCAAATGTATGCAGGCTGTTATAAAATTACCTCTTAAACGGGCAATTTTCAAAACTGTGTAGATTGGTGCAAAGTCTGAGCATTCTTTCCCATTGAAAACTGCCTAGGGTAATGAACACATAGGGGTAGGTGTTAAAAGAACGGTAACATGGAATAGTTACTCAACATAAGAAAGTGCCATACTGGGTCAGACCAAGGGTCCATCAAGCCCAGCATCCTGTTTCCAACAGTGGCCAATCCAGGCCACAAGAACCTGGCAAGTACCCAAACACTAAGGGGCAGATTTTAAGAGCCCTGCTCGCCTAAATCCGCCCAAAACCGGGCGGATTTAGGCGAGCAGGGCCCTGCGCGCCGGTGAGCCTATTTTACATAGGCCTACCGGTGCGCGCAGAGCCCCGGGACTCGCGTAAGTCCCGGGGTTCTCCGAGGGGGGCGTGTCGGGGGCGTGTCAGGGGCATGTCGGGGGCGGGCCCGGTCGTCGCGGCGTTTCGGGGGCGTGTCGGCAGCGTTTTGGGGGCGGGTACGGGGTGTGGCTACGGCCCAGGGCGGTCCAGGGGCGTGGCTGCGCCCTCCGTACCCGCCCCCAGGTCGCTGCCCGGCGCGCAGGAGGCCCGCTCGCGCGCGGGGATTTACTCCTCCCTCCGGGAGGCGTAAATCCCCGGAGAAAGGTAAGGGGGAGGTATAGACAGGGCTGGGCGGGTGGGTTAGGTAGAGGAAGGGAGGGGAAGGTGAGGGGAGGGCGTTAGAGGATTCCCTCCAAGGCCGCTCCGATTTCGGAGCGGCCTTGGAGGGAATGGGGGTAGGCTGCGCGGCTCGGCGCGCGCCGGCTATACAAAATCCATAGCCTTGCGCGCGCCGATCCAGGTTTTTAGCAGATACGGGTAGCAGAGAATGCTACCCTGGAGGTTCTGGATTTAAGCTTTCTACCTAAGAGCCTAAATTTGGCTTTCAGAACCTCCCTCCCACATTTTTCTATGTCGTTGGTGCCCACATGTACCACGACAGCCGGCTCTTCCCCAGCACTGTCTAAAATCCTATCTAGGTGACGCGTGAGGTCCGCCACCTTCACACCAGGTAGGCATGTTACCAGGCGATGCTCACGCCCACCACCCAGCTATCTACATTCCTAATAATCGAATCACCAACTATGATGGCCGACCTAACCCTTCCCTCCTGGGCAGTAGGCCTTGGGGAGATATCCTCGGTGCGAAAGGACAATGCATCACCTGGAGAGCAGGTCCTTGCTACAGGATCCTTTCCTGCTGCACCTGGTTGGTGCTCTCCCATCATGAGACCTTCTTCCTCCAAGGCAGCACCAGGGCTGCCAGTCTGAAGTTGGGACTTGGCTACTATGTCCCGGAAGGTCTCATCTATATACCTCTCTGTCTGCCTCAGCTCCCCCAGGTCTGCCACTCTAGCCTCCAGAGATCGGACTCGTTCTCTGAGAGCCAGGAGCTCTTTGCATCGCATGCACTTGTACAACTTCTCACCGGTGGGTAAAAAATCATACATGTGACACTCTATGCAAAAGACTGGGAAGCCCCCCTCTTGCTACTGGACTGCTGCCTTCATCTCAATTTTGATCAGTTCCTAGTTAAGTTTTAGGTTGCTATGGGAATAGGAATGTGTCTAACGTCCTTTAAATGTATTAGTGAATTCACTATGTGTCTGGTAGTGGCCTACCAGGGTCTGATCAAATTCTCAATAAAGTTTTTGTTGATGTTTTGTTTTGTTTTGGGTTTTTTTTTTGTGGAAGTGGCACCTGCCTATAAATGCACGCGCACATGTATGCCTGATTTTATAAAATACGGGGTCGGTGCGCACAAGGGGGTATACAATTGTGCACCTTGCACGCGCCGAGCCCGCTCCGACCCGCTCTGCCTTCCCCTGTTCCCTCCCAGGTTGCTCCGAAATCAGAGCGGCCTCGGAGGGAACTTCCCTACCCTCCCCACCCCACCCCACCTTCCCTTCCCCCCACCCTTTCCCCCTACCTTTGATGACTTCTTTTTTTTATTTCAAAACTTACTTCAACCCAGGAGCTGAAGTAAGTTGCGCGCTGGCCGACTGCCGGCACGCGATCTCTGACACAGTGGCAAATGGCTGCTGTGTCAGAGGTCTCTGGCCCCACCTCCTCCCTGCCCCCCACCCCAGACCACCCATGCCCCGCCCCCTTTGGCGAGCCCCAGGACTTACAAGCGTCCTGGAGCTTTACGCACTTCGCCGGGCCTTTTTAAAATCCTCCGGATTTACACGTGTAACCTTTTGAAAATCCAGCCCCTGTTCTATTATCAGTTATACTGTAAAGCCCTGTTGGCTTTACAGTGTACCGGCATTTCTTAACGAATGTCGGTATATAAAAAACTTTAAATAAATAAATAAATAAATAAATATCCACTCCCCTTCAATAACAAAAATCCCCATAGATAAAGCATTGCCCTTCACCCAGCTCATCTCTACCCCCCCCTTCCAAAGTAATAAAGTTCCCTGGTGTCTAATCCCCCCTCCCCGCCAACCACTCCCAACCACAAAATGTAGAACCTTGATGGTCTGGGGAGGGGGCAGTTGGACCAACCCCTCCCCCTAACCCCCAGTACCTTGATAAAGAGTCTGATAGCTCACTGGGGGGCCAGGGGGGCCCCTAGCCCTGGGCCCATTTGGTGCCATTTTTCAAAATGCCTCCCACCCACCCTTGCCCCATCACGTGATCAGACCACATGGCTTAGGTCCAATTCCCAGACCTTGCCCTAAAGGGGCGGTGCTATTTTGAAAAATGGCACCAACTGGGCCCAGGGCTAGGGGGTGCCCCGGGCCCCCAGTGAGCTCTCAAAGTCCTTTTATCAAGGTACCTGGGGTTAGGAAGAGATGTGAGTGTCCATCTGCTTCCCCCAGAACACCAGGGTTCTACTTTTTGGGTTTGGGAGTGAGGGTGGGGGTAGGGGACACTAGACGGCAGGGGTCCGATATTGAAAGCACTTTCAGCACGCAATAGCCAGATAAATAGAACTTATCCAGCTATGTCTTATTTGGCTGGATAGTGGGCAGGCAATGGGCAGATCAGGGTGGCGCTACTTAGACGGATAACTCATGCAGCTAAATAGCGATATTTAGCCTTAGTCGGATAAGTTATGCAGGTAAGTTATATCTAACGCATATGTGGACCAAGATTGTGTGATAGCATCTGGGGCAGGGGTCAGGAACCAATGGCTCGCGAGCCAGATGTGGCTCTTTTGATGGCTGCATCTGGCTCGCAGACAAATCTTTAATAAAAAAGTAAAAATCTAACAAAACCCCCCCACCCTCCTGACGCCCCCCAAGACCTCCAAAAATCAATTTACTACAACCCCCCACCCTCCTGACCCCCCCCCAAGACCTGCCAAAAGTCCCTGGTGGTCCAGCGGGGGTCCAGGAGTGGTCCGGGAGCGATCTCATGGACTTGGGCTGTCGGCTGCCAGTAGTCAAAATGGCGCCGACGGCCCTTTGCCCTCACTATGTCACTGGGGTCGACCAATGGCGGCGGTAGCTCCTGTGACATAGTAAGGGCAAAGGGCCGTCGGCTGCCAGTAATCAAAGTGGCGTCGATGGCCCTTTGCCCTTACTATGTCACAGGGGCTACCGCTGCCATTGGTCGACTCCAGTGACATAGTGAGGGCAAAGGGCCGTCAGCGCCATTTTGACTATTGGCAGCCGACAGCCCAAGTCCAGGAGATCGCTCCCGGACCGCTCCTGGACCCCCGCTGGACCACCAGGGTCTTTTGGCAGGTCTTGGGGGGGTCAGGAGGGTGGGGGGTTTGTAGTAAATTAATTTTGGAGGTCTTGGGGGGCGTCAGGAGGGTGGGGGGTTTTGTTAGATTTTTACTTTTTTATTAAAGATTTGTATGCGAGCCCTGGACCCCCGCTGGACCACGAGGGACTTTTGGCAGGTCTTGGGGGGGGGGGGGGTCAGGAGGGTGGGGGATTGTAGTAAATTAATTTTGGATGTATTGGGGGGCATCAGGAGGGTGGGGGGTTTTGTTAGATTTTTACTTTTTTATTAAAGATTTGTCTGCGAGCCCTGGACCACCGCTGGACCACCCAGGGACTTTTGGCAGGTCTTGGGGGGGGGGTCAGGAGGGTGGGGGGGTTGAGGTAAATTAATTTGGCAGGTCTTGGGGGGCATCAGGAGAGTAGGGGGTTGTAGTAAATTAATTTGGTAGGTCTTGTATGGCTCTCACGGAATTACATTTTAAAATATGTGGCGTTCATGGCTCTCTCAGCCAAAAAGGTTCCCGACCCCTGATCTGGGGGAACCTCATATGAATGCCTTCAAAAGGCTAATGATGCCTTGCGGGCTAATGCAACTTCAACCCCACAGCTGTGGATGTTGAATGTGTTATAATCATTGGTACCCCCACAGCGTGTGATGCTTTAGTAATTTATCAAGCTATCACTTGTAGCAGGTAATGTTCACTGTTATAACCAGTGGCGTAGCCACGGGTGGGCCTGGGTGGGCAGCTGCCCACCCAATTTAGACCCTGGCCCACCCAACTGACACCAGAACCACAAGGCTGTCGCTGGATCCCATCCCCGCGACAGTGAAGAGGAGAACCCATGCTTGGCACGCCATCACGGCTCACGTGGGGAAGCGGTCCTACAACCATATGGCCGACCGATCTTCCTGTTTGGGGGGGAGGGGGGAGGAGGAGAGCGGAAGCGCCGCGCACAGTTTCCGCTTCCTCCCCCCAGAGCAGGAAGATCAGCTGGCCTCTCCTGCTGCCACTGGCCTCCTACGTACAGCCGACCGATCTTCCTGTTGGGGGGGGAGGGAGAAGAGCGGAAGCGCTGCGCACAGCTTCCGCTCCCCCCCCCCAGCAGGAAGATCGGTCGGCCGTATGGCTTGAAGATAGCAGGAGGCCAGTGGCAGCAGGAGAGGCCAGCTGATCTTCCTGCTCTAGGGGGAGGAAGCGGAAACTGTGCGCGGCGCTTCCGCTCTCCTCCCCCCTCCCCCCCCAAACAGGAAGATCGGTCGGCCATACGGCCCGAAGATAGCAGGAGGCCAGTGGCAGCAGGAGAGGCAGCTGATCTTCCTGCTCTGGGGGGAGGAAGCGGAAACTGTGCGCAGCGCTTCCGCTCTCCTCCCCCCCCCCCCCAAACAGGAAGATCGGTCGGCCATACGGCCCAAAGACAGCAGGAGGCCAGTGGCAGCAGGAGAGGCAGCTGATCTTCCTGCTCTGGGGGGAGGAAGCGGAAACTGTGCACAGGCTTGACTGTGTATGTGAGGATGAGAATGGGAGCCTTGTTGTGTGTGTGTGGGTGAAAATCGGACCCTGGGTGGGTATGGGAGTGAGAATGGAGTCTTGAATGTGTGTGGGTGATAATGGAAGCTTGAATATGTGGGTGATAATGGAAGCTTGAATATGTGGGTGAGGATGGAAGCTTGAATGTGTGTGTATATATGGGTGAGGATAGAAGCTTGAATGTGGGTATATATGGGTGAGAATGGGAGCCTGGGTTTGTGTGTGTGGGTGAGAATGGAAGCTTGAATATGTGGGTGAGAATGGAAGCTTGAATATGTGGGTGAGGATGGAAGCTTGAATGTGTATATATATGGGTGAGAATGGGAGCCTGGGTTTGTGTGTGTGGGTGAGAATGGAAGCTTGAATGTGTGGGTAAGAATGGGTGCTTGAAAGTGTGTATGTGTGGGTGAGAATGGGACCTTAAATGTGTGTATGTGTGGGTGAGAATGGGAGAATGGGTTTGTGTGTGTGTGGATGAGAATGGGTGCCTGGATGTGCGTCTGTGTGTGCATAAGAATATAAGCCTGGGGAGGGGTGAGAAAGTGAGAGCTTGTATGTGTGTCTGCAGAGAATGTGAGCTTGGGCGGGGGGGGGGAGAGCATATGAGAGTGAGAGCCTGAGTGTGTGAGGGAGTCTGTGAGAGAAAGCATTTATGTATATATGTGTGTGTGTGTGGAAGGGAAGAAGACAGTAGTAGAAAAGACACTGAAGAGGAATTAGGAAATGAGCGACAAGGGAAAAAATGGGAAAGAGAGACCAGGACCAACTGATTAGAAAAATACAAAGATCAGACAACAAAGGTAAAAAATAAATAAATATATATATATATAGAGAGAGAGAGAGAGAGATGTTAGCAATTTAAATATGTCATCTTTGGGAATGTGCATTCTTATATTTTTGTATTTTGCTCTTTCTTAAGTATTCCACTGTTCAGACATTTTAGTTTCTCAGGCTTTCTATTTTGGCTTTATCTACATGTTTCTGTTTCTAATTTATAGTCTCTTATTTCTATATTAGGTAAGGGTCGGTCTCAGTTTTGCCTGTTTGTGACAGAAATGAGTATTTCTAGCATATAGTTTCTCTGTAGTAGTAGTCCAGCCTGTTCTGTTATTCCCGTAGGTGATGTATTAATGTTCTAGGGCCTGGTGTAGTATTTGCATTGCTGCTTTTTCATAAGGTTGCTGTTTGAATCCTGAGAGTCAGTGCTGTGACTGTATGGCAAGGTTCTAGATGCCTCTTTCTTTGCAAGAGTTTGTTACTTCACAAAATAGCAGTGGAGGGTTATTTTTTGCTGAGATTACACCAGAATTTGAATTTTTTTTTTCATGTTACTTGTAATGTGAATTGCCCTAGCTCTGCGTTGCACCTGTTCTGATGATTAATTATAATTTATTGTATTTATGAAGATTTCTGGGTTTCTGCAAAGATGGTTCATGAAAGAATACATTAATTTTTGTTTTATTATATGATTGGATTTGATTGTTTTCTATACTTGAAATAATTGAAGTAAATTATTTAAAGTTTCATACATGACACATAATGGCTGTTGCAAACTACTTAGAAAGCCATTCTAGGGTGCAGTATATGGCATTATTTATCAGTAAGAAAACAACTAGTAGACCTGCATGCCTTGTGCCCACCTATGTTAACCTTGTGCCCACCCAAAAAATCAATTCTGGCTACGCCACTGGTTATAACGCCAAGATCAAAATATTTTCATGCTGACTGTGTATCAATCCCGACACTGCAATGTTTCGAAAAGTAATCCTTCATCAGGGAATCACTTACAAGCATGATGTCGGTACACAGTCTGTACACAAGAGTGGTGGATACAAGGAACAGCCTCCCCGTGGAGGTGGTGGCGAGAAGGGCAGGAATGCTAAGAATTGAAGAGCTAGCAGCTGGTGCGGATGGGCAGGGCCACATGGTCTCTTTCTGCCATCATGTTTCTAGGTTGATATGTTATGATGCATTTCAACCGAAGAAAACAGGAATTCTAACAATGGGGCCAAGGTAATAACGTGTGCTAACGTTAGCGTGGGTTTTTACTCCCGTCTCAGCGCATTTTTCTGGTGTAAGTTAATTCTGGTATGTAACTGTGGTTCCAACCCCTATGAAACAGTTTTATGGTTGTGCTTCTTTCAGCATTGAAGAAAAAGTCTGAAGTAAATTGGTAAGACGGTTGTACGGTTTATGTATCTTTCAGTAATAAATAAAGAAAAATGTAAGAAAATATTAGTAACCCTTGTTTGTTTATTTTTACTGTTCTCTCTCCAGGAGATGAAAGGCAGACACTCCTCCCCAGGTCCCCGCTGCCAAGAACTTATAATGTGGTCCCGGCACAAGGAAGTTTGCCCAGCCCTGCTCCTCTCTCTTCCCCAGGTCTCCTCCTCTCTTACCCCACTTCAGTCCTTTTCACTTGGCCCATACACTCCATTCCACACCATGGCCTTCTTATAACCCTCCCTTAGCCTCTATCGTCCCCTTCATCTCACCCCTCCACTATTTCCTCCTCACTCTCATCCCCCCATCTCCTAGCTGTAACATTTTCCCTCCCCTCCAACTCTTCTCTCACAACAGCCAAGTTGGTTTCCAATCAACTCCCTAGGTCCTCTCACATTTTTTCAAGTTCCTTTTCTCATTCTTCAGAGCTGTTATAACACTCAAATCTCTATGGCATATGATCCCTCCTTTCAAACAATTCATTTCTATTAAAAAAAAAATAAAAATAAAAAAGCCCTCTCAGTGGTCAGTTGCTGGATTTTCCTTTATCCCCCAGGCCAAAGCTGGATAACAGTTGTTGAGATGAGATGCTAGGCCCACTCTCACAGGACCTTGCATGGGTTTCTGTGTTAACAGGAAGACCTGCATGGAGAGGACTGGAGCTATTTGTATTGCATCAGGGTTTTCTGTAGTGGGTGAGGAGAGGGTAGCCAGGGCAATCTCCAGCAGCTCAACCGTCCTTCCCTTCCTGGGTACTCCTAAGCCAGAGGATGATCTGCAAGTGCCAACTGCATAAATATTATAAGTCAGCACCGGCCCATTGAGGCATTGCAAGCTCACAGGTGCCACAGCAACTCCAGCCCCTCTCACGCAGGGCTTCCTGTTAACACAAAAAATCCATGCAAGGGTCTGAGAGTGTGTCCTGGCTCAGAGAACACATGCTGATTCCTACTACTAGTATTACTGTTGTGTTAAAACTTCAGCATTGTCTGAATTATCAGGAAGGCTGCTCACCATGTAAAATTGTTGCAGTAATTTGGTTACGACAGTTGCTTGGTCTTGCTTATAAGTACACTATTCTTAATATAAGACATGGGGTAACCTGTAAGGCGTGGCAGTTGCTGCCATGGGAAGCTTGCTGGGCAGAATGAATGGACTATTTGCTCTTTTTTCTGCCGACAATACTATGTTACTATGTAATATTACTTTTCTGCAATTTTGTCTTTGTCCACTCATTAGTCACAAACATTGAAGCTCATCCTGCAATTTAGGGAGAGCCTTAATGATACTGTTGAAAACATTCCAAAAATAAATGTATGTAGGACGCTAGTACAGCATAATTAGTAATTTACACCGAGGAAGAATATTTTTGAAGAAACTGAAAATATTTTCATAGAATATGAAATAGCTTTAAGAACAAGGGTACAAGATGTGAATTTCAGTGCATGAAAGAGCAGGAAAAATTGTATAAAGAATTTTCCTGGTTTTTTATTATAATGATGGCATTAATAAAACAGCATTCGCCGACTGTCTCTCCCCTTGGCTTGATAGTCACATGAAGACAATAATGAAGTAAACAAGCTTCTTTCCCCTCCTACTCCTTCTTGACATACTTGAAGTCATGCTTCCCACACACAGCTGTCACTACCATGAATGTTTCAAACATTCCATCTGGGCATGACATACCTTGCTTACTTCCATCCAACAAACACACACATCCCACACAAAACAGCACACTAGAATGCTAAACTGTTTATCAAATGTCTAATGTTAGATTCCACAGCTAGGACCTGATGCAGAGTCTTCAATGACACCTCCGGGGATCTTAAGGAGAGAGTCCTCGGTTTCCCTATGTTTTATGTTTCATTCTTTTTTAAATTTATACCCCACTCTTCTTACAAAGACTCAGAGCGGCTTCCAAGAATAATAATAATAGTATAACAAAATATTATACAGTAATAGCAATACAATAATAACATACAATAAAATTATAACATTTCCAAAGCAAAATATTATTGTATTATAAAATGGGAGTAATTTTATGTTCTCTCTCTGCGTTAGAATGCACGGTTTTACCTGTGGCAATGGCTTTGATTACTGCACGCCCCATCTTTCATGTGTATCTTATTGTGCATTCTAACATAGACAGAGAACATATTACTGTATTTTAAAATGGGTTTAATTTTATGTTTAGGAAATGTTGTGATTTTACTGTTTGAGCTTTTTGAAAACTGCCCATCCTCAATGTGGGTAAAGTACATGCTTTGTTCCATCATAGTTTTACCCGCATAAAGCAGAGACATCCCAAGAGGTGAGGCTAGGGAGAGGAAGGCAACCACTTGCATAGTTTTGGATTTTCAAAACTATGTGCATTATTTTGCCCAGAAATAGTACTTGCAGATAAAATCATTTCCTGCGGCAATAATCAAAGCAAAAGTGCGCATGTACTTTTATTTTGATTACTGTACAAATACAGGCAGTTTAATTATTGCCCTCTAAGATGTCAAAACTTAAAAAGTAAGGTCTGTTATATGCACACAGTTTCTGTCTGTACTAAAAATAATTTCAGCCTGCTGATGTCACACTGCTAGCTCCTCCTACTCAGCCACGGACCCTAACCACACGATATACTATCCTGCTCAAGCTTACACCCTGCTGATATCACAATGCAAGCTCTTCCCACTCATTCAGTGTCCACCCCCACAACTACGGTCGAAGCTTACTGGGGGATTACTCCTGCTATTCAGGAGGATAAGATTGGCTGAAAATGAGAAAAACAGAAATGGGACTCATTTTCACGATGACATGTAGTTAGGATAACTCCCAAATTTTTACTAAATTCAGCAGTATCTGTCATTTAGGATAACCCATAATTGCATGATGACATGCCACATTTAGTAAGCATCTTCCTAGCTTGTCTCTATCTTTGGCAGTTTTTATAATTTTACTTTATATTGTGGCCACATCCGTTTTTATGACTTACCTTCTCTGATCCTAGTCTTACTTGTATTCACACTTTGGATATATTATGAAGATGTTATCACTGCTTTCTGATGGTAAACAGATTATTAGGATGTTAGTCCTCACATATGGGTGACATCACAGGATGGAGCCCTGTACGGAAAATTTTTCTGTCAAAGTTTCTACAAAGCTTTGACTGACACTGGCACATTGAGTGCACTGAGCATGCTCAGCCTGCAATTATCCCTGTGACCACAGATGTCTCCCTCAGTCTCATCTTATAGCTAAAAGTGCAGGCGAAACTAAAATAAAAGTAAAAACGTATACAGACCCAACTCCGCGGGGTGACAGGTGGGTTTCATGAGGACTAACATCCTGCTCTCCTGTGAGAACACCTGTTACAGGTAAGCAACATTTGCTATATCTTGAGAAACAGACCAATTTGGGCCCTCAGATACCAGAACTGAGAACTATTGCTCTTCATTTAATTTCTTTCTTCTTAATCTTCAGCTTCCACCTTTTAATTAAATAAATGGTCATGTTGTCAGAACACTAAAACAATAGGTGTGCTCATTTTCTTTTTTTTTCCATCCTCATTCGTTACATACACTTTTTAGGGGCTTCTCCTATTTAGTAATATACTTCTGATATACTGTTTACCATCAGAAAGCAGTGCTAACATCGTCATAATATATCCAAAGTGTGAATACAAGTAAGAGGTAAGCAACACTTGCTTTCTCACAGGACAAGCAGGATGGTAGTCCTCACATACGGGTGTGCACCGAGCTGAGGATGCCCGAGAGTGCACCAAATGCACCCAAGACACGCAAAAGGCGCAATGACGGGGGTGGAATTTGGAACGGAGGACATCCTGAAACCCTTAACGGGTTGGTGGAAGGATGTTGGATAGTTAAACTGAAAAGAATAGGAGTAGAAGGACTGGCCAAACATGGAGCATGCCGGCTAGTCGTATCTAAGCAATAATGGCTGTGAAGGTATGGAGAGAGCTCCAGGTCGCAGCCTGATAAATATGTACAAGCAGCACCGGCTGAAGGTAAGTTATGGAGGCTGGGACGGACGGAAAAGAGTGTAGTTACACAAAGTGTTGTAGTGAAATGCCTGCTTGTTGGTGGGAAAAAGAGATACAGACTGTCAATTAGGAGGAATAGGTCTGTTTGCCCACTGGAACTCGCAGCTTGGCTCTTGCCACAGAAGGAAAGAGTTAGGTGGAATTCCTATGGAATGTAGTGCGATCTAGATAGAATGCAAGTGCACTATTACTGTCCAAGGAGTGGAAAAACCCTCTCGCTTTGGTGAGAGAGAGGTGTTGGGAAAAGTGGGCAGAGTATATTCTGAGTAAGGTGAGATGCAACGTCTACCTTAAGAAGGATATGAAGTTGAAAACGTAAAACCACTCGGTCACGGAGAAATGCAGGGCCGGGTGAGTATGTAACAAGGTGTGTAACTCACTGACCCTGTTGGTAGAAGTGATGTCTATGAGGGAAAGAGTTCCCCATGACAGACTGTTAAGTGAGAGGAATGGAAAGGCTCGAACGGAGGACGTATGAGTCTTGTAAGTACGAATTACATGTCCCATTCCGTGACTAGTGAAAACAGAGGCGGCTTGATCAGTGGATAATCCATGATAAGCTGACTCAGAAGGGGTTGACCGTTAATCGGGTATCCCCACTCCCAAGTGGTACGCCAATTGGAACCGAGGTGTACCCATGTGAAGGATGTCTGGGGAGCAGAATCCGAGGTGTACCCATGTGAAGGATGTCTGGGGAGCAGAATCCGAGGAAGTAAGAAAAAAGAGTAGAAAAAAGAAAAAGGGTAAACCCTCTTGTAAGCGTCATGTGGTAAATCATGCCATTTTGAATGGTAGCATTTGGGTGTGGAAGGGTTTTTGTGACGCTACCAGTACCCGAGAACATCAGTGAGTCTATGATATGAGACTGACTTGTGAGAAGGCGATTTGGTTACTGGTGTGATGTATGGAGCATACTGGTCTCGGCCAAGACGTGGGTCTGAGGAAAAGTGAATCTCATCCCGTTTCAGCATTAGAAGAGTGCTGGCTATGAGAGGCAGCGGAAGAGACACATATAAAAGGGCCTTGATGGAACAAAGGCGCCTATGGGAACGCATTGGAAACATGTGTAGGGAGGAGAATCCATGCACCATATAGTTCGATGCGGACGCAGAGGGCAAGTTAGGTTGACCTCGGCGCTAGAAGATTTCTCTCGCTACACATGTAGTCCGAGACCATTCAAGAGGATGGAAACCTATATGAAGAAGGTCTGTTAGTGCGTTCAGTAAGTCTGTCAGATAAGTGGCCCGGGGATGCATGGAGCGAGCAAGGGCCAAGGGTAAAGCTGTGGAGCTTCCTAGCAGAGCAGCTAGTGTGTTGGAAAAGCACATTGTCCCTATGCTGTCTGCTGTATGCACAAAGATATGTTGCAGAGGCAGTATTGGAAGGCATAAGGGCATAACTCATGGCTACAATCTCCTGGAAGTTCATGTGAAACTGTGCCTGGAGCGGAATAGATGCACATTGGGTTGAGAAGATGTTAGGTCAAACTTTACAACCCTGAGTAAATGCGAGCATTAGCAGGTGCAGACTAGGGTTTGGTTCTAGATCTGCAATACGGATGAGGGATGAAAGCGGTTGAACAGCTTAGACCCACTGATAATAAAATTTCACTGAACTTAACCCATAGCAATTTTGGATCTATGAGGAAAGTGCATAGTGAAAAAAAAACCATGGCCCCACAATGAAAGAATTGAGGGACTGAAGTTATGGAATATGCGTGCAGGGACATATAGGAATTTGTTAGAATGTCTGCGCAGTTGCTGGACAGGAAGGTCATTGTGACTGTGGTGTCCAGAAGTGTTCTATAAGGGATTTATGGCAGTAACAGCAATCCCAGGTAGTAGATTTATAGTGAGTAATGAAGAAGTTAGAGCTCCTTGCTTGGATTGACTGTGGTTATGCAGCTGTCCATGCAAGGAAAAGCGTGAATGATGTTGTACTCCGTAGAGAAACAGCAGTCACCGATAGTGATTTAATGAAATACCCCAGTTGCCGGAGCTGTGCAACCAGCAGAGCTTGGGATTGTAATATTGTGACTCACCATGAAGCACATAGAAAGATTAGAGGCAATCTACTTAATGGGATATGGAAGCATGGTGACGAGAGATATCATTTTACCTGTGCCTTCTGAAGAAAGTTGGTATTTCTGAGGTCCAGGATGGGCGGAGAGTAACTACTTTCTGTTGAAAGAAAGAATAGTGAGGACTTCCGGCGATGACGAGCAGGAGGCGGAAGTGAACGGGGAAAGCTCCGTGACTTCGCTCCCCTGAATCTGAAAGAAAACCCTGTTATTCCTACTTGTTTTTGCTGCTTCTGCCGTGGAGGGGCTGTCGGAAGAGTTGCTGTGGCTCGGCAAGGAGAGGAGCCCTGCGGGTAATGCGCCGATCGAGCGCCCGTAATAAGCCTGACCGCCGACCGCATAGACCGCGTGCTGTCAAAATGGCCGCGGCAGCACGTTCTGAGGAGCCTCTGCTCGCCTCCGTCACTGAGGAGGCACTGCAAAAAATCTCCCAGCGCGTTACTGAGGCGCTGGACGGCCGCCTATATAAACTACAAACCGCGATGGAGGATATAAAGTCCGCGGTTGAAGGCCATGCCAAGCGGCTGGACACGGCGGAGGGAACTATCTCGGATCTGGGGGACCGCCTGGCGACCTCCGAGCGTGCTGTGGCGGACCTCCAAGGCCGGCAACGAGAGCTCCTTGCCAAGCTGGAAGAGCAAGAGGACAGAGGGCGCCGCAACAATTTAAAAATCATTGGCCTCCCTGAAGAGGTGAAAGAGGGGGAGCTTAAGGACTTTGTAGAGCAGTGGCTTCCCCAGCAGGTGGGCCTCCTCCTTACTGGCGAACGGTTGCGGTGCGAGAGGGTGCACCGTGTGGGCCCTGTGCGGGAAGGGATGGGGCGACCGAGACCGGTAATGGCACGGATCCTTAACTGGGATCACAAGACTCGGCTCCTGCGGTCGTATCGCCTGAAGCAGGAGGTACTGTATAATGGCCATAAGCTGCTGTTGTTTAATGACTTTTCGGCTGCCACCGCAGCGCAGCGGAAAACTATGGCCCCGGCTTGCTCGGCGCTCCACAAGAGGGGCATCCGTTTCGCCTTGCTCTACCCAGCGAAGTTGCGTGTCCAGCACGATAATAAAACCTTCTTCTTCAACTCCAAGGAGGAGGCGGAGGGGTTCTTGGCGGGCCTTCCTCACCAGGCTGTAGAATGATCCCAGGCTTATTATTTCCTAAGCCTTCTGGACGCGGAGGTGGCAACTTGTAATACTCCTAATATTGCGCCTGGTACTCAGTACATGGAAGGGGACTTGCTTTCCTTGATTGGGCTGCGGAGGCTGGCGCTCCCACTTTTCTTCTATTGCTCTTGGACAGTCTCTGGCGCCCGGACCTTCAGTTTCCGTGGCGTTGGCCGTCCCTGAAGAACTCTGGTTTAGGTTTTGCCTGGGAGGATTTCTTTCCGGGCTCCTCATTCTTACCTGGATTCTCTTAGTCATTGCATTGTTATGTTACATGTTTGAAGTTCTGTACTGCTGTTTTGGGGCCTGTGCTCTTCTCTGGTTAGAGGCGGCATCAGCTGGGGAGTGGGGAGGGAGGATGGAGAAGGGAGATGAGGGTTTCTGGTGTAGCATCTGTGGGGCTTGTTTGCTTGAGCCCCATAGAGCCTGGGGGGGATGGGGGGTTAGTGTGTGGGGTATGGATGTGGTGTCTGGTTGTGGGAATGTTTGTCTGTAGGCAGGGGAAGGGGGGGGAGACGACCAATGGGCTTTTTCTTCCTGAGGTTTTACTTGTGCTTGGGGCATGGTCTGATTTTCTTTCTCCAGAGCCTAGGCTGGGAGGCCCTGGGGGATTTTCTGTAGCAGTGATGCGGGGTCTCGTGGGACCCCAATTCCCGATTTTACTGTTGTTTCTCTCTGATGGCGCAGCTTAAAATTGTTACTATGAATGTGGATGGAATGCACTCCCCAGTTAAACGGACCAAATTATATACGCTGTTTAAACGTATGAAAACGCAGGTTGCGCTCTTACAGGAAACGCATTTGGGGGATGGGGAGCATGCCAAACTGTGTCGGGATTGGGTGGGCCAATCTTATTATTCGTCTTATAATCGATGGCAGAGGGGAGTGGCCATCCTTATTCATAAGAATTTGCCGTTTCAACTTGAACGTCTCTGTCAGGATGAGGAGGGACGGTACGTTCTTGTGGCGGGCACTCTATATCACCAGCGTATTGTTTTCTGTACTGTTTATGCCCCTAATGTGTACTCCCATGGTTTTTTTGTTTCTCTGATTAACCTCCTGGCCGATTTTTCGGATTATAGTCTAGTTGTGGGGGGTGATTTTAATATTGTCGCTAGTCGCCAGCTCGATAATGCGCCCCCTAAACTGGCCTCTCGGACCGAGAGTAAGGAGGGCATTAACCTTTTGTGTCAGGAATTAAGGCTGCTGGATATCTGGCGGATATTGCATCCGCAGGATCGGGACTTCACTTTTTTCTCCCACCCGCATAAGGTGTATTCCAGGCTGGACTATTTGCTGGTTTCAGACCAGTGCTTCTCAAAGATAACAGACGCTACCATAGGGACTATCTCCCTGTCAGATCACGCACCGGTGACGATGACTCTCCATTGGGGACTGGGGACCCGGCCCCCGCACTCCTGGCGCCTGCGACCTGACCTTTATTTAGACAAAGAATTTCATGGGTTCTTGCAGGGGTGTTGGAAAGAGTATATTGCGCACAACACGACCCCGGAGGTAACACCCTCGATAGTGTGGGAGGCTGGGAAGGCGGTCATGCGTGGGGCAGTCATCGCTTACGTGGCAAGGAAAAATCGCCGCTGTAATGCCGAGATTTTACGGCTCACAGGAGTTCTCAAAAATGCACAAAGTGCTCATATGGGGGTCCTATCTGATGCTAATAAGGCATGCTTAGACCGGGCGAGGGAGGCTTTAAACAGCCTGCTGCACCAACGGGCCTCCAAGTCCCTTCGTTATTATCGCTACCAGTTGTATAAATACGGCAATCGAGCTAGTCGGCTTATGTCCCATCTAATTCGCCCTAGAGGGCAGCGGCCCTCGGTTGTGGGAATACGAGATAAGCATGGGGTACATCAGACCACCTCTGCTGGTATAACGGCCCGATTTTTAGAATATTATACCAACTTATATGCCTCAAAACCTATGAATACAGAAGTGGCGGACTTGCTGTTCAGTGAGCTCCCCTGGCCTCAACTCACCCCAGATCACTTGGAGGTGGTGAATCGCCCTATTACTAACCAGGAAATTTATGCCGCTATTCAGAAGCTTAAGCTTGGCAAAGCAGCGGGGCAGGATGGGCTGGGGTCTGAATATTATAAAATTCTCAATTTTGGGGTACTCACTCCTTTACAGGCTTATTTTGCTGATTTGTTGCATACTGGCGCTTTGTCAATGGCCTCTAATCAATCGGTCATCGTAGTCCTGCCTAAGCCCGGGAAGGACCCCTTAGAGGTGGGATCTTACCGTCCTATTTCGTTGCTAAATGTGGACGTCAAAATTCTGGCCTCTGTCCTAGCAGCCCGACTATCTGCTATCCTGCCAACTATTATTCATGAGGATCAGACTGGGTTTATAGTGGGACGCCAGGGGGTGCGTAATGTTAGGCGTCTCTTGGCGGCTTTAAGTTACCAACCTGACGCAGAAGCACTGATCTTAAGCCTGGACGCTGAAAAAGCGTTTGACTCACTCTCCTGGGAGTATATGTTCTGGGCTTTACAGAAGTATGGCTTTTCTGGTGCTTATTTACAATGGCTGCAAATACTTTACCAAAACCCTAGTGCCACTATTCTGCTCAATGGGATGCCAACTATGGCTTTTTCTATCTATAGTGGAGTACGCCAGGGATGCCCTCTCTCCCCTTTACTATTTGTCATGGCACTGGAGCCTTTGGCTATCTGCCTTAGGCGGGAGCGCGCTATCAGTGGGCTTAGTGTGAATGGGCACCCACTTAAAATAGCTTTATTTGCAGATGACCTTCTCCTCTTTGTTGGGAAGCCCAGATCTAGTGTGCCCGCTATTATCGAACTGTTTGACCGCTTCCGCTTAGTGGCGGGTCTTAAAATTAACTATGATAAATCGGAGGCTTTAGCCTTAAACTCGCACCTTCCAGCTACCTGGGGAGGGGTATTTCCCTTTCGATGGGCCCCCGGCAAACTTAGGTATTTGGGGGTTTGGATCCCGCGGGACCTACGTCAGTTATACTCTTTAAATATCTCCCCATGTGTGGCTAATTTTCAGGCTCAATTAGACCTGTGGAAGTTGTTGCCGCTTTCCCTTTTTGGCAGAGGCGCCCTAGTCAAAATGGTGCTGGTGCCTAAACTTCTTTATCTCTTACATATGCTCCCCTGCTGGTTGACAGTGGCGGATGTACGCCGTTTGCGCTCCAGCATCCAACGTTTTTTGTGGCGGGGAAGGCGTGCACGCCTCGCTTATACGACTCTGGAACACCCGCGGGAGCGTGGGGGGCTGAATTTGCCGGATTTCCGGCTCTATAACGTAGCCTGTCAAATGAGGTTTGTAGGAGAGTGGCTGACTGGGTCCTATCGCTACTGTGAGGGGGGGCTGCTGGGACGTATGTCAACACCGGGCTCTCCCTTGACCCTTATTCAAATGCGGGGGGCACAACGCCGTACTGTTGATTACCCTACAGTATTACTAACACCCTGCGTAAGAGCATGGCGATGGATACGTAACCTCCATCGCTTATCTGGGGTGAGGTCCTTATTGCTTCCCTTTTTGACTAATGTGGAATTTCTTCCAGGTCGTGACTGCAGCTCGGTGTTTCGCTTTTGGGCGGAGCGTGGGGTGCTGTTTGCGTTTCATATGTACGATCCTGACTCCCGTGCCATACTGGACTTTGCAACGCTGGCGCGCACCTTTCGGCTGCCCTCTACACATTTCTACGCTTTTCTTCAAGCCCGCCATTATTTGACTGCTTTTGCCTGGAGACGCCCTATGGTGGAAGCTGAGCTTAAGTTTGCTAATTCCATCTTTGATACTGCTTATTTGAGGAACACCATTACGGGCTGGAAGACACTTGGTCAGAAGCTGGGTGATGCTATCCCTCTTAACCGTGTGGCGACCCGGTGGTCGGGTGTTCTGGGTTCCACCATCACGGAGAGGCAGATGTCGAGTTGGTTTCAGGACCTTTATAAATTGCTGCCTGATCTGAGTCTACGGGAGCTTCAGTTTAAACTTTTACATCGTCTTTATTATGATGATGTTAGTCGCTTTAAGATGAAGTTGACGACATCTCCCACTTGTATTACCTGTGGAACCGCGGAGGGCACGCTGCTTCATCGGCTGATTGCCTGCCCACTACTCCGACCTTTTTGGCAGGCTGTGCTGACTGTGGTTGGCACTTGCATAGGTGTCTCTCTCCGGCTCACTGGGATGCTGTTACTTACTTGTGCCTCACCACGCCTTTTGCCTGGCAGCCGTTCTAAGGCTCGCTTTGAGAGGGTGGCTGTTTTGCTGGCGTGTCGCACCATTCTGGCTGGTTGGACGGAACCCCGGACTGTGCCTACGATTGATGCTTGGTTCCACAGAATGGCCTCTCTTGCACAGTTGGAAAAATTGGATTTTTTGGCCGGCAAGAGGCGTCCGGACAAACTCTACTGTGACTGCTGGGACATTTGTTTTAATGCCTTCCCTAAGTCTTTACAGGCTGAATTGCGCCTCAATGGTTTTACACTGCATTGGTCGTCTAAGGAGGGGGGGAAAGGGAGGGGGGGTGCTAGGGTGTGAATGTGGAGTGACTGTGGTGCTGTGGGGCTTGGGGCAGGGTACAGGGAGGGAGGTAATGGGGAGAAAAAGGAAAATTAGGGGAGGCTGGTACAATGGGACTCTGGCTCAACGCTGTTCTTACTGTTGTTGCAGTTTACCTGTTTTGTATGGTTCTTTAATTGATTGGGCGATGTTACCGCCCTCCTGTTAATAAAAAGTATTTTGACAAAAAAAAAAAAAAAAAAAAAAAAGAAAGAATAGTGAAATTAAAACTCCCCAACGCCCCCTCCCTCCTGCACTTTGTAGCGTCCGGGGGAGTGTACCGTGAATCTTGGTACAGAGTGGGGTGGCCGCTCTGACATCCGGCAAGTTGAGAGACCCAGAGGTGTCCAACTGGCGGGGCTGATGTAACCTGGATATCATGTAACCTCCCAAGGGAGCGTGAGCGGTAAAGTCTTACCCACATTTCTGTGTGCTGTACAAGAAAACATCAAGACCTGTCGCCAGGTTTCGAGATGGACTTGCACTTGAGGCAGTATTTGCTGGATCTCTTGTTTAGCAGATCAGCAAATCCATCTGGAATCGATAATCGAAAATCATCGTTGGCATCGGAAAAAATGATGCCGGCATCGACGGAGTCAATGACCGCATCCATAGGAACATCGAAGACATCGATGGAAATGACGTGGGCGTCGACAGCATCGATGTATGGAGGCGGGTGCCAACAGCATTGGTGCCATGGCCACGGGCATCGACGGCATGGCCACGGGCATCGACGTCATCGATGAGATTGACTTGGGCACCAATGGCATCGATGGTACCAGCATGGATATCGATGGCACCAACATGGGCACCGATGGCATCGACATGGGCACCGATGCCATCGATGGAATCGACCCGGGAATCGATGCCACCGATGGAATCGACCTGGGCATCGATGGAACCGACGATGGCATCGATGGAAGTGTCCTGGGCATCGATGACATCGATAAAATAAACGATGGCATCGATGGAAATGACCCTGGCATCGATGGAAGTGCCCCGGGTGATGATGGCATCAACCCAAGTAACGATGGCACCAACGACACAAGGGTGTGGATCGATGGCATCCATCTGAGCAATGACGGCATCAATGAAACCCAGGGAAAAATCAGTGCCATGGATGAAAAAATGGATGGCACTGATAGAATCGATGCAGGGAACGATGGCATCAATGTACTGCGGGGGAGGGGTATCGATGGCATCGAAGAATGCAGGAAGATCTGGAAGGGAGTACCGACGGTAGCGATGGGGGCATCGACTGCGCGAGGGTACCGAGAAAATTGAAGGACCTGGATCCGACAGAGGCCCTGGCAGCAATGGAAACCGTGGAAGTCTGTGTCCCACTAGCGCTAATAACCAGGCAGAGTGTCACAGAGGGACACTCGCAGGCTATGTGTGGCTAACTATGAAAACATAGGGAGAGGGAAGGCCGCAGTCGGTTGGCAGGCCAGGGAGGTGACAGAAACCGACTGAAAAACAGGGCATAGTACTCACCGAGCGTCGAATAAATGTACGCGAAGGGAGACCCGTGCAGGGAAAAAGTGTTTGTGAAGGAAAAGTTTAAGTGTTTCTGTAAGGAAAAAGTGTTAGAATTTCTCACAGAGCTCCTAACCGCTATGTTTACTGCAGAGCGGAGAAAAGAAGACTGAGGGAGATACCTGTGGTCACAGGGATAATTGCAGGCTGAGCATGCTCAGTGCACTCAGTGAGCCAGTGTCAGTCAAAACTTTATAGAAACTTTGACAGAAAAGTTTTCCGTACAGGGCTCCATCCTGTGATGTCACCCATATGTGAGGACTACCATCCTGCTTGTCCTGTGAAAACCACAATGATTACGCATGAAACAAACCTGGTTTAATAACCATTTTCGTATTACTGATTAAAAATGAGACCTATGTAGAGGCCATGAGAACTGGAGTAGAGAGAAAGCAGGGACTTACCTGTCACAGGTGTTCTCCAAGGACAGACGTAAGATGGTTCTTGTAAGCCGGTGACATCATCCAGTGGAGCTTGGCATGGAACTTCTATGTCAAAGTTTCTAGAACTTTGACTGTATCTCAGTGAGCATGCCCAGTATGCCTACATGCATTAACATGGAGACCCATTTAGTCTTAAACCTTAGCATATATAACTGAAGCCAACTCTAAGGGGAGGTGGGCAGGTTTCCTTCTGTCCTCAGAGAACCCCAGTTACAGGTAAGCAACTCTGCTTTCTCCAAGAACAAGCAGGATGTCAGTCCTCACAAGTTGGGAATCCCTAGCTACGAATGGCCCAAACAAAAAAAGGGAAAAAGAAGTGCCAACAGGCACAACTGTATTTTTTTTTGGGGGGGGGGGGGCAACAAGTCTTTTTTCATTTTATACTTATCCAATTAGGAGCAGCCATAACAAAAAACAACTGGTTCAAGGAAAGAATGGAGTTGGGTTCTACAATTCAAACAAATTCCACAGGACAGATTGGCCAAATCTACTGTCAAATTGTTCATCCCTGTCCAAACAATAATGAGCTGTGAATGTCTGGAGAAAACTCTGCGTCGCAGCTTTGCAGATCCCTACCATGGGAACCAATCACAGGTGTGTCGCCAATGCTGCCACGGCTCGGACAGAGTGAGCTTTGACATGGCCCACCAGACTGAGGCCCACCTGGGCATAACAGAAGGATGTACAATCTGCTAGCCAATTAGATAAAGTCTGTTTGCCAATGGCAAAACCAAGTTTCTTGGTGTCAAAAGAAACAAAAAGCTGGGTGAACTTTCTATGGGTTTCAGTCTCCTCCAGGTAGGAGGCCAGACTGTCTTGTAGTCCAGATTGTGCATTGCTTGTTCACCTTGGTGGACATGTGACCTGGGAAAAATTGTTGAAAGGACAATTGACTGGTTAATATGGAATTCCAACACCACTTTAGGCAAGAACTTGGGTGTGCAGAAACACTCTATCATGCGAAAATCTTGTAAAAGGTGGATACTAGAACCTGGAGCTCACTGACTCTGCTCTGAAGTGACCACCACCAAAAATATGACCTTCCATGTCAGGTATTTCAGGGGACAGGAGCGCAGTTGCTCAAAGAGAGCTTTCACAACCTCCTTAAGATCCCAGGACACAAACAGAATCCTGATGGGAAGCTTCAAATGAAGCAGGCTCCACATAAACCAGACAACAAATGGCTGTTCAGAAATGGGTCTACCTTCTACATGCTGATGATAAGCATCAATTGCACTAAAGTCAACTCTTACTGAGTTGGTCTTGAGACAAATTTATTTTAGATTTTTATATCCACTTTTTAGCACTTCAAAGCAGAGTAGTCAGGTACTTCCCTATCAGCTGAGGGTTTACAATCTAATTTGTACTTAAGCTAATTGTTGCGCTGGAGGTGGACCCTTGGCCTGGTGCAGGATTGGTACGGCCCTCCGGTCGGACCCAGAGAGCGCCTGCCACCAGGAGGCGGAGCACCAGGAGGAGACAGAGGCTAGCTGGAGCTTCGCCAATAGCAGCCCGGGGTTCCCTCAGGTTGAGCCCTTGGTTACCTGGGCCGCCTGGTCTTAGATGGGCCTCGCAGGGTCTCCTAGAGAGGAAGAGCAGGGGCGTGCCCACCACGAACAAGGGTGCACAGTCGATCTCCAAGCAAGAGTGTCCAGAGGTCACAGGAGGCCAGAATAGAGTGTCTGAGTGGATAGCGAGGATCAAGGCCAGGTTAAGTTCCAGGCAGTGGTCAGTCAGAGTCAATGGACTGGCAGAGGTCAGGTTCCAGGCAGCAATCAGACATGGTCAGTGAAACAGGCAAAGGTCAAGATCCAGGCAGCAGTCAGACGAGGTCAGGAGCAAGCAAAGGTCAGTACCGTGAGATCTGTCCGAAGGGTACTACCAGGAATGGAAAGACGAAGGAGCAGGAGATGCAGGAACAGGAGACGCTGGAACAGGAGACATTGGAACAGGCAAACTAGATTACACCGGAGTGCATGACTTGATTGCCAAGGCAAGGATCAGGGGTTTGAGTCCTGCCTTCTGCCTTATATAAGGAGGCTTAGTGATGTCATCAGAGTGTGACTCCCGGGGTTTTCCCGCGCTTGGTCCTTTTGAAGGGCTGCAGGTTGGCTGTGCGCACACCTAGGGGCGGGGCCGAGGATGCAGAGGACACGGAGCCCTGACTAGAGCTCCGCTGTGAGGCTTGCATCGGAGACTGAGAGCGGAGGAGCCGGGGACGCTGCAAACTGGCTGCGGCTGCAGAAGAGGAGAGCCTGGAGTTCATGGACGGAAAAGCGAGGTGAGATGGGCCGGCTACGGAGCGCAACAGTAATGGAGAGTAAAGTGTCTTGACCAAGGTCACAACGAGTGACAGTGGGATTTGAACCCCCTGGTTTATAGCCCATTGCTCTAACCACTAGGCTACTCCTCCACTCAAATGTAAAAGATACTCAAGCCATTTTTGTGTGGAGCAGAAGAAAGAATCTAGGAATTTCTACTTACCTCACAGGGCAAACCTCTTCCATTGAACTGCATAGGATTAGTGGAATCCTTTCTTGAAGCTAAAAGAACCTGAGACACATCGTCAGATAGATCAAGGGGTTGCTAGCAGTGGCATACTTAGGTTGCGAGCAGAGGCACACCCCACAGTCATTGGGCACCTTCTACAGCCTGGCACCTTTTTGTGCAAGCCGAAGATAGAATCAATGGCCACTGGGGGATCCTGTCTCACACAGCCACCAAGAGGTCCAGCGGCCACCCAAGGATGGATTCCCATCTGGTGGCCCAACTAGAGCAAGCCCACAGCCGTTGAGGGGATGAAATTTTACCCAACAGTCCAACTAGAAGAGAACCGCGAGAGCCGGGGATCGCATTCTACCTGATGGCTAAACTGGAGGAGAGGGAGCCAGCGTATGTGTGTATGTGTATATGTATGCCTGAGAGAGAGCACCAGTATGTGTGTGTGTCCGAGAGAGAGGAAGTCCATGTGTAAATGTGTGTTTGCTTGCCTGAGAGTGAGGAAGCCAGTGTCTGTGTGTGTATTTGCCTGAGAGAGAGGGAGTCAATATATAGTATGTGTGTGCTTGAGAGGGAACCAGGGTGTGTGAACTTGAGAGGCAGCCAGTGTGTCTGTGCCTCAGAAACAGAGAGACAATGTGTGTATGTATGTGTTACGCTCCGCGGCCGCCATTGCTCACCTCCCTTTTTACAACTTTGGCTCCGGTGGACGAACTCGCAGCTTCGGCCAGCTACCACCGGCCTTCTGGCCTCTGTTTCCAGGTCTATCTGAGCAGCATGGACGCTGCCGACCACCATCTTACCCGTGGGGGTTCCCTAGGCGTGCGCGCATGCTCCCCTACCAGCTTTAACCACGGGACTTGGCAACAAGTTCACTTGCTGTTCTACCAGCTTCTACTTCAGCTTGTTCCAGTTTGCTTCTGTGGTGTGAGACTACTGGGTACCTGCTCCTCAGGGGCCCTCTCGTCTCTTGGCTATCCGCTCCTCGGAGGGCCTTTCACCCGGATGCAAGCCTGCCTTTCTCCTGAGGCCTTCTACGGGACTTCTGCTTGCTTCCTGTCGCTGTGAGTACCACTCTCTGGATCCCTGCTCTGATTTCTACGTGGGAATCCTCACCGGTGTACCCCGCTCTGCAGATCATTGCCGTAAGGACTCACTTCTGGGTTCCCCCCTGCTCTGTGGACCTGTGCCGTGATATCATCTGAGGAACCCTCGCCGGTGTACCCCGCTCTGCGGACCACTACCGTATTCTCCCATCGAGGAACCCTCCTGCATAACTTCACTATGGATTCAGTGTGTTACAGTGACTACTTTTCCGGCACGCAACCTGCGCCTGCCTCCAGGCAGGCTCAAAAGGTGAAATAAAGATTTTTTTGGGGGTGTAGAGTAGGGCTGGGGGGGGAAAGTTAGGGGAAGGGGTGAGAAGGTTAGGTTAGGGGGAAAGGAAGTTCCCTCCCAGGCCGCTGTGATTTCAGAGCGGCCTGGGAGGGAATGGAGGAAGGCTGCGCGGCTCGGCGCATGCAAGGTGCACAATTGTGTACCCCTTTGCGCGCGCCGATCCCGGATTTTATAACTTGCGCGCGACAAGGGCTCATGTAAACCTGTATAAGTTGGCTATATGTGGGGGTAAACGGAAAAACAGACTTGTCCACATAAGTGTTTTGGAGGCATGTATTAGATGCATGTGCGTACATTGTATTTTTAATATGTAGAGCATGAATTAGGCGAGGCAACTAAAATATTGGTTACACAATGATTAAGGTTTTGTTTTCTGTGTTTAAATTCTTCAAAAAAATGTACAGCATGCTGTTAACATGCCTAAATTATGTTCTTTTTTTTTCTTCTCCTCAATATATGTGTGTACTTTTTGCCTGCCTAACAGTTTATGATTTGAGCAGCAGAAATTTCACCGAGGTTCTAGATTTCCCCATTTTGGGGCCAATGCAGTGGATGCTCAGCCACCTCTTCTGGGCGCTCGATGCTTTTGAGCGCTAGGAAGACATAATTTATCCCTAGCATGTCCTTCTTACTGCACCAGCTCATTTTACTATAACATCGGGCGCCCAGGAGAGGTGGCTGTGTGCGTGTTAGGAAAACAGGCAATGAATATGAGCGCTCGTTTTACCATGTATCTTATTGCATCGGCCCCACAGTGCTGAGTGCAGCCTAGCAGGTGTCTGGGATTTTTCCACCTTCCTTATTTCCATACCTTTAATGAATCTATCACTTTTTTTTGTTTTTTGTTTATATTAACTATTAACATAAAGTACATCTGGTAACTGTCAATCACGTTTTTTAAACTACATCTGTATGTATGTATAATTGTTTCTTCCATGCAATGTATTATTCAGTGACTTTTCTCATTGTCTATAAAACATCAGAGATACCTTGTATTAATCCTCATAAATAAGAATAACTAAATAATTCAAATAAAAGCACATAAAACAACCCACTGCCGGTATCTTATTGTCTATTGCTCTTGTTCTTAATTTAGTTAATTCAAGTCTCATCATTCTTCAGTTTGCTAAAGTTCAGTTCTTATCATAGCAATGCTCACCTCTTTTTTCCCCGCTCCATCAAGTCTGGGAAGAATGGCGGTCTCTGCCAGTCCTCGCCGACCTCTCCGGCGGGCCCAGGACAGCGTGGGCGCTGCCGTCCGCCATCTTGGACCCGGAGTTACCTAGATGCGCGCACGCAAGGGCCTCTTTTGAATACATCATGGCGGGAACCTCGGGGGTGGCCTCGCCCGATGACATCAACCCACTAGTGTATTTAATCTGACCGGCTCTTGCCTTCTTCGAGTTAGCAAGAAGTTCCCTCTTGCTGAATTCTCCACATTCAAGGACTTCCTGTTCCTGACTTGGTCTTGGCATCTGGAGGCTCTGAGTACCCGCTCCTCGGGGGCTCCTCTGTGTTCCCGGCTATCCTCTCCTCGGAGGGCACCTTTTGTGCCTGCCTAGAGGCAGGCGCAGGTTGCGAACGCCGGCAGCCTGCTGGCACACGATCCTCTGACACAGCAGCAAATGGCCACTGTGCCGAAGGCTTCTGGCCCCGCCCCGGCCCCGGACCACCCCTTTAGTAAAGCCCCTGGGCTTTATGCGCGTCGCTGGGCCTTTATAAAATAGGCCCGGTATAGATGTTACAGTTGTCTCAGGTTCGAGCTCCCTCTATCTCTTCTTATTATAGGTCCTTAAGTGCGGAGAGTAGTGATGATGTTTTTGCTGTATTGGCTGCCAGGTGGAATCGGGATGGGGAAATTATTGTGACCATTCCAATGCTGCGCTCCTGCTATCGGGGGGTGTCCCGGATCTCGAGTAATAGTGTTTATAGAGAGATGCAATATAAATTCTTGGGGCGGGCCTACATTTCGACCCAGAGGGCTTTTCAGCAACGCTTAGTGGTGTCGGACCATTGTCACAGATGCCCGGGTTGCGTTGGCACGTTAACACATGCCTTTTGGTCTTGCCCGGGGGTCTTGAGGTTTTGGACACAGATTGCTAAGTATTTAGCGGGGATTTTGGGGGTCTCTATTCCGATTGCCCCTATTTGGCTGATGTTTGGCTACATTCCTGCATTGCGAATTCGGGATCCGGGCACCCGCCTGTTTATTCAAAAAGCGGGAGTGGTGGCGAAGCGGGTTATCTTATTGCAGTGGAGAGAGGTGGATCCACCCTCCTTTTGGGTGTGGAGAAACCTCCTATATACTATGATGCATATGGAGTCCCTTTCATCACGGGGGCCTCCTCGGTTGCGGACCCGGTTCCTGGATGTCTGGGAACCTTATGTACAAGCTCTCCCCCATCGAGCCAGGAGTCGAGTTCTTAACTTTTGAGGTTTTGAGGACATTTTTCGGTGGCGGCGACTTTCATTCTGAGTGCCACTGGATCATGGAAGATTCTGCTCATTGGAGGAACTGGACACTATGTTTGTGGGATGAGTAGGGGGGCTGGGGACGGGGGGGGGGCGTGGGGGGACGGGATGGGGGGCAAAGGGGGGGAGTACCACTGATTCTATTGGTCTCACGTTGTTTGTTGTCAGTTTGCTGGGACCGGGTACAGAACAAACCCGGTCCTGGATGTTTTGTATAATTGTATTTTGTGAAAAGCAATAAAATTGTTTAAACATAAAATAGGCCCGGCACACGTAAGCCGATTTACGCGCATAGAGCTTTTAAAATCCGTCCCTTAATGACTCCTATGGAAATATTGAAGAAGTATTTTATAGAAGTTCTAAAAGTGCCAGAAAATCTTATACCTCCTGTTTCAAGAGTATACTACTTACCAAAAGGTTCCCTAGTAGCTAGTCTCATCTCAATTATCTATGGACAATTTTAATTTAACCTCTATTTTGATTAAATCTACTAAGGAAGAAATTCTCCCTTCTACCCTTATTGTAACCCTAACTTTGAATTCAGATAGAGATTATATGTTTTTCTGTAATAAGGATATTCTCTTTTTTGGTTTGAAAGTGGATATATTTCCTGATGTTGCAAAAGTGACTCAAGTTAAGAGGAAGAGATTTCTGTTATTGAAGCCTGAGGTAATAAAATTATGTGCTTTATTTTGGCTTAATTTTCCTTGTAAATGTGAGTAAAATTTCAGGGGGTGAAATATGTTTTTTTCAATCCTTCTCAGCTTGGCAATTTTTTGAACGAGAGACAATCCTAAATGAATGCTCCCTTGCCCTTGGATCCTGGAGCCACATCCTCCCCAGTTATGGACAGACATTATATAGGTAATGGAGGTCTTAAAAAACAGAATTTTTCTTTTATTTTTTTGGGAGAATATTTTTTTTTTATTGTGAATGGTTTATTCCTTTAAAATCTGTGGTCATAAGAGGATTAGTTATTTTTCCTTATTTGTACAAAATTTTATGTCGTTCTCAACAAGTATTTGCTTGGATGTAACCTGAAATTTGATAAATAATAAATGTAAAAAATAAAGAAGTACAAAGGGGAGAGCGGAGTAAAGGGCACACACATTTAGATAAACAACAGCAGAGTGATGTGCGGCAATTAATTGTACCGGACAACAACACTTTAGAGAACCATAAGTTTTTTATTCTGTTTGTGCACACAACAGTTGTGCACAAGAATTCAATCACAGAGTTCAATCTCAGAGTGAAATATTGATTGGAAAACCCCGACACGGCCATGTTTCGCGTCGGGCTGTGTCAGGGGTATCAAAGTTCAAAACATATTTAAATCTAAGGAGAACGGCTAGTTGTCAGCCGACGTTTTGGAAATTGCAGTTGAATCCACAGCTCAATTCACGGCAAAACTGTGGCTACTGAGGCGTTGAGGCTACACTTCAGAACGGTGAAGTCCCCAGGGACTTTCTCATGTATTAAGAAAGCTGCATAGGGTGGAGGGGTTCCATCGCTGGGATCATCGCGGAACGGAGCGACAATTCAGGAATCGGACCCGAGGGTCTCCAATATTGTGAACTTATAACTTGGAATTTTCACATGTGCAGACGGTGGGAGAAAGCATCAGAACAGGCTCTGTACCTAGACCAAGGGTCTTAGGGAGTGAAAGATGGAGGTTATGTGGATCAGCCTTGTACATTGAAAACTTAGTCACGATGTCCCAGAAGTGCCATGCTGGGTCAAAACAAAGGTCCATAGATCCCAACATCCTGTCTCCAATCATGGCCAATCCAGATCACTAGGAAGTACCTTCCAGATCCCAAAGAGTAGATTCATTTCTTATTGCTCACTTCCCAGGATAAACAATGGGTTTCCCAAGTCTAATTAGCTAAAAACTGTATGGACTTTTCCTCCAGGGAAATCCCTTTTAAACCCAGCTATGCTAGTCACCTTGACCACATCCTCTGGCAATAGATTCCATAGTTTGTCTATGCACTGAGTAAAAAAAATACTTTCTTCAATTTGTATCTGCTACATGCTATAGAATAGAGAATATTAGTTATTTTGTCTGCAGCATATACCTGCAAGCTTCTTTTGATCAAATCTGTGATTGTTGGAGGGTCACGTTTTTCTAAAATGTCACAATTGTGCATCTCAATGCAACTAATAATTGTATTACCAGCTTATTGGTCAGGTCTGATCTGCTGCCTTTTGGGATACCTAACAAAAATATTCCAGGTTTCCAAGGCAGAGACCGTGCAGTAGACTCAGTGGCTTGTGATGCAGGTGGGAAGCATAGTAACAGTAATCTTGTAACTGCTGTGGTTTTCTGGTGCAAATGTCTTCTACTCATGTGGCACAATACTTTCCAATAAGCTTTAGCAGGAAAATGGTTCCTTGAGGATTAGGAGTTTCTTGAGAATTTTGTATGTTGTTTTTTTTTGTCCTGATACAATGATAACTGCTGAAAGTAATGGCTTCCCTTCCACTCAGAAGTGTGATTAGTGTTGTTACAGCCATGTTCTTGGGCAGAAGTCATATAAAAAGAGAACAGCATTTCTATGGAATGTATATGTCTAAATTTATAAGGCCAGAATGGCATGGTGAGGGGAGTGGTAGAATTAAGTTCTTTCCTGCTAATTGTCTTTCCTTCAATCCTGACAAATCAGTCCAGACAAGCGGGTTTGTCCCTCCCTACCAGCAGATGGAGGCAGAGGGAAAGTTCTTTGTCCTAACACTGTCTTTCTATATAACCTCGTGTGACAGGGAAGGCATCGGTAGTCTGTTGTCCAACTGAATTGTGAGTAACTCTTGGATAGCCAGGGAAATTTTGACTTTCTTTTAAGAAAGAAAAAGACTGAACCAGCATAACAAATACAAAGTGATTTTGAGCTTTAATCCCACTCTTCTCCCTCCTTGGGATGACTTATCATAGGGGGTACTTGTTTTCAATACCCTTCCTTATATGCTTACACATATGTTAAAAAGAACACCTTTTTTTGGATAGGTTCTGGACTAGTCTGCCAGAACTCAAGGAAACACAATTAGCAAGTAAGAACCTAATTGTACCTTCCTCATCGTCCAACAGACCAGTTCCGGCAAGAGGGATGTATTTAAGCAGTACTATCCCGGATGGGAAGATCCCAGAATTGCTTCTAGGAGCCCCATAGAAAGGCTGTATCCTTCCTTTCTTGCAGGTTTTGCCTATAATGCTTCATAAATAACACAAAAAGTCTGTCCAACTTTCTGAACTGATTGGTTATTTCCTGGTATCTCTAAAGTATCCTTTGAATATTCAGTATCATGAGATGTTTCTTATTGCCTATATATTCTTTTTTTCTGAACCCTGGAAAAGAAACAACTTGATTCAGGTGGAAATATGATACTACCGTCAGTAGAAAGGTGGGTACTAGCTTAACTGTGACCTTCTCCCTCAAAAAAGACCGATACGGATCTCTGCATTATAATGCTTGCAGTTCCAAGATTCTTCTCACCGAGCAAAACTACCAGAAATGCTGTTGAAGAGTAATCTTTAACCGAGGTCTTCTTGAGAGATTCAACTGGTGCCTGCACTAGTGCCGTTAGAACCAAATATTTAGGTGGATGCATGTGTTTTGCTCCTCTTAGGAAATGAACCACGTTTGGTTATGCCCCCTATAGTAGGCTATTGCTGATACTTGGACTCTTAGGGAGTTCACTGCTAGGTCCTTTTCTCATCCATCCTGCAGAAACTGCAAAATTGTGGGCACATATCTCTTATGTGGCCTTAAACTTTGCTGGGCACACCTCCTTCAAAGATCTTCCATATTTATTTATTTATTTATTTATTTATTTAGCATTTTTTATATACCGAGGTATAGCAGAGTTTCCTTCACTCCGGTTTACATACAGAAACAACATGTTACATAGAATGATGTATGAAGATTACAATTTAAAATTAACGATAGTAAGTACAACAGGAGAATGTATAACAAGATAACACAGGATAGAACCCTGAATAGATGTACATATATCTCATGAAGCATTGAAGGGCATCTGTGTCATTGTAACAGGGAGAATGAAAAATGGCAGAATATATAAAAGAATTTTAGAGTCATTGAGTGCTATCTTTAAAAGATTGGCTGAGAAGCCAGGGTTTTAAGTCTTTTTTGAAGGATTTTAAGTTATCTTGATTGGTGAGGCAATGAGGAAGCGAGTTCCAGAGCTTAGGGCCGATGATGGAAAAGGCTCTGTTTCTGGTGGAGGATAATTTAGCCTGTGGAAGAGAGGGAATCACTAGATTAATTTTGCTGGCGGTTCGTGTAGTACGTTGGGAGCAATGGATGTGAATGATGTCATCAAAGGCGGAATAGTCGGCATTGTATATTGCTTTGTGGAGTATGGTGAGGACTTTGAATTCTGCTCTTTTTTCAATAGGGAGCCACTGTAATTGGTTGAGAACAGGTGTAATGTGATCAGCTTTTCTTGTACCTGTTAGAACTCTGGCTGCAGCATTCTGAAGGAGCTGCAAGGGTCTCAAGGAAGATTTTGGAAGGCCGATCAATAGGGAGTTGCAGTAATCCAAACCTGAAAAAATGAGGGCTTGAAGGACAGTTTTGAAATCATGGGGGTGGAGTAGGGGTTTTAGATGTTTAATTATTTGAAGTTTGTGAATATATAAATGTGCGAAGTTGAGTTTTTCCCAGCCTTTAGCAGCATTGATATGACTAGACTTGAATATCCTCTTTTGCTCACTCTCCTCTACTCAAGCCAGGCCATAAGAGAGAATAGTGAAAGATCTTCCATAACCACTGGACCTTACCTTAGCAGACACACTGCTAGGTTGAATCTTAGTGGTTCCTCTAGGCTAAGCCTGACCAGTTCTGTCTACCATGGGTGCCTCATCCACCCAGGCGCCACTAGCACCACCTTCCCTGGATGGTCTGCAATCCTTCTTACCACCCTGATCAACTTCATCAGGGCAGGAAGGCATATAATAGTGCCTCCTATAGTCACATTTGTATTCCTCTGGATCCTGCAACTTTTCTTCATCAGAAGTTCTTTGCTTTAGCATTGTTGTATGTCACATTTAGGTCCCACTGTGATCAACCCCGTTTGGCTACTATTTCATTGAAAGCCCTATCTGATAGCTTCCATTCCTCTGGGTCTAGCATCTGTCAACTCAAAAATTCTGGTTGCAGATTGTCCGAGCCCATCAAATGTCCTGGGAGAAGTTCTGCATGTCCTTCTCTCCTCATTGCATCAATTGCCTTGCATCCTTTAACATTTGTCCAGGCTTTACAACCCCCTGGCTGCTCACATATGCCACTGCTGTGGCATTTGTCTGACAAAATCCTTACTACATTGCTTTGTTCTATCTGCTGGAATCTTAACAATGCCAATCTGATCACCCTTGTCTCCTGGACATTTACTGAAAATGTTCTATCTTCTTGGGACGAAGAGGCTTCTTTGTAGGAGGTGCTTCTATGGCTGCTATCATCAAGCCTAAGAGTTGTAAATACATCCAGGCTGTGGAGGCCTGTACGATCAATATTGCTCTGACCAGCTGTTGAAGTTTGTCAATCCTTTGGTACATCATGAATATCTTGCCCTGTACTGTAACTGGGCTCTTAGGTGTGTTAATACCTGGGATGGGCGCATATGACTCTTGGCTTTGTTCACCATCCAACAACTTATCAGTACTTGCAGAACCCTCTGTATTGATAGAACACCTTCCAGCGAGGAACTGGCCCTCAATTGAACTCAAATCCAGTGGGAGTACTGAGAGGAGAGGATCAGTTTGCTAGTGGCCGAAAGGAATCAGTACATTTTGCTTGGGAAACTTTTTTAAAGTATTGGAGAGAAGTAAACTATTGGGTTATATTATTTAGTCTGTTTGTGCTTTTAATAGTCAGTAAGGCAGCTAATAAGAAGTTAGTGTGTTTGTATTTCCCAACCCTCCCACCCATCCTATCTCATCTTACAATTTATAGGCAGGTGCCACTTTCACACTAAAAAAAACAAAACAGCTTTTTAACTTCCCTTCACGAATTCCCCACATCTTATTGAGAGTTTGACCATTTCCCTATAGGCCACTACTAGATATATAGGGGCAGATTTTCAAAGCCTACGCGTAGGAGGGGTTACGCATGCCAGGCCTATTTTGCATAGGCCCGGCAATGTGCGCAAGCCCCGGGACGCATGTAAGTCCCGGGGCTTGAAAAAATGGGTGGGGCGTGGGCGGGATGGGGCGGAACGGGGCGGGATGTGGGCGTGGCCAGAAGCCTCTTCACTGCTGCTGGGCCCGGGAATCGCGTGCAACCTACGCCTCCCCAGAGGCAGGTGCAACTTCTGCAATAAAGGTTGGGGGGGTTTAGTAGGGCTGGGGGGCAGGTTAGGTAGGGGAAGGGAGGGGAAGGTGGAGGAGGGTGGAAGGAAAGTTCCCTCCGAGGCCGCTTCGATTTCGGAGCGGCCTCGGAGGGAACAGGGAAAACCATAGGGGCTCCCCTAGGGCTCAGCGCACACAAGGTGCACAAGTGTGCACCCCCTTGTGCGCACCGACCCCGGATTTTATAACATGCGCACGGCTGCGCATGCATGTTATAAAATCGGGCGTAGATTTTTGCACGCCGGGTTCCACGCACAAATCTACACCTGCGTGTAGCTACTAAAATCTGGCCCATAGTGAATATACTAACACATTTAAAGGACCCTAATCAGACACATTCCTACTCCCATAGCAACTAGGAACTGAAAAAATTTGAGATGAAGGCAGCAGTCCAGCAGCAAGAGGGGTGCCTCCCAGTCTTTTGCATCGAGTGTCACATGTATGATTTTTTATCCACCAGTGAGAAGTTGTACGTGTGATTCCAATGCAAAGAGCTCCTGTCTCTCAGAGAACGAGTCTGATCTACGGAGGCTAGAGTAGCAGACCTGGAGGAGCTGAGGCAGTCAGAGAGGTATATAGATGAGACCTTAAGGGACATAGTAGCCAAGTCCCAACTTCAGACTGGCAGCCCTGGTGCTGCCTTGGAGGAAGAAGGTCTCATGATCAGACAGCATCAACCTGCTGCAGCAGAAAAGGATCCTGGAGCAAGGACCTGCTCTCCAGGTGGTGCATTGTCCTCTCGCATCAAGAATATGTCTCCCAGGGCTTCTACCCAGGAAGGAAGGGTTAGGTCGGCCGTCATAGTTGGTGATTCAATTATTAGGAATATAGACAGCTGGATGGCTGGTGGCTGTGAGGATCGCCTGTTAACATGCCTACCTGGTGCGAAGGTGGCAGACCTTATGCGTCACCTAGATAGTATTTTAGACAGTGCTGGGGAGGAGCCGGCTGTCATGGTATATGTGGGCACCAACAACATAGGAAAATGTGGGAGGGAGGTACTGGAAGCCAAATTTAGGCTCTTAGATAGAAAGCTGAAATCCAGAACCTCCAGGGTAGCATTCTCTAAAATGCTCCCTGTTCCACGCGCAGATCCCCAGAGGCAGGCAGAGCTCTGGAGTCTCAATGTGTGGATGAGATGAGGGAAGAGGGTTTCAGTTTTGTAAGGAACTGGGGAACCTTTTGGAGAAGGGGGAGACTTTTCTGAAGGGATGGGCTCCACCTTAACCAGGGTGGAACCAGGATGCTGACACTAAACTTTAAAAAGGAGATAGAGCAGCTTTTAAACTAGAACAAAGGGGAAAGCCAACAGTTGCTCAGCAGCACATGGTTCAGAGGGAGGTATCTTCAAAGGATACTAATGACGCATTAGAATTAGGGCATCCCAACAGTGAGGTTCCAATAATAAGAAAAGTAGTCCAAGTGCCTTTAATTAAAAATTCACTTGAGCTAAAAGATTCCAATTTATCCCTATCAATTAAAAAGAATGAAAATACAAACAAAAAACACACTTTGAAATGTTTGTATGCTAATGCCAGAAATCTAAGAAGTAAGATGGGAGAATTAGAATGTATAGCACTGAATGATGACATAGAACTAATTGCCATATTTATTTATTTATTTATTTATTTATTTATTTAGGTCTTTTTTATACCGACACTCATGATACCAATCATATCGTATCGGTTTACAATAAACAGTGGTGCAATAACATTAAAATTAACAACTTCGTGAACAATAGGCTAGGAGAGAGGGAGAGAGTGAAAAGTTACAATAAACAGGGGTACTTGAACTGGGAGGAGGAAAAGCCAGAGTAGTGGCTAGCATAGAAATAGGTAGTATTTAGTCTCAGAAATAAATAATATACAGATATATACATAAGGCTATAATAGACTCTAGTATTCAGGACTGAATGTAATCCACTATACATGGTATCCTATACCTAGTTGTAGCAGTAGGGGATGTCATAGATCGGGGAAGGCTTGTAGAAATAGCCATGTCTTGAGTTTCTTTCTGAAAGTTTGTGTGCAAAATTCCTGTCTAAGGTCTGTGGGCATGTTGTTCCAGATGGTTGGTGCTGCTGCCGAGAAGGCTCGATCTTTAGTGGATGAAAGGTGTGTGAATTTGGCTGGGGGGGGGGGGGGTGTAGCGTACCTTTGTATGCTTCTCTGATGGGTCTGGTAGAGAAGTGCAGCGTGAGAGGGATGTGTAAGTCGATGGGTGTACTGTTGTATATAGCTTTATGGATGATGGTGAGACATTTGTGTAGAATTCTGAAGTTTACTGGGAGCCAATGTAGGTTTTTCAGGATAGGTGTGATGTGGTCTCTTCTATTGGAGTTTGTTAAAATTCTGGCAGCCGAGTTTTGTAGCATCTGTAGTGGTTTGGTGGAAGAGGCAGGGAGGCCTAGCAGAATGGAATTGCAGTAATCCAATTTGGAGAATATAATGGCCTGGAGTACCGATCTGAAGTCTTGAAAATACAGTAGTGGTTTGAGTCTTTTTAATACCTGCAGCTTGAAGAAGCAGTCTTTGGTTGTGTTGGTGATGAACTTTTTTAGATTTAGTTGGTTATCGATTATAACTCCTAGGTCTCTTACTTGGTTGACCAGGGTGTTGTTGTGACTTGTGAGTAGGCTATCTTTGTGGTTGAGGGATATAAGGAGCATTTCTGTCTTGGACGTGTTGAGTACAAGGTTTAAGGTAGTCAGGAGGTCATTGATTTCTTTGAGATTTCTTTGAGATTTCTTTCGACCCCGGCTCTCCCTGCTAGCGCCATCCCAGGTCGGCCCTCCCCGCGCGTTCAGCGCTGACCCGTCAGGGTCAGGGGAGGTGGACCCGAGGTAGGGAGAGAGGCCACACGCGCCGGAATCCCCGAGCTGGCAGGAATCAAAACCGACTTAAAAAAAAAGAAAAAACGCCGCGGTAAGCCCGCCCCCAAGCCGACGTCAGACAGGCGACCGGAGCCCTTTAAAGGGCTCAACGCTGCTAGGCGTCGCGCGCCTGGCGTCGCGCGCACGAAGGAGCGCAACAAAGGGGCCTGCCCCTTTGTGTGCCCCTTCGTGCGCGCCGGAGTAACACCAAGCAAGGCACCTTTTCTTTTCAAAGCCAGCACAGCCTTGCACCTAGACTCTGCCACGCCATACCTCACCATTAAACAACCATTCTGCACTCATTCATCCATGCTCCTTTCACCCAGCTGATCAACACGCTACAGACCAGCACTCAACGGAATCACTCCACGGACCAGCACTCACTCACTCCATGGACCAGCACTCACTCCACGGACCAGCACTCACTCCACGGACCAGCACTCAGACTCACTCCACGGACCAGCACTCAACGGACTCACTCCACGGACCAGCACTCACTCCACGGACCAGCACTCAGACTCACTCCACGGACCAGCACTCAACGGACTCACTCCACGGACCAGCACTCACTCCACGGACCAGCACTCAGACTCACTCCACGGACCAGCACTCAACGGACTCACTCCACGGACCAGCACTCAACGGACTCATTCTACAAACTGATAGATATCACAAACTAACTGACATCCACCTATTATTCACCCCCCTTAATCATCAGACACTTCATCAAACACCCTTCCTGAACACAAACAGAACATGACTCAAGGATACCCAATTCCCATCCTCCACCACAACAACATTACCAGGGAAATACCGCTCACACTTCTCCGGACACGCACCACCAGATCCCTTATACCAATCCTGGTCTCACCTTTAACCCAACTACTGGGTCTCGCACTAATCTCAGTATCCCTTTTTAACGCTCAATCAATCACAAAAAAATCACACATTCTAAATGACTACCTCCTCGATGCAAACCCAGACATCTGCGCCATAACAGAAACTTGGCTTAAACCAACAGATGCAGCCCTGGTTAACCAACTACCCACTCATCAATATGATATCTTCTCTCTTCCCAGACAGAAAAAAAGAGGCGGCGGATTGCTCCTAGCAGCCAAAAAGGAACTTAAACTTACCCTCCAACCAATTAAGTCAGCCCCTAAACTAGAACTAGGCCTGTTTAAATCTGAACACCTGCAAATCCTCCTTACATACGCCCCACCTGGTCTACTAGATTCAGATGCATCTCCCATAATTGAAACCATAGCCAAACACATCAACCTAGATGCCCCCGCATTGATATTAGGGGATTTCAACCTCCATGTCGATTCAACCCCGCACTCTCCCAACTGTGAAGCATTCCTAACCTCTCTCAAGGCGATGGGCTTCACACAAATCATCAACAATCCCACCCACAAAGCGGGGCATATTCTTGACCTGATCTTCATCAACTCCAATTTTTCTCCTTCTACCCCCCCGGAATGCACTCCAGTTCCCTGGTCCGACCACTCCCTGATTACTGTCTCCCTCACAAGCAAGGAATACCACAAAACTCAACCCACCCAATCAACAATTCAATACAGGAGATCCTGCTCCTCAGAAGTCCTCAGCGAGCTCCTAACAAAGGAACTCCACAATATAGAAGTCTCTGACCCCAACTCAGCACTCTGCTCTTGGATTAGTATCACAGAATCAATAGCGAACAGAGTTTGCCCGCAGGCAACCAGAAGAAATAAACAGACGCCTAACAGGAAACAACCATGGTTCTCCGACGAACTCAGAGAGCTTAAGCGAAACCTCAGACAAAGAGAAAACAAATGGCGTAAGACCCCATGCCCGAGCACACTAAACGCTTACAAATCGACCTTACACATTTACAGAAACGCCACGCACCGAGCAAAAAAAGATTTCTACGGCCACAGAATCCATGACCTCGTCTTTGATCCCAAGGCTCTTTTCTCCTATGTAACAGAGCTCACTAAAACCACCACCCCTTGCATCCCAGACGAAATGGCACAAACAAAGGCAAATGAATTGGCAATTTTTTTCCACAACAAAATCTCTAACTTACTAAAAGGCCTGCCCATCAATTCTTCCTCCTCTCACATCCCCAGCCCCCCCACCTCAAACTCCGGACCCTCTCTAGAGTCATTTGAACCCACCTCCTCCCTGGAAATCGGATCAATTTTAAAGAAAATGAAACCTTCATACCACCCACTGGACCAAATCCCAACCAAGCTCCTTCTATCGGTGCCAGACTGCATCTCCAAATACCTAGCTGACATCATAAACTGCTCACTATCACAAGGAATCTTTCCGGACGTCCTAAAATTTGCCACCCTCAAACCCCTTCTTAAGAAAGCAAATCTAGACCCTAGAGAACCCAACAACTTCCGGCCTATTTCCAATCTACCTTTTCTAGCAAAGATCATGGAAAAAATAGTTAACACCCAATTATCAGAATACTTGGAAGATCACAACATTCTCCATTCATCTCAATATGGATTTCGCAAAGCTCTAAACACCGAATCACTCCTCATCTCCCTCACAGACCATCTCCTCATGGGTATGGACTCCGGACACTCCTTCCTGCTAATACTACTCGACATCTCAGCAGCATTCGACACGGTGAACCATACCACCCTTCTAAAACGACTTTCGGACATCGGGATAACAGGTACAGCTTTCAAATGGTTCGACTCTTTTCTCACGAACAGAGGTTACAAAGTAAAGATCAACAACAAGGAATCTCCGCTCATCAACACTACAAGAGGTGTTCCTCAGGGCTCTTCTCTGTCTCCTACACTATTCAACCTATACCTTCTCCCCCTTTGCCAGCTGCTTACGAATCTTAAACTCAAACACTATCTCTACGCCGACGATGTCCAAATCCTGATCCCTATAACCGAATCCCTTACAAAAACACTGAAATTCTGGAACAACTGCCTCAAAGAAATCAATGACCTCCTGACTACCATCTCAGAGACATGGTGGAAGGAGGATAACCAATGGGACAGTGCTATACAGGGGTACAAATTATATCGCAATGACAGAGAGGAGCACCCGGGAGGCGGTGTGGCACTTTATGCCTGGGATGGTTAGAGTCCAACAGGATAAAGATCCTATATGAGACTAAATGCACAATCGAATCTTTATGAGTAGAAATCCCGTGTGAGTTGGGGAAAAGTATAGTGATAGGAGTATACTTCTCCACCTGGCCAAGATGGTGAGACGGACAGTGAAATGCTAAGAGAAATTACCCAGGAAAAATCTGAAAACAATCGGTGGAAATTTTTCTAAATACCTTTTTTAAAAGAACTAACATGAGCTCAATAACCACAAGGCAAAAACTCCGCAGAAAAAAAAGAGACTAAAGAGGGACCCCATGTGGACGCATGGTTTAGGGCATGCTGGGCATGCTCAGTGTACTCAGTCAAAGTTCTAGAAACTTTGACATAAGTTTTCTGTGCCGGGTTCCATATGATGATGTCACCCATGTGTACGGACTATCATCCTGCTTGTCCTAGGAGAAAAACCCGGGCTTTCCATTTCCTCAGGTCCATGAGCCTTCCTGGGGCCTGAAAACAGTGTTACACTCTGCAACCACAGATGGCTGCGGCCGCCATTGCTCACCTCCCTTTTCACAACCTTGGCTCCGTTGGGCAAATTTGTGGCTTCGGCCAGCTACCATCGGCCTTCTGGCCTCCGTTCCTGGGCCTATCCGAGCAGCATGGAAGTTCCCGACCGCCATCTTACCCGTGGGGTTCCTTAGGCGAGCATGCGCTTCCCGACCAGCTTTAACCATGTCATGGCGGGAACCTTGGGGGCATCTCTACCAGATGGCGTCACTCTGCTCTCATATTTAATCCGGCCTGCCCAGACAGCTGGAGACTTGGCAACGAGTTCACTTGCTGTTGTTCCAGCTTCTACTTTGCTTGTTCCGGTTTGCTTCAGTGGTGTGAGACTACTGGGTACCTGCTCCTCAGGGGCTCCCCTCGTCTCTTGGCTATCTGCTCCTCGGAGGTCCTTTTCCTGATTTCCAGCTTGCCTTCTCCTAAAGCTTTCTACGGGACTTCTGCTTACTTCATGTCGCTGTGAGTACCACTGCTGGATCTGTGCTTTGATTGCTACGTGGGAATCCCCGCTGGTGTACCCCGCTCTACGGACCATTACCATGAGGACTCCCTTCTGGGTTCCCCTCTGCTCTGCGGACCCACTTGGTGATATCATCTGAGGAACCCTCGTTGGTGTACCCCACTCTGCAGACCATTGCAGTGAGGACTTACTTCCGGGTGTCCCCCCCCCCCCCCGTGCTGCGGACCTGTGCCATGTATCATCTGAGGAACCCTTGCCAGGGCATCCTGCTCTGTGGATTACTACCATGTTCTTCCACCAAGGAACCTCCCTGCATTTTCCACTACTGATTCAGTGTGTTACAGTGACTGTATTTCTCGGCACCCCCACTCCTCGGGTATTGCCGCTTCCTCCTTTGACTCTTGTCTCAAGCAAGACAGATGTCAGCAGTTGCTGCCATTCCGTGGCCCACCTCCAGGGGGTCACCCTCCACGTCTCCACCTCTATATCTGCTGTACCTTCATCCCACAGCCGAGGCTCCGCCTCCTGATGGTGAAGCCCCGCGGCACTCCTCCCCCAGGGTGATTCCACCTCAGCCAAAGGGTTCACTCACTTACTTATCCTAGCAATCAGCAGTTCCAATGCTGTGGGAGAGTGCTGGGACTGTCCTGCCGCCAGGGAGCCCTGCTCCATCAGAGCAGGGAAAAGATAGCATGTGGAGGCCATGCTGCTTTTTGCGATCTGTCTCCTATTGCAGCTGTGCCAGTGTCACCTCCTGCGCCTAACAGGTTTTACAAAATAAGCCAACAATGCTTGCCATGCATCTGGCTCTACACTGCTCGCACTTCCTTAGTCTCCATACCCAAGTCCTTCTTGAGTGGAGGGGGAGGGAAGAGGGCAGAGTCTGCTGCCGCTCTGCTACTGGCTCCCAGGTCGCGCTTCTGCTACTAGTGTGTCTGCAGTGGCAAGACTCCTTTATTTTTAAAAGGAGTCTTGCCACTCCTGGGAAATACAGGAATCTCCCACTCCTGAATGCCCTGTGGAGAAGAGCATTCCAAAACTGGTCGTTGTCCTACTGCAGCTCCCCTGACTTGGCCAGGGTCTACCCTGAAGAAACTAACCCATAACTCAGGTTGTTGTCCCAGTGGCCTTTCTGTCCTTCTTCGTGCTGGACCGGCCTACCTACCATCTGCTGGAGACAGAGGACTGCTGATGCCCTCTGTGCTGCACCAGATTATACAGAAGAACAGCATCAGGACAAAGAACTTGCCCTCCGCCTCCATCTGTTGATAGGAAGGACAAACAAACTTGTCTGGACTGGTGTGCAGGATGATGGGGAAGGGCAGACTGCTGAGGTCAGTGGGAATGAGAATGTATGTCACCGCCTCCCTCGGCCAGTCTGACCTCCTTACCCTTTATCCTGCACCCCCCCCCCCAAAAAAAAAAAATTAAGAAGTGAAACTATGTCTATGGTTCTGCTTGCTAATAAGTTGCAACACTAGAAGTAAAAGATAGGTAAGGAAGACGAGGGAGTGCTGAAAGAGATAAACTGAAAGAAAAAAGGGGAGGGGATTGAAAGATAAAGAGGACAGTGGAATGAGGAGTTGAGAGACAGAGACTAGCGAGGACAAGGAAGGACGACAGAAAGAGAGAAACTGGCGGGGATGGACCTTAGTGAGAGACAGATAGATAGGGACAGGGGAGACTAGTGAGGACAGGATGGGAGAGATTGGCAGACTAGGGACACAGGGTGGGACAGAGAGATACTAGTAAAGACAGGGTGGGGGCACTGAAAGAGAAAGGGGGATATTGGTAGAGACAAGGGGGAGACAGAGAGAGATAGGCTGGGGGAGACAGGGTAAAGAGATTAAGAAAGTGAGAGACTAATGGGGCCATGGTGTGTGACTTGAGAGAGTGAATAAGAGGGAAACTGGTGGGAAAAAACAAGAAATTGAAAGGATTGGGGGGAAAGGAAAGAGGGAACACACCCTCCCTAGCTCCTCAATGGTGAGACTCTCTGCAACTGTGTATTCTGGTTTTGTGGTTCTTGGTATAAGAAATGTTGGCCATACTGATGTTGGACAACCTGATTGTCTATCTGAATGAGGACAATTTTGTTGGCCAACCGATCTCTGAAAGTCTTTACAGAGTACAGAATTCTGACTCAAAGATCCTGAGTGGCCTGAGTTTACTGTGATCGAAGAGTACAGTGGGCCTTATATGGAGATGTGCCAAGGGAGTGATGTGTAATATTGATGCCATGAAGTCCAACAACCTCAGCATGTCCATGCTAATGCCTGCTGTCTGTGTTTTATCTCTCCCACTGTGGATGTCTGTGTGATGATCCTTTCTTGTGGATCTCTAATAGAGTGCCTATAAATTCCAATTAAGATGGGATGTGGGATAATTATTGATGATGCCTAGCAACTCCTGCACCTGGATAGTTTTGCTCATTGATTCTATGGCATTTCCTTGAAATGTGCTCTTGTTCAGCCTATCATCCAGGTAGGAAATATGTGCACTCTCAATTTATGTAGAGGCACCATAACCACTGGAAGGCATTATGGGGCGGATTTTCAGAGCCCTGCTCGCGTAAATCCGCCCAAAACCGGGCGGATTTACGCGAGCAGGGCCCTGCGCGCCGGGAAGCCTATTTTACATAGGCCTCCCGGCGCGCGCAGAGCCCCGGGACTCGCGTAAGTCCCGGGGTTCTCCGAGGGGGGCGTGTCGGGGGGCGGGCCCGGTCGTCGCGGCGTTTCGGGGGCGTGTCGGCAGCGTTTTGGGGGCGGGTACGGGGGCGTGGCTACGGCCCGGGGCGGTCCGGGGGCATGGCCGCGCCCTCCGTACCCGCCCCCAGGTCGCAGCCCGGCGCGCAGGAGGCCCGCTGGCGCGCGGGGATTTACGCCTCCCAGAGGGAGGCGTAAATCCCCCAACAAAGGTAAGGGGGGGGTGTAGACAGGGCCGGGCGGGTGGGTTAGGTAGAGGAAGGGAGGGGAAGGTGAGGGGAGGGTGTTAGAGGATTCCCTCCGAGGCCGCTCCGATTTCGGAGCGGCCTCGGAGGGAACGGGGGTAGGCTGCGCGGCTCGGCGCGCGCCGGCTATACAAAATGATAGCCTTGCGCGCGCCGATCCAGGTTTTTTAGTAGATACGCGCGGCTCCGCGCGTATCTACTAAAATCCAGCGTACTTTTGTTTGCGCCTGGAGCGCAAACAAAAGTAGGCTATTCGCGCGCCTTTTAAAATCCACCCCTTTGTGAATATATGTGGTGTTAACACTAGGCCGAAGGACAATAGATATTATTGGAGGTGGTGATTCCTTACTACAAAACTGAGATAATTTCTGTAACCTTTTCCCAGCAAAAGAATCAAGGTGCCAGGAAAACTATCTTAAGCTTTTCCTTTACCAGGAATTTGTTCAAAGCCCTCAGGTTTAGGATGGAATGAAGTCCCCCTGTTTTCTATGAAATTATGAAGTACTTGGAATAAAATCCTCACCCTCCTTCCCCTGGTGGAACAGGTTCATCCTCATTGGTCTCTAAGAGGGAGGAGAATTCCTTTTGCAGCAATTCCTGATGATGAGAAGCAAACCATGAGCTTCATGGATGGTAATTTGGCAATGTTTCCAATATATGTTATCCTTTTTTGAGAAAAAAGGAAAACATTCTGACACTGTTCTACAGCAACACTTAGTGGCTAGTTCAATAACACATGTGGTCTAGATACTAGATGGAGCCTTAAGCAAGAAGAATACCCATGATCACTGAAGAAGGAAAGAGAATGCATGCAGAATACAGTAGGTTGAACACAATGAAGTTCCAAATCTTAGCATCTCTGTTTTGGGACCACTACTTCAGCTTAACAATGAGTAGGGTCAGGACATGTTCAAGTACCCTGAAAGTACGAGGCTAGAAATCTGCCAGGCAAGAAAAGGTTTCACATGTGCTATACATTATGAACTTTACTTTTGCCTGCAAAAGTATCAGCCTGCAGCCTGAACACACATCAATGCAAATGTTTTATTGTTTAGTTTCGGTCTCAAGTTTCTTTTTGAAGACAGACATGCTATGGTGCATGGAAATTAGACAAAATAATGAACCACTCAACAAAGTATTTGAATATCACATGTACATTTTGCATAAGGTATTCCTCTGAATGCACATAGTACAGTATCCTAACAATTTTCTTAAATAGTCGTGAATATTGCATGATTCCCTTCCAAACTACCTACCTTTAAGAATAAAACTTGTGATTCATGCTCCTTGTTAGTTCAGCTTCAGTACCAAGTAAAGGTAGTTTTATATACACCAGTTAGACATGAAGATATAGATTATGATTATCTGGAGACTAAATCTGGAGCACCTTTATTTCCTTACGATATTTTACCAGGGTCTGGATTCAAACCTATAAATACTTTATTTTTTAAGTTTTCTTACTACTCAACTCATTTTTTCTTCACAGGATTCTATAATTTCCCATCTAAAAGAAAATGAAATACAAAAATTACAAATCAAAACTAAAGACAGAGCAAGTAAAACGTATGGACAATTCAATGGCATATATTGTAGAAATTTTCAAAAACTACTAAACACAGGTAAAGTGTGCTTACACATGTAAAGCCCAGTTTTAAGCATGAAAATGCTTTTGAAAATCAGGCCCATACTGAGCAGGCATCAACCCCTCATTTGCCTGCAGTTACACAAATCTGAAAGATTGCCTTTTTTTTTTTTTTTTTAAAGCAAAGCAGTCAGTCACTGTGCAAAGAAAACAATTACATACCTAGTATTGATTCCATAAATAACTATCTGTCAAGTATTGACGCCTAAATAACTATCTGTCAAACAGTTTGACGAGGGGGGGTGAGTATTTTCTACCACACACCACCAAAAATGTCAGTTCATTTCCCTCTTCTGAATGCCATGTCTGAATGCCATGCTGCTGTGTGGCAGGCCCAGAAGGTAAAAGATTTGCTAAATGATTCATGCATTCCAAGGGCTCTTTTTCCCAGAATTTATCTGACTATAAGCAGTTGTGTCTTATATGAATGCAAATTTTCAGTACTTGGAACACAGTTATAGCAAGCAAATTAAGGTCAAGCACATTTTCACAGCATGAAATTATATTTTCTTGGTGAGCTCCAAAAGAACAGCTAATGGAGACCTTTACATCTGCTACTTCATATGGATTCTAATTAAATCTTGTTTATCAAAAATTCCTACCGCTATCAATTGCTTTTCAATGCAAGCCACAGGAAATGTACCTTTTTGTAGACATCCGCTCTGCCTTTAGAATATGGCAAGAGTAGCAGAACACACCTCCCAGCCTGTAATTTTTTTTTTTTGCTCAGCTTTGTAAAATGAATAACCTCAAATTGTTTTTCTCCTTGAAAATATACTAGGGATTAGTAAAGTTAATAAAGCAAATCTCATCTGAACATGATCATACAAAATCAAGTGTTTCTGGTACAAGTAGCAGTTGTTATTGAAGCTCCAGGAGGTAAACTCATGAACAATGTCAAGAAATATATTTTCACAAAAAGGGTAGTGGATGCCTGGAATGCCCTTCCCAGAGGAGATGGTAAAGACAAAAATGGAGACAGAGTTTAAAAAAAAAAAAGGTACAGGATACACACAGAGGATCCCTAGTGGCAAGAGAATGAACTGAAACCACTGAGATAACCTGTGGCAACTTTTCTGCATGGGGAAAGCCAGCAGAGAGCAGCAGTTACAACCCAAAGAAGAAGGCAAAAAGCTAACCTGCACGAAGAAGCACTGTTACGCGCCCTGCCCGGGACTGCTCACCTCCGGACTGCTCACCTCCGGATACCTGGGCCAAGTTCCAGCGCTGCCTCCCTCGCGGTCCTAGCTAGCTCAGCGAGGCCATGGAGTCCCGCGGTGACGACTGCCGGGCCTCCTACGATGCGCCAGGCCTCTCGCTTCAATCCGGTGCCATCAGCCTGCCTAACCACGCCCCCAGGTGCATGCGCACAGACCAGCCGCACTGAAGTAGGAACCAGGGCGGGGCCTAGCTCCGCGGCGCGCCCTGATTGAACCCCCGATATAAGGAAGTGATTGCCTTCACTTCCTTGCCTTGGCAATCGGGTCGGTTTGTTCCTGAGATTGTCACTGCGTGTTCCTGCTTGCTTGTTCCTAGTCTGTTCCAGGATCCTTCGTTCCAGTTCTATTCCGGTTGTTCCTGATTCCTAGTCCTGCTTGTTCCTCTGCTCGTCTCCCTGGTCTTACCTTGGACTGCCTTCTGGTAAAGACCTCAGCTTGTTCCTGACCTGCCTGCCACCTGCCAAAGACCTCAGCTTGTTCCTTGTCGTAGATCTGCTCCTCCAGAGGGGAGGAGCTAGCAATCTGTTTGTAAATCTGCTGCTCGGAGTTAGCAATCTGTTTTCGGGCTCCTCCTGTAGGGGGAGGAGTTAGTAGTCTGATATGGATCTCCTCCTGGAGAGGGAGGAGTTAACAATCTGTTATCAATCCTTGCTGCTAGGAGTAACGATCTGTTATAAGTCCGCCAAAGAGTTAGCAATCTGTTATGGATCACCCTGCCAAAGGAAAGAGCTAACAATTGTAATACTCCGTAGACGGAATTAATGATCTGTGGTGGGTTGGCTTCCCACAGAGTGGCAGCCGTATAATACCTCTCTAGTAGTGTAAGGAATGACACTTGAGGTAAATTGGTGAATCCCTGAGTAGCCAGCAGTCCGTTGTACTCCGTAGATGGAGTTAGTGATCCGTCTTGGGTTGGCTCCCCACAGAGTGGCAGTCTGTTATGATACGGCTCTAGTAGTGTAAAGAATGAACACTTTAATGTAAATTGGTGAATCCTTGGGCCGATAGCAGATGACCGCGCCCCCAGGAGGATATCCTGAGAGGGACCACCAGCTAGGCTGGAGTATGGAGACAACACAGATAGTTCTTTATTAGACAGGAAGTAGAACCACCAGAGGTGGCAGTAGTGAGCTGTTGTGCCCGGCAGGGCTGAAGTCCCTCAGATACTGGAATTGCGGTCTCTGGGTTGCTGAGCTGTAGAGAGAGACTATAGGTAGTGAGTAGACAGGGTATGCTGGATACATAACCAGTAGTAGATGGTACACTCACAATTGTAGATATCTGTAATGGCTTCTATGCAACAGAGTCTTCAGTATATTCAGGAACAGGAGCCATAGGCAAATGCTGTTTCCTATATGCAGTCTGGAATGAGAATTCACAATATCTGTGTCTGAGATAGCTTATAGAATAGAAGGGAGTCTTTGGAGGGTTTTAGGAACATAGGCCCTCATGGAGCGAGTACCGGTTCCTATCTGCAATCTATAATAATAGTGCACAAGATATAGGTATATAATAGCTTCTGATATAGAAGAGAGTTGAGAAGGGATTTAGGAACATGGGCCCTCGTGGAGCGAGTACTGGTTCCTAACTGCAATCTACAATAATGACTCACGATCTCCGTACCTGCGATAACGTCTTAGACAGAAGGGAGTCTTCGGAGATTAGGAACAGAAGCTCTCGTGGAGCGAGTACCGGTTCCTATCTGTAATAGAACTCACTGTGTTCACGTCTGCGATCACTTCCAGGTAGTAAGGAGTTTTCTGAGCATTCAGGGATGTAGGCCCTCGTGGAGCGAGTACCGGATCCCATCTTAGCAATCTGAAATCAAGAAGAGAGAGCGGGGCCCCCGAGGAGTGGGTACCCCTAGGTAAGGTTCTGGAGGCAGAGCAGCGGAGAAAGAATTCCCCTTGCTAACTCGATTCGTAGTAGCAAGCAAAGACCTTTTAAGGTGGAAGCGGATGACATCACTACGGGGGGATGCCCCCGAGGTTCGCACCCTTGCCGGTACAAACTCTGGAGCGCTCGTGCGCCCTTACGTCATCAGGAACATGGCGGATCCGCAGCGTCAGGCCAGCCCAGGGATTCCAGGAAGTACGGCGAGGAGAAGCCGCGGCAGCATCTGTCTGTCAGACCCGAAGGGAGTCGCTACTAAGGTAGAGAGGGTGGAGCGAGGGCGAGAACAGGCACGAATGCAACATTCCTGACCTGCCTGCCTGCCAAAGACCTCAGCTTGCTCCTGACCTGCCTGCCTGCCTGCCTCCTGCCAAAGACCTCAGCTTGTTCCTGACCTGCCTGCCTGCCGCCTGCCAAAGACCTCAGCTTGTTCCTGTCCTGCCTGCCTGCCTGCCAAGGACCTCAGCTTGTTCCCAACCTGCCTGCCTGCCTGCTGCCTGCCAAAGACCTCAGCCTGTTCCTGACCTGCCTGCCTGCCTGCCGCCTGCCAAAGACTTCAGCTTGTTCCCAACCTGCCTGCCTGCCGGCTGCCAAAGACCTCAGCCTGTTCCTGACCTGCCTGCCTGCCTGCCACCTGCCAAAGACCTCAGCTTGTTCTAGAACCCGTTGGACCTCTGGCTCTTGACTCTTGCTTCGTTGACCACTCCTCGGACTGATACCTGGACTTGACTGTGCTTGCCTGACCACATCTTAGTTCCTGGTGCTGTTCCTCGCCTTGTCTTCTCCATCCCTGTTCTGGTTCTCTCTGCTGCCTCCTGTCTTCAGTCTCGAACCCTACAGCACTCCCCTAGTTCCTGTGGGCACATTGGACTTCCATTTCTCTTGGAGACCCTGCGAGGCCCACCTATGTCCAAGCAGCCCGGGTCCTTACGGGCTCCTCCCAGGGGGACCTCGAGCTTCCAGTGGTGAAGCTCGACTCTGCCTCTGTCTCCCTCTATATGAGGCCTACCTAGTCACTCGAGGTGAGGTTTAGGTATTAGTGTAGGGGTTAGGGGCCACTTTGACATTCAAAGTGAAACGTACGACAAGAACCGTGCTCTCTTGTGAAGATTTGATGACTTTTGGAGTGAGGAAACTCACCCAAAGATGAGATTTGTGCAATGTTCTCTCAACCTAGCTTGATGTTACCCAGGTAGAGAGTCCATTAGCTAGGCTGAGAGAACACTGCACAAATCTCATCTTTGGATGAGTTTCCTCACTCCGAAGGTCATCAAATCTTCACAAGAGAGCACTGTTCTGTTCGTACGTCTCACTTTGAATGTCAAAGTGGCCCCTAACCCCTACACTAATACCTAAACCTCACCTCGAGTGACTAGGTGGGCCTCCTATAGAGGTATAAATACTTACCTAGTATGAGGGCATTATGGTTAGTCTCTCTCTCCAGCAGCTTAAAATGGTCCCATCCCCCCCCAGTGATTGCATGTAGGAAATTGCATATAATATAATGCAAAACCAGGAAATGTATGCAGATGAGGGACTCCTACCACACTTCACAGCAAAATAATATGGGAAAAAATAGTTATCATGCCTTTATGTCGGATCACAGCTATTATCAGGCCTTCTCTCAAACAGCCCTGCCAGGCCAATAAAATAGCTTTTCTTACCTGCCATCTCTTTCTAAAGCTACAGTAGTAGGAAGTCTACTAGTAATGGGATACTGGCTGCTTCAGGCTGCTCCACAACAACAATAACTGGCAAGAGAGATTCAAACACCTCCCAGTGAAGTTCCTGCATCTGAGCCAGAGCCGCTAGCCCTGCATTCAACAAGCATTTAATACCCAAACACAAGAAAGCACTTCATCTTCCACCTCCATCAACATCTGTGAACTGTATTTATATTTGATTTGAATTGTATTGTTATTTTGATGATGTTTAGTTCTTAGCTTTTATTTTAATTCTCATTTAACTGTTCTTATTTTATTTTTATTCTATTTTTATATTGTGTATGTAGCAGTAGGTGAACCGTTTTGACCAATTTATTGAAAACGTGGTATACAAACAATTTTAAATGAATAAATAAATGTCATGCAGGAAGGCATGCCTGCGGTACAGGATGCACATCTTTCATCCACGAACCACATTGCTGGGCATGCCAAAGGAGCATGTGGTTACCAGATATCGACTCAGTATTCAGGCTATAATGGAATTATATCAAGAACTCAGAGAAGATCTGAATCCAGTCACAGAAAGGTCCCATGCTATACTGGGTCTCACCAAATAAATATGTGCCATGCATTTTATGGCATCTGGCTCCTTCCAAACAACAGTCAGGTCATCAGGGGAATGTCCTAAATCTCTTTTTCCCACTGTCTGGACTAGGTCATAACAATTGTATGTGGCCACATTAATCGGTACATAGCATTCCCTCGAGAAAGGCAAGATTTGCTGGAATTGAAGAGAGGGTTTTATGACATTGCCAACTTTCCTAATATTCTGGGAGCTAATGACTGCACTCATGTAGCCATTATCCCACACCGTGGTAGGAAAAGATCACTGCAACAGAACTCTCTTCCACTCCATCAATGTGCAAGTGGCTTATGACACTCAAATGCTCATCCTCGACGTGGTTGCCATGTACCCAGGAGCGCACATGATTCCTTTATACTTAGGTAATCTGTCCTGTTTGAAGATTTTGAAGATGGCTTCTACAGTGACAGTTGGCTTGTAGGTAAGAGAACTGCTTCTTTCTATAATCCTTTTCCAGCTATGTGTTTATAGCAAACGGCACTGACATGGGGGGCTGTCGGGGATGTGACTGCATTGGTTACATGACAAGTGGCTTGTACAGTTATATCTACAAGCCAGAGTGCCAGGGCCCAGCTTTCTACCTCCATGCTGGAGAGACCTGCTAGTGTTGCGTGCCCAAACAACGCACTTGCCGCAAAATTCTTTATGGGACCAGGCACTATAGACTTTCTACTTGTTTATTTTAAGCAAGTGGCTGTTCAAATCCTCCCTTTTGGAACTGTTCAAATGTCACTTGTCAACCACAACCTTTTTGCATCCAAAGTGCAGGGACTCCCAGGTCAGGTGTGCCCTCTTAGTGTTCTGTCAGCCAGGATGTCAGCCACAGTTTGTCTTGAACATCACATGGGTTAAACAGAAGCTGGGGGCTATGCCTTTGGGCCCTATTATAGTCACTGTGTCATGTCACACAAATGTGTATCAATCACACAACAAAACCCACTCACACCAACTGGTGTATTCTAGTCCACACCAATGTCAACAACCAAAAATAACCTGTGTACTAGTTAGAGAGCTAACATAACACCCAAAAACGCCAAACCGATTGTAAACCAATTTTTGTAAGACCCTCTATTCACGAGCAGCCATATTATGTGTTCAACTCGTTGCTCATAGGGGTCACTATTACTTTTAATCATTCGAAACAATCAATTTTTGTTATCTTTTTCAAAAAAAATTTTTTAAAAAGTTACTCAACCAAATTTTGATAATCAAAAATGCAACGGATACTTATCCGCACTGAAAAGGTCCCAGGTAACCCGACATGGCCATGTTTCGGACCGCTGTCCTGCTTCAGGGGAAGGAAAGGAAACCAATTCAGATCCTTGTAGCCTTGTAGAAATCTTCTTCTTGCGGCGTCTTTATTCTGTGCCGATCAATTTTTTCGCGCAGGCTGCATTTCAGCCCGCTGTATTTCAAACAATGGCGACCCAACGGAAGCTGTTTATACGAGTCACAGTGCTTGGTGCCACCCCTTCCGGTGACGAATGGAAGTTCCCTCTCACGTCCTCGCATCCAAGCGCTGTCAATTTAATTATAATTTCTCGATCTGTACCGAAAACCCAATACTGCAAAAAACCGGGGAAGGTAGCTGCCCGGGGGAGTTTCAACAACAGTAACCGCTATCACATGCTATAATGCTAATAACTAAAAAGCGGTAGCTCCCGGTACATACTGGTCACTGTCTCGTGCTATCGGGATAGCACGAGAACACATAATATGGCTGCTCGTGAATAGAGGGTCTTACAAAAATTGGTTTACAATCGGTTTGGCGTTTTTGGGTGTTATGTTAGCTCTCTAACTAGTACACACAAATGTGTATGTCAGGATGACCTACTGCAGAAAAGCCAGGAACATACACAATCATACAACCAGGCTGATGTCTTTCTGCAATGACATGTGTAGTAGCTGTGATGTACATCTTCAATGTTAGAGGATTGCTAGCAACGGGTAGTGATAGCTTAGTTATGAGTGGCATGGACACATTGTGTAGGAACCCCACATGCAGTTTTCCATTCAGGAAGATCAGCATAAGCAAGTGCTACTGCCTTCATATAGTGTCACTATAAAAGGCAGCAAGGACCTTGGGTTTGGAAAGAGTCTTTTAAGGCACATGCCAAGCTAGAGCTTAACTTCTAGTATCTTATAACATGCTGTGGGTTGGCACTGATAGCACAAAGTCACAGTGGAGTGAATGATACAGCTGTTCTCTCTTTGCCACAAGAGATTTGGGATATGGTTGCAGAACCTGGCTTCTCACACCCGTTGCTATACCCAACACGCCAGAGGAGGTGAGATACAATGAAGCCTTATGTTCTACCTGCTCTGTCATCGTACGCACCTTTGGAGTAGTCAAAAGTAGATTTCACTGTTTGGATAAAACAGAGGGAGCTTTAATGTACACCCCACCCAGAGTCACTGAGATAGTGCTGTTCTGCTGTGTATTCCATAATCTGGCTCTATGGCATGGGATCCTAGCAGATGTTGTTCCAGATCTACCCAAAAATCCCTCATGTCCCCCTCCCCCCCCCCCCCCCCCCCCGGCAGAAGCCGGGAAGACCACACAGACTGGCAGCCAGCTTCGCAAAGCATCATACAGTGCTACTTTGCCTGCTAGTCCTCATCTAGTCCTTTCCCTTCCATGGAAGACAGCCTAGCAGAGTGCTACTAGCTGGTCCCATCTCTATCTTTCTTTCCCTCACAGGTCCTCTGTCTGGCTCAGTGTGTAACAGAAAACACTTAGGTCGCATTAGGCTACATCATGATAATGGAGCAAAAGTTTGCAATAGACAGTAGATGACAAAAGATGACACAAATAAACCTGGACACCAAAGAGATATTGTTGGCCTAATGTAATCAGACTGATTGTCAATCCAAAAGAGTCATGTCTCACCATAGCCTTCATGTAGGACTGCCAACACAGTATACACTGTTTGCTCTAGCTTGCGCCTTCTTGCTTGACTCAGCTAAGCTTTGGACCCTGTCCTAGCCCTCACGTGTTGACGAGTTAGTTGCATAGATATGATGGAACTTCTGCAGGGCCTGGGACTTAGAGCCAAGTGCTCTAGAAGTCTGAGAAAGTGCAAGTAGCTCAGCTTCTTAAAGGCACAGCTTGAAGATATGAGTTGACACTTAGAATCTTCCAGCACAGGCTCGACATGTTACAGCCTGATTCCCCACATGTACATCAGAAGCATAGTGTCATAAGGGCCTGAAAGACACACGTGTCAGCACTACCTTATTCTGAGGCAGTGCTGACATCTGAATGCTCATCTAACAGGCCTTTACTTACAGCCTTTTGGGAAGCACATGTCCAACATATACCTATCTCCTCTCTGTCAACTTCTGATGAAACTGGATCTTCCACATTTCATTTACGCAGATGTTGTACAGATCCTTATCCCCATCAACGATTCCCTACCTAACGCTTTAAAAATTTGGGATGCGGCCCTTATAGAAATAAAAAAACTACTTACTGAGAATTTCCTAGCAATCAACACTATGAAGACAGAGCTCCTCATCATCTCACCTCATAATAACATTGCCGCTAATCCTACTCTACCTTCACCATTGGACTCCCTCAATTTACAGCAAGTCCGCAGCCTTGGCGTCATCATAGATAATCACTTCTCCTTAAAGAATTTCATCTCAGCCACAATCAAAAACGGTTTCTTCAAGCTACATACTCTAAGAAGAATTAAACCGTTTCTACATCCACATGACTTCCGGACAGTATTACAAGCTACAATATTGTCAAAACTGGACTACTGTAATGCTGTACTACTAGGTCTCCCCAAAAACACAATACAACCACTACAGATGCTACAAAATGCTGCAGCACGCCTACTCACTAACTCTCACCGCCATGAACACATTACACCTGTTCTCATGTTCCTTCACTGGCTTCCTGTAGCATCTAGAATATTATTCAAAGTTCTCTCCCTCATACATAAATCGATCCATAACCAAGATATGCAATGGTTCTCAAATCATTTTATTTTCCGCACATCAAACAGACCAATAAGAAAAATGCACCAAGCCAAACTCACCTCTTCTACAATTAAACACATCAAGCATGTCTCTACAAGAGACCGCGCATTCACTATTGCCGGGACCAACATCTGGAACAAAATGCCCACCGACCTACGTCTCGAACCCTGCCATAAGAAGTTTAAGCAAAACCTCAAAACATGGCTGTTCGAACAAGCTTACACTCAATGATCCTCTCCTCTACTGAAATACTGATTAATATTCCTGTTCTCACTGATTCATTGCTACACGCCGATTTTATACTTCTCACTGCTAATTTTGACTTTTTGGTCTCTGAACTTCCATTTATTATTTGACTTGCCTTTAACTAAGGATCATGATTACCATTGGTTTATTGTATTTGCTTTTATTTTGTTGGTATTTTTTTATATATATCATGTCTATGTTATTTCAATTGCTCTGTGAAGCCTGTTGCTGAATTATTGTTTATTGTAAACCGAGGTGATGTTTTTAACGTGCCGCGGTATATAAAAAATCACTAAATAAATAAAATAAATAAATAACTCACTAACTCTTCTAGCACATTACCCCAATACTCAAAGAACTCCACTGGCTCCCCATCGCATCCCGAATTCTCTTCAAAATTCTAACCATAGTGCACAAGTCCATCCACTCGCACAATTCCAATTGGTTGGATGAACCCTTTCGTCCTATACGCACTGAACGACCCACTCGCACTATCAACAAAGGCACCCTCTCCATTCCCCCTTTGAAAAAAGCCCACCTCTCCTCTACTAGGGACCGTGCACTATCCATTGCAGGCCCTAAACAATGGAACGCCCTCCCTACCACTCTCAGGCTAGAGCCATGTTACGCCAAGTTCAGAAAAAAACTTAAAACATGGCTCTTCCGACAAGCCTACCCTGATTAAGTACACCGACTTCTGCAAGTATCTTGCCTACGCCTTGTATATTCCTGTAAATAGTCCGTTGCAGTTTTTATTTATTGCTTTAATTCCTCCACCTCCTGCTCTTTGTATACTCCTCCTTGTTCGCCCTCCCTGTTCATTGTAATTTCTACCTTTAAAGTTACATTGTAAACCGGTATGATGTATGCATACTAATACCGGTATATAAAAGTTTTTAAATAAATAAATAAATAAATAAATGTAATAGCTACTAGGAAGAGAACTTTCCATGTAAGAAATGTAACATTACAGGAATCTATGGGCTCAAAGGGAGAACGCATGAACCTTGCTAGTACTACATTCTGTGACTGGTAGCTGCAAAGAGGGTTTCAGTTGAATTAAACCTCTCATAAACCTACTGACAAGGGGTTGCGCTGATATCAGGGCATCCCCTATTCCCTTGTGGTAAGCTGAGATAGCACTCAGGTGTACCCTTACCAACAAAGTCTGGAGACCAGAGTCTGAAAGATGACAGAGATTGTAAGGGATAGGGTCTGAGAAGGCACAACCTGTCCTGGTCCCGAGTTATGAGAGTGGGTGCTGAGCCCAGGCTAATTGGTTCTCTGATCGAGAGGTCGAGAAGAATGGGAAACCATACTTGTCGAGGCCAATAAGGGGCTATGAGTATCATTGACCCCTTGTCCTGTTGTAGCTTCATTAGAGTTTTTGCTATGAGCAGTATCGGGGGATATGCATATAAGAGGCCTGAGTTCTAGGGACGAGCAAAGGCGTCCATGGCTAACTGGTTTTTCTGCTTGTATAGGGAGCAGAATCTGTCCACTTTGTGATTCAGTTCGGATGCAAAGAGGTCTAGTGTTGGTTGACCCCAATGTTGAAAGATTCTGGTCGTTACCGCTGGATCCAGGGACCACTCGTGGGGATGAAACTGACAACTGAGGCGATCTGCAACCACGTTGTGTATGCCTGCTAGATAAGTGGTCCGGAGAAACATGGAATGTGTTAGGGCCCAATCCCAAATCTGCACGGCTTCTTGGCAAAGGAGATATGAACTGGTACCTCCCTGTTTGTTCAGGTACCACATGACAAATGTGTTGTCTGTTTGTATGAGAACAGTCTTGTGTGAAAGGCAGTCCTTGAACACATATAGAGCATAACGTATAGCTCGAAGTTCCAGGAAGTTTATTTGAAATGTTGTTTCAAGACTTGTCCAAGAACCTTGAGTCTGAAGATTGTCCATATGTGCTCCCCAACCTAAGGTGGATGCATCTGTGGTTAAGGTTACTTGCGGAACTGGTTGCTGGAAGGGTAGGCCTGCTAGTTGTTCGTGTTTGTCCACCAGAGGAGAGATGAACGTAACTGGTAGGTTATTTGAATTGGAGATGACAGTGGTTGAAAGGCTTGGATCCTCTGTGATTTCAAAGTCCATTGCGTTATGGCTAATCTGGCCATAGGAGTGACGTGGACCGTGGAAGCCATATAGCCCAGCAGTGTCAGGAAGCTGAAGCTGCTTGCTGTGCCTACAGAGATGCATCTAGCCTGGAGAGTGTGTCTGCGTGGTCGGTTGGCAGGAAGGTCTTTGATACGGTGGTATCCAACTCTGCTCCGATGAACTGTAGGAGGCGAGATAGGTTCAGGTGGGATTTTTGGTAGTTCATGAGAAATCCCAACAAGTGAAGCAGATTGATAGTGAGCTTGAGAGTGTCGAGAGCTCCTTGTTTGGATTGGCTCTTGATGAGCCAGTCATCCAGATAAGGAAAGACGTGTATGCTTCTCTTGCGTAGATGGACCGCAGCTACTGCTAGACATTTTGTGAATACACGGGGTGCAGAGGCCAGTCTGAAAGGCAGGACCCGGTATTGAAAGTGTTGACGTCCCACTAGGAAAAGCAGGTACTTGCGGTGAGGTGGGAATATTGGAATGTGAGTGTAAGCGTCTTGAAGATCCAAAGAACAGAGCCAATCTCCTGTTTGGAGAAGGGGAAGCATGGTGCCTAAGGACACCATCCTGAATTTTTCTTTTCGTAGAAATTTGTTGAGATTTTGAAGGTCTAAGATCTTACTCTAATTCTTACTCTAATTCTTTCCCCAGTTATATTAACCTTGTTGTTATGTAACTTTATTGCACTTGTTAATGTTCCGTTTTTTTGTTCACACCCCCTTGTTATATGTAAACCGGCATGATGTGATTTTTAATCACGAATGCCGGTATAGAAAAACTCTAAATAAATAAAATAAATAAAGATGGGGCGGAGGCCTCCTGTTTCCTTTGGAATGAGAAAATAGCAGGAGTAGAATCCTCTGCCCTGCTGAGGTCAGGGAACAGGTTTCACAGCCCTGGCACTCAGGAGTGTGGATAATTCTGTTTCTAGAAGAGTGGTATGATCTTTGTGTATCCAGAGGGAGTTTGGTGGAGAATCTCTGGGTACCATGAGAAAATCCAGATGGTAACCTTATGTTATAATGGATAGTACCCATTGATCTGTGGTAATGTTTGTCCAATTGGGTAGAAAATAAGAGACCTGGCCTCTTTGGGTTTCTGGAGAGGCTGCTGTTCTCTGGGAGTATTTCAAAACCCAGATGCTTGGCCTGTCTGAAGGGAAGGCTGAGGTCTGGATGATTTTGGTTGCCTGAGATAACCTCTTTGGGATGGCCTTGTTGTCCTACCACGAGGAGCTGGTGGATAATACCTTCGTGGTCGATAGAATGGCTTTCTTGTATCTTTCCTGGATGGGCATCTTTCAGAAGATGGAGTTTCTGCAGTAATGGAGAGTTGGCGCAGAGTTTTGTTATGATTATTGTGTCCGTCGATCTCACATGGCTTTGACCTCTGTGCCTCACCTTTCTTCCTTCTCTCTCCTCAAGCCTTGGGAAGATGGCTGCTGCCGCGTCTTCATGCCGCTCTCTCCAGCGTCCCCGGAATGGCAACGACGACGGGGTTCGCCATGGATTTCCTGAGGGCCTTCTAGGGTACGCGCGCGCACGCCACCCACGTCTTTATCCGTGTCATGGCGGGAACCTCGGGGGCATCCCCTCTGAGTGACATCACGACATCTGGGTATTTAGCCTGCCCTTCGTTTGCTAACAAACTAAGTTAACAAGGATTTGGACTGCCTCCGGCTAAGCTGCTCTGCCGCAAGAAAGCCTTCTTTCTGCCCTTCGGGGAAATTCATCTCTAACCTGGGTACCTGCTCCTCAGGGGCCCTTATGCTCTCTTACAGGTACCTATTTGGGATATTGGGTACTCGCTCCTTGAGGGCCTGCTCTTCCTACTCTGGTGCCTTACTACCTACTTCTGTCTGCCAGGATCTTCATTAATACAGCTATCTACTTCAGTAACTAACTTTATCAGTCTGTCTCATCTCCAGCTTCAGCGCTCAGAGTCTACATCTGGGACTTTCCTCTACTACCCAGTGCTGCCTACCATCTACTCGAGTGTGGGACTGGTGTCCTCTGCTGAGGAACCCTGGGCTGCTTCTACTAAGTTGCCTCACTGCTGCCCCTCCTGGGCAGTACCACCGAGCTGTATAATAAATACAAATTCTCTGTGTTTGCGTGTATAGAGTCTAGCTTAGTACTGCGGCTCCTCACGGGGCTCCTCCCCGAGGGCGTGACCATCACCGCAATACCCAAGAATCCACTCCAACACCTCAAAACCATAACAATGATCTTTCAGCTGCGCAATTACATCTTGCAACTTTTCTCCAAACAAGTTTTCACCAGTGCAAGGAAGGTCAGCTAATTTTTCTTGGACCTCAGGCCTGAGGTTGGATGCCTTCAAACATGCTCATCTTCTAGCACTAATGCCAGTCGCTGCCATTCTGGAGGATGTCTCGAATGAGACGTAGGATGCACGTACCTCGTGCTTCCCAGCTTCAAGGCTTTTGTGTAAGATGGAACTGAAGGTTTCTTGATGCTGTTGTGAAAGAGTCTCTGATAATTCTTGAATCTGCTTCCACAAATTTCTCTGGTATTGCGTCATGTATAATTGGCAATTCTTGATAAGAGCATGGAATCTTGGAACATTTTACGCCCTAAATTGTCCAAGAATTTTTGCTCTTTCCCAGGTGTAGATGAATGAGGATGAATCCTCTTTGATCTTTTTTTGCACAAACTCTACCACAACAGATTAATGTGGGAGCTGAGGCTTTTGGAAACCAGGTATGTGTTGCACCAAATATGTGGCATCTATCCTTCTGTTTACTGGTGGAACAGTGCAGGGATGCTCCCAAAGGCGATGTTGGAGGTCAACTAGCACTTCATGTACTGGTATGGCGACTATCTCTTTGGGAGCATCAACAAATTGAAGGACATCTAAAGTCCTATGTCTTGTGTCCTCTTCTGTTAGTAATTGGAAAGGGATTGTTTCTGACATTTCCCTTACAACGTTGATAAGGAGAGGTCCTCAGGTGGTGATTTTCTCCTTTCCTCTGGTGGAGATGGGTTAGATAAGATATCCTCAGTAGAGGAATCAGTGTCTACATCCTCCCAGGTATCTGACAGGTGTGTGGACAAGGACGAAGGAGGAAGGGAGAATGGCATCGATGGATGTAAGGTTTTCGATGGATCCATCAATGGTTTCTGTTTATGCCTCGTTGGCATCGATGGCAATGGATGCGGCATCGACGGTATCGATGGAAGAATCAGTCGTCTCGATCCCGAGAGTCCTGATGGTCCTGGTATCGGCTGAGGCATCGATAGCTGTGGGTCAGAGTCGGTGCCTCCATCGTCCGAAGAGTCCGGAATCAGTATTGGGTCTTTCAGATGCTTGATCGGTTCCTTTGGCATCGATGGTGCAGGTTGCATCGGTAGGGCATCGATCAATGTATCAAGCTTAGTCAGCAGTGGTGTGAGAATCGATGGCTCCGGCATCGGTGGTAGTATAGGAACTGGCACCGGTGGATGTAACTCTTGGAGTGCATCGATGACTGCGTGGCGGATAAATCCGTCCAGTTCCTCCTGTATAGCTGATGAAGACAGAGCAGCTATAGGGGATGGCAGAGTAGGCAAAACTGGCTCCTCCACAGGTCCCTGTGGGGGCACAATACCTGGCACCAATATCAGTGGGGATTGCCTTGGACTTTAAGGCGTTGAGGGCATAGACGGCTCCTCTACCCTAGTCCTCTTCGGGGGCGGTTTGATAGCCATCGAACCCACTCCAGGATCAAATCCAGCACCAGGTATTGTTTCTCGTCGAAACCGGTGTCGATGTTTTTCTCGGTTCTCAGTTCTTTTTTCTAACACTGAAGCAGGCTTAGTTGACACTTTGATGGAGTCGGGGATGGTTGTCACTACTACCCTCATGTAGTCAGCGGGTTTTTATTATTACCTTCTTGGAAACCCCTGCCGGTGAAGATTGTGTCGATGTCGACGGAAGCAGCTGTATTTTAAACAGATGCTCCATCTTTTCTAGACGGGCCCGTCTGCCTTTTGATGTCATTTCGGTGCATTGAGGACATGAAGAAACATTATGTCCTGCGCCAAGGCATAGAACGCACTCGATGTGAGGATCAGTGATCGACATTGTGCAAGGGCAGTTTGGGCACTTTTTAAAACCGGTTGCCATAATGACAAAAATTAAGGCCGAACAGCCATCGACGGCCTTCGGGCACCGAGGAACGGTGAAAACGATATCGACCGCAAATAAGTATTTATTCACCGGTCGAAGAAAAATGAACTGAGAATTGAAGACCCCTATGAGGAGGTATTTTTCTGAGGAAAATTTATACTTTTTTCCCTGAGGAAATATGTGTGAGGAATCACACAGGGCTCCTAGCCGCGAGGCAAACTGCAGCGAGGAAAAATGAGACTGAAGGGAGACCCCTGTGGCTTGAGGGATAATGGCATGCTGGGCATGCTCAGTGGGCTCAGTGTGCCAGTCAAAAGTTTCTAGAAACTTTGACAGAAAGTTTTCCGTGATAGGGCTTCGTCCAGTGACATCACCCATATGTGAGGACTATCATCCTGCTTGTCCTGACTGTGATACAAGCCACAATTCTACCAAGGATTGACTATTGTAACGCACTACTACTGGGTCTCCCTAAAAGCACAATTCAACCCCTTCAAATGTTGCAGAATGCCGCTGCTCGGTTAATTACTAATACTCGACGGCATGAACATATTACTCCAGCACTCATGTTCCTACATTGGCTACCCGTATCATCTAGAATTACTTTTAAAGTTCTCTCACTCATCCACAAATCAATTCACAACCAAGAGATGCAATGGTTCTCTGATCAGTTCATTGTTCATAAGAACATAAGAACATAAGAAAATGCCATACTGGGTCAGACCAAGGGTCCATCAAGCCCAGCATCCTGTTTCCAACAGTGGCCAATCCAGGCCATGAGAACCTGGCAAGTACCCAAAAACTAAGTCTATTCCATGTAACCATTGCTAATGGCAGTGGCTATTCTCTAAGTGAACTTAATAGCAGGTAATGGACTTCTCCTCCAAGAACTTATCCAATCCTTTTTTAAACACAGCTATACTAACTGCACGAACCACATTCTCTGGCAACAAATTCCAGAGTTTAATTGTGCGTTGAGTAAAAAAGAACTTTCTCCGATTAGTTTTAAATGTGCCCCATGCTAACTTCATGGAGTGTCCCCTAGTCCTTCTACTATCCGAAAGAGTAAATAACCGATTCACATCTACCCGTTCTAGACCTCTCATGATTTTAAACACCTCTATCATATCCCCCCTCAGTCGTCTCTTCTCCAAGCTGAAAAGTCCTAACCTCTTTAGTCTTTCCTCATAGGGGAGTTGTTCCATTCCCCTTATCATTTTGGTAGCCCTTCTCTGTACCTTCTCCATCGCAATTATATCTTTTTTGAGATGCGGCGACCAGAATTGTACACAGTATTCAAGGTGCGGTCTCACCATGGAGCGATACAGAGGCATTATGACATTTTCCGTTTTATTCATCATTCCTTTTCTAATAATTCCCAACATTCTGTTTGCTTTTTTGACTGCCGCAGCACACTGAACCGACGATTTCAATGTGTTATCCACTATGACACCTAGATCTCTTTCTTGGGTTGTAGCACCTAATATGGAACCCAACATCGTGTAATTATAGCATGGGTTATTTTTCCCTATATGCATCACCTTGCACTTATCCACATTAAATTTCATCCGCCAACAGACCAATTAGAAACATTCACCAAGCGAAATTAACTGTCCATCCACTAAAACACATCAAACATGTGTCCACCAGAAACCGATCATTCTCCATAGCTGGAATAAAAATCTGGAATAACATGCCGTTGGACCTGCGGCTTGAATCCTGTCACAAAACTTTCAAACAAAACCTTAAAACTTGGTTGTTTGAACAAGCTTTCACACTATGAGTCTCGTCTAACCTTCAGCAATACCATATGATTCCTTACCTTCTCCAAGTTCTTATACTCGACATTAATATTTACTATCTGCAACTCCACACCCCCACATGGTTTATCAATTCAGGCTATTATATATAATGAGACGTTGGTTTGCCTCAGATAGATTATTTGCTCCTGCAAATACATGGTTACTAATATTCTATTGTTCGATATTTATGCATATTTTTTGAAACCCATGTTTTTCTGTAAAGCCTATTGCTATTAATTGTTTTACTGTTTATTTTATACTGTTACATGTAAAGCCTGTTGCTAAATTAATGCTTCACTGTAAACCAAGGTGATGTATTGCTATACGTACCGCGGTATAGAAGAACCTATAAATAAATAAATAAATAAATAAATTCAAGTATTAACCTCTCTTTGGCAAGGGCATAACTTGCATTATACCATCAGTTGAATTCAAGTATGGTTAAGTGCACCCCCGTAATAGATAGGACTCAGCTACATCTCAGGATTTGCAATATGATTTGAGAGGACTCATCTACATTTCAGGATTTACCACATGCATTCCAAAATCTGCCCGCAACCTGCGACTCTTACAACTATGCACTATATATTAGTAGTTATACTTCTAACTGTAAAAGTCTTTGGCCCCCTCACTAGTTATCTTGTTAAATCTATTATTGCAAATTATATGCTTTAGCATGGATATTTTTACACTTTTGTTTCCACAGGCACATAGTTTGTTCTATGGCCAAAGTGGTGCTGGTGTTTAGGGGCACGTTCTCATCTTCTTTTATTTGGCTACTCCACACCGTTGAGGGGCAGAGGTGATTTGATAGGCTTATAGGCCCATTACAAATGTGTGTATCTGGCACCAACATGCTTCTGTGATTACAGGTGCCTTACATTCTTTGTCACACCATTGGTACTGGCTTTCTTTCTTGTCAGTTAAATCCACTTTACATGGCAATTATTGTCTGATTTGGGGGATCATAGGACTGGCTTGCAGATGGGATTACTTTGCTTTTTTCCTTTGGTCAACTTGGGTCTGCTTCAATGGCAGTCTTCTGTTGGGGCCATTTGCTATGGATGGGTGGAAAAGATGCTATGCAGTGGTTGTGGATGTACTGTAGCCCTACTCATAGCCCAGCTCTTTGAGTTCAGCTCTCGCCTATACTTATTCCTACAGGCAATTTCAGGAGTGCTTCATTTGTGCCCTACTCAAGTAACTTGGGGGTGATGGGCAAGCCTTGAAGATTCTGGAGAAGCAACATATCCTAGGCCTTGCCACCATGCATTCACATGGATCTGGTTGTGTTATAACTAAGGACTGTGCTATTTCTGCAGCAATAGGACAAAATATTATATATTATCATTCCTGAATGGGGCATGCACAAAGGTCAGTACCAATCTGCAATATCCTCCGGTGGCTTAGGAGGAGCCAAGCCACTCGGCAGCAATACGCATTATCAACATTATGAAGGCTTTCCAAGTTGCTGATGATGATCTTAAGGCACTATTATTGATTTATGATAATGGCCACAGCTAGGCCTGTGGGATGCCCACAGCAAGTGAGGTGTCACTACCATGGGGTTTGTGATGGGGTTGATCACACCCTGGGGTGCTCAGCATGTGCAATGTTCGAAAGCTGACCAGGCAGAGAATGCCTTGCAATATGATATTCTAGTATACATTGCACTGGTGGGTGGAAGCGAGATGAGTTGCTTGTCTTCGGCTTTGTCAGCTGGGATTGACCTGTACACCACCATAAATTATGATGGCATGCTAAATGAATGATTTCTACTTTTTTACAGACCAGGGCCTCATTGCACCACAAAGAACTTCGTCAGTGATCAAGGACCAAAGTGCAGGATAACTTGTGAGGTGAGGCTTCAACAGCCTTGCATCCCCCATCGGCACTACACTGTTACAGCATGATTTTATAAAGTATATGTAAAATTGGGGTTAGGCTTTGATGACCTGGCGCTCCCAACAGTGTTACATTGCTATAACATGAGCGTATGGAGTATTTGACAAATGTAAATGCAGCTGGTGAGGGCATGGTTACCCTGAAGATTGAAATGGTTAGCAATTAGTAATTGATGTTTTGTAATTGAATGGCCATATGCAATTGAGCTGAATGAATTGACTTATGCTGCGGCCATAACCATTCAATAAAGGTCTTTTACAAATGCCACAGGTGCAGTTGGGGATGGGGGTGATAGTAAATTAATGGGGGAGCAAGAGGTGGCAGTCATCCGCCCCTGAGACGGTTGTGTCTACTTCTTTATTCAAGGTTATACATTCTAATTCTCCTACCTTACTTTTGAGACTTAGGATATAGATATTTCAAGGTACGGTTTTTATTTGTATATGTAACTTTCTTAGCAGTTAACAGTGATAATTTGGAATCTTTTAACTCAATCTGTTCTTTACTTAAAGGTACATGGGCTACTTTTGCTTTTATTGCAATATCTCTATCGGGATGTTCCAACTCCCCTGTTTCTCTGGTATCCTAAGAATTCCTTCCTCCCAACCAAACGCTGTTGATTGGTTGTTGGTTTTTCCTCTGCTTCTACTTTAAAACCTGCTCCATCTCCTTTTTGAAGGTTAATGCTTACAGCCTGGTTCTATCCTGGTTAAAATGGAGCCTATCCTTTTGGAATAGGTTCCCCCTTCCCCAAAATATTGCCCAGTTTCTGACAAAACTAAAGCTTCTTCCCTCACCATTGTCTCATCCACGCATTGAGACTTCAGAGCTCTGCCTGCCTCTAGGCTCCTCACATGGAGCAGGGAGCATTTCAAAGAATGCTACCCTTGAGGTTCTGCATTTCAACTTTCTACCTAAGAGTAAAAGTAATCTTAGACCTACAGCGATCTTCCACAGCAGTTTCATTAACCCACGGCTACTGACTTTGGAAGGATGTGTCTTTGTGATACCAAACTGTTTCCACTTTAAAACGATGGACCTGACAGTATCTCAAGGGATATTCAAACACATAGACATTTTCTTATAGCCTTTCCCTAATCTGTACCTTTATAAAACATTATCTTGTTTATTTATTTAAAATATTTCTATACCATTATTAGCAATATATAATTGACCAGAACGGTTTACAATTCAAAATTTAAGAGTAAAATAAAAATAATAAAATAGCAAAAATTATAATAATCAAAGAATAAAAAACCAGAATTTTTAAAATGAAATATAAATAAGTAAAATAAAATAAGATAAATAAAAGATAGAAAGCTAGGAGAAAATACAATATCATAGTCAATATCTGAGCTCTTTTGGCAGCTCATTATTCACCATGTTTTAACCTTTGCTTCAAATTCACTTTGCATAACAGAAACAGCTTGACTCTTCATCTAAGAGTATTTGAATCAGCTCAACTATTGTGATTCGACACATGTATAACCCTAAAGCACTTTTCTCATATGTAGCCACCCTCACCAAGTCCTCTCATCCCCCCATCCCAGACAACGAAGCCTCCACCAGAAGTGAAGAAATCGCCCAATTCTTCCACAAGAAAATTACCAATATCCTCCTCAGATTTCATCACCTTCCGCCCACCACCCACCCACCCCCCTCCCCCCAACTTACTCCCACTACCACTACTCTCGAAACACTTGAACTAACCTCCGCCAAGGAAGTTGAATCAGTTCTCAAAAAACTCAGACCTGCCAGCCACCCCTCTGACACTATCCCCACCAAATCCCTACTCTCCATCCCAAGCTCCATTGCCAAACCTATTGCTGACATTATTAACTCTTCCCTCTCCTCAGGCCACGTCCCAGATACCCTCAAACAAGCAATTGTTAAACCTCTCCTCAAAAAACTTTCTTTAGACCCTAAGGACCCCTCCAACTTCCGCCCAATCTCTAATCTTCCCTTCATCTCTAAGATCATGGAAAAGATAGTGAATTTCCAACTCACAGAATACCTTGAACACAACAACCTGCTACACCCTGCCCAGTTCGGTTTCCGTAAACACCTCAACACTGAAACACTCCTCCTCTCCCTCAGACCAAGTACTCAGAGGCATGGATCAAGGCAACTGCTACCTTCTCACCCTACTCGACATCTCAGCCGCCTTTGACACCATCAATCACAATCACCTCCTCACACGGCTGGCTGAAATAGGCATATCGGGCTTAGCCCTGCTATGGTTTAAATCTTACCTATTCAACAGGAAGTTCGCAGTCAAAATAGGAAATTCTGAATCCGCACTCTACTCCCTGGCCCAAGGTGTTCCGCAAGGTTCCTCCCTCTCCTCCACCTTATTCAACATTTACCTCTCCCCCCTCTGTTAGCTCCTAACAGACCTCGGGCTCAAATTCTACCTCTATGCGGATGATGTTCAGATCCTCATCCCCATTCATAACTCCCTGACCGATGCATTGGTTTATTGGAATACTTGTCTCGCCTCCATAAACGACTTCCTCACAAACATCCATCTTGCACTGAACACATCCAAAACAGAGCTGCTCCTATTTCCCAGCACCAACCCCCCAAACCCTTGATCTCCAATGACCTATCCTTTAACACCATATCCTCCCAACCCTATGTAAGAGACCTTGGTGTAACCCTAGACCAACAACTGAATCTGAAAAAATATATCAGCTTCATCCTCAAAGAGGGCTTTTTCAAGCTCAATGTCCTTAAGAAACTTAGACCCCCTCCTCCACTATCACGACTTCCGGACAGTTATCCAAGCTACCCTATCCTCAAAGCTTGATTACTGTAATGCCCTATTCCTTGGACTACCCTCCTCCACTATCAAACCCCTACAAATGTTCCAAAATGCCGTCGCCAGGGTCATCACAAACACACGCAAATCCGATCACATCACCCCCATACTCAAAGACCTCCACTGGCTCCCCATTGCATCCCGTATTCTCTTTAAAACCCTAACCATAATACACAAATCTATCCACTCCTACAATTCCAACTTGCTTGACGAGCACTTCTGCCTCACACGCTCAGATCGACCAACCAGATCAAACAGTAAAGGAACTCTAACTATACCGCCCCTTAAAAGAGCCCGCCTCTCTGCCACTAGGGATCGCGCCATCTCCATAGCTGGTCCCAAGCAATGGAACTCCCTCCCAACAGTACTTAGACTCGAACCATGCTATTCTAAATTCAGAAAGAAACTAAAGACCTGGCTGTTCCGACAAGCTTACCCAGAATAGTCTGTTTCCTATACGCCTATACTCTATTCATAATTCCATGATTACACCCTGTATATAAGTTCATCACCGCATTTAGCTGTTTTTGTTAATGTTTACTGCCACTGTTATTTGCACTTTCTGTACTTCTGTATCTCTTTAATTACTTACTCCCCTTCCCCCACCCCTGTTCTTTGTATTTTCAATCTTTCAGTTGTAATGTAAACCGGTATGATGTTTGCACACTAATGCCGGTATATAAAAGGTTTAAATAAATAAATATGGGCTCTATATAACTTACTATGGGCCTTGACAATGCAATTTTTTGAACTGGAGCTAATTTGAATTTGTTATGACAAAGAGTATGAAGACTTATACAATCAAGACTTTTTGTTTATTTATTCTTAGTTAATTTTGGAATATTTCTATAATTGTTCTTTCAGAATGAAAATGTACAGTATGTTGTGTACATCAGTGAAACAAATTCCTACTTTAATGCATTTTGATTTCTCTATTTTAGACAACAGAATGTGAAAAACGTACAAGTACGTGAAGATTTGTGAAAGGCACTGTACATGCAGTCTTTAGCCAACAGTTTCAAGGCAAATTTGGGTAATTAGCATGGTACACACACAAATTATCACATACAGAGTTACATCCAGTCTATGCAGGGCATAACTTGTGCAAGGTAACTTATGTGCACACACTTTTTAAAATCAGAAAGCATGCGCATAAGTCTCAAATCTTCCCCAACTCCACCCTGCCAGTGTGTGTAAAAGTGCAGGTGAAACCGGGTTATGCTCATACTTTCACATGCACTGAGTTCAGGTCAATTTTAGAACAGCCATTTACACACATAAAAATATGTTTTATGCATGTACAAGGCTTTGAAAATTATCCCTATAAAAATTAGGACAACTCTCCATGGTAACCAGATGCCGGCCCCTTTGTGCGCCCCTTAGGGCGTCCTAGTGCAGGGTCCAATTCAGTAATACAGTAATAGTAGTAATAAGAGGACTTTTTTCTCTCACCACTAAATCTCCTTACTAACTGGATCACCCTCTGCTTGGGTCTTCCTTTTCTTACTCCATAACAGAACCTCTCCCATTCAAACCAAGCACGGACGGATCTGTTTTTCACCCCTTCTCCTACCAGATACCCAGCAGACTGACCTCCTCTCTACATTCCACAACATACTACGAATTGTACACTCAAGACAATTATGACACAGGACCACTCAATTCCTATCTTACACTACAACTTCCTCTTCAGGGAGAACTCTCTCATACAGCACTGAACTCGCCCTAATAGATCTCTTATCCCGATCATGATTTCACCAGTCACCCAACTCCCTATTCACGCTGATGCTCTTCAGTGCTCACCAAGAAAACCCACATCCTCAATGACTATCTCCTTGACTCCAAGCCAGACATCTGTGCTATAACTGAAACCTGGCTCAAACCGGCAGATACAGCCTTGATAAACCAGCTCCCTACGTACTTATATGACTTCTTCTCACTTCCCAGACAAAGAAAAAGAGGAGGAGGCCTCCTGCTAGTTGCCAAACAAGAATTGTTTCTAACCCTTCAACCAACCAAGACAGCATCTAACCTAGAGGTATGCCTGTTCAAATCCAAATCGCTCCAAATTCTCCTCATTTACGGCCCGCCAGGAATCCTAGACTCAGTTGCCTCCCCAATGGTTGAAACCATAGCCAAATACTTAAACTTGGACTCTCCAGCAATAATATTAGGAGATTTCAATCTGCATGTTGACTCGACCCATCGCTCAACCAACTGTGAAGCCTTCTTAACCTCCCTCACGGTCATGGGATTCGAACAAATTATAAACAAGCCTACACATAAAGCCGGACATACACTCGACCTCATTTTCATTAACTCCAGCTTCACTCAGTCCACACCCCCCATATGCCTACCAGTCCCATGGTCTGACCATTCGCTGATCTCTACCACCCTCAAGATGAAAGGAAGCTCCTCACCTCCCCCCTCCCTAACCACACTGCACTACAGGAAACCCTGTAAGTCAGAGGTCCTCAGCATATCCTTAGCCAAAGAACTTCCTAACCTTGACATATCAAACCCTAACACAGCCCTAAGCCCATGGCACAACATCACAGAAGAAGTAGCCAATAGTTTATGCCCTCTCTTGACATTAAAAACCAACCCAGCACAAAAACAAAAGAAACAACCTTGGTTCTCCAATGAACTACGATCATTAAAACAAGACCTTAGACGGAAAGAAAATAAATGGCGGAAAGCCCCTAATCCCTCCACCCTATCTACATATAAAGCTGCTCTTCACTTTTACAGAAAAGTAACGTTACGAACAAAAAGGGATTTTTACGCCCAACGAATCCACGACCTTGTATTTGATGCGAAGGCACTTTTCTCTTATGTTTCGGAACTTACAAAAACAACCTCTCCTCCCATCCCAGATGACCAAGCGCAATCAAAAGCCAACGAACTTGCTTCCTTCTTCCAAGACAAAATCTCCAACCTACTAACACGTCTTCCACCCAGCACAAATCCGTTGCACAGCCCCTCATCCGCCTCTCCTAACGGCGAAATTTCATTGGAATCTTTTGAACCCACGACCACGATGGAGATTGAAAATATTCTAAAGAGAATGAAACCCTCCACACATCCATCCAACCAAATCCCGGCTAAACTACTTCTACTGGTGCCGGAATCTATTTCTAAATATCTGGCCAAAATTATCAATTGCTCACTCGCACAAGGAATCTACCTGGATGTGCTAAAACTTGCCACTCTCAAACCCATACTCAAGAAACCAAACCTGGACCCAGGTGACCCTAACAATTTCCGCCCTATCTCCAACCTGCCCTTTATCGTGAAGGTCATGGAAAAAGTGGTCAACAACCAGCTATCGGAATATCTCGAAGAACATAAAATTCTCCACTCTACACAATACGGTTTCCACAAATCTCGAAGACTGAAACCCTTCTCATATCCCTTACAGACCACCTCAGTTTGGGTCTAGACAAAGGTCATTCCTTCTTATTAGTGCTTCTTGATATCTCTGCAGCGTTTGACACAGTTAACCATTCCTTCTTACTAAATCGACTATCTGATATAGAGATAACAGGAACAGCCCTCAGATGGTTTGACTCCTTTCTAAGCAACAGAGGCTATAAAGTCAAAGTTAACAACAAAGAGTCGCCACGCATCAGCTCTCCTCGCGGAGTCCCCCAGGGCTCCTCTCTATCACCCACCCTCTTCAATATCTACCTCTTTCCCCTCTGCCAACTGCTTACAAATTTAAAATTGAAATATTGCATGTATGCAGACGATGTACAAATTCTGATCCCTATAACCGAATCTCTTCCAAAATCACTCAAGGAATGGGACAACTGTTTGCAAGCGATAAACCTCCTCCTTACCGGCCTTAACCTGGTCCTCAATTCTACCAAAACGGAACTCCTTCTTATTTCTCCAGAAAACTGCGATACCCATCAGCAGTCCTACACTAACTCTCCAATCACACACGCAAGAGATCTGGGAGTAATAATCGACCACCATCTGAGTCTAAAGAAGTTCATCAACAATACAACCAAAGATGGCTTCTATAAACTACAGGTGCTAAAAAGACTCAAGTCTCTACTGCACTTCCAAGACTTCAGATCCATTCTACAGGCCATTCTGTTCTCAAAGGTAGACTACTGCAATGCTATTCTTCTAGGTCTCCCAGCATCCTTCACTAAACCCCTTCAGATGTTACAAAACGCAGCCGCCAGAATACTGACAAACACCAAAAGGAGAGAACACATCATGCCTATCCTCAGAGACCTACACTGGCTCCCAATAACCTTCAGAATCCTTCACAAATCCCTCACTATCGTACATAAAACTATCCACCACCAGGTTCCCCTCGACTTACAATTCCCACTCAAACTTCACACCTCCTCCAGACCTATTAGGGATGCTTATATAAAGGTTCTCTACATGTCCCTCCTAACAAAGCCACCCATTTATCAACCATTAGAGAACGAGCCTTCTCAACAGCGGGACCCACTATCTGGAATGCTATTCCACCGGATCTCAGACTAGAATGCTGTCTGCTGACTTTCAAAAAAAACTTAAGACATGGTTGTTCAAACAAGCATTCCCATAATCAATACAAGTAATAGCCAAGACACAGTCCTGTCTTAGGCCTTCCAAACACCCCCATCTCTAAAGTCGCATTGAATTGATGAGTTAACTGTCTACTCTACATTTTGAATTTATGAGTTAACCATCTACCTCTACATTTTGAATTTATGGGTTAACTGTCTACCTCTGCATTTCCATCTCCCCAGTTCCTTACTCCTGTTTTATTGTAACTTTTTGCTCCTCCAGGTTATTGTTAATGTTTGGATTCTATGTTTCCTGTAAACCGATATGATATGACTTTCGGCATGAATGTCGGTATAAAAAAGCATTAAATAAATAAATAAAATAAATAGAAACAGCAAACTTTGGCCTGGATTTATCAAAATGCACTAAATATCGCATGCAATAGAAAAAGGGGCGTGTTTTATGGTAATAGGCAGTTTATCACAATTTGCACCAATACCTATGCGAAGCGCTCAGTTACCGTAAATTGCGATAACTTTTTCGCACTTTGAGATAAGTGTCAGAATTGTGGTATTACCTACATACAACCCCTGGGGGGACCATGTTTACTATCAGGGCCACTGAGGGGAGAGAGAGAGAGAAAGAGAGGGAGGAAACTCACCCAAAGATGAGATTTGTGCAATGTTCTCTCAACCTAGCTTGATGTTACCCAGGTAGAGAGTCCATCAAGCTAGGTTGAGAGAACATTGCACAAATCTCATCTTTGAGTGAGTTTCCTCACTTGGAAGGTCATCAAATCTTCACAAGAGACCACTGTTCTGTTCGTATGTCTCACTTTGAATGTCAAAGTGGCCCCTAACCCCTACACTAATACCTAAACCTCACCTCAAGTTACTAGGTAGGCCTCCCATAGAGATATAAATACCTATCTAGTGTGCAGACATCATGACTAGTCTTTCCCTTAGCTAGGCTGGTGCTCCAGGCACACACGCAATAAAGCCTAACTGAAAAAGGTATATCTAAAATCTGCATTAAAGCCATGCAATGGGGCTTCACAAAACAGTGAACCTAACTCCTCCTCATTTTCTGATTTGCATCGCACCATACTTTATGGTGCTATCACATGCATTAAAGGTGTTTTCACATGCGTTAAAGGTGTTTAATGCATGTGAAAATGCCATAACGCTATTTGATAAATGACCCTGCTTGTCAGTAAAAGCTTCCCTAAACTATGAATAAATAATTAACTGAGAAGGTTGTACTGTTTAAAGGATAAAAAAAAATCAAACTATATTTTAGGAAAAAGGCACCACCATTTACATTAGTTAAAATTTCATAAGAGATTTACACATATAGATTTGGCAGTTTACTCACATATTACACCTGCTGTTTATTTATTTATTTATTTATTTATTTTAAACCATTTGTATGCCACGCTATCCAAAGTCCTAAGCAGCTCACAAAGATAGTCATAATAAAACAGATAAAAGACTTTAAAACAGACATATAAGAATAATCAAAACAAATATGTAAAAAGAGCTCAGAAATAATAAAACAATACATAAATGGAAGCAAAATCATCAAAGACAGGGAGAACTTATTCTGCATGTAGGACCATAACATTTTTAATTGATTGTAAAGCTTCTGGAATAAGTGATCATATACATTTTAAAAGTGAAATTTTGACTAGGTGGAGGGTCTGGGTGAAATGATGGGAGTTGATGCTGAAGAGCCAATAGGGTCTCGAAGACATGCAGATGGACTGGACGAACTGGCCGGATAAGTAGCGCTTTTAAGATTATCCAAATAAGTGCAATATATTTGCACATTTTTTTACATACATGTGCAATTTGCTAAGTATATTTTCATGTACTTTATATACAGGAGTACATTTATACATGTCAATACACGGGTGCATACACAGCTGTGTCAAAGTTAACCTCATAGATTGTATTTTCAACTCTATGCACTTTCAACTCTATTTTCCATGAAAAAAGTACCTGCATAAAAAGCAGGTGCAAATGTCAGTGGATGCAAGTTTCAAAATGAAAGTATGCATGTACTTGCTCTTTGAAAATTGAAGCTAAGCCTGCGGGTAGGAAGTATCCTGCAGTCTTTGTTCCAGTTCAGACAGTTTACAAAGTGCCCCTACTACGTAGTGCACCTACATTTTATGATGGAAACATTTTTTTTTTAATTTTCATCATTCTGAGTCTCAAGATGAAAATGAAGCAAGTACATACTAATGATTTGTACACATATAATTTCTTGTGCAAGAGATATATGTAGGCTAAGAAAACAAAAGTGATCATCATCATCTCTTTCATGCTCTTCCAACTAATGGAGCTCAAAGCATATTTCAGTCTACATTCACATGCAAGAGGTATGGCACAGTAGAAACATTTAGGATAAATAATTTGGGACCACTTTCAAGTACAGAAAATATAACACACTAGCTAACAGTTGCTTTTCAAGCACAAGCACCTAGGACAAATAATTTAGGACATATAAGGCACCATGGGTAATATCATGGAAAGAGAAGAAGAAGTGTTTAAAGTGACTAGGTGTTGTTTAGCTACATCAGGCATAGGCAACTCTGGTCCAGGAGTGCCACAATTATGAGTTATATTTGTATGCACGGCCTCCATTATATGCAAATACATCTCATGTATATTCATTGTGGATTCCCTGAAAGCCAGACTTGTTTGTGGTACTCCAGGACCAGTTACCTACCCCTGAATTACATCTAAGATTGTCTGGACACATCTAGTTAGTCAGGTTTTCAGCATAGCCATATTGAAAATTAAAAAGATAGATTTGCATACAATGGAGGCGGTGCCTGCAAATCTACCTCATGCATATTTACTGTGGATATCCTGAAAACCTGACTAGGTGTATCCCAATGACTGAGTCGAGAACCACTGTTTTAGGGTTAAAGGGTGCCTTTTGATTGGTACAGTAGGTAGCAGCATATGAAGCGCAAGTTCCAGGGGAATCTCGAATGTAAAGTGTCTAAGAGCAACTTTGCTATATAAAATATAGTCTACATATCAGGAAGCCAGGTCTCAGGATCCTTTATTTAAAGTCTCTGAAGCAAAATTGCTATGTATCAGATAATCGATGACAACTTAAGTACAAGATGACAGATAAACACATTTTATTTGCAAACTAAAAAAATATACAAAAATTATATATAAAGTAACTTATTGACCGATGATTATGCATAAGATAAATGAAGGTTTAATTAACACTGGAAGTGCCTATTTTGACTGGCCATCTTTGATAGCAAAACATTAATAAGAAAGGACTTTGCTGCTATTTATATATTGTATTTTGTCCCAATTTCACCCTTGCAGTGCAGTGCTAAGGCATGTTTGGAACTGATCCTGAGAAGGTTTTATTTCTGGTAGTTGGGGTGACCAACTTCATAAACTTGACTCCCTAAAGAAAGATGTGCACTTCATCCACAAAACAATCTTGAAAAATGCTGCCGCACAAGCCCATATAATTTACACTGTAATATGTTCAACCTTGAAAATATGTATTGGCCAAATATCTTCTAACAGCAACTTTAAAGTAAAGTCAAAAATAATATTAATCTGGATTTACATAATGCCTTTTATCCAGATGGGATCTCAACATGGTTTATAGTTATAATACTTAAGAATCTTGTATAGGGTGGAAGATAAATGGGAGAAATAGCAAATTGCAAGTCAATGGAAAATAATGATTCTGTTTTCAGATTACACAAAAGACTTCATGTATCTTTCTGACCAATAATATCCTAGCTTCTTGTCTTGTAGGCTATTAATGTACAGTACTTAGCAATGTTCTTTCTTATCCAGTTCCAGCTTTTGTTACCAGTTTATTGGAATACAGTTGGATCGTGCTGCCCTTGCAAAGATGCCCATTTATTTTGGTGGATGACTATATCAAGGTGCAGAGGGGGAAATACATGCCACCAGAAAGCCAGTATGCCCGGGCCCCTTCCCATGCCGTGGGATGCCAGGGGATGCCTCCGGGCCTCGGAAGAAGATGCGAGGGGGAGAAGGGCTGCTTAGTGCACACCCAGCAACTTACCAGGTCTATGAATGTCAAAAATTTCCAGCTTCCGCCGTAAGTCTGATGAGCTGGCATCTCAATAGCCTTGTAATGGCAGAGGACGGAACAGTAGGATAGAAGGATGGCCAGCCTCAATACCTGGGACGGAATGAGCGCCATGTTGTTATCAGAAGAGGGGGAGGGAGTGGAGGGCGGAGGGGGCTGGCGCGCGCGAGTTCCTGTGTGTGTGTGTGTATATGTCCCTTTTTTTAGCCGCGTGCGTGCGTGCGCGCTGCACGTGCGGTGGCCGTGGATTTGCGTCTTTATGTTGCGCACCAGCAAGCTCGCGCTGTAATGATGTGTCGCTGCGTCTCCTCGAGCTTGGAGGCTTCGGGAGGGGTTGCTATGGCAACTGAATTGGTCCTGAATTTTGTTTTGTTGGGGGGGGGGGCGGGGGGTTGTCATGCGGGAGCTCGAGGCAGGTGACGTGTGTGGAGGAGGCGCCTGTCAGATGGGCTTCGAGTCCAGATCTGGGGGCTGCTGGAGGTGGGCAGGGGTAGATGTGGCGCGTTAGCAGGAAGGGCGTTTGGAGGGGTTGGGAGGGAGAAGGGCAAACCCGAAACGTCTCCTGACGTGCATTGAAGTGATTCCAGTTTTCGGTCCGAGGACGAAGTTGTGGATTTCTAACCGGAAAGAAAATTGGACTTAAAAAATAAAATGGATTCTTGTAACACAGTGAGCAACTTACGAGTTATTCTTGGGCGATGGCTGTGACGCTGTAATAAATTCGATTTCATTTTTAGAGACGTTCTTATAAAATAAGATGTATAATAATACAGAAAGCAGATTCATGCCAGTTACAGAATTGCAGTGTAGCATCTCTTTCTGTCCCAGTATGTTTGTTTTCAGTGATTTTTTTCCCCTTTAAGCACAATATTAAATGAATGTAATTGCCCACATCGTTTCCAATGAGGGCTACCATCTACAGAATCTGTAGCAGCAGCTGATGGGTCCTAGTGTGCAAAAAAAGAATCAGGTGACTGTATTTCATTCAGCAGGATTTTTGAAAAGAAAACACATTTGCTGTGAGTTCATCTAAAGCAGGTGCCCACACCAAATAGTTTATGAGTCACAGCGGAGGAGGACCAAGTAATGAACACATAGGAAGCATATAAAGAATTGCCAGATAAGAAGAGAGGCATTTATAAATAATGCATTGCTGAAATATTTCCAGGTATTGCCTCGATAAATAGTTTATAAATCCCTGATTAGGATATTCTAGATAGTAGGATATAGTTATAGTGGATCACATCAGTGTACCAATTTAAGACACATTCAAAGTGCAGGGGGGGTAAATCAAATTTCATCAAACACTCTTACATTTCATCTAAATATGATTTTATAACAATGTTTTCATTTTTATAAGTTGTTTACAAAAATGTAGAAAAAAATCAAACAACATGCAGTATATAAATGAACACGTTAAATGGGTGCACACAACTTTAGGATATATTTATATCAAAATACAATTTAAATATATCATTTATGCAAAGGTTATATGTCACTCATACCACACATACCTGCACACTCTTACATATTCACATTAAAATAAGCCTAATAAAATCACCATGAACTAATCAGACAACATACAAAAAGACATCTTCCTCAAAATCTTCATTTCTTTGTGCTGGTCAACATGGAAGTTCTATTTAGTTTTTCAAACTCTCAATATTCATCTGTGCCATACCAAACATTTTCCAGGTCTCCAAAATTACCCAACAAACATGTTCTCACTATTCATCTCCTCCACATCCAGGATCCAGATATCACCACATCAAAGGTTTCCCAGAGGATTCCCAGGTATCACAACAGTTTCCCAGGTTCCCATAACATAACATACCTCATATTGGGTATGTTATGTAAATATGTATTTTCCTGATTAATTTTATCTCCCTCATGACATTTATTATATGTTTATTCATTTATATGTTTTGACTGATTTTTTAAAACATGTATCTTGTTTTACAATGATTGGCAATATATGGGGGGATTGTTTTTTATTTTTTTCAGAATAGTTTTTATTATCAGCAAGAAATGCATCCATGCGCTAAGCATAACAGTATAGCACAGTCAGTTCCAGCAGGGGCATGTCACAAACAGGTTTAGTATGTCAAACAGTAACAAAAGCACAGACCGATCAGCTGAAAATCATACAATGCAATTTCCGCTTTTCCTTGTTTTTAATAACCCCCCCCCCCCCCCCCCCCCCCCCCCCACTCTCCCAGCCTATTGTCCCAAATACTAGACACGGCCCCTGCTAGCATCCCACTCAAACACTCACAGCATCCACATTCACCCCGATTGCCCTCCCCATGCGGCCGGGCATGTGGCCCCAAACAGACGATAGTAGCCCCCCCCCCCCCCCCCCCCCCCCCGAGACCAGGGAATTCAATCCCATAGTATAGCATAACCAGTATCCAACAGTCCAGTTTGTAAGTCCTTGGGTAGCAATGCAAAACACGCTTGCCAGCACCCCTCGTACTTCTTATCTTGTTTGTGGCTTCCGGAAATGCAGTCCATGCGTTCCAACTGCATAAACATTGCCATCTTCTGATGCCAGGCCGCTACGGAGGGAGATGTGGCCGATTCCACCCACACAGTCAAGACCGTGCGACATGCCAGCAGAGTGGCCAGACGCCCAAACTTTGCATTAGAATGGTTATCTGGCGGCAGCGTGCAAAAGGGGTGATTTATCAGAAAACTGCCTGAGGCATGTGTGGCAATACCGGTACATCGAGTAATGGTGTCCAGCACAGTTTCCCAAAACCGCATAAGCATCCGGCATTGCAGGAGACGGTGTAGCAAAGATCCGTCCTCCAGGCCACATTTGATGCAAAGCGGAGATCAGTAAGACCCATCTTGAAACAGTAGACATTGTCATAATAGGTCAAGTGGAGAATCCGGAACTGCAGCTCGCGAAGTCCCACATCCGGGTTATTGGCATGCAGACTTTTTTTTTTTTTAATTCTTTATTTATTCATTTTAATACATAAACAAAAAATTTTTGCTTATAAAGAAATATTGCGATTCCAATAACAAACAGAAAAACAAAATTATTTTGTCACCTTCATAAGGTCAAAAACAAAGACATTCACCACCAAGGAATAACTTATATAGATACTTCCTAAACACCGGTGACCAAAATACTTATATAATTTCTAACATTATTTAATATATTGAATCTCGCACCCAGCAGAGTATTAATTTGTGGATCCGGAAATCTTTAAAGGAACACTTTTAGAACAATAAATCAATATTTAAACAGGCTGCTCGTAACAACACATCCATTTTCTTCCAATTTAGGTTAAGATGTTAACTTTCCTGGCCTCAATAAACTCCTTTAATTGCTCAGGAATAAAAAATACATAACGTTCATTATCTTTCATGAGAAAACATTTGCAAGGAAATTGTATTTTAACAGTATAGCCCAGCCCTATGGCCTCTTGTCTGAGGGTTATAAACCCCCGACGCCTGGCCTGTGTGGCCGGAGCTAAATCAGGAAAAACTTTTACTACAGCCTCATGAAAATTATGCGGATATTTCCGAAAATATGCTCTCATCACTAGACGTATATCTTTGACGGTAATAAATGACACCAACAGTGTTCCCCTATTTATAACTTGTAATGTGGAATCTTCAAGGAACCCAGTCAGGTCCCCTGCAAAGGGAACATTTGCAGGATCTCCTGTACGCGTCGATGCAGGTAGAAAAAAACAGGAATTTATAGAAGGTAGGTTTTCTTCTGTTATCTCCAAGTTCATTTGTATGAATCTTTTCAAAGTTGTGTAAGGGATTTCTCCCACAACTTTGGGAAAGTTGGTAAATCGTAGATTCAAATGTCTAGATTTGTTTTCTATAAATTCTACGCGTCTGGAGATAGCTTGAGAATCTTTAATTGCTGCAATTTTATACTGTTGAAGCTGTTTATTTTCTTCTTCCATTTTACTTATTTTCCCTTTCATACCGTCTAGTTGTGTTTGCACTGCATCAACTTTATGAACGCTCTGCAAATTAGAAATCTCCATTTTTCCATTCATGGAGTTTATAGCCGAGGCCATGCCCACCATAAACTCCCAGAGGGATTCTAGAGTCACCTGCGCAGGCCTCTCAGGAATGACAATTAGGTCTTTCTTTGTGCTATTTTCTGCGGACATACCTTCTCCCAGGCTCGTGCTGGTTACGGTTAGCCCCTCAGGTCTTAGCTTCTCCACCGGACTCGATGTTAAAGGTCCGGCTGTTGCCCCGTCTGGAGTCAGTGAGGTAAACCCTGGAGTTTGGCCGGCTTGAATCGCTGCCGTACCTCCACTCCACATCTCCTCAACTGCGCTCTGCGTAGGTGGCTCCCTCTGCTCCGGGCTTAGAGACACCTCCCCCGTCGGCAAGGTCAGCCGTTCCACGCTTCCCTGCACATCGGTTTCCTCAGCTCTCTGTTGAGGTGTTGGACTCACAAAACGGGTAATCTCTGTCTGAATACTCGGGGAAGGGTTTGTTCCGGTCGGGTAAGTCCGAACTCTACCCTTCCTCTTAGCAGGCATTTTTTTTCTCCAAAAAGCAAAAGACGAAGGCAGAGCGTTCCCGTTTAGGTCTCAATACGAGCGGCCATCTTGGATCTATCCGGCATGCAGACTTTAAAAGCAATTCAACATGTAGTCCAGGAGGGTAGACCACGGGTGCACCAGTGGTTGCAAGAAGTCGCAGGTCTTGCGAGCCTGACCTAGTGTTTTCCATCCTGCAATAGTGTTTATGAGACAGGCTGTGTCGAAGACTTTAGTTGCATAGTTTCTGCGGCCACCACCTCCGTTGTCCACGAGAGGGACTGCAGATAGTGGCAAGCTTGCAGGTATGCAAAGAAATGACGGGGGTGACAGATGATAATCCTTAGACAATGATTGAAAGTCCAAAATATTATGGGACTCCGAGTCGTATAAGTGAAAAGTGAACATGACCCCACAACTGGCCCAATGTTGGAAGATGCCGCTGCAGTCCCGGCCAGGCAGAAAGTCCAAATTACCCAACAGCGGCATCAGTAATGAGGTGGTGCCCGCCAGACAGAGCTTCCTCATCCACCTCCAGGCGCGAAAACATGGATTCATCAACCATCTGGGGAAGTGCAAGGTGCGTAGCTGCGAGGGTCGGAGATGTAACAAACAAAGCGGTGACCAAGGTGCCGTCATTCTGCTCACCAACCCCCTTTTCACAATAGCGATAAGTATCTGTCAACCACACTCCCACAAATCTCAGCTGGCAGGCGACATTGTAGAGCCGAAAATCTGGCATCCCTCAGCCCCCAGCCTGTCGGGAGTGTTCAAGAGTGGTGTATTTAATACGGACAGCCTTGCCTCGCCACAGAAATTTGGAGATGCGGGATCGCAGACACTTTAAATCGTTAACAGTAAGCCAACATGGGAGCATATGTAACACAGATAGAATTTTAAGGAGAAGTACCATTTTTACCAATGCGAATCTGCCAAACAGAGAAAGTGCGAGAGGTTGCCATGCTATTAATTGTGCCTGTACTTTGATAATTACAGCAGATAGGTTTAATTTGTACAGTAGGCTTTGGACCCTAGCCCGTCTTGGCCCGCTGCCTTCCCCACCTTCAATCCCTGTATCACCGCATATACATCTCAGTCGCTAATAGGCTTACTCAACTCCATTAACTGGTCCGCAGCTAAGCGCGGCCAAGTCAGCCCCTGGAAGAAATGTTCTGTGGCAGCAGGATAAGGAAGCTTTTTAGCGTACAGCGTTTTATAATATTCTAGAAACCAGGTTGAAATATCCGCCGCTGTGTTCTTATGCGCTCCATTCCATCCCCGAATGCTGGTAATAACCGATCTTTGATTTCGGGGCCGCGCTAAATTGGCTAACATTCTGCTCGCTTTATTATCGTACTTATATAGTTGATATTGGTAATACTTTAACGATTTAGAGGCTCTTTGATGAATTAAAGAGTTAAGTGTTTCTCGCGCTTGATCCACCAGACTTTTATCGGCCTCACTATGTCACAAAGGGCAAAAACCTAAGAGGTCCAAAATCCACAACCAGATGAAGGCTCCACAAGAACACTAGTAACCGCAAGGGATGACAAAGCATGTTAATGATTTACCCGCTTTTGGCCACTTACATTATTTCAGCTGATTTGTGGGGGGGGGCCCATAGCATTTGCTTGAAGGTCCACTCATTTTTTTTGTAATTTTTTGCTCAACACTTAACCAGTTATTTCCTTTGAATATACCCAGTTAAGACTAAAGTTATCCTAGTACATCCACCTGAATAACTTTGAAACCTAACCAGTGATATTCAAACAATTGGTTAGATTTCAAAGTTATCCTACTATGTATAGCCAGATAACTTTGTTCAAGGAGATTCAACAGGATGTTTATCCTGCTGAATATCACTGATAACTTATCTGGCTAACTTTAACTGGATACGTTATCCATTCTAGGATTTTTTTGAATATTGACCTCTATATTTTTTAATATTAAACTTTGTTTCATGTTTGGCATAAGGCAGTGATGGCCAACCTTTTGAGCTCAGTGTGTCAAAATTCATTAAAAAAAACCAAGCATAACTCGGGTGGTGTGTCACTTCTAGAAAAATCCATAATTGTGATATTTGTAGCTCTAATTAATAACAAGAAGTTATAATTTTAATATATGTACTGTATTTATTAATAAAGCAAAAACAAAGAATTCTTTACCTTGCCTGCTTAGTGACTTTTTTGTTGCTGAATTTCGTCGGATAAATCTTCAATTAAAACACTCTCTCCCCCTCCACCCCCCACCCCCCCTCCCACACAAACTCTTACTCCCCTGGATTTTCTCATACATACTCATGCTCTCACTCTCTCTGGCTCCCTCACATACACACAAACACACACACCCAGGCAGGCTCCCATTCATTTTCACACACACAGACCCCCAGGCAGGCACCTATGCATTCACACACATACACCCCCAGGCAGAGTCCCATTCATACACATGTACACACTAAAGGCAGACTCCCCTCTTTTTTGCCAGCAACCTCAGAACCTCTCTCATTCCTCTGCTGCCACTGTAACTGCTGCCACATGACTATTGGGGATGTTGCTATTCTTGCACATTCCCAAAGATTACATGTGCCAATCACTAAAAAAATATATATTTTTTTAACCTTTGCTGTCTGATCTTAGTTTTCTAATTGGTTGGTCACAGGCTTTTTTTTTCCACCTTCCCTTTATTTTTTTTTGCCAATTCCTTTTATATTGTCTTTTTTTCTGTTTCTTTTCTCTCCATCTTCTTCCCTCAAACACACAGTCAGGTTCTCATTCTCACATGCATTTCTCTCTCTCACACACACACACAGGCTCTCACTGTCACATGCTCTCTCTCATACAACCATTCATACACACAGTCTCTCACTGGCACATGCTGTCTGACTCTCACACACAGGCTCTCTCTCACTCCCACATGTTGTCTTGCTCAAGCACATTTATTTATTTATTTATTTAGAATTTTTATATACCGACATTCTTACATTAAAATGCAAATCATACCGGTTTACATAAAACAGAAAAAGCAGGAAAAAATATTTTCATAGTCAAATACAGAGAACATTTATAATAAAATTTGCAGTCTCTGCAAACATTCAGATCCTCACACACAATCTCTCAACTCATCTCATGCGCGCTCACACACACACAGACCCTCAGCCTCTTTCTCACCTCTGGGACTCCTCTTCGCGGGTCGCCGCAGGATGAGCTCTGCAGCGGCCCTGCTACCGGGCCTCTTCCTCTTCTCGGGCCGCTGCGATTTGAGATTCGCGGCGGTCCGTAAGCGCAAGCGATGCTCCTCTTCTGCACGCACTGATGCTTCACCTCCTTCCTGCCCACGCGGCTCCGGCAACGTTTAGTTCCGGGGCCGCACAGGCAGGAAGGAGGAGGAGCATCAGCGCGTTCAACACAATCTTTTTCTTTGGGCTGTGGTGAAGTGAGCCTCACCACGGCCCTGCCTATCTGCCTGTCGCTGCGCCGCATGCGCCTCCCTGCGCCCGGGGGCATTGGGGGGGCTGGAGGGATACTAAAAAACTAAAAAACTAATTTTAAAGGGTTGGCGCAGCCGATAAAAAAAAAAGGCTCGGCACAGCCGATAAAAAAAATAAAAATCGATAGTCCAGAAACGCTACGCGTGTCAGCAAAAACGGCTCGGCGTGTCACCTCTGACACGCTTGTCATAGGTTAGCCATCACTGGCATAAGGGGATCCCCAAATTTGCTCCTTACTGAGGGTAATTCAGTGGTTTCGTTTTCCAGAAGAGACAGAGAGCTTAACAGAAAAGAGAAGTCAAAAAGTTTAAGAAATCCTAAATATATATATACATATTCACAATTTATATAGCTAAGTCAGTGGTTCAGTTTTTCAGGGGCCTAAGTGACCCTCAACTCATGACATAGAAGTGGCTTCACATTTGCTGTCCCTGCCTAATACATAAACGTAGATAAAAATCAGTGTTCTAGTTGTAAAAAGATAACAAGGAGAACTCAGCGTGATGTCTCGTAAGCAAACCAGTCAACCAGCCTGGATTTAAATGAACAAAGCGAAGCAAGTAGTGCAAACACAGAGAGGACTTGTGGATAAAGAAGAGCTAGGGAAGCATTGAAAATTCCTTTTTGTCCTATAGCATTCCTTAGTTAAACATGAGAAACCAGTACTACCGAAAGCACACAGTCTGCTGGCTCTTCCTATGCCCATTCCACAGCCCTAATCTTCCACAGGGTGTCAAGTTTTATTGGCAAAACCACATTCCTAAGAGTTTAAATGTGATTATTAAAAGGGGAGCTTGCATACTTTATACTTAATGCTGCTAGTTTTTGGGTACTTGCCAGGTTCTTATGGCCTGGATTGGCCACTGTTGGAAACAGGATGCTGGGCTTGATGGACCCTTGGTCTGACCCAGTATGGCATTTTCTTATGTTCTTATGTTCTTAGAAACTACATGCTGGATAGCCTTACCTCGGAGGTGGAAAAATGAATGTAAATGCCACTGAAGGAAAGGATAGTCAAATATCTACAATCCTATGGGTTGCAGGATCCGAGGCAACATAGGTTTACCAGAGGAAGGTGATGTCAAACTAATCTGATTGACTTCTTTGATTGGGCAACTAGAGAATTAGATCAATGATGCGCATTCGATGTGATTTTTCTGGATTTCAGCAAAGGAAGCATAGTTTGCCCCTTATGGGGTGGCAAATGGATTCCTTTGAAAGTTATCAACCCAAGAGAACATTCTGAGATCTACATTCAACGTGTTTAGTTGGCTAACTAAGAAGTTAGCCAGCTAAATGAATATTTGGGCATATATCCTGCTAAATTCTAGATGCCTAATAAGTTAGGGAGCTAGAATTTAGCCAGCTAAGTTAGGGGCGTTCCAGGGGCATAACTGGGAGGAATTGAGTTAGATAGATAAAGTTAACTGGCTAACTCTAATATTCAGATGACTTATCGGCTATGTCTGGTCGGACCAAAGAGCTGACCTAAAGTAGGATGGCTATAGTTAGTTGGCTAACTTTAACATAACTGGCTATATTCAATAGTGTGCTTTTGCTATTGAAAATACCTCCAAAGTTTATCTGGCTAAGTTTGCTGGCCAGACTGTTTCTGAATATGGACCTATCTCTTGTCAAATGCTAAGTTGGCTGACACATTCCCATGCATGGCTTTAGAGGAGTGATAAGGAGTGACACAAAACCCACCAAAATATCATAGCAGTTTATTCACAGAATGAAGGAAATCACATTAGAGAGTCCAACCATTGGCTTAACTGAACTGACATAGGCCTATGATTGGCATAAATTCATGGGAAGGGTGTCTTTTGGAAATGAAAAATGAAAGAATTAACAACAAACTACCAAGATACCTTTTCATGAGAAAGGTTGAATTGTGGGGAGGCAAAAGATTTTGTTCACAGGGCAAGAGTGAAGGATGAAAGACCCTTAAAACTCTCATATCGATGGGTTCCTACTGACAAGAACCAAAAACTGAAGCAAACATAGAATGAAATGGAATAATAAGTCTATCAGTAGATGTGCTTCTCCTTTCGTACTTGCATGGAAACTCACTGGAGAGTTGAGGATATGCACAGATTTCAGGTGACTCAATTCTAGAATTCTATAGGATGCCTATCCCCTTCCATATCAGGCATATTCACTTGAATCTCTTGGGGGTTACTGCCTTTTTAGCACAATTTTAGGGATGTGCAACCCCAGAATTTGGGGTTTGGTTCATATTTTCACTTTGAAATTTTTTTTTACAACAAAATTCAGTTCATTAGATGTTTTTTTCAGTTCAGTTTACTTGCCAAACCAAAAAAATAATTACCGTAAACAAAAATAAAATCCCAAAACAACAACAAAAAAATTAACTGTCCCACCCCAGGACCAGGCCTTGCAGTCAAGGTCTGGTCCCAATATCAGGGCCCACCTGAGCATGGGTCCCATTACTGAAGCCTAGGCCCAGATGCTAGAACCTGACCCGAAGCCTGGTTCTTTTGCCGAGGTCTAGGCCCAGCACTGGGGCTCAGCCTGAGGACTGGTCTTGTCACCAAGGCCTGACCTGTGACCTGTCCCAGCACCGGGGCATGGCCCAAGGCCTGATCCCATTACTGAGGCCTAGGTCCGAGGCTTGGTTTTGTCATCGAGGCCTAGGCTGTGTGCCTAGGCCCAGGCTGTGTGCCTAGGCCCAGTGCCTAGGCTCAGTGCCAGGGCCCATCCTGAGGCCTGGTCCCATCATTGAAGCCTAGGCCCAGCCCAGAGGCCTAGGATCAGACCTCCCAACATCTTCTTTCATCTGGTTCTGTGATCTTTGAAAATTGATGGACACACTGCAGTGATGTCACTGCAGCACCTTCCTCCAGAGTAGATGGCATCATTTTGATGTAGGTCATTGAAATGTATGTCTGTATCTCAAAATGATTCTGTCCTCTTCAGAGAAAGGTGCCGCGGTGACATATCTATAGCATATCCTTCAAGCAGACAGCATCATTTTTCAAAGAGCACGAAAGAAAGAAAACATTGGAAGGCCTGTTCCTAGGCCTCTGGGCAGGGCCTAAGCCTTGAAAATGGGACAGGGCCTAGGCAACAGCGAAGGGACCAGACCTCAGGCCTGGCCCTAGTGCCAAGCCTAAGCCTTGGCAATGGGACCAGGCCTTGGGCCAGGTCCTGGCACTGGGCCTAGGCTTTGGCACTGGGCCTCACACTGGGCCTCACACTGGGCCTCACACTAGGCCTCACACTGGGTCCCAGCCCTAGGCCTCATTTAGATCTTGGTGGAGGTCCATTTTTTGTTTAAATGCATAAATATGAAAATATCTGAAAATTTGGCACTATTTTTGTAGGGCTATTTTCAGTTCATTCCATTTGTTGCATTTAAATATTCAATTTAAGCTAATCCAGATCTCTATAATTGATTTAACTTCTGGATTCTTCATTATCCTCAAACAAGAAGAGAAGGACAGGAAATATACAGCCTATATATGGAGCTCAGACTCCAGGAATGTGTAGAAAGGTAAGCAAGGCTGCATTCTCTCTAGATCCCTGGGTAGTTATTTATTGTTAAATGTTACGTAAAATATATGGGCCTTATTTTCCAAATGCACGCGAAATGTCCCTTTTCGCGTGCGATACCAAAATGGGGGCGGAGTCGGCCCCGGAAGAGGAGGAGTCGGGGCGTCACCGGGCCGACTCCGCGAAGACGCCGTGGACGACGAAAAGGTAAGGCCCTTTTCACGTCCATGTTCGCGCCCAATAGCTACACCTCCTATGGTGGCGCTATTGGGTGCGAAACCGGCAGTGATCGCACCGCGACGGTGCGATCACTGCCGGCTAGCGCAGGCCCGCCCCCCGTTTCGGCCCCCCCCGCCCCTCGTTCCCTAAAGTATCGCAGGCCTGCGATACTTTAGAAAATGAGGTCCTAAATTTGCATGGTTAGTTGGTTTGGGGGTTAGTTTCAGTATGAAAATTGTGATCAGTTTGGAGTTTTGAAATTAAACAAAGCTGTAATGTATTTCAGCCTTCTGAGTTGCAAGAGCAGGATTTCCTACTGCTTCTTTACTGTTTTGAGTTGCAGATACACCTTATGGCCTCAGAATAAGGTGATTAGCAGATTCAGCCAGACGTCTTTAGACCCAAGTATCCGTGAATCTGTAGGTGGTAGCAGTAAGCTGGCTACAGAGGCAGGATAATGGGCTGAGCCCCATGTCTTTTAAATACCCAGCGACGCCTCTGTGCCAAACAATCGGTCCGATACAGTAAGGAGCGGTAGGAAGAGGTGCGTTAGTGCCGGGCGCACCCGCGTTTGCAGCACGCACAGTCCTGCTCACCTACCGCTCGATACTGTATTAAAAACGCATGCAAATTCAAGCCGCGTCCAACACGTGTCCAACGCGCGTCCATGAAGCGCAATCCATTTTACTGTATAGGCGCTTATACAGCGCCTATACAGTATCCTGGGTGCGCTGGTACCTGTCATTTCAAATGTCATTTGAAATGACATTTGAAATGACATTTGAAATCCCCTCGCGACTCGACATGTAAAGTGCAACTTACTTTTTTCTTGCAGCCCTCCTCCGGAGACAGACCGCGGCTCTCCTGCCTCCCGGGGGCAGCCGGCGAAGATGGATGCCTGCACGGGTCCTCTGACACGATCGCTCCCGGGAGAATCCTTACTGAGCTGCGGCCACTTCTCCTGCGTGCATTCAACCAGGCGGAGGGAGCCGGCGGCGAAAGCGGCCCCCTCCCGCGAAGGAGAATGAATGTGCGCCTGTGCGTGCAATTTGGCCGCTCAAGGCGTGACGTCACGACATTTGGCGTCATGGCGTGTGACGTCGGCGTTTGCTAATGCACTGCCTTGGGCGCCCAAATTGCATTCATTCACCTTCGCCGGCGCTCAAGGCAGTGCATTAGCGAACGCCGACGTCACACGCCGTGACGCCAAATGTCGTGACGTCACGCCTTGAGCGGCCAAATTGCACACACAGGCGCACATTCATTCTCCTTCGCGGGAGGGGGCCGCTTTCGCCGCCGGCTCCCTCCGCCTGGCTGAATGCACGCAGGAGAAGTGGCCGCAGCTCAGTAAGGATTCTCCCGGGAGCGATCGTGTCAGAGGACCCGTGCAGGCATCCATCTTCGCCGGCTGCTCCCGGGAGGCAGGGGAGCCGCGGTCCGTCTCCGGAGGAGGGCTGCAAGAAAAAATTAAGTTGCACTTTACATGTCGAGTCGCTTTTCCCCTTTTCCGCTTTTTTCACTTTTTTTGCTTTTCGTTGCTTCGGGAGGAGGGTAGAGAGGACTGGGCTGCCCCGGAGACCGGCACCCATGGACGCAGCCAGGGCAGGTGAGCGAGGGCTGGAGGAAAGTTTGCCGCATCTACCCTTACCCCTGCCTCTAATGCAGGGGTAGGGGTAGGCGGTAAATTAGCAGGTTAAATGCGCGGCTAAACTGCAGGTTAAAAAGGCGATAGTCGGGGCGCGCGTTACTGAATGGGGGGGGAATAGCTAATCCGATCGTTTACATCTCATATACATGCCGCGGGCGGAAGGGGTTACCTGGTGACTTAAAGAGGTGGTAAGAATGAGTTAAAGGGGATAGTGAATCGTGGGTTGGACTAACGCGGCCAAATTGTGAGTAGAAGGCGGGTTAGAAGCAGGGTAACCGTGGCCGCACTTTACTGTATTGACCTGAAGGACATTTGTTTCCAGACATGACTTCCTGGAAAGGAGAGAGCACCAAATTTAAGGTTCACCTCATACGATGAAATCCTTAGCTGCAGCCCTGGTTTTCAGCATTAGAATATTAAGTGGGCTGCAGGGTGAGACCAATGGTCCATTGAGGCCGGCATCCTGTCTCTGTCAGTGGCCTATCTGGGCCACTTGGGAATAACTGGCAGATCTTAATGGGAAGATCCCTTCCCTGTTACTCATTTGCAGAAATAAGTGGCTGGTTAATAATTGTTAATGGTGCTACTCAGCAGAAACTTGTTGAAACCTTTTTCTTAAACCCAGCAATGCCATTAACCTTGACCACATACTCCAAAAACAAATTCCACAATTTAACTATGCATTGACTGAAAAAAGAAAAACTATCTTTGCTTTAAACCTGTTACCAATTAGTTTCATGGAGTGTCCCCTAATCTTAGTACTATTTATACATAGCCATTCCCTATTAGCCAGTTTCACCCATTTATAATTTTTATAAATCTTTATCATATTCCTTCTCAGTTGCCTCTTTTCCAAGCTGAAGCACCCTAACCTATTAAGCCTCTCTTCATAATGAAGCCATGCCATTCTATTTATCATTTTTGTCACCCTTCTCTGTCATTCTGGGGGTAAAATCTGTTTGGAGCTTTGAGATCATGCACATGCGTTTCAGACTGAAGTGACTGGGAGTTGAGGAAACTGCAATTATAGCCTGGTAGTGTCCATAAAAGTGACTAGCTGATATGTATTTTTTATAACTGGTAGCTAGTGTTCCAAGTATAATAAAAAATCTGGGCAGTAGTCATTAGTCTTTCAAAAAGTACAAAGACTAGGGAGCATGCAATGAAGTTACTAGGTGATACGTTTAAGACAAATAGGAGAAAATATTTTTTTTTAGACAATGCATAACTAAATACTGGAATTGATTGCCGGAGGATGTGGTAAAAGCTGTTACTGTAGCTTGCTTTAAAAAAAAAAAAAAGGTTCGGACAAGTTCCTGGAGGAAATGTCCATAAATCATATTAAGGTGGACTTGAGGGAAATCTGCTGCTTATCCCTAGAATGAGCAGCTCGGAATCTATCAACCTTTTGGGATCCTGCCAGATACTTGTGACCTGGATCGGCCACTGTTGGAAACAGGATACTGGGCTTGATGGACCTTTGGTCTGACCCAGTACGGCAAATCGTATGCTCTTATGAATATACTGAATAGTCTGTATTTCTAATAGGAAATTCCATTTCCTTTCTTTTTCAGTGCATTACCCCAGGCAGGTTGACAATGATTGTAAAGAACACCTGCAGAAGAAATTTTGTGCTTAGCCAGAAACAGGTAGGTTTCCTTTTCCTTTATTAGTTCCAGCAGTAAAGGTTATTTCATGTAATTCTCTGTGAGTATAGAAGGGGTCAAGGAAGTCTGCTTTGAAAGACAGCTCGTCACATCCTGGACGGTCTTCAGGGAGCGTCACAGTACCTGGCCCTTCAACACAGGAGCACCTTCAGTTCTTCAGTGTAGTTCCTGTGTCACTTGAGCTCACTAAAAGACATTTCATGAATTCTGATCAGCACTGCGTTTTGAGACTGCTCACAGACTGGGATCCAGAAAGGAGAGAGCGGATAGACCGTGGGTAGTGATCTCCAGGATTCTGGGCTTTTCATTCAAAATGGAAATTCTGCAAGGGCTACATGCAGGAGAGAAGCTGAGCTATAAGAACAGCAGCGTTTTGTTTTTTTCAGGACTAATCTGTTCGGCTGTCGGTGCAGAGAATGAATTTGCACTGTTCTGCTTGCATCTATATGCATTGGAGTGAGATGTGCACTATTGTATTTGGCAAAGCATTGGATTTCCTTACTCGATGGTGTGAAATGGTGTCAATCAGTTGGTGAAGCCAAAAAAAAAAGCTGGTGGAGGAACAGGAAGCTGCTAAATCAACCAAGAACAAGCCCTAAATTGCTGTCTCTGGAGATAAGATTTCCTACTTTATTTGACTGATGCTGGAACTTAAGACTTCCTCTGTACCAGGAAGTACTTTCAATCTGATTTTTGTTGGATTATGCAATCTGGTAACAGGTTGTTTCCTTTTTTCTCTCTCTCTTAATAGATTTTTATTGTTGTTGGTCTTTTTCCTGTGCTTCCTATAGAACAGAAAGGTTGGCAAACATTTTTGCCATGTTTGTAACAAAACTCTAGTGTAATTTGTCTTGCATGTATATCACATGTTCTAAGAAATCTTGCATGGTTTTGTGGGAATCGTTGAATTGGTTAGTTTACTGAAAGATGTAGGAGGGAAAAGGGTGGGATATGGGTTTGTTGAGGGGAAAATGGGAGGGGAGGAAGGGCAGGGGATTCTTAGGGGAAGAGGGGGTAACACTTTTTTCTTGGAGGGTGGCTATGGATGGATTTTGAGTGATTCATGTTTGGAGGAAGTCTGTATGGGGCTCTCGGCTGGGAAGGCTCTGGTGAATGGAGGTTTGTTAAGCCAACACATATTGCATTATGGGTTACTGATGAGTAAAACAGCCGTGGAGATTGTTTTGTGGAATGTTTGTGGGATTAAGATCCCCATCAAGAGAACAAAGATTTTTTTTTTCTGCTCTGAAAAAAAATGGCAGCCGATAAAGTGTTCTTATAAGAGACCCACTTAAGTGATATAGAGCATAAAGAACTTCAGAGATGGTGGGTGAGGGAGGTAAGCTTTGCATCAACAAGAACTAACATAGCTGGAGTAACAATTCTTGTCCTTAAAAATCTACCTTTGATAATAAAAAAAAGAAATTAGAGATTCTAGAGGGTGAAATCTGGTGATTACTACCATCTAGGAATGAGTTTTCCAGGATAGAGAATGCAGGGATTGGGGAGATAAAAATTTCTAATCATGCCCCCATATGGGTTAAATTCTGCTGAGATAGGGAGAGGACCTCTGAATTCTCTGGAGATTCCCATACTATTTAGGCAATGATCCACAATTTAAAATCTATTTAAAAGCTAAATGGGTAGACTATGAAACAAATAATGCAGTGTACCTTAATGATCCAAATTTGTTTAGGCACACAGCCAAAGCTGTCTTGAAGGGGGACATAACAGCTTTTCGTATAAAAAGGAAGAAGGAATTGGATAAATGAGTATTGGCACTGGAAGATCAGCTAGGCAAACAGAAAAAAAGATTGGCTATTGTGAATACAGCATGCAAGTAGCCCTAAACACGCTTTTGCATCAAAGAGTATAGAGAAGCATCTTATACGATAAGTTCAAATTATATCAATATAGCAACAAGACAGGGAAAACGATGGCCCGGTTAATAAGATCAGCATTGGGCTCCCATTTTATACCTACCTTAAAAGATGGAGTGAGTAAGATGATGAACTCCAGTAAAGACATATTAAAAACCTTCGAGGAGTTTTATAAGAAACTTATTTCTCGGACGATTTTGATTTGTCTAAATGTCAGAATTTTTTTTACAGAACTTGCGCCTTAAAGTTTTTGATGAGGAATAGTTAAATGAACTAAATAGGCCCATTAGTCCTGAAGAAGTCATGCTAAGGATTCAAAAATCTAAATTACTGAAGATGCCTGGACCTGATGGCTTCAATGTCAAATTCTATAAAATCCTGGTACAGCAAGGAACTCCCCTGCTCTGCAAGATATATTCTGCATTGGTTGATAAAGAGGACTTTCTTAATGATTCTAATAAAGTGGTGATAACTGTCATCCCCAAGTGGGGGAAAGATATGCTGCAGGCATCTTCATACCACCCAATTTTGCTGTTAAATTTTGACCATAAATTACTTGTTGAAATAATGGCAGATAGATTAGCCATAATTCAGCCTGTCTTTATTGATCCTGGACAGGTTAGGTTTGTACAGGTAAGATATGCGTTGGCGAATGTACAAACACTCTTTACAGTGATCACACTGGGTAAGAAATTGACATTCCCTTTATAGGGGTGAGTTTCGATGCCAAGAAGACATTCAATAGAATTGAATGGCAGTAAATTCTCTGTGTTTTAGAAACTATGAAGATGAAGGGCATGTTTAAGGGGGGTCATTCATCAAATCACGATAGGACCTTATTGCATCGCACTTTGAATATTTAAATTTCAAATTAAAATAAAAAAGGGAGCAGTTTGGGCAGGGTTTTGAATAATGAGGGGCCAGTAGCACTGGAGGTGATAATGTCTCGCACATTAAAACCAGCAGTAGTGCTGGAAATAGCTACAGCTTTTCTACTGGTGCTACGGGGCAAAAGTGTTTAGTGTGGCCGCAACCACGGTGTGCAATACCACACTGCTGAGATGCGGCCAGCTGCACACTTTTGCTCCCCTGCCCATTCTTTAGCCGTGGGTGATCATTACACTATATTTAAGGTGGAATGATGAATCTAGGGGTAAGAGAGTGATACAATTATTATTTAATAGGCCTGTGGTGACTATTTCAGTGAATGGTGCCTGTTCATCCACCTTCCCCATAGGTAGAGACACAAGACAAGGCTGCCCTCTGTCACCATTATTATTTCTTTTGATCTTGGAACTTTTACAGAAAACAATACAATTGGAAAATGTAATAACCTGAGTAAGGTGTCTTTTTGTACTAGATGTTTTAATTTGTGGTGCAGAAAGGTGCTTCTATTAGCGAAGAAAGCAATTTTACAGAAATGGTTGGTACTGGAACTGCCCACGATTTCACAGTTACGAAATGCTTTATCTCATTTGTGTATAATGGAAAAATATGCAGTTACCTATGATTTATCAAAGACCAAGCCCACTATTTAAAGGTTTGGGATATGTATTTATAGTCATTACCACATAAAGGCCTAGATTCATCAAACTATCACATGCAATAGGAGGTGCTATAAAGCCCTCATACTAGGTAGGTATTTGTACCTCTATATGAGGCCCACCTAATTACTCGAGGCGAGGTTTAGGTATTAGTGTAGGGGTTAGGGGCCACTTTGACATTCAGAGTGAGACGTACGAACAGAACAGTGAACTCTTGTGATGATTTGATGTCCTTCGGAGTGAGAAAAGTCACCAAAAGATGAGATTTGTACAATGTTCTCTCAACCTAGCGTGATGGATTCTCTACCTGGGTAACAAGTAACAGCCCACTTGGCCAGAAATCCTGCCCCAAACTCCACCCCTTTTCTAAATGAGCATTGCACCATGGATTATGGTGCTTTTCGCATGCAAAAAATGCCTTAACGCATGCGAAAAGCCCATAACACAGCTTGGAAAATAACCCCCAAAGTTTGTAATAGGATTGTTAACGATCTGACTGTAGAATGAAACAGATTCAATGATTAACTGATGGTACATATTTGGGATTGAAGGATGGCAAGTTAAAGTTTAGGGAGAAGGGAGAGGATTGCATTGAGGGGCAGTGTAAGGAAGTATTCATTATTCTTTCTGTTATTGTTATTGATTTTCTATGCTTTTTCCTGCACGGTGGATAACAACCCACCATCATCAGGGTTCTGTGTGTATTTCAAAAAAGTAATAGAAATACTTAAACGTAAAAAAAATGAGCATTAGATTTATTTAAGTATTTGGGTATAGAAATGTCTCTAGAATTTATATTCTTCCAATATTTCTCCACTGGTAAAAGTCACAAAGGAAATGTTATTGAACTGGTGGAAGTTACCCTCGTCTCTGGCAGGCTGCATAAACCTTTTTAAAAGGGTATTATTTTGTGCATCTTGCAAACCTTCCCCATTAGATTAAAGCAGAAGGACATAAGATGTTTAGAATGAATGATCTTGGCAGTCCTGTGGAACGGTAGGAAACCTTGCCTAGCATTACAAAGGCTGAAACAAGATTAGGCACTGGAGGGGGGAGGGACTGTGTCTTCCGGACATGGAAAAATATAATTTAGCTTGCCTGTTAAGGCTTGTGCGAGATTGGGAAGAGGATAGCTCTATTCATATTTGCATTGAAGAGGAAAAGGTATTAATGGACCCGTTGTATCTATGATATGATTTGCATGTGGCCCTGGGCAATTTACCTACAGGGTATTTGAATGGTGTATTAATTGTTCCCTTGCATTGGGCTTGGTGACAATTGGCGAGCAGGTTAAAAGTTTCCAGTACTTGTTCACCTTATTTACCTATACAAGGTAACCTGGATTTTTCTCGCGGTTCCCAGTCAAAGCATTTCTCTTCTTGGAGGGAAAAGGATATTACACAATTGCAACATGTTTTAACTGAAGATGGAACTGCATTATCCTTCCAAAGCCTCAAAATTTAATTTGACCTGAGGGATGCTGATATTTTTTCATATATACTAGGGATGTGAATCGTGTCCTCGATCGTCTTAACGATCGATTTCGGCTGGGAGGGGGAGGGAATCGTATTGTTGCCGTTTGGGGGGGTAAAATATCGTGAAAAATCGTGAAAAATCGAAAAATCGAAAAATCGCAAAACCGGCACATTAAAACCCCCTAAAACCCACCCCCGACCCTTTAAATTAAATCCCCCACCCTCCCGAACCCCCCCCAAATGACTTAAATAACCTGCGGGTCCAGCGGCGGTCCGGAACGGCAGCGGTCCGGAACGGGCTCCTGCTCCTCAATCTTGTTGTCTTCAGCCGGCGCCATTTTCCAAAATGGCGCCGAAAAATGGCGGCGGCCATAGACGAACACGATTGGACAGCAGGAGGTCCTTCCGGACCCCCGCTGGACTTTTGGCAAGTCTCGTGGGGGTCAGGAGGCCCCCCACAAGCTGGCCAAAAGTTCCTGGAGGTCCAGCGGGGGTCAGGGAGCGATTTCCCGCCGCGAATCGTTTTCGTACGGAAAATGGCGCCGGCAGGAGATCGACTGCAGGAGGTCGTTCAGCGAGGGTTCCGGCGCCTCGCTGAACAACCTCCTGCAGTCGATCTCCTGCCGGCGCCATTTTCCGTACGAAAACGATTCGCGGCGGGAAATCGCTCCCTGACCCCCGCTGGACCTCCAGGAACTTTTGGCCAGCTTGTGGGGGGCCTCCTGACCCCCACGAGACTTGCCAAAAGTCCAGCGGGGGTCCGGAAGGACCTCCTGCCGTCCAATCGTGTTCGTCTATGGCCGCCGCCATTTTTCGGCGCCATTTTGGAAAATGGCGCCGGCTGAAGACAACAAGATTGAGGAGCAGGAGCCCGTTCCGGACCGCTGCCGTTCCGGACCGCCGCTGGACCCGCAGGTTATTTAAGTCATTTGGGGGGGGTTCGGGAGGGTGGGGGATTTAATTTAAAGGGTCGGGGGTGGGTTTTAGGGGGTTTTAGTGTGCCGGCTCACAATTCTAACGATTTATAACGATAAATCGTTAGAATCTCTATTGTATTGTGTTCCATAACGGTTTAAGACGATATTAAAATTATCGGACGATAATTTTAATTGTCCTAAAACGATTCACATCCCTAATATATACAGAGCATCACCACTATATTTTATCTAAAGAAAGCTGACCTGGATTTGACTAATATTATGATTATTGAAAATTTCTTTCATATGGAAAGATGTAAACTTTTCCTATCAAAAATACATAAAGAGTTACAATAAATAGAGCAAGATACTATGATGAGCTTGATTTGGTCACATTGGACTAGGGAAGGTAACTTTTCAATATCACATAACATGTTGAAAGCCTTTTTTATGAACTTGAAGAATGTATCTTTTAATATGTACCTGTGAGAGCTACAATTAAAATTCTTACATAGAGCATACATATCTCAAGCTTTAGCGTTCAATGCCAAAATATCTCTAGACCGATTTGTATGAAGTGCCAGTTAGAGAAAGGGACACTAACACTACTGTTTTAAACAGGCATATGGTCTAATCAATACACAATCAACAGTCAATTAATGAACATTTTTAGTTAAATCACTTTCTATAATCAGACTAATAAAAGCATTAAATAGTGATGCTATATAGATATACTTCATTTTTTATTTAACTTGTGTCTATAACTATTATGCTTTGTTATTTTCATTTTAATGCTTTCTATTATATTGATATTAATTGTGTTTATTTCCTTGTTATTTTAAAGTTAATATTAGATTTTATATTACTTTGATTTTAAATTATTATCATGATCTTAGGTAATTTGAATGCTTGAAATGTATCTTATTATAGTTTATCTTAACATGTTAAATTTATTATTATTGACATTTATTATAGTTTATTTTTAATATGTTTAAATTTTGAGAATGGTTTAACCAGACTGAAAACCTGGATATATATTACATGACCGCTATGTACACTGTCTTGATTGCTTGTCAGACAGATGGTATATAAAATAAACAAAATAAACAAACAAACAAACAAATAAATAAATAAATAAATGCTTTTTGGTCACATACTAAGATCCAGAATTTTTGGGAAAATGTGTTACAATATGTGGACATTATCTTGGGGTGCCCCATTCCTCTTACTCCTGAATTGGTGCCATTTGAAGCAGAATTGCCCAAGTATATAAAAAAAAAAGAGCTAATAGGAGCTTTGCGATGAAGGCCTTTATTTTGGGGAAAAGATCGATTTTATTAATATGGAGAGCTGAAGCTGCGCCGTCATATGGGCAATGGCACAATTTGTTACATCCAAAAGAGCACAAAGAGCAGGGACTGCACTCAGTGATTATAGTTCAACCACAAGAAGTGCAGAAAAGTGTTGCATAGTCCATTTTAAGTGTTCAAAATCAATCTTTTTATTTATAAGTGTATGGCAACTCCACTGTTATCATAAATATTACTTCAAAGGGTCCCCCGACACAGATCCGTGTTTCACCGAGGCTGCGTTGGGAGGGACAGACAATTTTTTAACAAGTCTAAAAGCAAAACATAAGAACAGAGTATGTTAGAATGAGCTACAATACTAACACATCTTATAATTTTAGATTAAAGAGACAAACGTTTTACATACCGTAATCACTTCGTGAACATTTTTCAGGGAGCGCGTACATCAGTTCTATGGGAAGGTTTTTAAACAATAACAAAAAAGGCGCCAAAAACAATGGACCAATCAGCACACAGGGAAACGTCCAATCAGAATCCAAACAATGTATAACCAATCAGAATCAGGTAAAATGAGTCCATTCTAGTTCCTTGTTGAGTCCGTGCGGTATGACAGTGTTTAATGTATAAATCCATTTCTGTTCTTTGCGAATCAGAAATTCTGAAAAATTGCCTCCGCGATTCAGACAAGTGGGAACTTCTAAAACAAAAAAGTACAGATCAGATACAGTATGTGTAAATTCAGTATCTCCTCGATTACTTGTAGAGCTTCTCCCTGAGGAATGTTAGAGTATAGAGAAACTATATCCAGTGTAATCAAATAGCAAGAAACTGATGAAATACTCAAATCCTTCAATATAGTGATCAAATGTGATGAATCACGTATATAGGACTTAATTAATGGAACAAAGGGTTTCAAAAAAATATCTACAAATTGAGATAAAGGTTCCCAAATTGAACTAATTCCAGAGACTATTGGTCGGCTGGGAGGATTTGTTAGAGTGTTATGGATTTTGGGGAGAATGTAAAAAACAGAAGTCACTGGAAATTCCTCTGACAGAAAATTTGCTTCACGAGTCATGATGTATTTACGTGTTACAGCATCTTGACCAGTAAAGAAATTTTAGATTTAATATATCAGTGGGGTCAGCCTGTAAAGGAAGATAAAAAGTAACATCATTGAGTTGGCGTAGAATCAGTATGATTCATAATAACAATCCCTCCATCCTTATCTGCAGATTTTATTTATTTATTTATTTATTTATTTATTTAAAGGCTTTTATATACCGATGTTCATGTACTGGTACATATCACGTCGGTTTACATAGAACAAAGTTGAAAATTACATCGAACAGGAAGGAACAATTAATAGGGCTAACTTCGAAGAACTTGTAGATAGGATAGGAAAAACTTAAAAATTAAAATTAAATTAAATTATTACATATAACTTGTAACTTACTACTCACTGACCTCGGCCTCAAATTCTACCTCTACGCCGATGATGTGCAAATCATCATCCCTATTCAGAATTCCCTATCCAACACCCTAGCACACTGGAAATCTTGCCTCTCCTCCATAAATGACTTCCTCACACATATCCACCTCACCCTCAACACCTCTAAAACTGAACTACTCCTCATATCCCCACACCAACCCCCCAAACCCCTAATCTCCAACGACCCTGCCTATAAAGTCACGTCATCGCAAACACACATAAGAGACCTTGGGGTTACCCTGGACCAGCAACTAAACCTAAAAAAACATATCAACTCCATCCTCAAAGAGGGATTTTTCAAGCTAAATATTCTAAAAAAGCTGAAACCCCTCCTCCACAACCAAGACCTCCGGACTGTCATTCAGGCCACCCTCTCTTCAAAACTTGACTACTGCAATGCCCTCCTCCTTGGACTCCCCTCCTCCTCCATCAAACCCCTACAAATGCTCCAGAATTCCATTGCTAGAGTCATCACTAACACCAAGAAATTTGAACATATCACCCCCATACTCAAAGACCTTCATTGGCTCCCCATCACATCCCGTACCCTCTTCAAAACCCTGTCCATTATCCACAAATCCCTTTACTCCCATAACTCTGACTGGCTTGATGACCCGCTCATCTTTACACGCTCTGACCGGCCCACCAGAACTGTCAATAAAGGTACCCTTACCATACCTTCCCTTAAAAAAGCCCACCTCTCTTCTACAAGGGATAGAGCCATCTCCATCGCAGGCCCCAGGCACTGGAACTCCCTTCCGACCCCCCTTAGACTCGAATCATGCTACGCAAAATTTAGAAAGAAACTAAAGACCTGGCTCTTCCGAATAGCCTACCTCGAATAGACCTCTCTTTCCCGCTCCACCCTGCCCCCTCTGTCCTCTCGACTAACACAATTGATCCACAGCCCTGTATATAATGTATTTATAATGTATTTATAGTTATACTCCATACTGTACATAGTTCATCACAGTTTACTGTCCGCTTCCTTGCCTTTATCTCCTCTGCAGCCTATGCTATGCCCCCTCCCAATACCCCTGTTCATTGTATTTCCTTTCCTCCTTTTTAGTTCCAATGTAAACCGGCATGATGTTTGCATACTAATGCCGGTATATAAAAACTTTAAATAAATATTAAATAAAAAAAAACTTATTACAGAACTTATATATAAGCTAAGAAAGACATGAAAATTAAATTTAAATTATTACAGATAACTTATAACTTATTACAGATATCAGCTAACCAAAAAAGATGTTGGGATCATTTGCCAAAGACTTCACAGATGCATTTTCATTTTTAGACAAATTATAGTGAATGTAGTTTTTCCCAGACAGTAGAGTGTTAATATCTGCCCTAACCAATTTTTCAATACTGTTAAAGAAGGATCAAACGGCCCCGGGGGGGACTATTCTTGATTTAACATAAACCAACGAGCCATCTTGTGTGGTTGGAGTGTCAGAAAAGAACAACTTTAATTTTAAAGACCTAAAATACCGGTACAAATGAATTTGTAGATCAAAGTCATTACATCTTGACGTTGGCACAAATGATAGGTCTTTCTCAAGAATCTTTATCTCATCCATTGACAGAGTTCAAGAGGATAAGTTAAATATAACATTAGACCTCATTGCCACGGGTCTGGCAATGAGGTCTAATGTTATATTTAACTTATCCTTATTTAGACCCAACTTATCCTTATATAGACCCAATATAAATATATATTTTTAACTTATCCTTATATAGACCCAACAAACAACATGAGCTAACTGCTGGCGAGTAGCTCGTGTTGTTCGTTGGGTCTGAGACAGATGAGAGCGACCCCGGGACCGGGTGCCGCGATTGTTGCATTGTGGCTGACCCGAATCTAAAAAAGATGTAGCAATAGAAGGGTAGGGTCCAGAGGGTGGAACATTTGATCCCATTGTATGATCTTCCCTTGATGTATAAGTTGTTCTTGGACCAGCATCCTCCCCAGATGAGTCATCCAAGGAAGATTGTGCGAAGGACACAGTCTTTTTTGTAATTGATTTGCAGACATCCATTGATACACTTATCCCTTTTTATAGTCAAATTCGTCTCTTTGGAATTTCTTGTACTTTACAGCTTTTAGATCTCGTTTGAATTAATCGAAATTTTCTTCAAATTCCAAGCATTGTTGTTCAAATGGCTCAAATGAAGAGCTATTTTAATTGCTTCAACTTGTACCTCCAACTTGTCCTTAAGGGATGATGTTAGTTTTTTAGTTGTCTCAATGATTAATAACATAAGGTTGAAGGAGCATTTATTGAGGATTTGATTCCACCGTGTCAAGAAACTTGGGTTGTCAATGTGAAGATGCGGCTCCTTTTGAATTCTAAGACCCCGGGGGATCCGTCTCACTCTGCAGTATTCTATTAGAGTGGAGGCGTGTAACTCTGCACGGGTCAGGCATTTTTGAAGATTAATGGCGGCTAGCCAAAAAAACTGACTGGAGTTCACCTGTTGCTGAGTCCGAGAAGAATGGATTATCTGTCAACACAGCTTTAAACGCATCTTCTGAGTAGCTGAAAGTTTGATCGTCAGTCGTAGTAGCCATTAAAGATGCTCACAAATAAGGGCAAATCCAAAAGAGCACAAAGAGCAGAGACTGCACTCAATGATTATAGTTCAACCACAAGAAGTGCAGAAAAGTGTTGCAACACTTAAAATGGACTATGCAACACTTTTCTGCACTTCTTGTTGTTGAACAATTTGTTACATGACATGATGGTCATGGAATCTATGGCTTTACATAGCACATTCCCACTTCAAAGGCACTTCCTGGCAATATGGGATAATTACATACAAAGCCTCTCGGGATGAGCAAGGAGCCTAATTTTGAATAATTTGCATAGTTGATAGGGGTAGCATCCTCAAAAGTTAAATAGTTGAATCCTCATATTTGATGTAAGGTTGTATGGGAGGCAGTCTGATGGGGGGTGGGGAGGGAATGGAGGGGGTGGGGACTACATGTAAGTGATCTTGATCATGGAATTCTGGATGTACAAGAAAAAGGCATCCAGAATGTTACTATGTGTAATTATGGGAGATAAGATGGGGGAGGGTGAAAGCTGAGAAAGTATGAAAAGCCAACATTACAATGAACATAGGTACAGCTTTGTATAGTTATGCTAGTCATTTTGGAAGATAACAACAAGCTGATGTATCTGTTATGTCAATGACATTTGTTTCTGTTTGAATTATCATTGTTTCTGGCTGGCTGAATAAAGATGTGCAATATAAAAGTTTATGAAAAAAACAAAGTAACAAGATAAATGATGGCATCCCTCAGGTGTGCAATAAGTGGTTTTTGCCAGTAGAGGACATAAAGAGACCCCTTTGGGTAAGGAGTTTTTTTCTTCTCCAGGACTAAGGAGAGGGTGAAAAGAAAGAGAGTAATTTTACAGAAGAGAACAGAGAAAGAGCTGAAAACTCTGTGGTAGGAAAAAATGCTTGAATTCCTAAGGAATCTGAGGGCCTCTTCAACCACTAGTCATCATATGTAATAGACTGGCCTTGGAACTTCGCCAGCTTTCCAAAGGATCAATTCTATCCAACTCCTAAATCGACAATACACAGGAGTAATAAGTTAAATCAATTTGGGGAAATACTATCCCTATGATTTTAAAGTCAGAAATACCAAACCTAAATTGACTCTATGTGGAAAAGTTTCTTTTATACCATGAAGAGCAGGAACAATGTGAGGAGTACCTCAGGCTATCGTTAAAGTGAATGTAACATAGAACACAATGCTAGATAAATAATCATATAGCCCACCCACATCTCCCAGTCAGCTTTATAGTCCCTTCTTCTTTCTCAGAGATCGCCTGTGCTTGTTCCATGCTTTCTTGATTCTGTTCTAAATACTTGTAACTATCTCAAAGTTAAAGATATTCTTTGAGAACATCAAGCTTGTGTGTGGAATTTTATTTGAGATAAACCAGGACTTGAAGTATATTGTCCCCTCACTGGAGGAGATTATTTCCCCCTCTCCCAACAGTCAAGAATGACCTGCGCATATCTTATGTCAAAGACTGAGCCAGGGATATACTGGTAAAGGTCAAATGCAGTGGCTTAGCCACAGGTAGGCCTGGGTGGGCAGTGGACCACCCACTTTGTGCTCAGGTCCATCCAATCAGCATTGCCCGGCACTGGGCTGTCGCAGAGCTCATCCTGCACAGCCCGAGTGTTAGGTTTCTGTAGTTTTCATGGACCCTTGGCCCGAGGTGGGGATTGACGCTACCTGAGGGGTTGGGCCCCACAGGCCTCCACTGTCGGAGGTGAGGTTGATTGGAAACAAGGCAGCAGAACCACGGCTGTGGCCCAGGAGAGAGGATCTGAAGAAGGACTGCCTGCGTCACAGCCACGTGATCGCAGGCTCCTGCACTGTAGCGATACTGCGGAGTACCCCGAGGAGTGGGGACAGAGAAAGTCAGTTCAATGAGAGAATTATTCAACGAATAATTTTGGATACCTCATGACTTACCCATGTCACATTCGTACCCATTAGACAGCGTTGTCTCTTGAGTCTTATTTACAGAGTCTCCTTCGTTTCACATTTCGACGAGGTAGGAATATGAGAGACAGTATCATACATTCAGAATTCACACAACACACATACACCCGTGCTGTGACAGTGGTCATCATAAACCATGTGGACACTGTTCAGTTTGTAAACATTCTATGGACTTAACAGAATTTACTCACCCTGTTACTGGTAAGATTTATACACTTCGTGCTAATTCAAATTGTGATTCTCAGGGTGTAGTTTATGTGATATCTTGCCCATGTAATAAACTGTACGTGGGGAAAACATCTCGTAAAATTAAAACACAGATAATAGAGCACAAATCTAGTATTAGGAGAGGTAGAAAGAATGCCCCCCTGGTGGCTCATTGGTTAGCGGCATCACACTCAGCGGAGGAGCTACAATTTTTTATCTTGGACGTGGTTTTGATCCCGGGAAGGGGTGGTGATTTTTCTACAATGTTAATTAAAAGAGAACAACAATGGATATATATTTTGGACACAGTAGTTCCCAAAGGATTAAATGCTGAACTTGAGTGGCATTATTTTATCTAAAATGTTAGTGATGTTGTAGGAGAGTTGGCTGTTGGGTAATTCATTAATCAGTCATCACTGTGACAAGCGCAGCTTCGCGCCAAAATGCCTAGGCTTTAAATTCAGTGATCTCGATCAGCACTTTGTGCTCCTGAACCATGTATTATACATCTTGATACACAGGTATGTGACCCTGAATAATTTGTGTCTGTTATCAGTTTTCCTTTATAGACTTGGCTAGATTTTTAATTTCTCTTATTCACAGATTGTTATATACAAAATCCCCCCGAAGCAGCCGGACAGGCGAAACACGGACCGTGTCGGGGACTGCTGTTTAGAAATACTGAAATGTGACATTAATAACTCAGGAGGCAGCGTTTAAGAAGAAATAAAAGAACATTTCTCAATTTAAATACTAGTCCAAGTGAAGTTTTTGTGCACTTTTGGCATTGTTTATCTATATAGTAGAGTGCACCAACGCTCCGGTGTTTATTTGGAATTTCCATCTTTGGGAATGTGCATTTCTTAAATATTTGTGTTTTACATTTTCTTCAGTATTCCACTGTTCACAGAGTCTGGTTTCTTGGGTTCTCCATTTCAATCTTGTCTGCGTGTTTTTGTTTCTAATTTATAGTTTCTTATTCTATATTAGGTAATTAGCTAATTTATAGTTTCTTATTCTGTCTATGTGTCTGTGTGACAGAGGTGCAGTATTTCGGCTAGCGCATAGTTTCTCTGTAGGGATTTGTAGCCGTCCGACTGTTTGCCCAGTAGGTGGAGTATTCGTGTTCTAGGGTCTGGTGTAATGTTTGCCTTGCTGCCTTTTCTTAGATAAGGTTGCTGCTGTTTGAGTCCTGATAATTACTGCTGTTATAGGTATGGTATGGCAAGGTTCTAGATAGTTTTTTTATTATATTTTTGTAGGGGCATGCATTACTTCACAATTGGGGCCAATGCAATAACTGTGCACAGAAAAAGGGCGCTCAGTGTTGAGCGCCCGTTTGGCAGTGGACCCAGTTTGTTTTGCTGTTACCGAAGTGACACCAGAATCTGAATATATTTTTTTTTGCATGTTGGGTTATAATATGAACAATCCTAGTTCTGCTCTGCACCCATTGCAAATCTTAAGTTCTTATGATTCTTGTGATTATTGCTGTTTGATTGTAGTTATGATACAGGGTAGCCCATGGAAAAGTAGCCTGCCTCCAATACCAGTGCCATGCAGACAGGCTACCTTTCCATGGGCCACCCTGTACATTCTGCATTTTTGGAAAGAGGATTCATAAAAGAATACATTATTTGTTTTATTATGTGATTGGATCTGATGTTTCTGTGAAGTGTTCTTTGTTTACTTTTTATATGATGTTGTTGTGTATTTATAAACTGCAATACATATAAAAAATTAATATAGATCAGTAAGCTATTTTTAATGTTGTCAAGTTCTTGAAACAAAATATTTTAAAGCGTCACTCATGATGCATGATGGCTGTTGCAGACTATAAATAAATCCATTGTCAGGTGCATTCTAAGGTATTATTTATTGATAAGAGTACAACTAGTAAGGCTCAATCCTATATGCCTACTGCCCACCCATGTTGACCTTGGGCCTCCCAAGAGGCTACACCACTGGGTCAAAGTGTCAGAAAGAACTCCTTATTCTGGAGAGGGTCATGGTGTGAAGAAGCCAAGATCTGGGCAAAAAGCTTGAGGAGAACTTGGAGTATTTCATTGGTATTGTTTTTGTTGGGAAAAGAGGTTAAGAAAGTATTCCTGACGTAGCGTATGATGCTGAGAGTCTGATACTTCTTGCAAACAAGGAAGGATGACCTATTTGTGAATATTGTACAGTTCTGAACTAGGGATGTGCATTTGTCCAGAATGAATTAGGCAATTTTGTTGAAATTGCCTAATTTGTCATGGTTGGGCCACCTCGAAAAACAAATGGTTAGAGCGCACTAAATCCCCGCTACTGCACACTAAATCCCCGTTATTGCGTGCTCACATTGAAATGTTCGAAAGGTTCGGCCGAATCACATCTCTATTCTGAGCAGAATTCCTATTTGAAGGATTGTAAAAAGCATAGAAAACTGTTCAAATCCTGCTTTATGGATTTTGTTAACAAAGCAACCATGCTGGGAACACAATATCGTGTGGTCAGTGTGTTCAGAAGAGAATAATAGGATGTGATACCGTTTAGTCCTGAGGATTGTGTACATTATTCTTCTTTGCCACCTGGGATCCACTGTATCAGCAGTTTGAGCAAATGTACTGTGTGTGAACTCACATGGCAACATCAAGGACCCTGAAGCTCAAAAGCTACAAATTCAACGAGGGGAGAGGGGCCTCCATCAAGAGGAGAGATATTTTAATCTAAAACCTGCATGCATATCCAGCTCCCATAGGGGAAGCGCACCGAAGGTTCTGCTTCTACACGTGAGTCATTGCGAACATGTCAAGGCTCATTAGTGCACCAATCGGAATATGAGATCTCATCCTCAGTATTCCATGGGAATAATCTTTTCTTCTTATGAGACAATAGCAGATACATTACAGAGAAAGGTGAAAAGAGAATTCACAGGAAGCAAAAGAATGCCTTGGTTCATCTGTAATTTGGTTGAAATGATGTACCAATCTACAATATATTTTCCTAACGAAGCACAATTTGTTTCTAGACTAGATCATTTATGTAGTTTATGGAGTCAAAAAAAACCCAAAAAAAACCACACAGTAAATGTCTAATGAATGCAACAGAGTGGAAACTTCTGCCTGAACAGTAGGAAACTTTGTTCTGTTTTCAATTCCATGTCATTACTAAGACCATCTGTCATGCATTTCTTCATTGGAATAAGCATTGTTTTGTATCTGCCTTTCGCCTAAACTACATAATCTTCATTTTTATTTTCCAATTAAAACTGATTTGATACACGGTATAATATCTGAGGCTGGTTTGCTTATACACATTTCTGGCCAACAAATCGGTCATCTCCAGAATTTGTAGCATGGACAATGGGTGCTAACTTTTAAGGAACTATTTCGATTTCCAGTAAAAATAAGGCCTAAAAATGCAAAAGGCCTACAAAGTCAGCTTGCTTACACAATTTTGAAAAAGCACATCTCTTGCCCAATTATATATTTTAGCATAACTTCTGGAAGTGTTAAAATTCGACAGAAAAAATTGTGTAAGCAAATACCGGTACTTGTGCATAAAGGGATTGATTCAGCCTCCCCTAGCATGAGCAGCAGATGTTGGGTTTTTCCAGTAGCAACTTGTAAAATGATTGCTTTGGGAGATATTTAGGGCTGTCAAAAAGATAGTCACCATGGCTTGAATAAAGATAATTGGGGTGGTCAGGAGGTGAAGCCATCGTAGATTATCCCAGGTCACCCAGGTGTCTAAATATTGCCACTTGGTGCCTGCCACCGGCCCAAGGTAGGAGGAACGGATCTTATTGTGTTCTGAAGATGCTCTCTTTCTAGTCAGAAGAGAGGTTGGAGGGAGTGAGGAGGAATATTAGACTGGATGGGAGTCAAAAATAAAATGAAAAGCAAACATAAAAATTCAAATAGACAAAACAAACAAAATCCTGAGCAAACAAATAAAGATAAAACAAACAAAATAGAAAAACAGACAAAAAATTAGCAAGAATGAAAAATTAAATCCAACATATAGTCAATATATTTGGCAGCTCATCTCCTGACAGTAAAATAAGTGAACATATCAGTCCCTCTTTAATACAAAGTTATGGTTATGATTCAAAAGGTTATTAACACTGATGATGTTTGTTCATTGAGTTCTATTCTTCAGCTCTCCCACCCGACTAGATCATTATGCTCCGTGGATAGTGGCCTGCTTGAGGTCCCCTCTCTCCGCAGTGCTCGTCTCAGTGAAACTTGCAATCGGGCTTTTTCAATCGCAGGTCCATGTTTATGGAATATTCTGCCTGTATCTCCCAGATTGATTTCATGTCTAAAATCTTTTAAGAAGCAGCTGGAAACTCACCTATTCCATCTTGCATTTGAAGACACAGTCCTCCCTTCTTTATTATACTTTCATTCTTTGTAACTGCAGTCTTTGTCATTTTGAGCTACTAACTTCTTTTCTCGCTCATTTTATTTGTATTTTTACATGTTTTGTTTTATTTATTTGTTACTACTTATGATGATGCACATGCAATTGTTACCCGCTGCAATCAACAGAGCATGTGAGCTATAAATCTTTTAAAATAAATAAAGTAAATAAATAAATGGAACAATAAAATGCAATAAAAAGTAACAAAAAAAAATAGACAAAACAAAAAAAGAGTAACAAAAAGAGACTTTTAAAAATGTTGGCTAGTTAGTACCAGGGGTATTGCTAAGAATGGGTCCACACCCCAATTTAATGTATTAGTGTGCCAGCCCACAAGCCCCTGCTCGTTTAAAGGGATAGATTGGATGGACCAAGCATTGTGCAGCCAGGCAGAAAAGACCCCGCATCTTCTGGGGGATTCTACCCTTCCCTCTCCCCTTAATCTCATATCTTCTGGCGCAAATACCCCATCCACCCCCACTCCCCAAATCTTCTGAGAATCCATCAATGACCCTGGTTTGCGCCCACTTTTTCTAAATATTTTTCGATTCCTTAGATGGTCCATTACAACCCACCACTCTGCCCAAAATAGATTATTCACAGACACACTTAAGCAGGTTTAATTCACCTCCAAGAAGCCTCCACCTAGTATATATTTATGCCTGCTAGGGCAGCTGTACATTTGACTCACCCTCTGTTGCTATGCAGTTCTCGTTTTTTTTCTATAGGAAAAGATTAAGAGCATAAAAATTGCCATATTGAGTCAGACTGAAGGTCCATCTAGCCCAGTATCATGTTTCCAACAGTGGCCAATCCAGGTTGCAAGTACCTGGTAAGATCCCAAACAGTAAGTAGATCCCATGCTGCTATTGCACAATGATAAGTAATAACTATTTCTTAAGTCTACTTGTTTAATATCAGTTTATGGACTTCTCCTCCAAGGAATTTGTCAAAAATATTTTTAAACCCAGCTATGCTAAATGACTTAACCACATCCTCCAGCAATGAATTCCAGAGCGCAATTGTGCATTGAGTGGAGAATTTTCTTTGATTTGTTTTGAATGTGCTACTTACCTCGGCGGGAACGGGCAGCACACGCAAGTTGCACAAATGTGCACCTCCTTGCGCGCGCCGACCCTGGATTTTATAAGATACGCGCGGCTACGCGCATATCTTATAAAATCCAGCGTACTTTTGCCTGATGCGCAAACAAAAGTACGTGCGCACGCTCTCTTTTAAAATGTACCCCATTGTCTCCTAGCCATTGCATTTTTGAAAGAGTAAATAACCATTTTATTCCACTCATGATTTTATTGAACTCTATCATATCCCCACTCAACCATCTTTTTTCTAAGCTGAAAAGTCCTAACCTCTTTAGCTTTTCCTCATAGAGTAGCCATTCCATCCCCTATATCATTTTATCTACCCTTCTCTACGCCTTTTGCAATGCAACTATATCTTTTTGAGATGTGGTGACCAGAACTGGTTGGACCCTTTGAGGGACTCCATGGAGGGACAAGAAATGGAGGGACCCCATGGTATTCAAATTATTTTCTTTTCTTTCCATGAAACATTATGGGACTCTTTCATATTCTGTCCACATGGAAAGTGATAGAAATGGGAGGGGGGGGGGGGATGCAGAGGGATGGGGGTTCCTCCCCCACTAGAAGCCAATGCTTTTTTCTTACTACTAGAGTCTGGGGGGCAGGGTATCGAGGGGTTTCCATTATAGACCAATGAGGTCTTTTATGGATTTTGGGGGAGTGGCGCAGCCACGGGTGGGCCTGGCGCTCAGGGCCCACCTAATCAACTTTACCCAGGGCCGGGCTGTCACGGAGCTTTGTTGTCAGTGCCGCCTTGACTGGCAGCGCCGGGGTGAGCAGGGAGTCAGCTTTGATCGCACGCTTTTTATACTTTGGGCCTTCATTTCCTTTTTGCTGGGTTAGTCCTTTGAGATAATGGCAGCCCCGTGCTTTGGGGACCACCAACATGCGCAAAGGCCTAAAGCTGCGTCGTTTTGCCCCCACAGTGTTTTGCCGCAAGACAAGACAATGCAACAATGACTTTTTGGGGGAGTGACCCACTATGGCAGCGACACCCCTCCCCCCCTCCCCCCCTCGCGATAGTGGGACTCCTCCCCTGAAAAAACATGATGGATTAGTGCATCCAGATCTTAGATTGCAAATCCTCTAGGTGCAGGGAAATAACCATAGTACCTCAATGCAATCCTCTTTCAAGTGCAAAAAAGCAAATATAAATAAATGTCAGTTTGAGATCTGTGATCCCAGTGCTCCAAGGCAAATCTACACCATGAGAAAGGTTGCAAGAAGAAGGAATTTGTGAAAGCGGAGAACTTCCAAATGGAATGTTTAAAGTGTAACCTACTTTCTTCGACACAGACATTAAACCCTTAGTATACTCAGATTATGTCAGTGGTGCAGATTGTAAATATAGCTGGGCAATATTCAGCCTCTGGCCAGCTTGCAATTTATCCAAATAAGGGGGTCATTTACTAAGCATTTTTCCCATAAACACAGAATGGGAGAAAACATTTGGTAAATAGAGCCCTACATTTGCTGGGATATTCAGCAGTGCCAATATATCCAATCATCTTAAAAATAGCCTGATACCTTTATATGACTAATTTTAGAACTACTTTATGGCACAATCAGATCCTGCTAACTCTGAATCTCTGAATGCTGTAGTTAGCCAGATAACCTATCCAGCTAACTTAACTCTCCCCTGGAATGCCCCCCACAGCGTGCCTATGCTATTCAGATAAATTGTAGCTGGATGATTCTTTAAAAGTGGTGAAAATATTCAAACGCTGGCATTTAAGTCGATAAGTCGGAAGTTATCCAGCTAATTGCTATTGAATATGGACCCCAGGACTTCTACCCTCGCTTCATTATTCCCAGTTGATTGACCACACTTCAAAGAACCCTAAGATCATGCAGGACTTTCCTTCTAGTGTCCAGTTACACAGACTTAGATCTGTCAGCTAGGGGACTGGACCTCAGATGGTGACTCATTGTCAAAAACAATCTCCTTTCTGCAGGATGAGTGCAAAGCCTGATACAAGACTCCAAATAACAGAGACTGCACTGCAGGGGTAGGTTCCAAACTGGTCTGCCTCTGTTGGCAATAAGCTATACAAGTTGCTTCCATGGTCCGAGTTTACAGTCCTCAGCTTTTAGAGAGAGCAATTGACCTGTTTGTATTTAATAAGGAAAATTCTCAGGCACTACATCAGTACTTACTTGCTTTTTTAGATCTCGATTTCAGATCATATTCCTCTTGCTTGGTGGAGGGACCCCATGGTATTTTAATAATATACTTTTTTTATAATTAACTTTTTATTGGCATTTAAAAAAATTCAAACAAATTAATCCAAAGAAATCATGATATATGTAGCGATAACAAAAATAGAAAGCATTTCACTCAAAAGAAAACTATTATACATATTACATGACAACTCCATTTCATAAGAAAAGGGAGGAGGAGAAAAAAGTATTAAGAAAAAACATTTCACGCAGTACAATAATCAAGCCTCACATCTCATTTACCTGTTTAGAACCTCCCCCCCCCCCCCCCCCCCCCCCCCCCCCCCATCAATCTCTTACACCTAATGTCACATTTTCACCTGTTTCACAGGCTCTCCATGCTCTGGTTCAGTCTGTGATGCAGCCTCCTCTCCACCAGGGGTCCTCAGCAAGCTTCACCTCCATCCTTGCTGCTCACACCATACTCAAGCTCCAGCACCTTTTAACCCTGCCTTGCCAGAACCTCAGTGCCTCTTCATGGAGTCACTCTTGGCCCTATGACCTGGCCGCTATTACCTTGTTTCATGCTTTGTGGCCTCTGGGCCTTCTGTTACCTTGCTCCTTCTCTTGTGGCCTCCGGGCCTTGCCTTGTGGCCTCCGGGCCTTCCGTTACCTTGCTCCTTGCCTTGCAGCCGGCCCAAGCCTCCTGTATTACCTTGCAGCCTACCCAGACCTACTCTTTTGCCTTGCGACCTACCTTGGCCTCCTATCTCATTCTGTGGCCTCCCAGGCCTCCTTGCCTTGCTCTCTGGCTTCCTGTGCTGCCCTGCTGTGCTTTCTGACCTCTCAGTCCTCCTTGCCTTGCCCTTCGGGCCCCCTGGGCCTCTCTGCCTTGTCTTAGGGTCTCCAGGCCTGCTAGGTTCTGATACTCAGCCTTGTGTCCAGTCAGTATTTCCTGTTCCTTGTTGTCTGTTATGTCTTGTCTAGTCTTTTCTTGTCCCTGTCTAGTCTAGTCTAATCCAGTCCTTACCCTGACTTGAGCTGCCCTGTCCATTCCCTTGCCTGTTTCCCTGACCTTGCCCTTGTCCCTGGCCCAGCTCTGCTCCTGTGTCCTAGCCCATGTCTTTGTCCAGCCCAAGTCCAGGTTCAGTATCCTGCCCACACCGTGTCTGTATCCGGTCCCAGCCCATGTTCAGTCTCCAGTCCTCAGCTTCCAGCCATGATGTACTGTTGCCGAAACCAAGCCCTGCTGGTTCCCAGAAGAACCCGAGGGCTCAATCTGCGGAGGAGGGGGGGCTGGCTAGGCAGGGAACCGCCCCTTGTCCATCCCAGTGATCTTGCACAACTCCTGGGATGGTGTTCCCAGCTCCCGCCCCCATGACACCCAACCAAAAAAAGGGTAAAAATTATTTAACCACATTTTTATCTAAAAGAAATCTCTACAAATGCAAAGGGTTAAAGAAAAATAAACATGTTCCCTTCATTGGCATACGATACATTTACAAGGGAATTTAAAAAAAGAAAGAGCCTGCCAAAGCAAAACCTGCTGTCTCAACTGGAGGAAAAACCTCCTCCTAAATTGAGTCACCCAGCAATGTTTGGGAATATTTGAATTCTCTGACCACAAAAGGAAATATCGTTATACTTAAAGTACTGTTTAAGAACCAAATCCTTGTACGTTTCTGAGCAGACCGGTACTTTTCAATATATATATAAATGATCTGGAAAGGAATACGATGAGTGAGGTTATCAAATTTGCAGATGATACAAAATTATTCAGAGTAGTTAAATCACAAGCAGACTGTGAAACATTACAGGAGGACTTTGCAAGACTGGAAGACTGGGCATCCAAATGGCAGATTAAATTTAATGTGGACAAGTGCAAGGTGTTGCATATAGGGAACAATAACCCTTGCTGTAGTTACACGATGTTGCAGTCAAAAAAGCAATGTTAGGAATTATTAGGAAGGGAATGGTTAATAAAACGGAAAATGTCATAATGCCTCTGTATCGCTCCATGGTGAGACCACACCTTGAATACTGTGTACAATTCTGGTCACCGCATCTCAAAAAAGATATAGTTCCGATGGAGAAGGTAAGGAGAAGGGCAACCAAAATGATAAAGGGGCTGGAACAGCTCCCCTATGAGGAAAGGCTGAAGAGGTTAGGGCTGTTCAGCTTGGAGAAGAGACGGCTGAGGGGGGATATGATAGAGATCTTTAAGATCATGAGAGGTCTTGAACAAGTAGATGTGACTCAGTTATTTACACTTTTGAATAATAGAAGGACTACGGGGTATTCCATGAAGTTAACAAATAGCACATTTAAGACTAATCGGAGAAAATTATTTTTCACTCAACGCACAATAAAGCTCTGGAATTTGTTGCCAGAGGATGTTGTTAGTGTAGTTAGTGTAGATGGGTTCAAAAAAGGTTTGGATAAGTTCTTGGCGGAGAAGTCCATTAACGGCTATTAATTAAGTTTACTTAGGGGTAGATTTTATAAATTTACGCAAGCGCATACTTTTGTTCGCACACCAGGCGCGAACAAAAGTACGCTGGATTTTATAAGATACGCGCGTATCTTATAAAATCCGGGGTCGGCGCGCGCTGCCTGTTCCCTCCAAGGCCGCTCCGAAATCAGAGCGGCCTCGGAGGGAACTTTCTTTCCACCCCACCCCCCCCCCCGCATCTTCCCCTCCCTTCCCCTACCTAACCCACCCCCCCGGCCCTATCTAAAACCCCCTTACCTTTGTTGGCAGATTTACCCCTGCTGAAAGCAGGGGTAAATCTGTGCGCACCAGCGGGCTGCTGGCGCGCCATCACCCAACCCAGGGGCTGGTCCGGAGGCCTCGACCACGCCCCTGTGCCGGCGCCACGCCCCCGGTCCCACCCCAAACCGCCCCCTGACCCCCAGACACGCCCCTCCCGCCCCTTTTACAAAGCCCCGGGACTTACGCGCGCCCCGGGGCTGTGCGCGTGCCGGCGGCCTATGCAAAATAGGCGCGCTGGTGTGCAAGTGCCCTGCGCACATAAATCCGGCCGGATTTACGCGCACAGGGCTTTTAAAATCCGGCCCTTAGGGAATAGCCACTGCTATTAATTGCATCAGTAGCATGGGATCTTCTTAGTGTTTGGGTAATTGCCAGGTTCTTGTGGCCTGGTTTGGCCTCTGTTGGAAACAGGATGCTGGGCTTGATGGACCCTTGGTCTGACCCAGCATGGCAATTTCTTATGTTCTTATGATATCATCCTGAGATGACTCTTGGAACGCAGAAAGATCTGAACTATCTGTAGGAAAGGAATGAAAGCTTCCATGGCTCCTTCTATTTACCCCCTCTCTTTATCAAGAGGATGTAATATATCCTAGAAAGAGCAATAGCCTTTTCCCGAGAAATCTTTAACACTTCTCTGGAATATTTCTTAAACAATTCCTGTGCAGATGTTAATCTCATTCTCGGAATATTAAGCCCTCACATGATTTTTGCTTCCGTCGCATTTTTCAATTGTTCCAACTTATTATGGAGAATATCCAGAGGCCTATAAAGTAGAAAGTTGGGTCCCTAATGCAGAAACCTGTCCTTCAACTTCATGGCAGCCTTTTTCTCATGCTCTCCCAGCTTGGATTTAGTTCCTTTTGAAAATTCACATGACTGGGCAATAGAATCAGCCAGTTTATTCTCAGTCCGAGCCAAGGGGACATGGGAGGGGGTAACTTGCAGGATTTCCTTACAGTTTCCTCCCAGACCCCAAGGAGGAGAAACAGCCACTGCCATTAGATGCCCACTGTCCCTGGAAATCCTCTAATGATGTTCAGTACTTGGTTTTGAACAGTTTGGCACAGTTCTTCAGTCCCCCCCCCCCCCCTCTTCCAGTTCTCCATCCAGGTCCCCACTCTTAATCGAAACTACAAGGGTCCAACAGCAGTTGGCAAATCCACTGCCGAAGAGGCACTCGGGAATTCTCACGGTCCAGACTCAGCAATCCATAGCAGGTTGTCAGGAGCAGCGCCAGTGTCAGATTCCGGGATGATCCAGTTACAGTGGTAGAAGAGTTCTCACAGCTGGACTGAAGGAGACCCCCATGGCAAATGAGGTGTCTGCATTCTGCTGCTCTTGGACTAAACGTTCAAGATGCAGAACCTCAACATGATCGTCCATCGGTCCCCAAGTCATTGTAGAGGCTCCAGGTAATTCTCGAAACTTTCTTTTCCTCTTCTTACCCATTATGGCCAGAAGTGAAGGGAAGCTAAAAATTGAAAAAAGGGAAACTTATAGAATTATCAAGGAGCTTCCAGTTTAGCGTCCAACATAAACAGCCATCTTAGATAATTGGTATTCAGAATTTTGAGGTATTATTACTTTACATTGACCTCCTGAAAGGAGAGTTCACTTGAGTGTCCTACATTCTCCTCCCTATTTATTTTTATTTTTGTGCATTTATATTCTATTAGAATGAAGTACTTGCTCTTAGAGCGGATAACAGCATAAAATTAAAATAAAGTATGGGATACAAAGATACATAAGACAACACAACAAACCAAAGCATCTGTATATAATGTGGACTTGACCTTCAAATAATATACAAACATAAGCCAAAAAGCCCAGACCTTGGTTATCTCATAGTTGTGTTAGAACAAGTACTGGGAGAATGATGATATCAATGACAAAAAACATAAAATTACAAGGTAAAGAAAAAACTGCCTAACTAATCATTAGCAGCAATTTTTTGCAAAAGCCTGCTTAAAATACAGAGTCTTAACTTTCTTCCGGAAGGATACAAAATCCTTTTCCAGACAGCCCTCCAGTAGAAATGTGCTCCATAGCATTGGGTCCATGAAAGAAAAAGATCTATTTCTTGTCTCAGTTAGGCAAAGAGTATTGGACAGTCAGGACACAACGTCTATCCTCTCCTGGGTATTGAAGAGGCCTGGCAGGTTCCTGCTCTAGCATGGCAGATTTTAAATAGCCAGCAGTCCCAGCCCTGGCAGCTTTAAAAGTGAACATCAAGATCTTAAACGTCACTCTCCAGGGAATGGGGAACCAATGCAGTTTTCTAAGAACCAGTGTAATTTTGTCACTTTAGTTGCAGCCAGAAATGATACGTGCCACTGAGTTCTGGATAAGTTGTAAAATATGGCAATTTATTTATTTATTTATGTATTTATTTATAGCTTTTATATACCGATCTTCTTGCATTGGATACAAATCAAACCAGTTTACAATGAACAGTAAGAACTTGCCGGTGGGCTTTACAAAGAACAAGATACAACTAAGCAAAACTTTAAGTAACATAGTGTACAACTTAGGTAACAATTTAAAACTTAAATAATAATTTAAACAAAACTTAAATAATAATTTAATGAGAGGATGGAAGGCATAGCAACCCTAAAATCCATAGGCTGCAAAAAAAGTTTCAACCAATTAACCATCCTCAGTTTAAAAGGCCCTTTTGGCATAGATCATTTACAGTTCTTGTTAATAAATTATCAATCCTACTCATTAATAATCCTCCAAAGGTCGTTAAGAGTAATATCTTCTGGTTCTGAAATTACAGTATTCTCAGTTCCTGATCCAACAGGAATAAGAGGTAACATAGCCTCTGGGACCGAGACAGAAGAAGACTGAAAGTTCCTTGAAGCTGACTCCAGATGGCTCCTAGAATTACTTTCTAATAAAACAAGGGAAGATGGACTCACAGTTTCAAGAGGACCCAAACTCTAAAACTTGGTCTGCCCTGCTGCTATACCCCTCATGTTTCATCTTCGTGGTCTTTCTGCCATTCAGCCTTGTTGCCAAGTCCAGACTTTATACCTTGGGAGTTTTGCAGTCATTCTGCCTTGCTGCCATTCTCTAGAATCTTCACCTTGGAATGGTCTTGCCACTGAGGGTGGCTGCTTTGCACCTCTCATGGTGTCTTGGAGGCTTCATGCCACTCTTAGTGCTGCTTTGTCCTTCTATCAATGCCTGACTTTTTCTCTGACACCTTTGCTGGTTTGCTTCCCCTTCATGTTGCCTCAGGATGTTCTTGCCACTCTTGGAGCCACTTTGCACTCTTGTGCTGCCTTTGGAAGTTCATGCCATTGGTATTGGGCCCTGTTTTGAAGTCTTGGGGTGTTCTTGACATACTTGATGCCGCTTTGTTCCTCTGACAGTGCTTTGGAGAATTCCTGCCACTGCTCTTATCCTTTTGCCCCATTTAAGGTACCTTAGGCTATTCATGCCACTTTTGATGCCATTTTGCCTCAGTCTTGATGCCTTGGAGTTCTCTTATACCTTCTGATGTTGTCTACCTGCAAGCTTCATAAGAACTGATTAGAAAGCCTCAATTTTGAACCTCAAAACAGGCTGCACTGCTTCCAGTATTGACTCTAAACGGGAAATGAAACAACAAATTAAACGACGAAACAAAAAATGTTGTTTTCATTTGAAACTAAAGAAATTAGTGGAGGTGATCTACGAAACAAATAAACAAACCTAAATGAAAATGTTGCCTCTGCACATCCCTAATACATGCCACCTGTAACTTGATGTGCTCTAGGCGACTGCCTCTTGTGCCTACTGCCTGTTGTTATCACCAACCCTGGCTCACACACCACCAAAACTATAAAAAAAAGAGGCCAGGAGATAACATTTATGCAAACTATGCATAGTTTATAAGTTTTTCTTCTTTTATATTGCCTTTGCTGATGCCATGCATTACTGGGAGGTGTGTAAGGCTTCCTTGCATATGATACTCAGTGTGAAAGACAGGATAACCCCTTGTAACACAGTGTGCATTGTCTTTGGTTTGCTGGAGGACAACATAGATTGGATTCTGGCAATTCTTCTACAGACTTTTATTACTTATAGGAGAAATTAAACAACCAAATGCCTGCTTACCTCTGTAGTGCTATAAATAAAAGTGCAGTAATGTTCATACAAGTAGCTTTAGCAAACCTCCTGCTTCATTCGCCTTGCGGGTGGGACCTGCTATCCTCTCTGGGGTCTATTTTCTTATCCCTGTCCCCAGGGGAGGTGCCCTGCAACCAGGATTCCCTTGTAAGCTGTCTTAAGGTGGATCAGACTAAATGCTTGGTCCTGGACTTTCAAGGAGAGTCTAATATACCCTCCTTTACATACCCTCCATCTCAGATTAACCTTGTCAGGTCAAATGTCTACCTCTTCCCAGGTTAACTCCTGGGAAAGTGAATTTTCCTTTTCCACCCTGAACTGGGACTGGCCATTTCTTTTCCTAGCAAAAGATAGGGTCAGTATGGGGGTCCCCTAGGCCAGAGGGTATCTTATCCTCTAACATCTGTAGGTGCTTCTGGCCAAATTCAAGGGAACTACTTTCAATGGGGCTTTCTTAATTTCTCCAGGGTTAGCCTCCCCCACCTTTTTGGGGGAATTAGTTAAGGGTTCCTAGAAGACCCATGGTTCCCTCTGATCCATGTCACTATGCAAAGTTAAAACAGTGAAGACCCTGAAATGCCTTTTCCCAGTCAAGCACGCTACCTACCTTTTGTCTTCAGGAGAATTCTTTCCATAGCAGTCTCTAAACACTGGAATTTCTTGGATTTTCTTTTCTGGCATTTCATCTGTGGTCTAAGTATCTTTGATTCCATGTTCTATAAGCTTGCATCCTCCCATGGAGAGGTTCCAGAACAGATGTCTCAATGCAATCTGGACTGGCCCGACTTGCCATAAGCTAGCCCTGCAGAGTTTCAAACTGTGTGCCCTAGAACAACGGGGTACGGAAGCTTGGAAAGTATTTACACTTCTATATTGGCTTGCCTTGCATGACTGTTTGGGTAGTATTGCTGGTCATCATGTATGCAAGTGAGGGTCACCTTTTTCTTGTAATCTATCCTTTCTCAGCTAATTCCTTCCAGATAAGTGTTTTTTCGGCACCATGAATCTACCAGAGCTTGGGTAGGGATCTCATCCAGGTCAACTGGATTCACAAAGTCCTTAAGTCTCAAAAGAGAAATATCAGTGAAGTTACAGCTGTGGAGCTTCACTAAATTGTGCTCCCACTCTTCATCTTCAAGCAATGGACAGTCTTTGACAATGTGCATTTTCTTTCCACAATGGGAGCACACCTGTGGGTTTAGACCAGGCAGTTGTCCCTCCTCTGGATGTTTTAGCTCACACATGCAAACTTTAACATCTAGTGCTGGGTCTGTTACCAGGTTGACATCGATAAATGTGTTCTTTTGTAGAGTCAATCTTTGGCCAAATGATCTCTTTCCACAGTTAAAACAAGTTAGCAGGCTTGGGGTCAGACCAGAGTATGGAATCAGAGCTATCCTGCTCTGAAGATCATTGCTGGGATCTTACATTCTCACTGCCATCCAGGGACATAAGAAAATAAGAACATAAGATATGCCATTCTGTGTCAGATCAAGGGTCCATCACACCCAGTATCCTGTTTCCAACAGAGGCCAATTCAAGTCACAAGTACCTGGAAAGTACCCAAACATTAAATACATCTTAATCTGCTATTGCTTATTAATTAATAGCAGTTTATGGATTTTTCTTCTAGGAACTTATCCAAACCTTTTTTTAAACCCAATTACACTAATTGCTGTAACCACATCCTTTGGCAATGAATTCCAGAGCTTAACTATGTGCTGAAGGAAAAAGAATTTTCTTCAATTTGTTTTAAATGAGCTACTTGCTAATTTCATGGAGTGTCCCCTAGTCCTTCTATTATCAGAGAGAGTAAATAACCAATCTACATTAACTTGTTCAAGACCTCTCATGATCTTAAAGACCTCTATCATAATCCCCCTCAGTCGTCTCTTCTCCAAACTGAACAGCCCTAGCCTTTCCTTTTAGGTCAGCAATTCCATGCCACTTATCATTTTGGTCACCCTTCTCTGCACTTCCTCCAGTACAACTAAATCTTTTTTGAGATGCGGCGACCAAAATTGCACACAGTATTCAAGATGTGGGCTCACCATGGAACAATACAGAGGCATTATGAGAGCCATCATTTTATTTCCCATTCCCTTCTAAATAATTCCTAACATTCTGTTTGGCTTGGCTAGAGGTTTAAGTACAAAACCAAATATTGAAAAAACATTTACCTCTGATCTTTTCAGTCTCAAAAGCGTCCAAATAAACTGGTTGATAAACCAGCCTCCCACTTCTTGTTTGAATGAATATTCTAGAGCAGGGATTCTCAACTCATTTCTTGGAACACACCTAGCCACTCAGGTTTTCAGAATATCCACAATGAATATACATGAGATAGATTTGCATACAGTGGAGGCAGTGCAAATGTATATCATGCATATTCATCATGGATATCCTGAAAACTGACTGGCTAAGTGTGTCCTGAAGACTGGGTTGAGAACCCCCGTTTTAGAGGATACAGCTACTCCTGTTGCATCACTGTTCCTGTAAAGGGCCTGGATACATTGGTCCTGTGCAGAATCACTGCTCTTTTTTTTCCCTCTGAATAGTCGTTGATTCTGACCAGTTATCCAAATCTGTCTGGCCCTGATCTGGAATTGTCCTGTGTGTTGTCTATGTGTATCTCCCAATCCTCTGCAGTCATCTGCAGCTGTGTCTTAGTATCACTCCGCTGTCCGTAACAATTGTATAAGATCTATTTCCCATTATATCCACAATGTTACCATTCCACCATTCTTTCAGGTGTGGACTGACAGATTGTATACACACTATGTACTCTCTGCACACTGGTGGGAAGTCCCTGGTTTTTTTGTTTTTAAATTATATCTTTATTAATTTCAAAATATATATTCAAGATTAATTTTAATTGTTTATACCATGTAGTATCTAATACAACTACCGCTCCACCTTTATCTGCTGCAGAAATTGTAACAATAATGCAGAAGGGGATACTCAACGTTTGCTTGCACAGTGGGAGCAAAAGTGCATTTTTGAATGGAACACCTTGGCTCCTAGTGGGCTGAATGCCGAAATAGAGTGGGCAGCATTTTTATAGATTTATCCATAGCGGAGTATAGCATTAGGTTGTATGGTTATTAGGCAGGCAACACTAAGTATTGTCAGGCAGGCATTTTTTCACAGTTTGTGTTGTTCGAGAAGTAACATTGGATCAGCAGTCTTTGCAGGCTATGTATTTCACCTTCTCAGGTTATATAAACCTAGTGGATTAGGGTTTGAGTTCAGTGATAGGTCTGGTTGCAGATCGGAGTAGTTCTTATATTAACATTTGATATAGTCGCTTGTAAGGAGAAAATTTGTGACGTTTGACTATACAAAACAAATAGGAGTTATATCAAAGGTTTAGGTAGAGATGTGAGAAAATGGTTTCTATAAATATATTATACAGACGTTTGTAAGGAGAACATGTGTGATGTTTTGATTATACGAAATAAACAGGGGTTATAACAAAGGTTTAGGTAGAGACGTGAGAAATTGGTTTGTTCATAACTCGTCGTTTTGTGTAGCTGGTGTGATTAGAGTATCGCCACTATGTGGGAGAGCATTTTGAGTAGTTCTATAGTGCTTCGGGATCAATGTTATGATTTTCTTACGTTCTGAGAGTGTCAGCGCGCTGTGTCATGTGACGTATGAGCGGCTTGCCGTTGAGGCACATTCAGGCATGCGTTGGGGCGTTGGCCCGCATGCCGCTTGCACTTGTTAGGTGGTGGCAGTATTATAAATCCTTTAAATGTACCACGAAGGAGTAGTTTTAGTGGTATTCTTCGTGGAGTAGTGCAGTTTGTCGGTTCAAGTCCTGATTCAAACGTTGCAGTATTTCTTGTGAAGTCATTAGTTGCTGGTGCAGTTACTAGGTATGTTTGGTGTGGGTTCAGTTATGGTATTGGTTGGGCTAAGGGCAAGTCAGCCAGAGAGCTGGTAAGTTAAGAATTATTATTGCCTTTGCTGGGAGATAGTTAGTTATGCATTATCATTGCAATTCGTATGAGAAATCATTTGCGAATAAGATATGCACGTCTTGGGATTTCGTCTGTGAGAATCTCATATATCAAGCTGGTGGAAGACATTATGAAGCAAGTCAGCCTATGTATCATGCAGAAGGTCCGTTGAAAAGAACTTTTCAGAAGCAGGACTGGTAAGAGATTTTTTTTTAAAAACAGTTTGGATGGTGTGTCAATACGGTACTGCGTTCATTTAAGGTGAAGACGTATGGGTTTGTTGTCCCAGATGGTCAACATCCCCCTGATGAAGCTGATATCAGAGAAACAAGGGCCTCTTGTTGGGGTTATACCATGTGAAAAATGAAGCATTGTCTTCACATTTTGATGAAGCAACGCATATAGTGAAGAACGCCGGATGAAGAGAACTTTAAGTGTAAAGTATTTTGATATACAGATGCACACATGTATTTAGCATAGTTACTTACATACGGGTCTATCCTGTAAAGTGCGGCCGCGTTTACCCTGCTCCTAAGCCACTTTTTACTCACTTTTCGGCCACGTTAGCCCTTCCTACGATCCCGAATCCCCTTTAACCTACTCCTACCGCGTCCTAAATTCCCCGGGCAACCCCTTCTGCACACGGCATGCATATTGCATGCAAACGAGCGAATTAGCTATTCCCTAGCATCCCGTAACCCGCGCCCCGACTATCGCTAGTTTTCCCTGCCGTTTTGTCGCGCGTTTAACCTGCAAACTTACCGCCTACCCTGACCCCTGCGGTAGAGGCAGGGGTAAGGGTAGGTGGCAAGCTTTCCCCCAGCCCCCGCTCACCTGCCCCGGCCGCGATCATGGGTGCCGGTCTCCGTGGCAGCCCCAGTCCTCTCCCCTGCTCCCAAAGCCAAAAAAAAAAGCGAAAAAAACGTTGCAGCCCCCCTCCGATGTCCGGACTGGGGCTGCCACGGAGACTGCAACGGCGAAGCAACGGCGAAGAAAAAAAAACCAAAAGCAATTTTGGTTTTTTTTTTGCTTCGCCGCTGTGTCTCTCCTCCTCCTGGAGCAGGGTGCGAAAAGCAGCCTTGCTCCAAAAGCAATTTTGGTTTTTTTTTTCAAAAAGCGACAATTTTGGTTTTTTTCAAAAAGCGACTTACTTTTGGGATCTGTCAAGATCCCAAAAGTAAGTCGCTTTTGGACGCCTGCACAACTTACTTTTTTGAAGCCATCAGCAGGAACACGATCATAGCTCCTCCCGACGAAGACAAAGATGGCCGCCTGCACGGGGGAAAGCATACAATTGGCCGCTGAAGACGTGACGTCACAACATGGCGTCTGTTTAGAAGAAATGATTGATTTTTCGCAGAAGACTTTTGATTCACCGGCTACTATGCATATAGGATAACATCCCCTGAAGAAAGGTCTGTCCAGACCAGAAACGTGGCTACGTCGGGCTTCTCACCATCAGATAAGTCGGGACTTTTTAAACATATTTCGCTAAGTCATCTGCGTTTTGATAATTTTTCAAAAAAAAGTAGAACATAAAAATTTTCTCACTTTTGGATACGAAGATTCAATTAGAATTGGTTGCACAGAGTGTTCTCTAAAAAAATTTGGACGGTGGTGGCTTCGGTTTATGATTATATGCACAAGATTGAGCACACCCTGGTTGGGGTTTGAAACTCATATATATGAAACCTGCCCTCCGTCTCTTTAAAAAAATTTTCAGTTTTTAGCAGGGAGGTTGGTTCGGGTCAGACAATAGATCCGCTGACCTCCTGCTTGAACAAGGTTTATTGACAAGATTCACAGATTGTGAGCTATCAAATGATTTAATATCTTATAAAAAATAATTTAAAAAAGGGGTTTTTTTGAATGTGAATCAGATTACATAGTGTGATTCCCCCAAAAATCGTTTTGGGTGCTTTTTTGATATTTGGTATTTCACATTTTGAGTGTTTTTTATGACACACTTGTTTGGCAATTAAAAAAATGTTTGCGATAATAAAAATTTGCTCTCTCTTTCAATATATGTATTGTTTATAATTCTGTATTTCCCCATGGACTAAATGCAGAGATTGACTGGTACTCATTGGTTTGATTCTGCCTAGTGACTGATGATGTCATTCTGTGATTTTAAGCAGCAATCAAAAAATGTTTTGAAACTGTGTTTGTTTCACATAGTAACTAAAGATGTCATATTAGGAAACATATGAGCCAATCAGTGATTTATTGCAGGTCAATATAAGATGGAGTTCTTCTGGGGTCCGGTGTAAACCCGCGAAAGTAATGCAGTTTAAAAGGACGGTATGTATGTGCTGCTGCTCAGTGAGCTATGTGCTAGAGTTCTGTCTTGATGTCTTTTTCCTTATTTCAGTTTCTTGGAAACTAGTAACACCATCCCCTGAGGCAGAGTTTCTTACTCGAAACATGGCACGTGTTGGGACTGATGGAGTTTGCTACAGCTGCTACTTAAAAGTAAACTTGTGTCAGCCTCAGATTTGAGATAAGTGACATTTTACTTGCATAAAAAATCCTAAAAAAAGATGATGGCGTCCATGGATAAGATATGAGAAGACCGATGATTATATGTAAAGCAACGAAGGTGTGTATATACCCGTGGTGTTTAATATGATGGTCCTTTATGCTGAATATCATTATATATAAGTATGTTATTTGTATCTTTTATTAATACCACATTAGCAGGGGTGGTTCTATAATGAGGCAGGGTGAGGCGGCTGCTTCAGGCAGCAGAATTTTGAGCCTGTAAAAAATGCCCCTCTCAGAACGCCGCTGTGGCATCTGCTTCACTCTGCCTGTCCCTGCTGCAACCGCCTGACACTCGTATCTGGGAACTCTCCGGATCGGAGAATCCGGAATTCTGAACAAATTGCCGGGTCTCCGGGCCAACACCCAAAAACTCCTGGTGCCCTGCTGCAGAAGGCTGCAAGAGAAAGAGCCTGGAGCAGCGCGCACTCGAAGAAGAAGGAACATCAGCATCCATGCCCCTGACGGGAAAATGTGAAACCTAGTGCGGCGTGAAAATAAAGACCAGCAGGAGCGTCACCCTCCTCCCCATGAAACTGAAGATGCAGAAGGAGGAGCAACAGTGTCAAGCCACACACCGAAAATAAAACAAGGGTAGAGTGGACCAACGCTACTGGAGGAGGAGGAGGAAGAAGTGGAGCGCATGTCCCGTGGATCTGGGGAAATTAGAATCAAGGTGAGAAGAGACAATGAGAGTGCATGTGTGTATGGAAGAAGGAGAGACGTGAATGAGTGTGTATGTGTATATGCATGTATGAGTGTGTGTGGAAAAGAGAGAGGGGGCAGTGGAGGGTGCCATCTCATCCCTCACCTCAGGCAGCAGATTGCCTTGAGCTGCCCCCGCGCATTACTCTCACACAAACTAGTGCTGATCTTCCACTCTTAAGAGAGTCAACGTCATTGGGTCGGTAACCCTACGAAACTCCCACTAGAGGGGGAAGGGGAAACCACACCAACCCTTTAATCCCCCATCTCAGTTCCTGGATCACACATAAATCTGTGAAGGTAGTGTACAGTCAGGGCTAAGAGAAACTGATGTCTCACAAGGCTCATAGCTGAGAGCTCGTAGTGCATTAGACCCCAAAATTGCTTGTGATTGAAAGTTAAAGGCCTTCAGGGTACGCTAGATCACTGGAAGGGTTCCACTAGGCTTGTATGGATACATTTTCACAGTATCTTTTCTCTTTTTGCCCTTAGCCAGTCCAGGGAATCCCAGGCAAACTGTGTAGAGAAGCACCTGAAAGTTGATCTGAGGAGCATGCCTCTTTGGCGTATGACTTTGGCGTGCCACAATCCTCCGCATTGTTTGCTGACATCAAAGAGGACTTCTGTGAGAAGGCACAATGCCGGTAAACCGGCAAGACAGGGGCTTCTCCACCATGCTTTCCCCTGTTCTGAACTATTTTATTATAGTGTGACAATTGTATGGTTTGCTGTTTCATCAATTACTGCTGTGTTCTTACAATTCCTGGTTCCCGGAGTTGTAACAGAGACCCTCATATTGGGAGCAGCTTTCTAGTTTTTTGCCCCATCAACCTTTTTTTCTTGTCTACCATCCATGCTTTGGAAAGGCATGTTGTGATGATCTACTAGTGCCAGATATGGATCTTCTGCTGCATTATGAGCCTTCGATTTAAATCGCTTAATCTTCATGGTCGACTCTGTCTTCCCATTAATTTAGGGGTACCCAGGAGATGACATATTCAAGTATTCAGGCTGCCATTTCTTGGCCTTGTGAGCTATTTCACTTTGCCAGTTCTTTAACTTCACACCCTAAACGGCACTTGAGTATTGTGTCTGCTGATTTTTGCAAGTATTTTTTTTCCTTTTTTTGCTTTGAAAAAGCTACTCAGATCCACTCTCAAGTTCCTCAGATTTCTGACTGGCATCAAACTGATATTTTATTTTCTAGTGAATCTTGCTAGTTGACTTTTGAACTCTCATCCATGTCCAAAATTACTGAGATAATTGGAAGTTTGAATATTAACTTGTGTTCTATGAATCTCTGCTTAAATGCTTTGATGAAGGATTTACGCTCTGATCTCTGTTTTTATTTCCAAGTTAATCAACTTGTCACTGTCAGAAGGTTACTTACCTGGGACTCTTAACATTGCTTCTGTTCATCCAACATTAAAAAAATGAACTTGAACTCCAAGATCTCAATAATTATCGACCCATTTCCTCTCTCTCTCTTTTTTGATAAAAATAATTGAGAAAGTGGTTTTGAAGCAGTCCAGTACTTTTATTGAGGATAATGGCATTATTTCTGAGTGACTTTCAGTTTGGCTTAAGGGATGCTCATAATACTGAAACCCTTCATATTTCCAATTCTGAGGTATTCCGAAATGACTTTCATCAAGTTCTTCTTGCATTCGATATATCAGACAATACTTTCTTATATGGATATCTCATCATTGTTTTTTTTTGCTCGCGGGAGGGCCCCACAAGTGGCTTCATTCACCACTGCTGGCTGGATGCCGGCTCTGCTCCTTTTTCAACCTTGTGATGCCGCCTGTGTGGCACCCCTCTCTGCCGCTAGAATTGCCGCCGATGCCACCTCAGCCTTGCTGCCGCGCACACGGTGGGAGAGTTGCCGCTGACACTTCCTGTGTGGCCTCTCAACCACCCGATGCCGCTCCTGCTTCCTGCATAGCCTGAAACACTGCTGACATTCTTCGACACGACATGCTGCCTCACTAGGTGGGCGTGCACCTCTGCTCACAATTTAAAGGGACCATGGCGGGAAAAGCCCTGCGACCCCCTCCTGATGATGTCATTGCTTCAGGTCTTTAAAAGACCACTTTCCCTGTTGCTCTAGGCCTTCACAAGAATGTCCTTTGGTTACCGGTCCTGTTTCTCATAGTCTTCTGTTCCTGGTCTCCTGGTTCTTGTGTCTAAGTCTTTGTTCCTGTGTCCAAACCTTCAGTCCAAGCCTTCAGAGTCCTTTCCTTCGCTATTGGTTCAAGTTGTTAGAGTCTCTTATGAGTTCCTAGTCCAAGTTCCTGTGTCTGAGTCCAAGTTCCTGAGTCTGAGTTCCAAGTCTGAGTTCCTGAGGCTGAGATCCTAATCTGAGTTCCTGATCCAAGTCCAAGTTCCTGAGTCTGAGTTCCAAGTCCAAGCTCCTGAGTGAGTCTGAGTTCCTGAATCTGAGTTCCTAGTCTGTGTTCTTGAGTCTGAGTCTGAATTCCTGAGTCTTAGTTTGATTTCCTGAGTCTGACTTCCAAGTCTAAGTTTTGAGTTCTGAGTTTTTGAGTCCTGTCCCTGGTCTCCAGAGTTCATGCTCCAGCCACCTGCCTATTCCAAGTCTGAGCCCTCATCTAGTTCCTGATTCAAGCCATGCTTCAGTTTCAAACCAAGCTTCAGTCTTCATCATGTCCAAGTCTTCAGTGTTACATCCAAGTCTCCAGCATCTTGTCCAGATTTCCAGAGTCATCTTCGAGTGCTCTGCCTCTGTCTGTCTTCATGTTCACACCACTTCCAAGTGGTAGTCCAAAAGGGCTTTTGGAATGGCTAGAGGGCTACCTCAGAGACTAGCATGGGTTGCTAGTTCTCAGTTCCTGGCGCATGTTGGATGTCCAAATGTTCCTGGTCCAAGTCGTGTGGTTTCCTAGTTCCTGTTCCAAGTCAAGAGTGTTCTTGTTTTAGCCAGCCCATGCCCAAATGCACTTGCCCACCAGCGGCATGGACCACGGGCAACCCCGAGGTTATGTCGGTCACATCGCGGCACAAGGAATCACACTCTCACGTGCCATTCGCTCACAACAGGTTCTCCTCTTATCTTTATGACCGCTATCAGTATGTTTCTACAAGGTTGACTAAATGTGCCCCTCATATATTATAGATGGGAGTACCCAGGGGTTAGCATTTTCTGTTGTCCTCTGTAATATATACATCTTTCCCATCTGTCATATATTATCTGGCTTGGGCGTTGACTATTAGGGATGTGAATCGTGTCCTCGATCGTCTTAACGATCGATTTCGGCTGGGAGGGGGAGGGAATCGTATTGTTGCCGTTTGGGGGGGTAAAATATCGTGAAAAATCGTGAAAAATCGAAAAATCGAAAAATTGCAAAACCGGCACATTAAAACCCCCTAAAACCCACCCCCGACCCTTTAAATTAAATCCCCCACCCTCCCGAACCCCCCCCAAATGACTTAAATAACCTGCGGGTCCAGCGGCGGTCCGGAACGGCAGCGGTCCGGAACGGGCTCCTGCTCCTGAATCTTGTTGTCTTCAGCCGGCGCCATTTTCCAAAATGGCGCCGAAAAATGGCGGCGGCCATAGACGAACACGATTGGACGGCAGGAGGTCCTTCCGGACCCCCGCTGGACTTTTGTCAAGTCTCGTGGGGGTCAGGAGGCCCCCCACAAGCTGGCCAAAAGTTCCTGGAGGTCCAGCGGGGGTCAGGGAGCGATTTCCCGCCGCGAATCGTTTTCGTACGGAAAATGGCGCCGGCAGGAGATCGACTGCAGGAGGTCGTTCAGCGACCTCCTGCAGTCGATCTCCAGCGAGGGTTCCGGCGCCTCGCTGAACAACCTCCTGCAGTCGATCTCCTGCCGGCGCCATTTTCCGTACGAAAACGATTCGCGGCGGGAAATCGCTCCCTGACCCCCGCTGGACCTCCAGGAACTTTTGGCCAGCTTGTGGGGGGCCTCCTGACCCCCACGAGACTTGCCAAAAGTCCGGCGGGGGTCCGGAAGGACCTCCTGCCGTCCAATCGTGTTCGTCTATGGCCGCCGCCATTTTTCGGCGCCATTTTGGAAAATGGCGCCGGCTGAAGACAACAAGATTCAGGAGCAGGAGCCCGTTCCGGACCGCTGCCGTTCCGGACCGCCGCTGGACCCGCAGGTTATTTAAGTCATTGGGGGGGGGTTCGGGAGGGTGGGGGATTTAATTTAAAGGGTCGGGGGTGGGTTTTAGGGGGGTTTTAGTGTGCCGGCTCACGATTCTAACGATTTATAACGATAAATCGTTAGAATCTCTATTGTATTGTGTTCCATAACGGTTTAAGATGATATTAAAATTATCGGACGATAATTTTAATCGTCCTAAAACGATTCACATCCCTATTGACTATATGCTGATGATATTCAGTTCTATCTGCCTGTCATGACATCCATTCAAGATGCTTTAACTAGAATCTCTTATTGCCTTATTAAGCAATAATTGGCTTTCTAACAACAAACTGGCTCTCAATTTGAATAAAATTAATCCAATTTCCTAATGCTGTAACAATGTCCCTTACAGTGACAACTGAGAATTTTTCAATTCCTTTCACCTATCATGCAAAGAATCTAGGAGTCCTTATTGATTATTCTTTATCATGGTTTTCCAAGGCTGTAATGGGACTTCATAATTGCGAAGGAATTCCTTTTGTTGTTTGGTGCTATACTCCATGCACACTACCATATGCTGCATGTATGTTTTCAACTGAGCATTCCCAGGCTCACCACAGGCAGGCTTCTATTTCCAATTGTGAGGAATGAATATGTTTCATGATGTCCTGTTGATATGATGATACTGTTTCCTTTGAGCAGAAACCCTTCCTGTATGCTCAATTCATCACTCTGCTGGTAATATGGGCTAATCTCTGGTGATTTTGTCCTTGTGTTGTGGCCATCTGGCTAGGAAAATTTGCTTAACCGCTTACAGCACATCATCCTGTTCTGTACTTGTATCATTTTGAGGTTGCTCTTGGAGATAGGAAGATCTTGCTCCAGTTCCATCAATCAATCACCGTTGTTTTCTGGGAAGCATGCCCTACTTAAAGTGTCTGCTATTTAGACTAGTAATTAGCCATCCCAATGAGGAATCATACTTTCTTGACAACATGTAGCTGGGGCATTTGATTTACTTTGTCTGGCTTGAGCTGTAAACCTTCTGAGGTCACGAGATGCTCAATATATGTACATCTGTTTGTTTCAGCCTTATTTTTTATCAGCATTCATCTTACTGTTTTTTATCTGCCATCTGTCAAGGAGTTAGTTCAGTTTGGCATCATGATCTTTTATGGCCTCTTCCTTATTCTCCCTTTTCCAGTGACAAGAATATTATTGACCACAATCTTAATGCCTAGCTCAATTTGCCCTGAAACATTTCTTTAACAGGGTGATTCCCACTGGCATTCTCAACCAATGATACCTGCCGAACAGCATGCTGAAAGTTGTCAGGTGGCTGGAATGGTCTGCATGCCAAAACCCAAAACATTTGCCTTAGATATGTCTGGTAGCAGATTCCCAATGGAAGGCAGAAGGTAGTGACTTCTTTTGAGGGCTCTAGTGAGGGGTTTTGGATCTATGCAGGTTCTCAGTTTGCCAGATGGCTTCCTCACCACTGATACAATCAGTGCTCGTTTCAGGTAGTGTGATGATGTCATGCTGCTGCAGGTTCATCAGGTCTTCCTTAGCAGCTTCATCAGGATTAATGGAATTCTGTATTTGAGTTGTGAATCTAGTTCCATGGTCAATCTACCATATATACCTATCCAAGTTATATCTACCTGTTCATTGTAAGACATTTACTTGTAAATGTGATTGTTCTGTTATAATGTAAACCGAGTTGATCAGTAATTCTGTTATTGGAAAGTCGGTATATAAAAATGCTAAATAAATAAATAAATAAAGCATTTTTCTTCTGTTGCAAAAATCATGAACAACAGGAGAAAAATAATGATGCCAAAGGCCAATGTATCTTTATCTATGGTGTAAAATCTTCTGACCTTTTTCGTCTCAGTGGACCACAGTCCAAAACTCCTTCCCTTAAATGGTAGGAAAATTCTCTTCTTCCACTATCATGTAGTATACTTATTTATTTCAAATTGATAGACCACCTATCAACATTTCTAGGTGGTTTACAACCATACATCCATAATTTTTCAAATAAAATAGTCAAATCAAATCAAACATTAAATCAATAAAAAATATGAAATAGAAACTCAGGACAATAAGTTAATTCTTCAAAACAAAAGAATAAAAATAACAAAAAAAAAAAAATCCCAACATTTATCTCCAAGTACTGCACAAATTTACTTTAAAAACAATCTAGATATCTCTACCCACAAGAAGTACTGAATGCCGGATAAATCCACTAAAACTGCAGTTGTTCAAATAAAGGAATAAAGCCCTCCTGCAGGCACTGGTCCAAAAAGATGAAAAAAACAAACTCTCAAAAACTATCCTTGGTAAACCAGAAGGCCTACCGAAAACCACCACGAAAAAACACTCAAATTTCCTCTCGGTGCCTCCACCCCAGAAAACCTCCAAGGCTCTCCCTATGGTGCATGCTCGAAAACATATATAGTGTATATAAGCACTAAACCCATCTCGAAAAAAGGGATGGGTAAAAACTGGGGGTGGATCCCTAAAATGCAAAATTCCGAAGAAGGCAGGCAAGGAAATTATCTAGCGATGGCCTTGGAACTGATAGAATGGGAGGCAAAGGATTTTACTGTCTAGGCCTGTTCATCTGTAATCAGGAGAATGTTGTGGTGTTAGACTCTAATTTCATGCCCTGTGCAGCCCAACTTCCCAGCAGTGGGCGGATGCCTGCCCTATCAATCACCATGAATTCCAGCTGGTACTGTGTTTCATTACGTGGGCTCCTTAGAGACAGGCAGCTCTTCCCACATGGTCTCGCAGTTATCTTATGGTACATTTTCAGAATTTGTTCCCATTTTTTTTTAAGAAACATTTTTATTAAACTTTGACAATATATAAAACTTGCGATACATATATTTATTTTCTCATTTTCACCCTAACAGCCTCCATCCTTAACAAATTATCTTCTGCATTTTTATTTTCCATAATGATATGCCAGGTGGGTCTAATTATTTGAGAAGTATACACTTTTTAGCTGATAAACTGGATTTCACCAAAAGAAATTTATGGTTTTTCCCCATAAACACATTCTCTGGCATACGAACCAAAATACAAAATGAACTAACCATAGGCACTTTTTTCCTTGTCATAACTGCCATTTCATGAATCACTTTTTCCCCAAACTGGAGAACATAAGTACAATTCCACAAACAGTGTAGCAATGTAGCATCAGATATATTGCAACAGCAGCTTGACACAGCTACCCCGGATCTAAACACTCTCACAGAGAGAATATAGTTCTAAGTAGAAAACATAGTTGCAGTTCCTGTAGTGGTACATTCTCAGTAACCTTATATACCACTGCATTACACTGGCACAAATCCTCGCCATTTCATGCAATGTTTAAATCTTCCATAAATCAGTTCTAACTTTAAGTACAATATAATTCTTACGAGAATGCAGGAATTTATAAAGGTATGCTAGAGAGCTTGTTCCTTTGGCATATATTTTAATCAGCCTACAAAAGCTTCTTGAGATAATGTTAAGATCATCAGGACTTGGTAATGTTGTGATATAATCCCTTATCTGGAGACAGACGAAAAAGTATTTATTGCTAAATACGAACTTTGTCTTGCAATGTTAAAATGTTTGTTTAACTTGTGCAAGCCGCAGCTTCCGGGCATCCCACCCCCCTCCCCTCCCCGCCCATGATCCCTGACCACACAGATGCAATGTAAGGTAAATAATGCTCTTTTATTGAGTGGAAGAAATGGCCACAGCCAATCAACATTAACTTAAACATCAACAACCAGCAATACTTTTGAGCAAGCTTAACATTCACGAGCTCTGCGACCCTGTCTCATTGGCTCCTGGCAGGGATTTAAATCAAAACCAAATGTCAGAAAAAAGACGAGATAGAATAATCTCCACTGCTGTGCAAACTTATAATAGATCGCAAATTTTCATAAATTGAAATGTAACCGCATCAGCAAGCCTGGCGGCGGCAGTGCAAATCACTTGCCGCCCGGACTACTCGTCACTTGCGGTGTATAAAGATTGAGAGTTGTATATGAAAACAATCTTGAAAGTTATATCTAGAAACTATCTTAGGATATCAGCTGGTCCCTCAAGGTATGCTTCAAAAAATCCCCGACAGCGGCCGGTGTTTCGCGATACTGCGATCGCTTCCTCAGGAGAACTCTTATGAATAGTTAAAGCGGGTGCTTCTATATGGACGAAAGCGTCTCAAGCATAATAGTGAACGGGACCGTTCACTATTATGCTTCTAGATATAACTTTCAAGATTGTTTTCATATACAACTCTCAATCTTTATACACCGCAAGTGACGAGTAGTCCGGGCGGCAAGTGATTTGCACTGCCGCCGCCAGGCTTGCTGATGCGGTTACATTTCAATTTATGAAAATTTGCGATCTGTTATAAGTTTGCACAGCAGTGGAGATTATTCTATCTCGTCTTTTTTCTGACATTTGGTTTTGATTGATAAGACGAGTGCCGCAGGTCTTTGTTACATTGTCCAGGGAGTCCCCCCCAACCCTTGCACTGGCTGCAGCACGCCTGCCCAGTTATGAGGCCCCTGCCTCGAACGGCTGGGCCTCCTTTGTCTTATGTCTTTAACAATAAAATTTGATATAACCTTACCCGCCATCTTGTCTATGGTTTTGTATATAGGATATAATTCTCCAGGTGGGAAATATGGATTGAACCCAAGATTGGTCTATAAGAAGAAACATTACACACCAATGACATAGAAGTTCTAACATATTAGTTCCATAATCCTCTCACGGATTTAACTAATGAAGATCAAGATATCCAATCCAGTAAAACATTTTATTTTGCACGTAACACATACATTAGGTTTAAGGGGGTGTGTTAATTCTTTATCAAATTCTAAATCTGTATATACAATAGAATCTAATATCCAATCGCCCAGCGATCTCATAATTCAGGTTATGTTGTACATTTTAAAGTTTGGGAATCCCATTCCTCCTTCACCTTTAGGTACCTGTAGTAGTGATTTCTATGTTGGTCTCTGCACAAAAGATAGAATTTAAAACTTTAAGGCAGAATTTATTCTGGTGCAGGTCAGACTGAATCTAAGATGGCCGCTCCTAGAGAACTGGATTTCCCACTTTCTTAGGGTCGGCTTCAATAATGTCACCAGGGAATAACTGATCAGGGAGGCGTCAACTCCTTGTAGTTATAGGCTACAAGGCTCTATAAAAGGGCAGCAAGGGAACAGTATGAGAAGTGCACAGGAGGAGGACCACACATCTGTCATGGAGCAAGTCTTAGTGGACGAGGAATCAGAATCAGATGAACTCTTCAGCTGCTAAGCTAAGTTTATGTTTGGAATTATTAAGGAAACAAGAGGTATCTATATTGAAGCAGGCTATAGAGTTAAAATGCTTACACAAGTTCTGTGGGCATCTAGACTTGTAGAAATAAAGAGAGTGTAATGTGCCATTGAAACACTATGGTGCACCCCGGAAATTGGGACAAACTAATAATGGAAGGCTCTAAACAAGGAGACTCTAGTAGGAAGAAAAGGCAGCAGTACAATGGTGAAAACCTAGGGAATTAAACCCAATGTGTTTGTTAATTAAGGTTAAGCTTAGCTGGACAAATGCAGCAGTGCTACTGTAGAAATTAAAGAATTAAATCCAGGCTGTGTTTATTATTTAAGGTTAATTCGGGCTGTGCAACTGCAGCAGTGTTACTGGGGGAAGCTAGGCATTTTAAACCCCAGTGTTTGATTCCCAATTAACTTCAAGGTGGAACCAAAAGGAGCAGCCCTTTAACTGCTAGGTTTTAAAAATGTTATTGTTGTGTTTAATTTGCATTACGGGAACCACAGCCTTATATTTAGGTAAGCTCATAGGTTAAAAGCCTAGTGGCTTGTACAGGGATTACGTAGGACTAAGGCTGTGCATTATAACAATAGACACTGAGCATTTAAACGCAGAGACAGCACTGCTGGCAACTAAGAGTGGATCTTCTCCTAGGAGCTATGGTGTTAACAGCCAGTGGCAGGGGAAAAGTTACGTAATAGAACTTTACAAAGGTAGCTGGTGTTAGATAGATTTATGTTTTGGAAAACTGGTAATTTTGAAGTTCCTGGAAATCAGCCCAGAGTTGTATGAACCGCCATGCCAGGGGAAGCTTCTTCCGCTGTGGTGTCTGTATGTGGCTGGAAGGTATATAAAGGCAGAAACCTACGATGGAGCTGGCAGGGGACACTCTCAGGAGCCCTCTCTCCCACCCAATATCATCTCCCGCAGGTAGGGAGGGAGAGCAGGGGGAAAAGAGGGAGAGGGGAAAGGTACTGAATGACTGGATTTCTTCAGCTGTGGTGTAAACAAAATTTATTAGCAAGAACAGAGATAAAATGCAAAGAACTATAAACAATGTTGATAACAATACTGAAGATTTATTTTATGTACAAAGATGCGACTACCCCTGAGATGGCAGTTTGTTCAATGTCCTTCAATCAAGAATGACTGTCAGGTAAGTAATTTATAAGTACCATAAGGTATTAAGTAATAACCCAAAATATGAATAGCAGATTCAAGAATTTAATGCTTTGTATTCACTGTCCTTTTGCTACTGTTGCTCGGCAGTAGCAAAAAGGTAAGTATCTTTTACATTAAACTTTAAGACTTTAGCTTTAAGTGTCTCATTATTCGTATTTTCCTTTATTAAACCTTGCCGACTCAGAGTTGTCTTGTAGCTGTCTCTTTCTTTGTGTGTAAGTGTACACTCTTTGAGCCTGTGTCTTTCCTGTTGTTAATGCCTGTCAGTCGCAGTCGGCTGCGACCACGAGTACTCACTGCTTGCACCACGCGCCTGCCCTCCCCGGGTCTGCTCGCTCCTCAGGTCTCCTTGCGGCAGCATGGACGCTGCTACTTCCTACTTCGATGTCGGGTCTTCCTAGGCACGTGCGTGCATCACAGGCCCCGCCTTTGAAGCCTCTTCGGCGGGAACCTCGGGGGCGTCCCTGATTGATGATGTCATTGGACTCCTGTTCTTAAGCTCCACCTTCGCCCCCAGCAAGCCGACTTGGCAACGAGTTCCATACGAGTCCTCAACTCCTGCTTCGTGTTCCTGAGACGCCGCTACCTGCCTAGCTTGGGACCCTGTCTGGCACCCCGCTCCTCGGGGGTCAGTGTGTGCTCCTACAGGGACTCGCACCCCTGGCCTACCCCGCTCCTTGGACTGGCTCTGTGCCTCTTGGGTCCTACTCAGCAACCAGCTCCTACTTCTCGGGTCTCCCTTGGAACACTGTGGCAACCTGTGAGTTCCTCAATTAGCCTTCCCCGCTCCTCGGGATTGCGCCTGTGCTTAACAAGACTGTCCTCGCTCTCCCGCTCCTTGGGCTATGCTCACCACTCAAGAGACTATCTTGAACTTCTCTGTTCCATGGGGCTTGCTTCAGGGTATACCACTACTGTCAGCTGTCTCGCTCTTCAGGCCTGCTTCTCTGCTGCTCTACTGGTTCTCCTCCGATCTCCGCGTACCTGCCTACATAAACTGCTGAGACTGAGCTCGGGCTTCCCTGCCTTGAGGGTTGGCCTGCGCCTTCCAGTCTATGCCCACTATGCTGCAACTCCGCCCCTCGGGGCCATCTTCCCGGAGAACCTTCTGCACAGCTATTCCTGCGCCTACCGCTCCGCAGCCTGCCTGGCACCTCTCTCTCTTCAGGGCCTTACTCCAAGAACTGCTTACAGCCTGCCATCCTACGGGGGTCACCTCCTGGTCTCTGGGGATCTTCCCACTACTGTGCCCAGTGCCTCCCGCTACACTTATACCTCGCCTCCTGATGGTGTGGACCCATGGGACTCCTTGCCATGGGCTGTAACAACTCACACCTCGGGCCAAGGGTCCACATACCCACAAATCATAACACCTGTGAATTGATCCAGCTAGACTGTAGGCTGTGGTGCAAATATACTTAGTTCAAGTCTGAATCTTTATTTATTTATTTATTTATTTATTTAATTAAAGCTTTTTTATACCGGCATTCATGATACAATCACATCATGCTGGTTTACAGAAAACAGGTGGAGTGATAACTTTGAATGATAAACAGGTGTTGAAGGAAAAGAAGTAAGTTACAATAAAACAGGGGAAGTTGGTACTAGGAGAAGAAGAGTTGAAGGAATAAATTAGGCAGAAACAATGAGAGGAATAAATTATTTACATAGTGTTGGCGGGAAATTTACAAGTGGTTGTAGTCTTTCTGGTGAGAAAGTTAGGAGAGTCAATTGTGATCAGGAAAGGCTTGTCTAAAAAACCAAGTCTTTAGCCTTTTTCTGAATGTTGGTAAGCAAGGTTCCTGTCTGAGGTCAGGGGGGATGGCATTCCATATAGATGGTCCCGCAGTGGAAAAAGCCCGTTCTCTGAATGTTTGATGGTGTGTAACTTTTGTTTGGGGAAAGTGTAGGGATCCTCTGTATGCTTCTCTGATTGGTCTGGATGAGGAGTGTAGTCTGAGCAGGATTTGGAGGCTGAGAGGGGCTTGCGAGTAGATGGTTTTATGGATGATGGTGATGGACTTGTGGAGGATTCTGAAGTGAATTGGGAGCCAGTGTAATTTTTTGAGAATGGGGGAGATGTGATCTCTTCTTCTGGTGTTTGTTAAAATCCTGGCGGCAGCGTTTTGTAGCATCTGGAGTGGTTTTATGGAAGACGGAGGGAGACCTAGCAAGATAGAGTTGCAGTAATCTATCTTGGAGAAAATTATAGCTTGTAGGACAATTCTGAAATCTTGAAAGTGAAGGAGTGGTTTTATTCTTTTTAATACCTGTAGTTTGTGGTGCGGTTGATGGTTAATACCTTTTATTAATATTCTTTTTAATACCTGTAGTTGGTGGTGCGGTTGATGAATGTTTTTAAACTTAAGTGGTTGTCGATTAGGACTCCTAGGTCTCTAGCTTGGGAGCAAAGATGTTTGATGGTGTATTTTGTGTAGTGTTACTGTTTTCCGGGGAAATGAGGAGGAGTTCGGTTTTCGTCGAATTTAAAATCAGGTTTAAACTGGAGAGGAGGAGGTTGATTTCTTGTCGACAGGATTCCCAGTATTTGAGAGTTTTTGTAATTGATTCTTTGATGGGGATCAATATTTGCACGTCGTCTGCGTAGAGAAAGTGTTTTAGTTGAAGGTTAGTTAACAGTTGGCATAGAGGAAGTAAGTAGATGTTGAAGAGGGTTGGGGAAAGAGAGGAGCCTTGTGGAACTAGTGAGGAATTGCAGCGAGGGGATTCTGTATTGTTTATTTTTACTTTGTACCCTCTGTTACTAAGGAAGGTTTTGAAACCAGGAGAGAGCCGTTCCTGTTATTCGATGTCCGACAGTCGGTTAAGGAGGATGGAGTGGTTGACGGTGTCAAACGTCGCAGACAGGTCTAGAAGAATTAGTAAAAGGATGTCCTTTGTCCAGGCCCATGATAATATGGTCTGTCAGCGAAATGAGGAGGGATTCGGTACTTAATGCCTTGCGGAATCCGTATTGTGAGGGGTGCAGTATTTTATTATCTTTATGCAAGATTCTGTGCTTGAATTGCCTGAATTAAAATATAAGTGTTACAGCTAATCTTCTGACCAGGAATCTGACTTACTCTTGCACTTGTCGTGTACACTTATAAAATACAATATCCATGTACACATGCACAGTGGATTTTAAAATCTGTGCACGCAGGTGCAAGTGGATGGCCTCCTCCGCACTCAGGGAGGGGAAATTTTAAAAGGCCAAGCATGGTGATGGGAGTAGATCTTCCCCAGTTCCCTTCTAGACCACTCCAGTTAAGGAACTGACTGGGAGGGAACTTCCCTATACCCTTACCTAACCTTCTTACCCTTTCTCCTCTCCTCCCCGACCCCTAGCTACATACTTTTTTTTTGTTAAATTAATTTGCTGTCCTAGCCCACCCCCTGCCCTTCACCACCCAGACCATGCCCCTGGCTCGCCTCTTTGCAAGGCCCAGCACTTTGGCACGTAACAGAGTTTACGCACATGGTTGGACCCTTCTGAAAATGTGCGCAGTGCGCGCAAAGCCTGGCCATACACATACCCCCCATTTTTTCACGTGCAGGCTTCTGAAAATTAGCCCATTATTGTTTTATAGTATCTTCTTCTATTTGGCATCAGAGCAGGTCCTGTGGAATGGCAGGAGAAAGCTTTGGCCTCTGTCCTATTCCAGCTTCTTTTTCTTCTTTGCTTTCTTACTCTCTGTTCTGCTGTTTCTTTTCCTCTGCTACCTTCTTTCTCAATTGCTACCTTGCTTCTGTCCAAAGCAGATGTAGCCAGACCCTTTTTTTCTGACCTGTGGGTACCTATCCTCTCCTAATAATTTCAGAGAAAATAGTACCCAGGGGTCCTTGGGAGTAACATTTACATTTACAAAAATGTTTCCTTTTTCCAGCAGGAATGATGATTTTTAGTTTGGTCTAAATCATTGAAATAACTTTCAGTAGCCTTAATTAAATTGAAGCACTACAGGAAATAGGGTATTCTTCCACTGGCCTTGTTACTGCATTTTCTCACAGAGAACACCACCTGGAATTTCTAATTACTTGGCAAGCTGCCAAGCCTGAATCTCAGCAAGGAAGTCGCAATGAAATCCTGAACTGGATTATTGCCATTCAGTGGATTGGAGTTACAATTTACAATAAACTTATACATTAACATTGGTTTCCACCCACATCACATCCAACACTCAATTTTAAGGGTCTCAGTCCCTCTTTTAGTAGTTTTCTGTTTTCAATCTGCATTAATGTACTTTATTATCATGGGAAAGCCCGCCTCCCAGGAAAGGATATGACATCATCAGCCCTCTTCCTTCCTTTGCAGCATCTGGCCTGACTTCCTCTCTGTAGCAGGGGATTTTCCTGAACCAGTTAATGGATCTAGCATTCTGCATGCAAGCAAGCTCCAGTTTACAGGACTGCTGCTTCCAAAATGAAAGTAAACAGTGCAGCTCCTATTTAGACCCTCAATCCTTCTACCTCTTACAGACAGTTGATTTCTAACTCTCTAACTACACTGAATCTGCAAATAGCTGACATCATAAAAACACACAGCATGCTGCCTCTGCTTGCCCAGCCTAGCACTTTCTGCAGCACAACAGCCAGGTAACTTTAACTTAAGGTTCTCTGTTTTTTTAAACTCCTTTCCACAGTTGTACAATAAAAGTGTTTAAAACTTATGTGTTGAGTTAGTAAAATTTATTGGAGCTGAGGAAAGAGATGACCCAAAGGAAAACCCAGGAGATGACTTAGGGGAAAACCTCAGGTATGTCTAGCCTGTAGAACGCTGGCTTCTGACACAAGTGGTACACTATAGGCCAATATTAGCTACTATGTTCCATGCTTGCACAGTTCACAAGTTCCACAATGACCTAACTAGGGGGAATCAGGAATAACAAAAGCACATTAATCTTAGAGGCATTCTAACCTCTTAAAGCCATAGGAACCATAGAGTATAACAAACCTCCTACCCAGATTACACAGACTTGCCCTCAGACTCCATCTCACCACTATAAAGTCAGGCATTTATCTGTTACAGCAACATTACATTTTTTAATGAAATTCTAGCCCTTTTCCCTTTCCATAAAAATCTGTTAAAGATAGTTAATAATCTTAATATCCTTCTGTATTAGAGTATTTGGATCCTTTGCCAATACATAGAGTAACTTTGATGACAAATCTATTTTTATCAAGGCAATTCTTCCCTGTAAGGAAACAGGAAAATTCATCCTGCTATGCATTTACCCTGAAACTCCTTAATAATGGGGTGAACCATATGAATATACCATAATTTAGGATCTCTGTGAATCTACAAACCTAGATATTTTATAACATCTTTGATTCATTTCAAAGGAAAATTTACCCAGTGATGTCGTAAAGTGCCTAAACTGTCCAAAGCTTCAGATTTATCAAGATTTATCAAGATTTATCAAGATTTCATTTGAATGCTATTTCAGAAAATACCTCTAAAGCAATGGGGAAGTAGTAATTGTTTGGCTTTAGATAAGAGCATCAAAATGTCATCTGCAAATAATAGTGACTTAAACATCAACTTGCCAACTGAACATACCCATAATGGGGTAGATTTTTAAAAACTGCCGCCTCGGCGAAGACAACGTGGTGAGTCAGCTTACTCGCGGGGGGGAACGCGGGGCGTATCATAACAGAGAGAGAACTATTTTAGATTTAATTCTTAGTAGAACGCAGGATTTGGTGAGAGAGGGTAACGGTGTGGGGCCACTTGGCAACAGTGATCATAACAACAAAATTTAAACTAAAACTGGAAAGGGGACAATAAGTAAATCTGTAGCTCTAACACTAAACTTTCAAAAGGGAAACTTTGATAAAATGAGGAAACTAGTTAGAGAAAAAAAAACTGAAAGGTGCAGCTGCAAAGGTTAAAAGTGTTCAACAGGCATGGACATTGTTTTAAAAATACAATCCTAGAGGCACAGTCCATATGTATTCACATTAAGAAAGGTGGAAAGAAGGCAAAACAATTACCTCATGGTTAAAAGGTGTGAGGTGAAAGAAGCTATTTTAGCCAAAAAACATCCTTTAAAAATTGGAAGAAGGATCCATCTGAAGAAAAATAGGATAAAACATAAGCATTGTCAAGTTAAGTGTAAAACATTGATAAGACAGGAGAAGAGAGACTTTGAAATGAAGTTGGCCCATAGAGGCAAAAACTCAAATAAAAACGTTTTAAAATATATCCAAAGCAAGAAACCTGTGAGGGAGTTGGTTGTACCATTAGATGACCGAGGGGTTTAAAGTGGCTCTTCGGGAAAGATAAGGCCATTGCAGAAAGACTAAATGATTTCTTTGCTTCCGTGTTTAATAATGAGGATGTAGGGGAGGATACCAGTTCCGGAGATGGTTTTTCAGGGGTGATGAGTCAGACGAACTGAACGAAATCACTGGTGAACCTGGAAGATGTTAGTAGGCCAGGATGGACAAACTAAAGAGTAGCAAATCACCTGGACCAGATGGTATGCATCCTAGGGTACTTGAAGGAACTAAAAAATGAAATTTCTGATCTATTAGTTAAAATTTGTAACCTATCATTAAAATCATCCATTGTACCTGAAGATTGGAGGGTGGCCAGTGTGTAACCCCAATATTTAAAAAAGGCTCCAGGGGCAATCTGGGTAACTATAGACCAGTGAGCCTGATTTCAGTGCCGGGAAAATAGTGGAAACTATTCTCAAGATCAAAATCATAGAGCATATAGAAAGACATGGTTTAATGGAACACAGTCAACATGGATTTACCCAAGGGAAAGTCTTGCCTAACAAATCTGCTTCATTTTATTAAGGGGTTAATAAACATGTGTGATAAAAGTGAACCGGTAGATGTAGTGTGGATTTTCAGAAGGCGTTTGACAAAGCCCTCATGAGAGGCTTCTACGAAAACTAAAAAGTCATGGGATAGGAGGCGATGTCCTTTCGTGGATTACAAAACTGGTTGAAAGACAGGAAACAGGAGTAGGATTAAATGGGTCATTTTCTCGGTGGAACAAGGGTTTAACAATGGAGTGCCTCAGGAATCTGTACTTGGACCGGTGCTTTTCAATATATATATAAATGATCTGGAAAGGAATAATACGAGTGAGGTTATCAAATTTGCGGATGAATCAAAATTATTCAAAGGTAGTTAAATCACAAGCGCACTGTGATACATTACAGGAGGACCTTGGCAAGGACTGGAAGATTGGGCATCCAAATGGCAGGTGTTGCATCTAGGGAAAAATAACCACTTGCTGTAGTTACACAATGTTAGGTCCAATATTAGGAGCTACCACTCAGGAAAAAGATCTAGGCATCATAGTGGATAATACTATAAAATTGTCAGCTCAGTGTGCTGCAGCAGTCAAAAAAGCAAACAGAATGTTAGGAATTATTAGGAAGGGAATGGTTAATAAAAACAGAAATGTCATAATGCCTCTATATCGCTCCATAGTGAGACCGCACCTTGAATACTGTGTACAATTCTGGTCGCCGCATCTCAAAAAAGATATAGTTGCGATGGAGTAGGTACAGAGAAGGGCAACCAAAATGATAAAGGGGATGGAACAGCTCCCCTATGAGGAAAGGCTGAAGAGGTTAGGGCTGTTCAGCTTGGAGAAGAGACGGCTGAGGGGGGATATGATAGAGGCCTTAAGATCATGAGAGGTCTTGAGCGAGTAGATGTGAATCGGTTATTACACTTTCAAATAATAGAAGGACTAGGGGGCATTCCATGAAGTTAGCAAGTAGCACATTTAAGACTAATCGGAGAAAATTCTTTTTCACTCAACGCACAATAAAGCTCTGGAATTTGTTGTCAGAGGATGTGGTTAGTGCAGTTAGTGTAGCTGGGTTCAAAAAAGGTTTGGATAAGTTCTTGGAGGAGAAGTCCATTAACAGCTACTAATCAAGTTTACTTAGGGAATAGCCACTGCTATTAATTGCATCCATAGCATGGGATCTTCTTAGTGTTTGGGTAATTGCCAGGTTCTTGTGGCCTGGTTTGGCATCTGTTGGAAACAGGATGCTGGACTTGATGGACCCTTGGTCTGACACAGCATGGCAATATCTTATGTTCTTATGAACAGTCTTGTTATATGACACTGAACTTGCTTTCTTTCTCTCTCTCTCTCTCTCTCTGTCCAAGTCTTTATGACTCTCTGTCTATCTGCTTTCTCACTTTCTGTTTACTCTTATAACCCTGCCTCTCTGTTATTACTGATTCCACCTCAGATACATACATTGTTACACATGAATTAAATTTGCACACATTGGAAACCCATGTTATGCACATTTCTCTCATGTATAATCATTATAGATATCCTGAAAACCAGACTGTCTGTGGGTTTCCTAGGATAGGTTTGGGAAACCTTGCTGTAGTGTGAGAGTGGGCTTAAGAGAAAAAGAAGAATGGAAGTGGCAGAAAATGAAAAGTGAAAAGAAAAAACAAAAAGAAAAAAGTGTGAAAAATGGAAAATAAAAACAAAATGATTGAGATGCATAACACAGATTAGAGAAATATTTTATTACAAAGAGATATTTTAAAAGTTATAGGGTTTGAATTAAAAATAGTTTTATTGCTTAGGTAATTCTTTAAGGTCTTGATATATTTTCCCATATTAGAGAGATATTTTCTTTAGTAAAAGGTAAATGCATTCTGTTATGGTTATGAGGTGTTTGAGTGGATTCTTGGGTACTGCGGTGATGGCCACTCCCACGGGGAGGAGCCCTGTGAGGAACCGCAGTACTAGGCTAGACTTTATATACGCAGACACAGAGAATTCGTGTTTATTATACAGCTTGGTGGTACTGCCCAGGAGTGGCAGCAGTGAGGTACCCAGTAGAGTAGTCCAGGGGTCCTCGGCAGAGGAGACCCGTCCCACACTCCAATGATGGGAGGCTGCGCTGGATAGAAGAGAGAGTCCCGGATGTAGACTCGCAGCGCTGAAGCTGGAGGCGAGACAAGCTGACAAGGTTAGTTTACTCACTGAATAGATAGCTGTAGTTGTTGAAGATCCTGGCAGGCAGAAGTAGTTGGTTTGCAGGCACCAAGGCAGGAAGAGCAGGCCCTCGAGGAGTGAGTACCCGGTATCCCAGATAGGCACCTGAAAGAAAGCATAGGGCCCCCAAGGAGCGGGTACCCAGGTTAGAGGTGAATGGCCCCGAAGGGCAGAGAGAGCTTCCAGCGGCAGCAAGGAAGCGGCAGAGTAGCTTAGACCGGAGGCAAATCCAATCCTTGCTAACTCAGTTTGTTAGCAAATGAAGGGCAGGCTAAATACCCAGATGGCGTGTCGTCACTCACAGGAGCCGCCCCCGAGGTTCCCGCCATGACGTGGATAAAGACGTGGGTGGTGTGCGTGCGCGCACCCTAGGAGGCCCTCAGGAGAAACATGGCGAACACCGTCGCCGTAGCCATTCCGGGGATGCTGGAGATAGCGGCATGATGACGCGGCAGCAGCCATCTTCCCAAGGCTAGTGGAGAGAGAAGGAAGAAAGGTGAGGCACCGAGGTCGAAGCCGTCTGAGACCGACGGACGCAATACATTCTCTGGAACAGAGAGTGATTTGCTCTTGTAAGGAGTGCCAGAGGTGTTCAAAATAGAATTTAAGACTCTACTATTTAAGAACATAACAACATGCCATACTGGGTCAGACCAAGTGGTCCCAGCAGCATCCTGTTTCCAACAGTGGCCAATCCAGGCCATAAGAACCTGGCAATTACCCAAAAACTAAGTCTATCCCATGTTACCATTGCTAGTAATAGCAGTGGCTATTTTCTAAGTCAACTTAATTAATAGCAGGTAATGGACTTCTCCTCCAAGAACTTATCCAATCCTTTTTTGAACACAGCTATACTAACTGCACTAACCACATCCTCTGGCAACTAATTCCAGAGTTTAATGTGCGTTGAGTAAAAAAGAACTTTCTCCGATTAGTTTTAAATGTTGCCCCATGCTAACTTCATGGAGGCCCCCCCTAGTCCTTCTATTATCTGAAAGAGTAAATAACTGATTCACATCTACCCTATTCTAGACTTCTCATGATTTTAAACATCTCATCATATCCCTCCTCAGCCGACTCTTCTTCCAAGCTGTGAAAAGTCCTAACCTCTTTAGTCTTTCCTCATAGGGGAGCTGTTCCATTCCCCTTATCATTTTGGTTGCCCTTCTCTGTACCCTTCTCCATCACAATTATATCTTTTTCGAGATGCAGCGACCAGAATTGTACACAGTATTCAAGGTGCGGTCTCACCATGGAGCGATACAGAGGCATTATGACATTTTCCGTGTTATTCACCATTCCCTTTCTAATAATTCCCAACATTCTGTTTGCTTTTTTTGACTGCCGCAGCACACTGCACCGACGATTTCAATGTGTTATCAACTATGACCCCTAGATCTCTTTCTTGGGTTGTAGCACCTAATACGGAACCTAACATTGTGTAACTATAGCATGAGTTATTTTTCCCTATATGCATCACCTTGCACTTATCCACATTAAATTTCATCTGCCATTTTGATGCCCAATTTTCCAGCCTCACAAGGTCTTACCTGCAATTGGCTGATGTAATCTGTCTTTTGTTTTGATATATCAATTTTGTCATGCTTGTTTTAAGAAATGATTTTGTTTTATATTGAACTGTACATTACCTAGTGACTTCGTCGTTAGGCAATCAATAAATCCCAATAAACATTAAAGATCCCTCTGGAAGTAAACTACAATATGTGGTTTTCTGTCAATAGAAAAATGTAGGGACCCCAAGTAAAGAACATTTCAATTTAATCCTTCCCAAGGAAATGAGAGAACCAGGAGGATAAGCTTTTGACCTTTCTCCCTAAAAGAAGCACAAAAAGCCTACACCAGCACACTGAAGGGGAAGAGCAGCTCAGTCCTTCAGCAGGCTTCTTTAAGGACTTCAGATATTACCACGAATGTCTTTGGATTGAACCTACACAAGTCATGATCAGGAGGAACTGTAGAAGACTCACGTGGTCTACTTAGTCCCAGATACCCCAGGAATGGTGTTTGCTTGGGAGGGGAAGATGGAAGCCACGAGTGTACCATTGGTGGGGGAAGAAGACTAGTATTCTGCCGGAGTGGCAAGTAGAACTGGAAGTTGGTGGCCACAAATCCTGTTCGAAATGGAGGATTGTCAAATTACTGTCCCCAGTTTCCTTTCTAAAACCTACCCTCCAGCACAGAGGTGTACAAGAAATGTTTATTTTGTTCTAAATATTTTTTCCTGCAATCTCTACCTCAAGTAAACAGAAACATTCTTTGGGAGCAACTTTTCAATGTGTATGCTTTATTTCACCTTGTCATTCGGGCATCGCTTAGTTAGGGTTCTGGAGAGTATGCTCTCTTCCCAAAGGAAACAACCTGCCCATCTCTTGTGAAAACAGTTCTCACAAAGTTTTGCAAATATGCATCAGAACTGTTACAGAATTCTGTAACCCTTGCCGCAGAATCTACCTTGGAGTAGACAAAGTGGACTCTGACCTCAAAAGCTCATGTCTCAATAAATTCGTTAGTCTATACGGTGCCATCTGCCTCTTTTTTTTTTTTTTTATTTATAGTTTATTAAATTTCTTAAACATTTATACAATGCAAATGAAAATAAGAAATATTGATTCACATCATCCATAATAGTAAAAAAGAAAATAAATTTTCCTCTCAATTATCATTCGGAATCAAATCCAGTCCACTTAAAGGGGAGCTATAACAGGAAATTATAATAAGCAAATTATCACATCACATTATGAATCTCTAGGAGGAAGCCATTCATTTATCCAATTAACCCGATAGAAGTGGTCATTTACTCATCCACCCTTGTCAGTTAGGAAAGTTTCCAGATGGGATGGATCTAAAAATATAAATTTATTTCTTTGAAAGGTAACTATGCACTTACATGGGAATTTGAGGTAGTAGGTAGCCCCAAGAGACAACACTCTCTGCCTCAAATTCAAAAATAACTTCCGTCTCAACTGGGTTTCTCTGGAAACATCCGGGAATATATGTCCAAACTAAATGTCACTAATAGAGTAGCTCTCGTTTGTATATTATCCATAGAGGTCTCTAAAAATTCAGTTAAATTAGGACTTTCTGAAACTAAAACATCCATTCCCCCTTCTGGGGTTGATGTATCTCTTTTCTTAAGCGGCAAATAATACATTTTAGATATAGTTAATTCCTTCATAATTCCTAGAATTTCTTTAACATATTTGTTAAATAATTCTAAGGCCGATATTAATCTAATACACGGAAAATTTAACAATCTTAGATTATTTTTTCTCAAAACATTTTCAAAACTTTCCAATTTTTTATGAACCATTAAAGAGTCCTTTATGGATGCAGCGCTAGTTGCTTGTAAAGTTGTTAATTGGCCAGAATGTGTCACACTCTGGGTTTCCAATAACGCTAATTTTTTACTATGATCTTCCAAACTCTTCCTAGTTTCTACAGATAATGTGGTGGATTGAGCTATGGTAAAGGATAACATCCTTTCCATTTTTGTGACCACTTTCCATACATCAGTCAGGGAGATGTTTTCAGGTGGAGTCACATCTTCTGGCAGTTCAAATCTAGGCAAATCATTTATCGGCACAGTCCCATCTTGGATCCCTGGCGATTGAACCCTCAAGTCTGGAGATGTTACTAACAGTGAAGAGGAGCTAAACTCCCTATGTGCTCCCTCATTCCTTGGGGTTATAACGGGTAACTGATTTTCGGCGGGACTACTGGGGGTACCCGAGGAGAAAGAGATGTCTGGAATGACATCTCTTACTGTCTGGCTTACCCTTCTGATGAGGTGCTGGTCCATCGGGCCTATTACTTCTGTCCTTGTAGGTGTAGATACTGCCATCTTTGCCTTCCTTTTCTTTCCCATCCAAGATTTTATCCAAAAATACGTCTATTCAACAGACCAAGCAACGATAAGGAAGGCAAACCAAGAAAAATCGCTCAGGGGCGCGCCCCTTTGGTGCGCGGCTTCGGCGCGCAGGCGGCTGCGCGCCGCTTTCCCCTAGTTTAAGTAGGGATCCGCGGCGCTTAGATGTCATCACTGGTAGGCGGGGCTGACCTCGCTCCTCCGAAACGGCATCCCTCTCAGCCGGGCAGCTTTCAGAGCGCACAAGATCTCACGGTGCGTCTGTCCTCCTCGCTCAGCTCCCACCTCTCTCCGCTCTCCCCTAGTTTAAGTAGGGATCCGCGGCGCTTAGATGTCGTCACTGGTAGGCGGGGCTGACCTCGCTCCTCCGAAACGGCGTCCCTCTCAGCCGGGCAGCTTTCAGAGCGCACAAGATCTCACGGTGCGTCTGTCCTCCTCGCTCAGCTCCCACCTCTCTCCGCTCTCCCCTAGTTTAAGTAGGGATCCGCGGCGCTTAGATGTCGTCACTGGTAGGCGGGGCTGACCTCGCTCCTCCGAAACGGCGTCCCTCTCAGCCGGGCAGCTTTCAGAGCGCACAAGATCTCACGGTGCGTCTGTCCTCCTCGCTCAGCTCCCCCCATCTGCCTCTTATCATTTGTGCTACACCAGACTAACACGGCTATCCCTCTGCAGATCTGAGCTACCATGAAACTGGGGACCTTATATACTTTATAACAGTAATTTGCAAATCCATCCTGGGGGACCCCAGCCAGTCAGAATGTCAGGATAGCCACAATGAATATGCATGAGATAAATTAGCATGCAATGGAGGCAGTGCATGCAAATCTATTTAATGCATATTCATTGCCGATATTCTGAAAATCTGACTAGCTAGGGGTCCTGAGGATAGGTTTGGGATCCACTGATTATAACACCCTAGATTAGGAGTGGCCAATTTCAGTCCTCAAGACCCATAAACAGGTCTGGTTATCAGGATTTGATATGAAATGCAATATATTTGTATGCACCACCTCCATTAAATGTAAATATATCTCATGTATATTCATTATGGATGTCTTGAAAACCCTACCTGTTTAAGGGGGACTGAAGTTGACTATCCCTGCTCTAGACTATAAAAGAGCAGGGGCAGAGGGAGAGAAAGGCATCAATAATCATTTTGCACTTTGTTTTGCTTATATATTTTTTTTCTTTTTGTAAAATGTTGACATTTGGTCCTAAGGCTTGAAAGTCAATTACAGAAATTACATCACTGACATTCTCACTGCTGCTTTCATGAGGTTCTGCAAGCTGTAGGAGGCTTTGAATCCCTCCAGGTAATCCAGATAAATGCTCTCTTCTTGTGTACAGCCTGGAGTGAGTGAGCTCCTTTCTATAGAAATTTCTACATGCTGATGCACAGAGACCATCACTAAGTTGTTTCCCCAGCAACCAACATAAACACACATTAGCTAAATATATGAGAAAAAAACACTTACCTTTGGACTCTTTACTAATTAACCTACGGTACTTAACTACGATTTCTAAAATGACTGTCCATTTGTAGATAATGAAACAGCTATTCTAAGGTACAAATTGAGTAAAAAAAAAAAAAAAGTTTATTAAATACATCGCTGTACTTCTTTTTAGCATAGTCAATCCAAGTCAGATAGCAACAGCATATCCACTCTCTCATCACCTCCCAAGGAGACTATTGCAACCTGCTCCTCACAGGTCTCCAAGTGAACTCTCTCTCTCTCTACTTCAGTCTATACAAAATTCACCAAAGAATGCTACACCCATATAACCTCCCTTCTTAAGTCACTATATTGGCTCCCTATCCGTTTCCACATACACTTCCAGCTCCTCTTACTCACCTACAAGAGCCTTCACTCTGCAGCCCTTCACTACCTCTCCTCTTCTCTCTCTCTACACCTGGGCCAGCGGAAGCATTAGGCAGGGTAGGAGTGGCCTAAGGTGCTGGAAGTGGGTGGGGTGTCAGAGTAGCCTGTAAAGGCAGTTTTGAAAGAACGGATGAGATGAGAAGTGGTACGGGTGAGGCACGGAGCTGGAAAGTGGGTTTTCGTTTTTTGGTATGTATTTCTTTGAAGAGCCAGGGTCGTTTGTCGTGTGTGATTTGAGAGCGAGATCATGTGATGACATCACCAGCTAGGGCGGCTGGACACCCTTCCACCAGCATTGCTCTACACACCCTTACTGGTGCACTCTGCTCATCAAGCAAATCATTGCTATCTATGCCCGTGTCCTCTACCTCCAATAAACTCCTTGCTTTCCACCTGGCTGCACCGTATGTTTAGAATAGACTTCCTGAGCTGGCGAATCATTCTCCTTTCCTGCCTTATTTAAATCCCATCTTAAAAAACCCCTTTTTATGTCTGCTTTTAAATCTTAACCCCTGATTACCCCACTTACAGTGTCATTTAATTTTTAACCACTGTCTTAATAAATAAAATTCCCAACATCTTTTTTGCCCTGTATGTTTATCTTGACTAAAGTGCAAGCTCTACTTAGCAGGGACTGTCTCTTACGTGTGTTTTGTACAGCACTGTGTACGTCAAGTTGTATTATAGAAGTGGTAAGTAATAGTGGTGGTAGTAATATCTGCCAAGTCTCCCTCATTACATTGAAGACTCTAGCATTAGAGTGGCATCTTCCAATCCAACTAGAGAATATTCACTCTCTACATGGTTCATATGCAATTCTCTGTATGTGTGTGTGTGTGTGCTAAAGGGAGAGTGGATACAGTTCATAAACCCAGCTCTTTCCTTTACTATGGTTCCACCAATACAGTCCTTTCTCCTGCATGATCCCTATTACAATCCAACTCTGGATCTTGGACTGTAGCTACAGAAGCCATTTCACTAAGTGAGTAAGACACACATCCTCATATCAAGAAGACTTTCTCTTGTCACATTCCTGATGCATCTTAACTCCTGTTACCGAAACCATCAATGACCACATTGATGACGTTTTCCCATTACAGAAAAGTACATCAGGAATTCTACAAATTAGAATTTTCTGATTATATCAAAATTGAGAAATACACAGATCCGTGAGGTGGCTGCATGCATGTATGCTTTACTGGTGGTTGTCAGAAACCTGTGTTACTTTTCCACACTGTATAATTATACAAGGTCAAGGGACAACCATGGTGTCACAGCACGTGAGCCCTTTGATTGTGGTGGGATGGCACTGCCCAGCTGGCGAGCCAGCTAGAACCCACTGACAGAAGGCAGACTTGCTGCACAGAGACCAAGACTGGGTTTCACCTATACCAGCCTCCTCCCCCACAGGTTGTGCCCTTGGCTTCGGAGGCCAGCAGGACTTGGGCGAGGGTCCCATGGATGCCAGATAGAAGTAGTCAGGCTACGAGCTGAGGACAGGGCAGGCGGAAGGCAGCAGAGTCAAGATCCAGGCAAAGGTCGGGGCAGGCAGGAGACAAGCAGAGGTCAGGGCTGGCAGATAGCACGCGGCATCAGGTTTCAGGCAAACGTCAGGCCCAGAAGACAAATCCAAGAAGGCAGGCAGGAGGGTGAGAGCAAGAACAAGGGTGGACAAGGGATGCTGGACTGGAACTGGAACTGGGGCAAGGCAGGCGGAGCTGGAAAAAGGGAGATCAGAAGCAGGAGAAGGATTTGAGCAATCTGCACTGCAGGCGAAAGCATGGCAGGAGGATCTGTTGCCATGCCAACGTCATCCATCAGTGCTACTCCCACGTTCCCCACTACAGGGTCGAGTTAGCACAGTGTGCAGTGCAATTTCGAATAGTTTTACACAGCGCAACACCTTAAAAGAATTCATTTAGTAAAAAGATGTCCATTAATATGCACCAGCAAGTATAGGTTGGGATCATAAGGACAATTTCTATATATATACTGATACTAAGTTTGCTTAACCATGCGTATCGGACACAAGGTGTAGAGAATGTTTTGTTGTCACCGGCGATCTGCACTCCTATTCTGTCGCAATGCAGTTTCATTTTTAATTAAAACAGGCACTAAGTCAAATTCCTCTTTGCACGGTTACAATCCTCCTTCTTTTATTTGTTTCTCAAGTTTTGAAGTTTCTGCTGCGTCCCGTGCCTGTGAATGACATTTCTTTTGGCGCTATGTTTTAATAATCCACCTGGCTATCTGGGGAGCTACCCCATATTTAACACCACACACTGAGCCCGGTTCAAGTTTGAGCGCTTATAAAAAGGTAAAGGTTAAGAATCATTCTACATTTTTATCAGCCTTCCTTTCTATATTAGCTACCAGTTCCCTTCTGGGATTCTTGACCTTACAATTTGCACTAGGTATCTCCGCTTTAGCAATCGTTGTGGCAGTTTTTCACTCTCTAACCCAACAACTAGGTTACAGACATACATATGATGGATAATGTGGAGTGTTATGGAGTCTCAATTTAGTGGACCCTGGGGCCGACCTGCAAGAGACTGGGAAAGGTATTCAATGTTTCTGGTGCACCGCAGGCCGGGAGGCAGATGTACAGGCAGGACGTAGAGGTGCTCTTCACCCTGGAAGCTGGTGCTCCCCCGGGAGGAGCCTGTAGGAGCCCAGCCGCTGGGACTTAGGCGAGTTGATGATCTTGAGACTGGAGCGGGCAGGCTGATGAGCAGGACTGGGAACTGGAACCAGACTAGAACAGTTGACAGGAACTGTAGCAGGACTCGGATACTGGACCCAGGCAGGAACTGTAGCAGGACTCGGGTACTGGAACCAGGCAGGAACTGTAGCAAGACTCGGATACTGGAACCAGGCAGGAACTGTAGCAAGACTCGGGAACTGGAACCAGGCAGGAACTGTAGCAGGACTCGGGTACTGGAACCAGGCAGGAACTGTAGCAAGACTCGGGAACTGGAACCAGGCAGGAACTGTAGCAAGACTCGGGAACTGGAACCAGGCAGGAACTGTAGCAGGCAAGCAGGAACCAAGCAGGTACTGTAGCAGGCAAGCAGGAGTGGAGCGAGTTCCTGCTTGCCTGCTACAGGCAAAGACTGAGTGTCTGCCGGCCGCAGACACTCAGTCTTTGCCTTGCAACGGGCTTACCTACCGGATCCCTGTTGCTCCGGGGCACGGAGCAACAGGGATCCGGTAGGTAAGCCCGTTGCAAGGCAAAGACTGAGTGTCTGCGGCCGGCTTATCAAGGCTGCGGCGTCTGACGTCAGGAACTGCGCGGAGTCACCACTGGCGGGAAACAACCTAGAAAAGCGCCCAAGTGGCGCACGCGCGCGCCTAGAGGCAGGGCGTCCATGGGAGACTTCCCGGCGGCGCGGCCCTCACGGACACGCCGCCAAACAGGCCGCGAACTAGGCCAACAGAAGCGGGAACAGGTCCAGGAACACGGAGGTAAGGGTCTGGTCGCAGCGCTCGCGGCCAGAACCCTAACAGTGGAGAGTGATCCCTTTTCTAGGATAGCAAATTATAAGTATAAATTACCCTCGCCAGGGTCGGATGAGCTGAAAAAATGACACCACTACGGACGATTTGAATACAGTTTAGTGTAACAAGTCATTATTGTCCCACTTCACATAGACTCATTTGTTTCCCTAGTATCACACCGATGCGTAATATCATTTTATTTGTTATCCCATCTTCTACAACTTTCTTAAACTTTGTTTTTTTTCACAGGTGTCACTTAACAAGTTCAATTTCATTTGCTACCCCAGCTCCATACATATACAGGTATTAGGGATGTGCAGAGGGTACGGATTCAACCGATTCAGTATTCGTATTCATCGGTGGGCAACTACGTTGCATTCGTTCAATGGCGCCCCCAATAGGTTGAATCGTGCATTCGTTTTCCAGTTCCCATTAAAGTCAATGGGGGAAGTATTTGCAGCCTATTTATGGCTGCAGAATTGGGGTTTTATTATCAATTTTGATGAAACTTCTGGGGAGCAATCATCAGAACAACAAAAGAGTTCCAAGGTACTTAGACTGTGGCAAAGTGGCACCAAAGTGGCATGAATAGCCTAAGGTACTTTAAAGGGGCAACGGGGTACCAGGAGTGGCAAGAAGAGTGCTTTAATAGAGGTGCAAAGCAGCAGCGAGAGTGTCAAAAACACACCACAGCTTCAAAATAGAGTACCGATAACAGATGCAAGAACCCTCAAAGGCAGCACGACAGGCAAAGCGGCAAGACAAGTGGCATCAACATCCTACAGCACAATGAAGGGGGAAATTAGCAAGCAGAAAGACTAGCACCAACACACTGAGGAACCATGATAGTGGCCAGAACACCACAAGGAGTTTAGAGAGTCAAGGCAGCAAGGCACAGAGGAAGAGAGTGGCAGCAAGACACAGAGGAAGAGGGTAGATACAGGCTGGCTACACCCTTTGTGCAGGAAAGGGCTCCCTAGAATGGGTTCGCCCCTAAAGTGAGGTGTTTCCATTGGCGTCTAGTGAGCTCTCGCTGGTCTTTTAAAATCTGGTGGATGTAGCTGATATACAAACAAGAGTTTTCAAGGTGGAGACAGAGGAGGGTGCATGTGAACAGCGGTTCAACATGGGTCAGAGGGTAGATACAGGCTGGCTACACTCAGGGAGAGTTCCCTTTACTTTGAGCCGGGAAGGGCTTCCCGGAATGGGTTGGCCCCTAGAGTGGAGCACGACCCTTCAAAGCGTGGCGACGTGGAACAGGGTGCTATGTGAACAGCAGTTCAACATGGGTCAAACGGTGCTAAAAGATAGGCTGCAACACCAGGGAGAGTTCCCTTTCTTTGAGCAGCAAAGGGCACTATGGAATGGGTTGGCCCCTAGAGTGGAGCACGAGCCTTCAAAGTGTGTCGACCTGGAGCAGGGTCTTACTGTGTTTGCCACAGTCTAAGTACCTTGAAGATCTTTTCTCGTTCTGAACATGGGTCAACAGGTGCTAAGAGATAGGCTGCAACACCGGGGAGACTTCCCTTTCCTTTGAGCAGGAAAGGGCTCCCTGGAATGGGTTGGCCCCTAGAGTGTACAATGGTACAAATTGTTAGGATTTAAGCATTTGCAAACAGATCATGACTTCATAAGCAAGATGGAGGAAGTTCTTTTCTCTGCCCTGAAACTAAAGAAAACTGTTTTATTTAAGGATCCATGCTGTGAAGGATTACTAATTTGAATTGCCAGAGACTGAGGTTTCCCTTTGCAAAGAGGGTTCAGCCGTTAGGACTGGACATAAGGCCTGGCCGGACATGCACAACAATTGATGTCAAATCCACCTAGGGACATAAGGCCTGGACAGACAGGCACAGCAGTCGAGCACAGAGGTCAATCCCTTGTAGGGACATAAGGCCTGGATGAACAGGCACAGCAATCGAGGTCAAACCCTTGTAGGAACATAAGGCCTGGATGGACAGGCACAGCAATCGAGGTAAAACCCTTGTAGGGACATAAGGCCTGGACGGACAGGAACAGCAATAGAGGACAGAGGTCAAGCCCACATAGGGACATAAGGCCTGGACGGACAGGCACAGCAGTCGAGGACAGAGGTCAATCCCTTGTAGGGACATAAGGCCTGGACGAACAGGTACAGCAATCGAGGTCAAACCCTTGTAGGAACATAAGGCCTGGACGGACAGGAACAGCAGTCGAGGACAGAGGTCAAGCCCACATAGGGACATAAGGCCTGGACGGACAGGCACAGCAGTCGAGGACAGAGGTCAATCCCATGTAGGGACATAAGGCCTGGACAAACAGGCACAGCAGTTGAGGACAGAGGTCAATCCCACCTAGGGACATAAGGCCTGGACGGGCAGGCACGACAATCGAGGTCAAATCCTTGTAGGGACATAAGGCCTGGATGGACAGGCACAGCAATCGAGGTCAAAACCACCTAGGGACATAAGGCCTGGACGGTCAGGCACAGCATTCGAAGATAGAGGTCAAGCCCATGTAGGGACATAACGTCTGGACGAACAGGCACAGCAATCAAAGTCAAACGCTTGTAGGGACATAAGGCCTGGATGAACAGGCACAGCAATCAAAGTCAAACCCTTGTAGGGACATAAGGCCTGGATGGACAGGCAAAGCAATCGAGGACAGAGGTCAATCCCACCAAGAGACATAAGGCCTGGATGGACAGGCACAGCAATCGAGGTCAAACCCTTGTAGGAACATAAGGCCTGGATGGACAGGCACAGCAATCGAGGTAAAACCCTTGTAGGGATATAAGGCCTATACGGACAGGCACAGCAATCGAGATCAAACCCTTGTAGGGTCATAAGTCCTGGACGAACAGGCACAACAATAGAGGACAGAGGTCAAGACTACGTAGGGACATAAGGCCTGGATGGACAGGCACAGCAATCGAGATCAAATCCTTGTAGGGACATAAGGCCAGGACGGACAGGCACAGCAATCGAGATCAAACCCTTGTAGGGTCATAAGTCCTGGACGAACAGGCACAACAATAGAGGACAGAGGTCAAGCTCACATAGGGACGTAAGGTCTGGATGGACAGGCAGAGCAATCGAGGTCAAATCCTTGTAGGGACAAAGGCCTGGATAGATAGGGACAGCAACTGAGGTCAAACCCACCTAGGGACAAAAGGCCTGGACGGACTGGCAAAGCAGTTGAGGACAGAGGTCAATCCCACCTAGGGACATATGCCCTGGATGTACAGGCACAGCAATAGAGGTCAAATCTTTGTAGGGTCATAAGGCCTGGACGGACTGGCAAAGCAGTCGAGGACAGAGGTCAATCCCACCTAGGGACATAAGGTCTGGATGGACAGGCACAGCAATAGATGTCAAATCTTTGTAAGGACATAAGGCCTGGATGGACAGGTACAGCAGACAAGGACAGTTGACAAATCCTTGTAGGCACATATGGCCTGGATGGACAGGCACAGCAATCGAGGTCAAACCCACCTAGGGACATAAGGCCTGGATGGACAGGCACAGCAGTCGAGGACAGAGGTCAATCCCACATAGGGACATAAGGCCTGGATGGAACAGCAATCAAGGTCAAATCCTTTTAGGGACATAAGGCCTGGACGGACAGGCACAGAAATCGAGGTCAGTTCCACCTAGGGACATAAGGCCTAGGCAGACAGGCACAGCAATCGAGGTCAAACCCTTGTAGGAACATAAAGCCTGGATGGACAGGCACAACAATCGAGGTAAAACCCTAGTAGGGATATAAGGCCTGGACAGACAGGCACAGCAATAGAGGACAGAGGTCAAGCCCATGTAGGGACATAAGGCCTGGATGGACAGGCACAGCAATCGAGGTCAAACCCTTGTAGAGACATAAGGTCTGGATGGACAGGCACAGCAATCGAGATCAAACCCTTGTAGGGTCATAAGGCCTGGATGGACAGGCACAGCAATAGAGGACAGAGGTCAAGCCCACGTAGGGACATAAGGCCTGGATGGACTGGAACAGCAGTCGAGGACAGAGGTCTATCCCACCTAGGGACATAAGGCGTGGATGGAGAGGCACAGCAATCGAGGTCAAATGCTTGTAGGCACATAAGGCCTTGACAGACAGGCACAGCAATCGAGGTCAAATCCTTGTAGGGACATAAGGCCTCGACAGACAGGCACAGCAGTCGAGGTCAAACCCACCTAGAGACATAAGGCCTGGACGAACAGGCACAGCAGTCGAGGACAGAGGTCAATCCCACGTAGGGACGTAAAGCCTGGACGAACAGGTACAGCAATAGAGGACAGTCAAGCCCACGTGGGGACATAAGGCCTAGACGAACAGGCACAGCAATCGAGGTCAAACCCTTGAAGGGACATAAGGCCTGGATTGACAGGCACAGCAATCGAGGTCAAATCCTTGTAGGGACATAAGACCTAGACGAACAGGCAAAGCAAAGGAGGACAGAGGCCAATCCCGCCTAGGGACATAAGGTCTGGGCGGACAGGCACAGCAATCAAGGTCAAACCCTTGTAGGGACATAAGGCCTGGACAGACAGGTTCAGTAATAGTGGGCAAGCCCACGTAGGGACATAAGGCCTGGTCGGACAGGCAGAGCAATTGAGGTCAAATCCTTGTACGGACATAAGGCCTGGGCGAACAGGCACAGCGTTAGAGGTCAGGCCCTTGTAGGGATGTACGGCCTGGACAGTGGACGGACAGGCAAAGCATTTGAGGTCAGGCCCTTGGAGGGAAGTGAGGCCTGGACAGTGGGCGGACAGGCACAGTGTTTGAGGTCAGGTCCTTGTAGGGACGTACGGCCTGGACAGTGGACGAACAGGCACAGCGTTTGAGGTCAGGCCCTTGTAGGGACGTATGGCCTGGACAGCGGACAGACAGGCACAGTGTTTCAGGTCAGGTACATGTGCTGCAGTGTTTACATTATCTGGAGTATAGGAGGCAGTTGGAGCTGCTGCAAGGCTTTCAATTGCTTTTATTCATCTTGCCATTCACAGGGAAAATTTGGAAACCCAAGCAAAGGCAGGTTTACTTTCAAAAACATTAGCATTTCCATCAACTCTGGCAGCCTTGAGCGGTGAGGGCTCATGATATCCCCTGTCATTGAAAAGACACGTTCACTAGGCACACTGGTTCGTGGACATGACTTTGGCTAGGTGTGGCCAGACAGTGGACTTGTGTGCCCAATATGCCAGTAGATCTGTCTGCATGTTCTCTGCCGGCTCTGAGAGATAGCGTGTCACTGACAGCTGTGCTGGTGTCTCCTTTGCTTGGGTGGACTGAGAGTCCCTCATGCCAGCTGTTTTCTCTCTTATCTTTATGGGCAACATGCCTTTGGCATTCTGAAGTGGAGGAAGAGGTACTAGCTGTCACTGACAAAGTGCTGCTCCTGCTTGGGTTACCCCAACTCTCTGAAGTGCCCGCTGTTTACACCTCTGCTTCATGCCTAATCTGTCTCTGCCTATGGCGCTCCTGTTCATGGACTTTTGATAACAGCAGGTCCTTCACCAATGAGAGACAATTGGACTGTAGGGCGTTTCCCTTTCACACGTGGATCACAGACTGAGGCGAGCATGTATGTGTTCTGTTCTGTTAAGGCCTTAATCTCTCTTCCACCTGCTGCTGCAAAATGTCCAGACAATGCAGCACCTCAGCTGTCATTCCCTCTTCCTGTTTAAAGGCCTCCAAATTTTCATCCAGGAAATTAACTATAGGGATGATGTCAGCCAAGGTGACACTTCTGGAACTCAGCTCCTCCGTGACATCCTTAAAGGGCTACAGGATTTTTACCAGCTGACTCATGACTAACCAATCATGATGCCCTAGGGGATTCTGCACACCTATGTCCATTGTACCAGAAAGATCATGAAGGGGTGTCTGCAGCTCCAATACCCTCTGCAGCATCATAAAGGTGGAATTCCACCGGGTGGCAATGTCTTGAATGAGACGCTTGTAAGGCATCTCCAAATCAGTCTGCTTTTGTCGGAGAACCTGCCCCGCCTTGACACTTCTGTGGAAGTGCACTGCTATGTTCCTGCACCTCTGTATTAACCTATGCAGGTATTCATTCTCTTGGTCATTGGAATCCAACCCCAGAGCTGACTTCACTACCAGGTGCAGAGTGTGTGCAAAACATCTGATGTTCTTAAAGTGCCCGTCGTTTATTGCCGTAACCATGTTTGCACCATTGTCTGTGACAAAGAACCCTGCATGAGGATTCCTGTCTCGCTGGTGTAGTTTCCAGCCCTCCAGCATCTGTCTGATGCATGCTAGAATATTGGCTGTGGTATGGGCCTGGTCCATCAGGTGGATGTGCAGTAAAGTCCACCTCCACCCTGATACTTGCCTGCCCCTGCCTCAGCCAGGACCCACCAGTGTGCTGTCACGGAGAAGTGTGCAGCATTTATGGCGGTCCAGATATCGCAGGTGAAATGTACACTCCCCTCTGCCTTATCTAGCAGCGCTTGCATGTGACTGCGACACTGCTTGTACAGGCTGGGGATGACCTTTCTGCTAAATGTGGTTCTGGAGGGGACTTTGTAATTTGGAACTACGACCTTCAGAAAACGCTTGAAACCCATATTCTCCACTAACTGCAAGGGCTGATCATCAAGGCAATCATTTCCCCAATGCTCCTGGTTACAACTTTTGAGGCTGCCTGCCTCCTACCCTAGGATAGCATTACCGCACTCCACCCCATTTCCTCCATGGTGGGTTGTCGCTTCTGCCACATGTCAGGGGGTTGCTGGCCTGCCACCTGACTGCTAGAAGGTGATGAGGGCATGAGCTGACTCTGCTGCTTTTGAACCACTTTACGCTGCTTGGAAGGGGGACCCTGACTGGTACTGCCACCATCCTCAGATGGTAGTACTATTGTTGGGTGTTGCCTCTTCATATGATGCATCATGCCAAAATTAGACAGATGTCCCATTTGCTTGCCTCTGCTAATAGCCCTGCCACAGTAATTACACTGAGCAAAATGCGGGTCATCCGTCACTTTAAAGTGGCTCCAGATCACAGATGTCTTTCGTGATCCTCCCTTCTCTATAGCCTTGGGGGTGGATGCTGGCACTGGAGCTGAAGTAGTGGGTGCACCCTGAGAAGCAATGCCAGGGTCCTCAGTCATCCTCTGTGCCTGCGCTGACTGCTCTTCCTCCTTCTCATCAGTTTCATCTCTCCCCTGCTGCACTGAAGTGGAGGCTAAGACAGGACTAACTGATCTTCCTAAAACTTCGTTAGGCTCAGCTATTACTTCTTCGTTTCTGATGAGAATCCCACACAAGATGATTGTTCATCTGAATCAGAAGCAAACAGTGCCTGCGCTACATTTTCATCGCTAAGTCAAAACTTCTGTCCCACTGCTGCTTTTGGGTGTCAACAGTTTGTCTGGCATGACTCAGCCTCCCCTTCCCTCACCTCCAAAACAACAAGGTCAGAAACAGGTGGTGGCAATGCATCATGTTTAGATTTCATTTTTTTCTGGATGGAACTGCCTGCCCCTCCAAAGAGTTTAGATTGCAACAGGTCCCTTTTTAACTTTAATGGGGGACTGGCACTAGTGCCTTTTGAAGTGCCTCCTCTGCCAGTCCCAATCACTCGACCACATCTAGCTTTCCCTGACATTATGGATTTAATGTCACTGCCTAGTGCCTACTGGCTGCCCACTGGCACAGTACCTTGATATGCACTAATGTAATGTGTGTGGTGTGCACACAGAGTTTGCTTGTAAGCACAAAAGAGGCAGACTGGTGATTTCACTGCACAGACTGTCCAAATAATAAACTTGAGTCTGCTAAACTACCCAGGGCCCACTGTTACAGTGCCTTGCTATGCACTAATGTAATATGTGAGGTGTGCACACAGCTACCCAGTGCCCACTGTCACAGTGCCTTGATATGCACTAATGTACTGTGTGTGGTGTGCATACACAGAGCTTGTTTGTAAGTACAAAAGAGGCAGACTGGGGATTTCATTGCACAGACTGTCCCAATAATAGTCTGCTAAACTACCCGGTGCCCACTGTCACAGTGCCTTGATATGCACTAATGTAATGTGTGTGGTGTGCACACACAGAGCTTGCTTGTAAGCACAAAAGAGGCAGACTGGGGATTTCAATGCACAGACTGTCCCAATAATAAACTTGAGTCTGCTAAACTGCCAGCCCACTTGCACTGATGCCCAGTGCACAGAGAGACTGAGTGAGTTAAATTAAACAAATTCAGTTTAAAAAAGCTGGAATTGTTGGCACAGCAGGAAAATCAATGAAATTTATTTTCCAATGGAAGTTCTAGCAAACTAGCTAAAAATTGAATATATCTCTCCCACCCACCACACTCAAATGGTGCTTGCTTGCAGCCTAGCCCAGAGGGTGAATTAAACAAAATGGCACTGCTAGCAGCTTCTCTCCCTGACACACAGGTCGATACAGTAAAGTGTGCTCCGTCGGAGCGCACTGTCAGCCTGCTCTGGACGCGTGTTTTCCCTTACCCCTTATTCAGTAAGGGGAGGAAAACACGCGGCCCACCCACGGCACCTAATAGCGCCCTCAACATGCAAATGCATGTTGATGGCCCTATTAGGTATGCGCGCGGGATCCAGTAAGTAAAATGTGCAGCCAAGTCGCACATTTTACTCTAAGAAATTAGCGCCGACCTTTGGGTCGGCGCTAATTTCTTCCGGCGCCAGGAAAGTGCACAGAAAAGCAGTAAAAACTGCTTTTCTGTGCACCCTCCGACTTAATATCATAGCGATATTAAGTCGGAGGTCCCCAAAAGTAAAAAAAAGTAAAAAGAAAAAAATTTGAATTCGGCCCACGGCTGTCGGGCCGAAAACCGGACGCTCAATTTTGCCGGCGTCCGGTTTCCGAGCCCATGGCTGTCAGCGGGCTCGAGAACCGACGCCGGCAAAATTGAGCGTCGGCTGTCAAACCCGCTGACAGCCGCCGCTCCAGGCCAAAAGGAGGCGCTAGGGACGTGCTAGTGTCCCTAGCGCCTCCTTTCCCTCGTTTGCACCGCATTGCCTAATTTGCATGCTGGAGCATACTGGATAGCTCGCACCGGCGAAGGGCCGGTGCGTGCGCCGGGAGAGCGGGCGTTCGTCTGCTCTCCCGCGGTTTTACAGTATCGGGCTGTAAGAGAGACCGTCTCAGATCACCTAAATTAATTGCTTAAAAAACAAACAGGGCTAGCTGGCACAGGCACTGCAGCCAAATAAAGAATAAATATCTTTTTCTCTTAAGTAACTAACCTAGCTAGCAATTCAATACGGATTTCTGAACTCAGACTAGCTCTGAGTGCAGCCACCTTCCGCAGAGACCACCTCCCCACACCACTCCTGCAAAGAATGTGCCTGACTTGCCATGTGCTTAAGTATATATAGTGCTGCGTCATCAGGAAAAGCGTCACCGAGCACTGAATGACAGTGCAATTGGCTGCATTCAGTGCATTTCAACAAATCTTATCGCTGATACGTTGCATTCTGGTATCCGTGCCAACCTGTCTGACCCACTCTGACAGGGCTGTGAAGTCACTGAAGACTCACAGGAAAGGGTTGGTTTTTGGCTCTGGATACAGCCAAATGGCATTCTCCGATTGCAAATGGCGGCGAAGAAAAGTACGCGGCGTTAAATGTATGGAACGAATGATATGTTATATTCGTGGGGAGTCGCGATACGTTTCGCTTCCCCACGAATACAACGAATAGGGACATATACGTTGCAGATTGCCAAAGCATCGAAAACAAATGCACACCCCTAACAGTTATTGCTTCTTTACTATGATTTTACATATTCCTTTATCATTTAAGATTGTAGTGCTCAACATTATCACATAATGATTTTCAAGTTTGTCTCCTTCATATTTGATTGTTACCATTTTATATGTGTTTTTTGTTTGATACAATTTTATCCAATATGGTCTATCTGTGAGTTGATATGTATATGTTTCTATGTATTTTTAAATAAATTTGTTTTATTTGTTATAACCCCTGAGGCAGCCACATATTATTTGGCAAAACTCGGCCAGAGTCGGGCTATTTTAATACAATTCATCTCCATCTCAATAAAACACCTTGAAGGGACAATTGGCATCTATTCTACTTTGTTTACCCTCATGGTGTTTATAGATTGCCTTCCTTGCTGTTTTTTGGGTCCTTCCTGTGATTGGCTCAGCATTATAGTAACCCCCCCTTCTAAAACCCTCCACAAGGGGAAGCAAGATGGTGGCATAGTGAGGCTGCTGAGCATTGCTTGCCCTGATTTTTGCCTGAATTTTCTATTCCTGGACTTGTTATGCCTTCCAAACGCAAGGGGAAGGTGAGAGTCTTCCCTCATGAATCCCTACCTTCCCCAGGACAACTTAATATCACACGCTTCGTGAACCAGCCAGCAACAGGGGGAGCCGAAGAATCTGGTGTGAGTCACGGCGGGGGAGAGCTGTGCTTTCCAGCAGACGAGGCGTCTCTCAGCCCGGGCCTTCATCTGCCTCTGGCACAGCGTGACCCCGGCGAGATCGTCCCAAAGGCACCTACTGATGCTGCGGTTTTGGTGCCCGAGGTGGATGAGGCGATTTCTCATCTTTCTCTGACTGCAGAAGTGTCTTCTGGCCCCGGAGTGGAGATTGGTCCTCGCATTGGAATCCTCTTAGTGGCCCAAACTGGAGATTCTACACTATGGCTAGATTTTTAAAGCCCTGCGCACGTAAATCCAACTGGATTTACGCGTGCAGGGCACTCGCGCGCCGGCACACCTATTTTGCATAGGCCGCAGGCGCGCGCAAAGCCCCGGGATGCGCGTAAGTCCCGGAGCTTCATAAAAGGGGCGGGAGGGGTGTGTCCCGGGGCGTGTCTGGGGTCAGGGGCGGTCCGGGATGGGTCCGGGGGCGTGGTGACGGTTCGGGGGCGGGCCGGGAGGGCGGGCCCGAGCCCCCGGCACTGCAGCATGTGCCGGGGGCTGCTGAGGCGGCGCGAGCAAGTTATGCCTGCTTCAAGCAGGCGTAACTTGTACAACAAAAGGTAGGGGGGATTTAGGTAGGGCTGGGGGGGTGGGGAAGGGAGGGGAAGGTGGGGGGATGCGGAAGGAAAGTTCCCTCTGAGGCCGCTCCGATTTCGGAGCGGCCTCGGAGGGAATGTGTTATGTCTGGTAGCCAGATAGTAGTGGAACCACAGTTTAGACCGCTTACCTTGGGATGAAGAAGTCGGGACTCAGAGGAAGAGCGAGGGTACCGGAAGGTAGTCCAAGGTCGGGGCAGGCAGCGATCGATCAGGAACCAAGTGCAAGTAATCCGAATAGGTAGACAGCAGGCAGAGTAATCCAGAGGCAGTCCAGGGTCAGGGCAGGCAGCGATCAAACAGGAACCAAGTGCAGGTAATCCGAATAGGTAGGCAGCAGGCAGAGTAATCCAAAGACAGCGAAGCTCCCAAGAACAAACGTGGCCGAAGCAGTTACTCAGGGAGCCAATCTCCCTTAAATAGTCAGTTTTCCCGCGCTGGATCGCCTGGGCCGGCGTCTGACGTCAGGGGGGCGTGGCCAGGGCCCTAATCGCGCGAGAAGTCGTTTCCCTCAACGCGCGGAGGTGCTGGCTGGGGCGTCTGAGGGAAACGCCCCGATCCCTGCCCGATCGCGCCGCCAATGCCGCCGAATCGGCCCCGCTGCTCCCCGGAGCCCGGACAGTCCCTCCCGCATGCTGGCGCGCCGAAACCCGCGCGGAAGAGGTAACAGTACCCCCTCCGCAAGGTCTCCTCCCCCGTCCACGAGGTCCCGGCTTGGAGGGAGAACGAAGATGAAACGCCTGCAGCAAACGGGGAGCCTGGATATGAGAAGAAGGCTCCCAGGTATTGTCCTCGGGGCCAAAGTGCTTCCATGCAATAAGATATTGAAGTCGCCCCCTCACGCGTCTGGAATCGAGAATCTCTTGAACCTCATACCGACCATCATCAGGAAGAATGGGCACGGTGGTCCGCCGCCGCCGCTGAGGCCAAGACAGGATAGCAGGCTTCAGCAAAGAGACATGAAATGCGTTATGAACACGTAGTGAGGGCGGCAGGCAAAGCCCATAGGTAACCGGGTTGATCCGTCGCTGAATCGGAAACGGCCCAATGAAACGGGGCGCAAACTTAGCCGAGGGGAGACGTAAGCGAAGGTGACGAGTACTCAACCAAACGAGGTCCCCACAGCGGAGATCAGGAGCGGGAATCCGTGTCTTATCCGCCCGCCGCTTCATGACCGCAGTGTGTTTGGCTAACAGAACCCGAGCGGAGGACCACAGTCGAGACATAGAAGCGGCCGTGGCGTTGACCGCCGGGCAATTGGAAACCGTACGAACGGGCAGAGGAAAGTGCGGATGCCTGCCATATACCAAAAAAAATGGAGAGCTCCCGGTAGCCTGGCGAACGTGATTATTATGGGATATCTCAGCCCAGACCAACAGGGACGCCCAATCATCCTGGCGTTGGTTAACATATGCTCGAAGAAACGTCTTCACCGATTGATTGGTACGTTCAGTGAGACCGTTGGACTGGGGGTGATAGGCAGACGAGAAATCAAGCCGCACCCGCAGAAGTTTACAGAGATTGGTCCAAAACTGAGCGGTAAACTGCACACCCCTATCGGACACAATACTAAGAGGAAGGCCATGGAGGCGAAATATGTGATGCAAAAAAAGTCGCGCCAATTCTGGGGCCGAGGGCAAACCCGGAAGAGGAATGAAATGCGCCATCCGGGAAAAACGATCCACCACCACCCAGATTACCGTGTTGCCACCGGAGGGAGGAAGATCAGTCATAAAGTCGGTGGCAATATGCGTCCATGGGGATGTGGGAAGAGGCAGAGGGTGTAGCAAACCAAAAGGCCTCCGGCGCGGCGTCTTCTGAGCCGCACAGACAGGGCAGGAGTCCACAAAATGCTTGACGTCCGTCTGCCAGTTGGGCCACCAATAATGGCGCGAGAGCAATTCCTTGGTGCGAGCGACCCCCGGATGACCAGCTAGTTGATCAGTGTGGGACCACCGAAGAACCTTGAGACGCAGCCGTTTGGGAACAACGGTTTTCCCCACCGGGACGGTGAAGGTGGCAGCCAACTGAAGTTGAGCAGGATCAATGAGGAAGCGGGGAGGATCCGGCGCATCAACGATGTCGAAGCTACGTGAGAGTGCGTCGGCTCGGACATTCTTGGTGGCCGGACGGAAACGGACAAGAAAATGAAATCTGCTGAAGAAGAGCGCCCACCGGGCTTGCCGTGGGTTCAGACGCTGGGCGGTAGCCAAATATTCCAGGTTTTTATGATCGGTATATACCGTGATGACATGGCGGGCCCCCTCCAAAAGGTGACGCCACTCCTCAAAGGCCAGTTTTATGGCCAAAAGTTCTCGGTCACCAATGGTATAATTCCGCTCCGCCGGCGTAAAGTTTTTGGAAAAAAAGGCACAGGTTACCCACTGATCCTCTACAGATCGTTGGAGAAGCACCGCCCCGACGCCCACCGCTGAGGCGTCAACTTCGAGTGTAAATGGCCTGGTAGGATCAGGATGGCGGAGACACAAATCATTGGTGAATTCAGACTTTAATTGGTGAAAGGCTGATACCGCCTCCTCCGGCCAGTGCTGTACGGAAGCACCCTTTTTCGTGAGAGCGGTGAGCGGAGCCACTAAGGAGGAAAAATGAGGAATAAACTGTCTATAATAGTTAGAGAACCCCAAAAACCGTTGTAAGGCCCTTAACCCCACCGGCTGAGGCCAGGTGAGTATGGCATTGAGTTTGTCAGGGTCCATGGATAAACCGGTATTGGAAACAATATAACCAAGAAAAGGTAGGCGTTGTTGGTGAAAAACACACTTTTCCAGCTTGGCAAATAACTTGTGCTCCCGGAGGCGTTGCAAAACTTGTCGAACATGAAGCACATGCTGGGATAAGGAGGGAGAAAAGATCAAAATATCGTCCAAATAGACAATGACGTGAGAATAAAGGATATCACGGAAGATGTCATTTATCATGTCCTGAAACACCGCTGGGGCATTGCACAGCCCGAAGGGCATTACCTGATACTCATAATGACCGTCGTGAGTATTAAACGCGGTTTTCCACTCATCCCCCTCCCGGATTCTGATCAAATTGTACGCCCCCCCGCAAGTCCAACTTGGTGAAGATTTGAGCCCCTTTTATCCGGTCAAATAATTCAGAAATGAGTGGAATAGGATACTTGTTCTTCCTGGTGATAGAATTAAGACCCCGATAGTCAATACAAGGTCGTAGGGACCCATCCTTCTTCTTAACAAAAAAAAATCCGGCTCCTGCCGGGGAAGTAGAGGGTCGGATAAATCCACGCTCTAAATTCTCCGAGATGTATTGACGCAAAGCGGAGGACTCCGGTTCCGATAGAGTGTAGATTCTGCCCTTAGGTGGTGTTTGCCCCGGCAGAATGTCAATGGCACAGTCATACTTTCGATGGGGTGGCAAGGTCTCTGCGTATTGTTTACTGAAAACATCATGAAAGTCTTTATAGGGAATCGGAATGGTACTGGAGAGGTGCATGGTCAATACAGGGAGAACTGGAAGTCTCCCCAGGCAATGTTGAAAGCAGAAGGAACTCCATGCTGTGAGCTCTAGTGAAGCCCACTCAATATGCGGCTGATGAATCCGTAACCAAGGTAGACCCAGTATTATCTGATTCACGGACGCTGGGAGTACAAATAGTTGAATATTTTCTTGATGAAGAACACCGGTTTGGAGCAACACGGGCTTGGTGATGTAGGTTATATGCAGTCCCACCGGTTGCCCGGAAACAGAGGTTACCGACAGCGGAGTGGGTAATGGTTCCACCGGAATCTGGAATTTCTGCACTAATTGTTCCTGAATGAAGTTTCCCGCTGCTCCTGAGTCTATGAAGGCTTGAAAATGCCATGATTCGCCGTTGAGGCGAATAGTCGTGGGTAGTAATAATTGAGGAGAGGGAATGGTGGAACCCAGGGAGGCCTCTCCTACCCGACCTAGGTCCGAGCGTTTCCCGACTTGTTGGGACATTTGTTGAGGAAATGACCTGCCCCGGCGCAATATAAACAGAGATTTCTTGCCCGTCTGCGATTCCGTTCTTCAGGAGTCAGGCGAAATCTATCAATCTGCATGGGTTCATCTGAGTCCCCTGCAGCCGGAGCCGTCGGAGGTACGACCATAGGTTGCTGGAACGTGGGGGCCAAACGGAAATTTCTGCGAGTGGCAGCTCGCTCCCGGTTTCGTTCTTGAACCCGTAAATCCAAACGGATAGCCAACCGGATCAATCCCTCTAGAGTCTCCGGAGGATCCCGACCAGCCAATTGATCCTTGATATGTTCGGCGAGGCCTTGCCGAAAAATAGCTGTGAGACTCTCCTCCCCCCATGCCAATTCAGCAGCCAAGGTACGAAATTGAATGGCATATTCACCCACAGTTCTGGAGCCCTGTCGGATCTGAAGCAATTCATTAGCTGCGGAAGAAGACCGTCCAGGTTCGTCGAAGATCAGCCGGAATTCTTTGAGGAACCGGTCAAGTGAATGGAGGATAGGATCATCTCGTTCCCATAGGGGAGATGCCCACGCTAGTGCAGGACCCTCCAGTAAGGACAGAAGGAAGGTGGTTTTAGTCTTATCATTGGGAAACGAAGCAGGTTGTAAAGAGAAATGCATCCGGCACTGATTGATGAAACCCCGACAGAGGGCGGCATTTCCATTGAATCGAGGAGGGGGGGGCACCCGGATGGGGACCGGGGTAACCGCCGGGCTAGGAGCGGGTCCTGTGGGCAAGTGGGCTAAGGCATCCATCCGCGCCACCAATCGATCTAAGACCCCCGTAACCTGATCCAGGACACCTTGCTGTTGTTGAATCTTATTGGCCATCCCGGGAATGGCCTGTAGAGCGGTCAAATCCACTGGCTCCATGGCTTCGGCCAACTGTTATGTCTGGTAGCCAGATAGTAGTGGAACCACAGTTTAGACCGCTTACCTTGGGATGAAGAAGTCGGGACTCAGAGGAAGAGCGAGGGTACCGGAAGGTAGTCCAAGGTCGGGGCAGGCAGCGATCGATCAGGAACCAAGTGCAAGTAATCCGAATAGGTAGACAGCAGGCAGAGTAATCCAGAGGCAGTCCAGGGTCAGGGCAGGCAGCGATCAACAGGAACCAAGTGCAGGTAATCCGAATAGGTAGGCAGCAGGCAGAGTAATCCAAAGACAGCGAAGCTCCCAAGAACAAACGTGGCCGAAGCAGTTACTCAGGGAGCCAATCTCCCTTAAATAGCCAGTTTTCCCGCGCTGGATCGCCTGGGCCGGCGTCTGACGTCAGGGGGGCGTGGCCAGGGCCCTAATCGCGCGAGAAGTCGTTTCCCTCAACGCGCGGAGGTGCTGGCTGGGGCGTCTGAGGGAAACGCCCCGATCCCTGCCCGATCGCGCCGCCAATGCCGCCGAATCGGCCCCGCTGCTCCCCGGAGCCCGGACAGTCCCTCCCGCATGCTGGCGCGCCGAAACCCGCGCGGAAGAGGTAACAGAATGGAGGCAGCCTGCGCGGCTCAGCGCACGCAGGCTGCCAATTTTGCGCAGCCTTGCGGGCGCCGACCCCAGATTTTATAAGATACATGCGGCTACGTGTGTAACTTATAAAATCCGGTGTACTTTTGTTCGTGCCGGTGGCGCAAACAAAATTACGCACGCGTATGTTTTTAAGATCTACCTCAGCGGGTGCCAGAGAGTTTTTCACCTGGTCTTCTTGTTGAGACCCCGGCAGCGAAATTGGTGAGTCCTCTGTTTTGCCATCTCATCCGGAGGTGGTCACTTTAGAAGCAATATGGGACTTGGTAGCTGGCTTCAGGAGCTCCTTAAAGCATTTAGAAAATAAAATGAACTCTAATTCCCATAAAAAAAATCCTGGAAATACAAGAACAAGCAAGTGCCACTTTGAATAGAATTCTGGAAGCTGAAAATAAGATTCACTCAATTCAAGCTTTCAACGTTGCAACCAAAATAGATCAGATGGCTCTCTCCAGATGTCTGGAAGCTCTTGAAAATAATGCCAGACATTTAAATCTGCGAATTTTGAATTTTCCTAAAATAGCCGGTGAAATTCCTTTTTTAACTTTGAAGTGGTTTCTGTTAGAAGTCCTTGGTGTCTCTGAAGAAAATAACCTTCTGTTAATTTTTGTCGTTTCCTGCCTAAAAGAACTTCTTCTGGACCCACAGCTGATGTTCAATTACCTGAAAATCGATCTAGCTTTTTAGAGAATTCCTTCTTGGACGTTTTGGATAGAAATATTTTGTTAGTTTCATTCATTTCAGTTTCAGATTTAAATAATGTCATGCATAATTTTTTCAGGAAATTTCCGGTATCTTATTATGGTCAAGTAGTGAGGATTTATCCTGATTTAGCTCAGGTTACATAAGTGAGGAGAAGAGAGTTTCTTTCCTTTTGGCAAGCCACTATTCCCATAGGCTATTCTTTTACTCTTCGTTACCCCTGTAAATGTATTATTAAGAGGGGTGATGAATGTTTCATTTTCTTTCAACCTGAGCAATTACATATCTTTATAGAAGCTCGCACGCTAACCACCTCTTCCCCTGTGGTCTAAGTGAATAGGTGATAAAAAAAACAAAAACAATTTTTTTGCTGGTTAAAATACTATGTTAATGCCTTTTCCTTAATTATTTCCATTTTATTCCCCTTAATTTTTCGTCTTCCCTCTCTTGCTTATTTCTTTATAAATTTTTGATTGGATAACTACAATGTATTATTTTCTCTGTATATTTCTTTGTATTTTACTTTGTAAAATATACAATAGATTTTTCTCTGATACAAGCAAATCTTCTTGGTTTGTTAATTGAAAATTCATAAATAAAGAGTTTTTAAAAAAACCCTCCACAAGCCCTGAGATAGTGAAGATTCCCTTGGATGTGTCTGGAATCCAAGATGGACTGGACTTCATAGCCCATATCTGCTTCAGAGGTTGCTTTGGCAGATTTAGGAATAGAGCGGGATGGCCATGACAGAAGTTGTGCTTTCAACAAAGAGACGTGAAATTATGAATTCAGAGAGTCGGAGGTAAATGAAGTTGATAGCTGACCGGCTCTACTTGGCAAATGACTGGGAAGGCCCAGTGAATTGCGGGGAGAGCGTCATCAATGGTGTCTTTAATTGTAAGTTACAAATATTGAGCCACACCTTGTCTCCAGGCTTGATGTATGGTGCTGGATGGCTTTTATCAGCCTGTTTCTTGTACCTCTCTATAGCTGATATAAGGTATTGTCATGTTTTTTGCTGGAGTTCCTACAGATCTTGAGCTAGGGTATTCAGCATGGGGCACAGAACCATCAGAGGCACTAGAATTGGGATTCTTGGGTGCTTGCCATAAACTATACAGAAGGGTGAAGCCCTCGCAAACTCTCCAGTGTGGTTATTATGACAAAACTCTGCCCATGGCAATAGAGAAGTCAAGTTGTCTTGTTGGTCATTGACATATGCCCTCAAGATATACTTGAGAATTTGGTTAGTTCATTCAGTCTGGCCATTGGTTTGTGGGTAGTAAGCAGATGAAAAGTCTAGACAGACCATGAATTTGCAACAGAAGTTTTTCCAAAATTTGGCTGTGAACTGGACTCCTCGATCAGCGAGCACATGCTCCAGAAGGCCATAGAGACAGAATACATGATGAAGGAAGAGGCAGGCCAGCTCTGGAGCAGATGGCAACCCGGCAAGAAGTACAAAGTGGACCATCTTTGAGAAATGATCCACTATTATCCTTATATGACAAGAATCGATTTCTGTCATTTTTGCTATGTCAGACTAACACAGCTGTCCCTCTGAAGATTTATTTCTGGCAGGGTCAGGGGGTAAATATGGCCTCTGGGAGGTGTTTTGCCTGGCAGGAGGTCAATGGCTCAGTCGTACAACCTATGTGGTGGAAACCTAGAAACCCTGCAGCTCCCACCTAAACTCATACTCCTGTATTACCCACCCTCCTCTCACTTCCCCCACCCCCCTCAATAGCCCTCTCACCCAAATCATCTATCCATTCCACCCTATCCTTCCCACACCCTCCCCTCTCCACTTTCCCTTCTTTTCCCCCCTAATACCAATCTTCTTCCCCCAATCCCTACAAATTAGGGTAAGGGCTTGTATTAATGCTTAGGGTGTTGTTGCATTCAGTGGTCCATGGGCTAATCCTGTGAACCACTATCCTTATCTCTGTGCTGGGGCTGGCAGTGCCTCTCCCCAACATGGTGAAATGCTGTCAACTCCCCAAGCGGCTGGACAATGCTCTCCGACATGACGAGATGTCGCCAGTTCACCACACGGCAGGACACCACTGACTGCAATGCACCGTGCTTCTCATTAGGTGTGCACACATATCATTTCTCAGAAGTTAAAAGGACCACAGCAGGAAAGTCCCCGTGGCCCCTAGAGAGGATTTCATCAGCACTGCCCTATATAAGGGCAGCTCCCCAGAAGCAACTCACCTCAGCAACAGGTCTAGCTACCAAGTGTAATGTGTGTTGCTTCCCAAGCCTGTTCCAGTCTTTGTCTTCAGCCTGCTCCAGTCTTCGTCCCTGCCTGCCCTAGTCCTCATCTGCCTGACTTGCTCCTGCCTTGCTTGTCTGCCTCAGCCCTATCCATTTCTTTTCCTTTCCCTCGGATGGATACCTGGCTTGACCCCAGCCTGGACTTTGGATATGCCCGATGGCTGCCTGCCTTTGACCCTTGCCTGGACCCTGACACACCTACTCACCACCTGCCTATGACCTTTGCCTGGCCACAGCCCATGTCTCTAGTCACCAGCTGAGACCCTCGTCTAAGACCTGCCTGCCCCAACACCCAAGGGCTCAACCCAAGGGGAACATGGGCTGGTAAAGGTGAAGCTCTTGTCCAGTTTCTGCTTTGTTGGGGTCTGCCTGCTGATGGCGAGAACCTGCATGACTCCTTCCTGCAGGTAGAGCCAATCTCGCCTCAACCCAAGGGTCCACAGTCACAACAGGTGTCATTTAATGCCCTCTTCCCTACAATCTACCATCCCCTAAAAAGAAAACAGTGAGAACAAGCTGATCTAAATTTAGGCTCCAATAGTTTTATAAAGTAGGGATGTGCAAAGCCCGAACCTCCCATTAGTGTGCACTAACCCAAACCCGAATTTTTCCCGAAATTTCAGGAAAAATTCATTCGGGTTTTGGGTTCCCAGAACCAGGACAAATTAGGCAATTTCTTTAAATTGCCTAATTCGTCCTGAACGAATGCACATCCCTAATATAAAGACCCAAATCAACATGAACAGTAAAACACATTTGAAGCAATCATTCCTGGATGATAAAGTTGAAACCAAGCAATAATCATCTTGTAGAGCACCATTCATAAAATCAGCATCAACCCCACAAGGAAATCATCTGCCTCTTTGTAGTCATGAGGAAAATTGAAATAAAACATATGCACAGATTTCCAATTTGCTCCAGATTTAATTCCACTTCAGCTTCTACCTTCTAAACAAGAAAGAAAAGCCTTCACTTCCACAGCCGTAGACAGCCAAGCACTTTCTCTATTATGGAGCACTCAGAAGCACGGCAGAAAGAGTAACTTTGTTTTTATGTTTTGTTGTAATTTTTTATGCAGTTTTATATTGTTTATTATTATTATTTTTATAGTAAACCATTTTGATTTCTGGGATTTTTTTTCATTGAAGGGGGATGGGGCTGGGGAAGCCACTACCAGTGAATACTTCTAATGTTGGGGGCTCCAGGGGTGATGAGGGGGTAGGATGCCTTTGGAAGGGAGAACACAGTGAGGGGTTGTTGGAACTGGAGGGGAGGAATTTTTCATAAATGGGAGGGGTAGGAGTGCAGGGCATCAGTGTGTGATTTTAAACTTGCAGTTTGTGTAGCTTAGTTTAGTTTTAATTTCTCTCTTTATTTCTCGCCTCTTTAAAAAGATTGATGTGAGGTACAATACAAAAAAAATTGTGATTTTTTTTTTTAATTTTAAGCGGTCTCTAGAGGTGGCGGGGGTCTTCCAAGACTCTTTGGGGGGAGGTTACATATTGTGGGGGTTTGGGCGATGCTGACCCTTTTAAAAGATGGCGACCCTGTGTGAAGGGGACCGCCATCACACATTTTTGCCATTTTCCCATGATATTGTTTCTTGTGGAATTTTTTTCTGCAAGAAAAATATTGTGGGGAACGTGCCGTGATATTTTCTCAAGGGAGGGGCCAAAATATCGCAGGAATGCACCCTCTCTGCCATCCACGAGAAAATATCATGGCAAAATAAATGAGCCTCTTAGATTGTGGGCCTTTTGGGGATTGGGAAATACCTCCATTACCTGAATGTAATTTGCTTTGAAGTGTCTGAAAGGCAGAATATAAATCTAAATAAATAACTACCTCAATCCTTGGTCCTTTCAGCAGTCTGTCTTCTCTTCCTCTCCAGCTACCTGCCGCTATCATCCATCCTCACCAATAACTGCTCTCACCCATCTTCCCCTCTCTTGGCTGCCACCCACCAGTCTCAAGCACTCTGTCTCCCCCTCCCGCTCACAGCCATCCTAATCCTACAGTGGCCTCAGCCGCTGACAATGCCCCCACACAGCCGTGCTGGCTGAGAACCACTCAGCCATTAAGAATTTCGGTGTCCCTGGAAGCACTCGCTGAGCCCTGCAGCTCTGGGCTAGAAAGCAGAGGAAGGGATAATGAACGGAATACGATTTTTTTAAAAAACGTACCTTGTGAGAAGGAGAGAGACAGACTGTGGTGAGGGGGTGAGGTCAGAGGAAAGGAATGAGAAGTAAAAAAAAAAAATAGAAAACAGGGGAAAAGAAGTAAAATGCAGAACAAAAATAAAGTGGAAAAGAATATTATCCAGACCAAGAAAAAAGTTGAGAAACTTTTGTTTTTTAATAAAAAAAATGTTGAGAAATTGAAAGATTTTCTATTAAGTTTGACTTTGGGGGTATTTTAATCAATATATAACTAATGCTAATTTAAGCAAATGTACTGAAGATTTATCACAAAATAAAATTTTTAAAAAACCCCCATTGCTGCAAAACTTTGCAACCCTTCCTGCAGGAAACTGGTGGTGCTGTGCATAGGATTGCAGGGGTATGAAAAGAACCTTGAAGTTCATTTGTGTTCACCATTTTGCATACATAATTCTCGCATCTTCTCAATGATTGTGTAATGTGTGTGTGTGAGAAGAGAGGCAGCTTTGTGCCTGTGCACATCTGCTAATTTATGAGGCTGGCCTGCTTTTGGAAAGAAAAACATTTTCTCCTATTTTAAGGACATAAACTATGGACAAGTCTTGTTTGGTTTCCTGTGCACACCCTGCACTGCATGCTCAGTAGTGTCCTATCTCTTCTTTTCCAAGTGTTCCTACTGTCATTAGGAATGAAGCATATCCTGAAACGTATGAGGGAAGGAGACCCTTGATTGAGGGACAGTAGGGGAAAGGTTTGCAAGATGTAAAAAAAAAATCTTGGCTGCATGAAAGTACTCCAGTATGTGTCAGTTTCATGGGCCTCTCTAAAGTCTAACTGCAAATACGTGTATTCCAATCAGCACAAAAATATCTCAACTCAATTTTTGGTTGGCCCTCTAGTGGAGTTTTTGCAGAACTGACGCTCTTGTGTCAAGCCCTTCGCCCTTGGCAGTGACCTGCTGGAGGAGTTGTAATTCCAAGTGGCCTTCCCCTGCTATATAATAGCAGAGAGGAAAACGAACAAGGCTCTGTACATGGTAGCTGGAATAAGAGGGGAAGGATTAGCTTTATGTCACTAAAGCAGACTTGCTTTGAAAGAGGGATATTTTTCAACTGTGCAGTTGTGCATGCTGATTAGATTCTGTGTTGTCTAGAGAGAAACTTGCATTGAGCACGCTCTGTCAGCTTTTCTGGCCCTTGCTAGCCTGCCTTGTCAGAGCGGTTTGAGTCTTCTCTATCTTTTCCATCACGCTGGCTGACTTACGCACCCTCTGTGTCCCCCCCTTTTCCCTCAAAAACGTTTGAAGCATCTACCCAATTTAATGCCAACTTCTGCCACAAATTATTCATCACCCAGTGACTCCTGGCACACCTCTGTCGCATGCACTCGATGTGCCTGTAGGGGAACAGGGCTAGTTCAGTTCAATTGAAATCTCTGCGAGATCAGAGCCCACGGCGATGCCGTTGAGCATTATGACAGCTGCCCTGCCATTTGAGTAGTGGTCATGACCATATTCGAATTGCTGTAGCGAAGAAAGAAATTAGGCCTCATTCACAGATCTCCTTTCCCGGAAAATGTTCCTCAGTCGTTCCTGGTTGAATTTAACCAGCGCGATGGGGTTCTGCTGCAGATCAGCAAAGCAGAGCCCCCGATCCACGTTAGATTCATGGAGTGAAAGTATTTAAGCAGGAGGAGCTTTCAGAAGTTTTAAACACCGATATCTCCTCTCTGTTACAATAAAATTAAAAAGCCCAATGACTCCATGGCAGAGCCGCGTGCTTCAACGAAGAGGGACTTAGGTTCATTTCTCAGACCAGACCGCTGCTCCCCAGACTGGCTGCAGCTGGGAATCTGGCAGAGACAGCGTTTCACAGCCCCTGTGGGGAAGAGGGAGTGACAGCCATCGTGGAACAGCAATACCCAGCAGCCAGACTTATGAGTTCCAGGTTAGCCTTGTTTGAGAGGAAACTATGGCTGGTGGGCCCCTGGCCAAGGACTGTCACCGTGGCGGCTGAGATGAGATGAGAGAAGGGATAACAAAACGGGGAAAATCCTTGAAGTCTTATGTCCCAAAGGAGCAAGAGGAAACTGCTGGACCCAATAATTCATGGAAAGTACAACTAGACAAAAAGGAAATCTTAGTTTATTTTACTGCAGACTGAATTTCAAACCCCAGACTGGGTCCCAAAACAGAATTGATGTTTACCGAACAAAATATAGATCCATAACACAAAAAAAACCAAAAACAGAAAAAGCAAGAGTTCTTTGAGAAGTACAACTACAAAAATAGCAAACAGGCCTACAATGCAGAAATTAGAAAAACAACTTCTTATACAGTCTACAAACCTTCCAGGGCAAATCTTCATGCACCTTGCGATGGACCACAGCAATAAAGTTTCCTGCCTTGAGCACGTAGGGTACTGTGGGCAGATGCAAGCAGTTATCCTGGAGAAGATACATCCAGCCTTAAATGAAAGCAGAATCCTTCTTTTTCAAAATATCAAGCTGTCGTGGCTCAGTTTTCATCTCCAAAGTCACCACCTACAACCTCCTCCCCCCCCCCCCCCCCCCCCCAGAGAGAAACTCACCCAGTGCCTGCCTGGCATTCTCTTTCTCTTTCTGCCAATAAGTACAAGTTCTGTTTTTGTTGGACTAAGCTTCAAACAATTTTCCTTCATCTGAGATGCTCCCATATAACCAGACAGCTATTAATCACTGTGACACCTCCTGAAGAATCAGAAAGAAAAGAATGATATATATATAGGAATGTGTGCTCCACACATAGCAATGGACACCCAAGCCATGTGTCAACCCTTCCTTAACGGGTGGGAGGCACCACACTTCAGAGACTGCTGAGCACTGAACAACTCGATGCAGCATCTGGAAAATGCATGGACTGATGCTGTGGAGGACAGAATTCACCTGTATGGCCCAGGGGATCACATTCAGAACAAAATAACAGTCCACACAAATTGCTATGTTACAAAGCAGAATTAACGTTTACTGAATAATATATATATATATAGTTCTATAGCACAAAATCAGAAATAGTAAGATATCTTTAAGAGGTAGAACTAAAAAATTAGCAGGCAGTCCCACAGTGCAGAAATTAGAAAAACAACTTCTTATACAGTCTACATACTTTTTCTAGGGCAAATCCTCATGCACCTTGAATCAAAACACAGCAATAAAGCTTCGTGCTTTGAATTCTAAAGATCTCCTTCTCCCCAGATACCCTTTCAGAATATTAGGAATCCTCTTATCACTGTACAAAGCAGAAAATAACTGGAGGTGCACTCAGTCCTTCCAGCTTAGGAAAAGAAATCGCATCATGTCCCTTGGCTGGAACTCCTCTTGGAACTTCCTTCCAACCAGATGAACATGTGAAACAGGAGACCAGGCCCTCTGCTATCCTGACAGCAAAGTAGCTGTCTCCAGCTCCCTTGTTGATGCGGCTCTCCTCATGAAGTCTCCCTTTAGAATCCTTTGGGTCTGACCCAAAGGACAGTGAAGGACCCATGGACCTTCACTGTCACTCCAACATGACCACTACATCCTTGGAACCACCCATTGCTGGATTATTCCCAATTACTCTACATGGGGGAAAACCCCCTAATCCACTCTGTATTCACCCTCAGCAGAAAAAAAGGAAGAATATGGAAATATACCGTAAACAAATCTTTCTGACATACATAACATATTGTATTTCAAAATATTCAGATTAGTTGAACTTGGCACAGAAATCAAGGGGAAAATGCTTTGCTTATGATTGTTAGATTATTTTATGATTTGTTTTAGGGTTATATTTTATGTTATTATGTTTTTATGTTCACCACTTAGTTCACTTGTATTTGAACTAAGTGTGGAGGGATAGCCTAGTGGTTAGAGTAATGGGCTATGAATCAGGAGACCAGGGTTTGAGTCCTGCTGTTGCTCCTTGTGATCTTGGGCAAGTCACTTTACCCTCCATTACCTTAGGTACAAACTTAGATTGTAAGCCCTTTAGCGATAGGGAAATACCTACAGTATCTGAATGTAATCCACTTTGAAGCACTAAATTGAGCACTGATTGAGGTGGTAACTAGTGAGAGAGAAGCATCCTGGTATGTGAGGGGTGACTGGAGGGAGGGACTGGGGTGACAGGTAGGAGAGAGACTGGTTGGGGTGATGACTGGTGAGAGAGAGCCTGCCTGGTGTGTGAGTGGGTGACTGATGAGAGGAGTTGTGAGTGACTGTATAGGTGTTATAATTAGTGAGGTTTGGGTGGACCCTTGGACACTATGGCAGCTGACCACCCCCTCGGGGGAAAGTCCTGTGAGGGGCCACAGGTCAGGCTCAGCTTAGGAAACACAGAGATTGATCTTTTATTATGAAGCCACCAGAGGTGGTAGTGGTGAGCAGCAGACGTAGCCCGGCTGGGCTAGTATCCCTCAGGTGCTGGAACAGCGGTGACTCCTCCGGTAGCAGTGCTGTAGTGGAAAGAACTGAGAATAATGAGTACAGTGGAATATGCACAAAGCCCCAGTATGGAGAACCCCAGGATAGGGAGAGCAGGCCCTCCAGGAGCGAGTACCTTATCCCTGAGAGCTGAGAGGCTTAAAGGTAATGTACTCACACAGCAGTTCCATGTAGGAGATGGCACTAGGGCTGGAACGGAGGCAGGCCCTCGAGGAGCAAATACCTGATTCCAGGGAACAGCTCTGAGGTGAAGATGGTAGTACTCACTGGTATTGGATAGAGAATCCTTCCAGGCAGAAGAGAAGGTAGGAGCAGGCGCGAGTCAGGGAACATGGGCCCTCGAGGAGCGAGTACCGGTTTCCTGATAGCGACCTGAAAAGCAAGTGAGGCCCCCGAGGAGCGGGTACCCCGTTAGCGTTAAGAGCCCAATGGAAGATTGGAGAGGCAAAGTAGCTGGGTACAGAGAGTGAATCCCATCTGTAAGATTACCCCTTGCTAACTCAAAGGCTAGCAAACATCGTAGGCTTTAAATATCTGGGCAGCGTGACGTCATCACAGGGGGACCCCCCTGAGGTTCGCGCCAGTAGGAAGTAAGTGTGAGGGCCGTGCGGCACACGTTCCCTAAGTTACCAGCGGAGCATGGCAGGAGGAAGCGCCCAAGCTGGTCCAGGGATGCCGGAGAGGACAGCCGGCAGACGCCGCGGCAGCCAGGCATCCATCCATAGCGAAAGGAAGTGCAAAGAAAGAAAGGTAGGCAGAGTGAAGCTGTCGGGAAGGGACAGTTGCAACAATAGGGTGACAGGTAGAAGACAGACTGGTTGGGGTGGTGACTGGTGAGAGAGGAAGCCTGTGTGGGGAGGGTGACTGGAGAGAGGGAGAGTGACTGGGGTGACTGTATGGGGTGATAGGTGGGAGAGAGACTGGTTGGGGTGGTAACTGGTGTATGAGGGCTGACTGGTGAGAGGGGAAATGACTGGTGTGATTGTATGGGGTGACAGGTAGAAGAGAGACTGGTTGGGTGGTGACTGGTAAGAGAAAGGCAGCCTGGTGTGTGTGGGGGTGACTGGTGAGAGGAGTTGTGACTGGGTGACTGTAGTGGGTGTCAGGTAGGAGAGAGACTGGTTGGGGTGGTGACTGGTAACAGAGAGGCAACCTGTGTGGGGGGTGATTAGTGAGAGGGGGTGTGGCTACAGTTACTGTTTAGGGTGACAGGTAGAAAAGACTGGTTGGGGTGATGACTGGTAAGAGAAAGGCAGCCTGGTGTGTGTGGAGGTGACTGGTGAAAGGGAGAGTGACTGGAGTGACTGTATGGGGTGAAAGGTGGGAGAGAGACTGCTTAGGGTGGTAACTGGTATATGGGAGTGACTTGTGAGAAGGGGAATGACAGGTGTGATTGTATGAGGTGACAGTTGGGAGAGAGACTGGTTGGGGTGGTGACTGGTGAGAAGAGAGGCAGCCTGGTGTGTGTGGGGTTGACTGGTGAGAGGGATCTGACTGGGTGACTGTATAGGGTGACAAGTAGGGAGAGACTGGTTGGGGTGGTGACTAGCGAAAAGAGAGGCAACCTGTGAGAGGAGGTGCAAAGAAAGAAAGGTAGGCAGAGTGAAGCCATCGGGAAGGGACAGTTGCAACAATAGGGTGACCCTGGTTGGGGTGATGACTCACCAGTCACCAGGTGGAAGAGAGAATGGTTGGGGTGGTGACTGGTGAGAGAGGCAGCCTGTGGGGGAGGGTGACTGGAGAGAGGGAGAGTGACTGGGGTGACTGTATAGCAGTGGTTCTCAACCCTGTCCTGGGGACCCCCCCAGCCAGTCGGGTTTTCAGGCTATCCACAATGAATATGCATGAGAGAAAATTTGCATGTTATGGAGGCAGTGTATGCAAATTTTCTCTCATGAATATTCATTGTGGATAGCCTGAAAACCCGACTGGCTGGGGGGTTCCCCAGGACAGGGTTGAAAACCACTGCTGTATAGAGTGACAGGTAGGAGCGAGACTGGTTGGGGTAGTGACTAGTGAGAGAGAGGCAGCCTGTTGTATATGGGTGGATGACTGGTGAGATAGGTAGTGACTGGGGTAGTGACTGCCAGGTCCCCTTTCCTTAAATACAAAGGGTTTGGCAAATTCAAAATATGTATTTGCATTACATACTTTTGCTTTTGCTGACTAGAACTTGATGGTATTATTATATCACTTGCTTGTTTATATTTATTACCAGGCACTGGCTATCCCTCCCACAAACACCACCTTGCAACCTTGGCAACACAAACAAGTAATTAAGGAGACAGCCAATGAGAATGCAGAACCATACCTCTAGCTAACAAACTGAGTTAGTGTGCACTAACTATAGTTAACAACCAGTTAGCACGCACTAAGTCCTGTTAGTTCGCACTAACACAAAATACTAATTTTTATGAAATTTTGTCATTTTTTCTTTCGTTTCGTGGTGCTCCCGAAACAAGACGAAATAGAAAGGAGAAGCTATTGCAGATGTTCCTAAGTGCAGTACATTTTCTAGGGGTTTCTTACCTTACCCAAGTGACCAACCAAGTCTACAGGAATGTATGGGTCTCTAAATCAGGAAGCCAAGTTTATTATGATGTGTGTTCTCTTACACAGAGATAATGCAGATGGAGTTTGTATGGTGAAATCATTTTCTCAACCCAGGAGATTTTGCCAAAGATTGTTAGGGATGTGCATTCGTTTTAAACTAAATAGAAAATGGCAACAAAAATGCACTACACTTAGCAATATCTATAATAGCTTCTCCTTTCAGGTCCTGGAAATGAGGCTGAAAATAAAGCAAAAGTTAATTGAAGATGGTATACTTCAGTTTTGTACATTTCTTCCTGGAAGAGTTAGTTCAATGTACTCAAGCATCAGATTGCAGAAAACAATTCAATGCATTGATATCACAAATAGAAAATAGGAAAAGACAAAAAAATGATTTGGAACATTTAGTAATTTTTTTCTGAGATTATTTTTCAAATCCTAAAAAAAAGTCAAACTAATTTTTTAAACTAAAGTCTTTGAATAGCAGATGATGCCTTCTATTCTTTGAACCCTCTTCCAAATTAGTAAGTCATCATCTTCTTTATTAAAGCCTTTTCAAACTGGAACAAAATTTTCAGATTAACTGCAATCAGGATGCGGCTCACTTCCTAGCTACTGTCCATTCTAGCAGCCCTCAGGAAACTGGAATAGGTATTTACTCTGGAGTTCTTTAAAACACATCCAGAATAGACACAGTCTAGGTGTCTGGAGCCTCTGCAATAAAACACAAACAGATGAACACAGGATAATAGCCTGAGATCCTCTTGAACAGCAACTGGATTCAAAATCGGAAACACAAAAGCAGTTCCAAACTTTAGCTGGATGCAATCCAAATTAGTGATACACTTCCTCAGAAGCTGTAGATCTCTAGATTAGACTGACCAGCAACCCAGAAATTAAAATTGTTCTGGAAAACCTGGAGCAGAGCCAGCACAGGAAATTCCATCTGTCTGAACATGTCCAGGAATATCCAGATGGTAGGCATAGGTATTCCTTGCCTCAGGGTACATCCACGGGATCACTGGTAGTCTCCATGAATGAAACCAGTTCAACATTGTCCCCGCATTTCAAAAACCACTCCAATAAGGATGTAGAGATATGCAATCATAGGCACACATCACTTGCCGTCATTGTACCTGGTATGGGGATACTCTCCATCATTTCCTGCTCTTCTCCCCATCTCCATATCTCTGGGGGTCACTGCATCTCAGGGATGCCAGGGCCAACATCCCTCTTGGAGTTGTGGTGTGGCTGCTGTCTCTTTGAGGCTAGGACCCAGTGGCTATCATCCCTGCAGTCTGCCTCAGCCTGCATCCTGACTCCCCTGAGACAGGATCAATGAACACCACGAGTTCTTTTATTGAGCACAGAATATATTAAAAGCCCGACTCAGGCCGAGTTTCGCTCATTGAGCTGCTTCAGGGGCTATTGTTGATAAAAAAAGACTCCTTGCATCTGGTGAACTTTCTCAAAAAGCGCCACAACTCTCTTTAAATTTCACATCGACTGCTGCCTCAGTTCAACAGCGATCAGCCACAAAACAGCGCGCCGACTATTCAGCTTACAGTCGGTCAGCGTTTTAAATGACCGACTGTAAGCTGAATAGTCGGCGCGCTGTTTTGTGGCTGATCGCTGTTGAACTGAGGCAGCAGTCGATGTGAAATTTAAAGAGAGTTGTGGCGCTTTTTGAGAAAGTTCACCAGATGCATGGAGTCTTTTTATCAACAATAGCCCCTGAAGCAGCTCAATGAGCGAAACTCGGCATGAGTCGGGCTTTTAATATATTCTGTGCTCAATAAAAGAACTCGTGGTGTTCATTGATCCTCTCTTTTCTTTGGTCGCTTCTGCAATATTGGATCAATTTCCGATCTGTTTCTTTGGACCTCCCCTGAGACAGGGCCTCAACTGTTTCTTTAGCTGGGCTCTGAACCCTGACAAAAAGCACCTGCTCTGCTGATACCTTGGCCTCTCAAACTACAGAAAGGTACAGCTCCTTACTCACTCGGCTCATTGCTTCTTCTGTAGCAGGTCATATCACTCCCAGAGACACATAGCAGGTAAACCTCCTCATCTGTCTGAAATCAACTGGATCTCCAGGCTCCTTCACCAGGGACTCATCTACTTTATCCCCTGACGAATAGTCACAGGTACTTTCCTCTCAGCTTTGCCCCCTCAAGGACTCATAGTGGTCATCTTGGCCCATGCACAACAATGGGGGCCAAAAATGAATTTTCAGCAGATAGAGGATTCAAACAATAGTTTTCACCAAAGTCCACAGAAGTAGGTTATACCAATCATTGATCCCCTTTAGTCATGCCTCATGTGGGCCGCCATTTTGTTACCTCCCAGTTAAGAGCAAGGAGTCCCTGTTTCTTCTTTCCAGCTATATTGTTGACAAATCTCCAACGACCCATGAAGCCTCCCTTTTATAATCTTTTAGCTCTAACCCATCTTTTAGGGGCAGACCCTCACTGTCACTTCTAAATGACCACTACTCCCTTGGAACCTCCCAATGCTGAAATATTCCTAATTCATAGGGATGTGAATCGTTTTAGGACGATTAAAATTATCGTCCGATAATTTTAATATCGTCTTAAACCGTTATGGAACACAATACAATAGAGATTCTAACGATTTATCGTTATAAATCGTTAGAATCGTGAGCCGGCACACTAAAACCCCCTAAAACCCACCCCCGACCCTTTAAATTAAATCCCCCACCCAGGGCCGGTGCAAGGGGATTTGGCGCCCTAGGCGAGCCTTCTTCCTTGCGCCCCCCCCTCTCGGCCCCGACTCCTACCTCATTCTCAATCACGCCCGCTGACTGGGGTTTTCTGGGTCGCGAGCAGATTGGGCACTGCTTGCGGCCCGCCAAATCTCCACTCCTCTTTGCCACCACTTGTGGCCCCATATGGCTCGCACCCAGTGGCGCACCAAGGGTCTCCGGTGCCCAGGGGCCAATGCATTTGTGTGCCACAGAAAATCAGTGGTATCTCTAGACAGAAGAATTTGTTTTGGGTGGGGGGGGAGCCAAAATGACATTTCTTCATCACACCCACCTCTATAGCATGGATCCTGCTTTAAAATTGGTTATAAAAAAAAGTGTTGTTAAAAAAAGTCCAAAGGGTCCTCTGCATTATTTTAAAAAGCTGGCCAGTTCCACACTTCTAGTAAAACTACTATAAAATTATTTGATAGCCTCATTCAACTAATTCTATATGGATTATGAGAGTGAAGTCTGAATATATAGGAAGGGACAGAATGTCAATACAAATCCTGCACCTCCAGTTCTGTATCTCTGTGCATCCACTGAAATTCCCCCAAACAATGGAGCTTGGATGTTTCCCTTACAGCTCATCATACTAAAAGATGTTTTCAAATTCTGGTGTCACCTCACAGTAACAGCAGCACAAACACCTTCCACTGCCAGGCACATTGTGAACTAACATAAAGCACCGCAAAAGAGACACCCAAAATCTATACTGCAATCCCATCATAACATAACAGTAATAACACCAAGGACTCAAACAACAATAACCCTACCTGTGAATAAGCAAGGGTAAATATTACACTGGGTCCTAGAATACCAATACACCACCTACTGAGGAAACAAAACAAACCCAATTGCTATAGATCTCTATACAGACACTATATGATAGCAGAATCTCTCATCATGGTCACACACACAGAGCAGAGACAGACCCTCACCAAATACAGAATACAAAATAAAGGAGCACAAATTAGAAAAAACTGAAATGGAAACCCCAAGAAGCCAGACTCTGTGTATTAGCAATGGAAAAACAGAACAACCATTCCTCATAAAACAAATAAAATCAAGAAACAAAGCATCAGTTATAATAGTAAAACCATACTAATAAAATATTTTAAAACTACTGATAAATAGAATTTCTATTAATTAAAATCATATACATTTTTTACAATTTCCCAAACACCAATAAAATATTTCAAAACAGTACATATAACAAATAACACACAATAATTAAAACTAATAAGGATTTTAAAAAGCCCCTGCTGTCCATACATGGGAGCTCTTGATTTCCAGTCACCCTGATATTGTCGAGGATTAGGAGGTTATCCTCTCTCTCTCACACATACTCACATGTCCATTCTCTCTCACACATACACTGTCACATACATACACATTCATGCTCTTATACCCAACCATAACCTCTCGCTCTCACAGACACTGACACACTCAGGCTCTAAGGCACTCTCTCCCCCTCCACACACACCCCCACACAAACTCTTACTCCCCTGGATTTTCTCATACACACTCATGCTCTCACTCTCACTGGCTCCCTCACATACACACAAACACACACTCCCAGGCAAGCTCCCACTCGTTCTCACACAGACACACACACACAGGCAAGCTCCTAGTCATTCTCACACTGAACCCCAGGCAGGCTCCCATTCATTTTCACACCACTCCCTCCCCATCCCCCAGGCATGCACACATTCATTCTCACACACACAGACCCCCAGGCAGGCACCAATTTATTCTCACACACACACATACACCACACACAGGCCGGCACCTATTCTCACACATACAAACCCCAGGAAGACACCCATACATTCTCATACACAGACACACCCTCAGGCAGGCACCCATGCATTCACACACATACACCCCTAGGCAGACTCCCATTCATACACATGCACACACTAAAGGCAGAGACCCCCTCTCTTTCTTTTGCCAGCAACCTCAGAGCCTCTCTCATCCCTCTGCTGCCACTGTCACTGCTGCTGTATGGCTATTGGGGAGGCGCTGATTGCTGCTATTGGCACTGAAGCCCATTCTGCTGCCTCCTCTGTGCAGGCCCCATGGGCTTCCACTTCCTCCATGCTGATCTCCTACATTGTGCATAGAGAAAGTGCTACTCTTGCACATTCCCAAAGATTACATGTTCCAATCAGTAAAAAGTAATTTATTTCTTTTTACATTTGCTGTCTGATCTTAGTTTTCTAATCGGTTGGTCACAGGCTTTTTTTTTCCACCTTCCCTTTCTTATTTTTTTGCCAATTCCTTTTATAACATATTTCTTTTCTCTCCATCTGTCTGCTTCCCTCAAACACACAGTCAGGTTCTCATTCTCACATGCTTTCTCTCTCTCACATACACAGGCACTCATTCTCACATGCGGTCCCTCATACAATCATTTATACACAGTCTCTCTCTTGCACATCCTGTCTAACTCTCACTCCCACATGCTGTCTTGCTCAAGCACAGGTTCTCACTGTCACTTGCTCTCTCTCATACAATCATTCCTACACAGGCTCTCATTGTCACATGCTGACTCACACACACAGGCTCTCTCTCACTCCCACATGCTGTCCTGCTCAAGCACAGGCTCTCACTGTCACATGCTCTCTCTCATACAATCATTCCTACATACAGGCTCTCACTGTCACATGCTGACTCACACACACAGGCTCTCTCTCACTCCTACATGCTGTCTTGCTCAAGCACAGGCTCTCACTATCACATGCTGTCTCTCACACACACAGAGGCTCTCCCATGCTGTCTCTGCAAACATTCAGGTCTTCACTCACACACACACACACACACAGTCTCTCAACTCATCTCATACACTCACACATACACACTGTACAAACCCTCAGTCTCTCTCTCACCTCTGGGCCTCCTCTTCACAGGCCACTGCAGGATGGGCTCTGCAGCGGCCCCGGTCTTCTCGAGCCGCGCTGATCCTCTTCTGCACGCGGCTGATGCTCCTCCTCTTTCCTGCCCGCGCGGCTCCGGCAACATTTTTCTTCCGGGGCCGCGCGGGCAGGAAGGAGGAGAAGTTCCTGCATTGGCTGATGCTCCTCCTCCTTCCTGCCCGCGCGGCTCCGGCAACATTTTTCTTCCGGGGCTGCGCGGGCAGGAAGGAGGAGAAGTTCCTGCATTGGCTGATGCTCCTCCTCCTTCCTGTCCGCGCGGCTCCGGCAACATTTTTCTTCCGGGGCCGCGCGGGCAGGAAGGAGGAGGAGCACCAGCATGTTTAGACGCGACTGTACCACGGTCCTGCCGATCTTCTTGCTGTGTGTATCCGGCACACAGCATAGCAGTAGTTCACTGCTCAGCCGCCATTGGGATGACGTCCAACGGCGGCCATTGGCCATCAGCGGCTCGGCGCCCCCTAATGCTCAGCGCCCTAGGCGATCGCCTAGTTCGCCTAGTGCTTCCGCCGGCCCTGCCCCCACCCTCCCGAACCCCCCCCCCCAAATGACTTAAATAACCTGCGGGTCCAGCGGCGGTCCGGAACGGCAGCGGTCCGGAACGGGCTCCTGCTACTGAATCTTGTTGTCTTCGGCCGGCGCCATTTTCCAAAATGGCGCCGAAAAATGGCGGCGGCCATAGACGAACACGATTGGACGGCAGGAGGTCCTTCCGGACCCCCGCTGGACTTTTGGCAAGTCTTGTGGGGGTCAGGAGGCCCCCCCCAAGCTGGCCAAAAGTTCCTGGAGGTCCAGCGGGGGTCAGGGAGCGATTTCCCGCCGCGAATTGTTTTCGTACGGAAAATGGCGCCGGCAGGAGATCGACTGCAGGAGGTCGTTCAGCGAGGGTTCCAGCGCCTCGCTGAACGACCTCCTGCAGTCGATCTCCTGCCGGCGCCATTTTCCGTACGAAAACGATTCGCGGCGGGAAATCGCTCCCTGACCCCCGCTGGACCTCCAGGAACTTTTGGCCAGCTTGGGGGGGGGCCTCCTGACCCCCACAAGACTTGCCAAAAGTCCAGCGGGGGTCCGGAAGGACCTCCTGCCGTCCAATCGTGTTCGTCTATGGCCGCCGCCATTTTTCGGCGCCATTTTGGAAAATGGCGCCGGCCGAAGACAACAAGATTCAGTAGCAGGAGCCCGTTCCGGACCGCTGCCGTTCCGGACCGCCGCTGGACCCGCAGGTTATTTAAGTCATTTGGGGGGGGGGTTCGGGAGGGTGGGGGATTTAATTTAAAGGGTCGGGGGTGGGTTTTAGGGAGTTTTAATGTGCCAGTTTTGCGATTTTACGTTTTTTCAATTTTTTACGATTTTTCACAATATTTTACCCCCCCAAACGGCAACAATACGATTCCCTCCCCCTCCCAGCCGAAATCGATCGTTAAGACGATCGAGGACACGATTCACATCTCTACTAATTCACCCTCTATGGAAGAAAAATCTTAACTCCCTCTGCACATGCCTACAATTAGCTTTGGACCAATGCAAATCATTTTGCTGATACCTCCCTCCTCGTCGATCTCCACTCCCTCCCAGCAACTGTTGCTACTCCCGACCTCTTCGTGCTTCAGAAGCAATGTGGCAGCACTGAGTATTACTGCTATGCATACACAGCGGCGCTGGTAGTAGCAGCATCACTTCCTCTCTCCATGCACAAGGATCCCTGCTTCCTCCTGCATGAGTTTAAAATAGAAACTGGGGATCCCTGAGTCTGTAAGCATAAAGCAGGGAGGCAGGGAGTGAGGGAGAGAGGGAGTAAGTGATGTTGATACTACCACTGCCATGCATGGATAGCAGTGATGCCCAGGGCCACCTTGCTGTTTTGAAAGGTAGCAGTGGATGATTGAAGAAAGCCAGGAAAGACAGAGGCACTTGGAGAAGCAGCAGGAAGAGGAGGAAGAGTGGCAATGGCAGAGGCTTGTTGGGACATTTTTGCCCCTTGTACCTTATTGCCCTAAGCAATCTCCCTTCACCTATGCTGCCTGATAGGTTGCTCTGGTACAAAATCCACCGTGTTTATCATATATCTTTGACATCTGAGCAGATTGGAAGCCTACAAAAGAGAGAGAAACGAAAACTAAATGTTGAAATGAAAATCATTTGGAACGGTTTGTGCTGTGCTTCAAGCTGTTCTCAGATGATCCAACAGTATCTCCTGATTCTCAGGGTGGAAGGCAACTCACATATAAAATCAGATGAAGCTGCTGATTTTTATATATAATTACCTGTAAATCCTTCATCAGCTTTTCCAACATAGGACCTAATTCAATAAAGATTTTTTTTCATAGGCAGATAAAGGTGAAAAGTGCTTTTTCAATAAGGCTCACGGTGTTACTGGACCAGCTTGATGTGGGGCTGTATCGCACCATGTTCTGAAGTTGATGAAAAATAAAATGTTACATCACTTGAATAGCAGCCTGACCATCACACATTTCAGGAAAACGACATACTGCATACACTTTACTAACTTCTGAATTCTAGCAAAGCCCAGGATATTATTCAGGTTGGGCTATGTTTCAGTCCATAGGGGATCAGACACATGAAGGAAACATCCTCCTGGGATCTGATGAGATAGCTAAACCTGAGCTTAAGGCTCTGTCTGATAGGGGTATGTATACATTTGAAAACGAAATGGGTAAAAATGTAACAAATAAGTGTTAGGGTTTGTGGACCCTTGGCCCGAGGTGGAGTTGGCACTATCTGTGTGGGAGGTGAGCCCCACAGATCCCCTCCGTCGGGAGGCGAGGTTGGACGGAAAGCAGAAGCTGACAGGAGCTTCGCCAGTACCAGCCCTCGTTCCCCGCAGGTTGAGCCCTTGGGTGCCAGGGCCGGCTGGTCATAGGTGGGCCTCTGCATGGCTGGTCCTGAAGAGCGGCCAAGGTAGGATCTTGGGTCCGAGAAGAGTGGAGCTGGAGAAGATAGGCAAAAGAGCGACCTAGACTGCTCCGAGGTCAAGGCAGGTGACAGAAAGCAGTGGTCAGGTCTGTGAGGTCATGGGCAGGCAGCAGATGGCGATGGTCAGATCCGGTCTGAGGTCAGAGGCAGGCGGCAGAAGGCAGTGATCAAGTCCAGTCCGAGGTTCGGGACATATCCCGGGTTTCTGAGGGAGACAGCAGATAAACTCTGCCCCTGGGGGGCTCTGTGTTGGACATGAGGTTAATGGCACAGTTATAGGAGCGGTGAGGCAGCAGAGTATCGGCAGCCTTCTTGGAGAAGACGTCAGAGAAGGATGCATACTGAGGAGGTAGACCCTGAGGGAGAATCGAGGTCACAAGTTAGCAACGGGGAGTGACCACTTCCAGGCAGGAGGTATGACAGGACAGGCTGCAACAGGACAATTGAAGTGTGGCCCAGTCAAATTGGGGAGTGCGCTGTTGAAGCCAGGGTAAGCCAAGAACCACAGGATGTATGGTTTTGTTGAGGACGTGGAAGGTGAGAGACTCCACATGCAGAGCGCCAGTACGGAGATGGAGAGGAGCAGTAGTGTTGTTGACCCTTCCCGGTAGAGGTTTGCCTTGAATGGACAAAACCACCAGGGGCAATGGAGCATGATAGGTGGGAATCTGAAGGTGCTCCATCAGTTGCTTCAGGATAAAGTTGCCCCTGACTCCTGAGTCCACCAAGGCCAGGGTGTGAAAGTACCGAGATCCTATTGTGAGGGTCAGTGGAAGTGTTAGTGGAGGAGCTGGTGAAGTCAGGTTAGGAGCAGTCCTCCTTCAGAACCTAGGCCCAGGAGTTTACCGGTCACACTGGGCAACCGGCGAGGACATGGCCCGAACCTCCGCAGTACCGAGGCCGGACTGTCGACATCGAAGGTGTTCCTCTGGGGAGAGTTTGCCATGACCCAACTGCATGGATTCTTTTCCGGCCTTCCCCGATGAGGTAGAATCCAATTTAGGAGAAGAGGCATGCCAAGAGCATCAGGAGTCAGCGGCTGATTTCCTGACAAATTGTAACTCCTGAGAATGCTCTTGAAGATGCCGATCAATGCGCCTGGTGAGATCAATGTGGGAGTCCAATGAGCTAGGTTGTTCACGAGCCATAAGCTCATCCTTGATACGGGTGCTCAAGCCCTCGAGGAAGATGGATCTGAGGCAATCCATGCCTCTATTGCAGTTCTGAGGCCAGAGTCCGGAATTTGACGACATAGTCTATTAGGGACCGGGAGTCTTGGTGTATATGAAGAAGAGCCAATCCTGAGGCGGATTGCTGGCTGGGGTCGTCGAAGACAGAGCGAAAGAGATTGAGGAAACCAGAAAGATCCCAGAAAATAGGATCTGTGGATTCCCATAAGGGGGAAGCCCATGCCAGGGCTTTCCCATCCAGAAGGGAAAGGATGTAGATGGCTTTGTCATCTCATCCAGGAAGAGCGCTGACTGGAGGCAGAAATGCATGTTGCATTGGTTTAGGAGCCTTGGCACAGCTGAGGGTCCCTGGAGAAGCGCGGAGGCATGGGAAGCAGAATGACAGGACGAGGGCTCGGCATGGGAGCTGAGTAGTTAGAGACCGGAGGCACCGGTAGTTCTGCCAAGACAGCAGAGTCGAGGAGGGTCCTAAGATTCTCTACAGCCATTGCGAGAGTTTCCAAGACATTTTGCTGCTCAAGGATTTTCTGGGCCAGGCCGCGGATGGCCTGGAGGGTGGAGGCTTCCACTGGGTCCATAGACTTGGCAATCTGTTAGGGCTTGTGGATCCTTGGCCCACCTGTGGGAGGTGAGTCCCACAGGTCCCCACCGTCGCGAGGCGAGGCCGGATGGGAAGCAGAAGCTGACAGGAGCTTCACCAGTACCAGCCTTCGTTCCACGCAGGATGAGCCCTTGGGTGCCGGGACCGGCTGGATTTAGGTGGGCCTCTGCGTGGCTGGTACAGAAGAGTGGCTGAGGTAGGATCTTGCGTCCGAGAAGAGTGAACATAAGAACATAAGAAATTGCCATGCTGGGTCAGACCAAGGGTCCATCAAGCCCAGCATCCTGTTTCCAACAGAGGCCAAAACCAGGCCACAAGAACTTGGCAATTACCCAAACACTAAGAAGATCCCATGCTACTGATGCAATTAATAGCAGTGGCTATTCCCTAAGTAAAACTGATTAATAGCCATTAATGGACTTCTCCTCCAAGAACTTATCCAAACCTTTTTTGAACCCAGCTACACTAACTGCACTAACCTGGAGAAGATCGGCAAAAGGGTGGCCTAGACTGGTCCGAGGTCAAAGCAAGCAACAAAAGGCAGTGGTCAGGTCCAGTCCGATGTCAAGGGCTGGCAGCAGAAGACGATGGTCAGATCTGGTCCAAGGTCAGAGGCAGGCGGCAGAAGGCGGTGGTCAAGTCCGGTCTGAGATCAGAGGCAGGTGGCAGAAGGTAGTGGTCAGGTCCGGTCTGAGGTCAAAGGCAGGCCTGGAGGGGCCAGAGCTGGAGATGTCAGGCTGACATCTGCCACTGAGGTGTGCAGAGGAGGCAGCAGAGCAAGGATGTAGAAGCAGGGGCTTCAGAGGCTGGAGCCTCCCAGGCAGGCATGTTAAGACCAGGACCTCTGACGCAGGAAGGCAGAGACCAGGACCTCCAAAGCAGGAAGGCTTAAGCCAGGACCTCCGAAGCAGAAAGGCTGAGACCAGGATCTCTGAAGCAGGAAAGCTGAGACCAAGACCTCTGAAGCAGGAAGGCTGAGACAGGAACTTCAGGCAAGGATGCTGAACAGGAACCTCAGATGCAGAGACGCTGAAGTAGGATCCAGAGAACTCGTTGCCAAGTCAGTCAGCTGGAGCTAGAGGCGGTCAAAAAATAGGCTGGGAGGCCTGACGTCATCCCAAGGCCCGCATCACGTTTTCCCGCTGTTGGCCCTTTAAAGAGAGCCGCAGCAGCATACATGCGCCTAGGGAGGGCCCGGATAGAAGCAACAGTTGGTGGCGTCCCGGCCGCCATGCGACCTGCAGGAGGGCTGGAACAGGAGAGTAGCGGCGGCAGCAACTTGCTGCAGGTGTGAGGATGCTGGAAGCCAGAGGGAGCAAGAGGCTGCGGGTGAGTGGTGCTGGCCATGGTTTGCCATGGCCTGTGAGCATAACAATAAGACCATTTTGGTTTCATTTATGGATTCCTGAAACAAATGGAGGTATCCACAAATTTAAACAAAAATATTTGTTTCATTTGTTTTATGCTTCCATTCAAGTCATGCCTGTACTGAGCAAGCAGCAGATATAGACAAGGACTAACTGGTAATTATAACAACCAACTTTTACTTATGTGACATAGCAACCTCGTTGCAGCTGAGGAGGGAGAAGTTGGCAAGGTGTAGTGGGAGTTCTAGGGAGTGGTCCGATTCTGGAGAGATTGGTGTACCCTAGGACCACGGCATGACTGCAGAGGAGCTCCGAGGAAGCGCCGAGGCAGTCAAGACATGTCCACTCACGGGCGGACAAGCTGAAGGCCAGAGGCCCTGACCTCTGCCGAACCTGAATGCACTAGGAGAGACCCAACAACGCAATGCTGGTCTCAGGGTAGCCCTCTGGCCACTCGATAGCCCTTTCAGACCTGCCGCCAGGAAACGGCAGATGCGACAGGACGGACAGAGGTTGAGGACAGATGATGGTACTGGAACAGGAACAAGACGAAAACACTTGGAGACATGGTCCAGACAAGGGTACTTGAAGACTTGGACAAGGCGAAGACACTAGGCAAGTGGACAAGGCAAAGGCAGGCAGAGGCTCAGGATGAAGAGAGGGTCCAAGAGGCTCTCATTGCAGGATCCGGCCGGAGTGGAGGCTTCAGAGACTCGGCATGGCTGACGCCCAAGTTGGTCATCTGGAAGCGGAATCTGCCGTGGAAGGCTAGGGCTGGACCTGGTACCAAGGACATCGGAGAATGAGGGCATCCAAAGAGAGGAGCTGGAAGAAGTGAACACCTGGAGGTGGAACATCAGAAGACGAAGACATTAGGATCATCTAAAGACAAGGACATCAGGGAAATCTGAAGACAAGGACAATAGGATCATCTGAAGATGGGACGGATGAGCACGTAGGATCTGATAAGAAGCCAGGAACCATGGACGAAGATAAGCGAAGGATCAGAAACCATAGATGAAGACAAGGGAATTCCCACAAGGAACAGAGTGCCTTGAAGAAGCTGGAATCAGCGAAGAGTCCAGGAGCGGACTGGCTCCTTGTGAAGGCACTGAAGAACTGGTGAAGGGTCCTTTTATAGGGCTAAAGAGGAGATGCCCAGATGACATCATCAAGTGGGGCTGTGGGGCTTTTCCTGCCATGGGCCTTTTAAGAAGCAGAGAGAGGCAGGACCAGGGACATCGGTAGCAGCATCCATGCTGAGAAGAGGAGGGCTGGAGGCGGCACAGGCGCGAAGCAGGTCCTGGTGTCGGCGGCTCCAAGTCGCGAGGGTAACAGGGTCGAAAGCGGCCTCCTGGCCGCGTGGGAGCACAGCGCCGGTGGCCCTGCCCACCACAGAAGAGAGGATGACGTCGGCGGCCTCCGGGCGGCGAAGGTGCCAGTGTTGACAGCGGCTTCCAGGCCGTTTGGAAGCATGGTGGCAGCGGCCCTGCCCGCCGCAAGAGAGAAAGGACAGTGGCGACGGCCTGCCACACAGGAGAATGGTGTCTGTGGCCTCTAGGCCATAAAAGAGGAACAGCATCAGTGGCTGACCCGCTATGGAGCAGGAAAAGAGGCGCCACCAAGCTGTGAGGAAGGTAAGAGGCTGCTTGCGGCTAGGCCCACTAGCAGCATTGCAACACAAGGAGGCCAGATGGAGAGCAATCAAATGACAGTGACATCCTAGGAAGGTCTGAGCATGTTCAAAGAAATTCCATTTGCTCTGTTTTATTGATTTTGCAGAGAAAGACCTTATTTCAGAAGCTCTCTGACAATTAAAGAAATTATTTAAAAAAGTAGACATTGACATTGGCAAAGGGCTTTTTCTGATTTTCTCTGCTGCAGTAAGTGGTCTCACTCACTATGACAGAAAGACAGAGACAATGGCATTGCTTTCTGTGTTCACTGGGGGCAGAGTAGGCGTGAAGTGAAGATTGAAGCAATGCCAGTGATTTTTGTGTCTCTGATGCAGCGCAGTGCAGTGTAGTGAGGTTATCTGCACACAGAATGGAGTGAGGAGAAGCTCAGCCTTGCCAGTTTTCTTGGTTCTGTTTTTAACAGTTTTTTGTATGTGTAAAAGATATAAGTCAGCAGTGCACAAAAATACACTGTGTGTGGGTATGTGATAGAGACATTTTTGAACACTCTAAGAAGAATAGCACAAGTTTGCACCACTACTAGCAAGCAGCTGTTAACTCTGCTTGGCAAGTTGGCTCTGTGCCTGCTAAGCAGTAAGCACTGACATGAACTAAGTCTATGAACTAGACTGAGTGTGTGTGACAGACCCACTCATTCAGTATTAGAGTGGTACTGTGAGTGCTGGTAGAGTATCAATAAATTCTATTGTGATATCAAAATCCCAAGCAGGCACTTCAAATTGTATCATGCTGGGGGAAAATCAAGATGGTGTCCTAGATGTAGGACACTAAAGCTCTAAGCCCTGTCGGCATTCTAGCTTTTGCTATGGGGAAGACGCGGACGGAGGGAGTGCATCCTCCACCAATTCAATCCTGTTCAACTCTTATTCAATAATCTATTGTGCCACTTGTTACCTCAGAGCTTCTTGCTTCCACTTCGTAGCTAGTGCCTCTTGTCGCCAGGGTAGAGAGAGAAGCCTCTCCCTGGTTTGAGGGCACGGTATCTCTCAGCTCGGAGCAACATTTCATTTCCCCCATGACCGGAACTGTTGGTCTCTCCCAGAGCTGAATCCCCCTTCAATGCGGCGAACCCAGAAGCTGGAGAGCTGCTAGGGGTTGTAGCAGTTAGTCAGCTCCCGGGTATGTAGAGGCTTATGGCAGCTATTTCTTATGTTGGAGCCACCCGAGAGGAGTAGTTAGAGATGTCGGTTGTTGTCTCTGTAGTGCCAGGCCTCCTTAGAGTGGCTGGAACATCAGGAGCACTTATGACTGTTCCTCCATCCTTAACCCTTGGAGTTGAGATGACCATTCATGGAGCAAGAGGTGAGATCTCTATTGAATCTATTTGGAACGCAATTTGCACTATGCTATCTCTAAAAGGCTCGAAGGAATCAAATCTCTAATTAGAAATAATAAAGATAATATAGAGCGGAGCAATCTGTTATAACATTTTCTGAGAAGATTTTTGACTGTGAAAGAAGGGTAAACTTGATTCAGACTAAAAATGAAAGTCTACAAAAGGATAATTTAAAACTACAATGCAAGTTGAAAGTGACAGAAAACAAACTGAGATCCTTGAATTTGAGAATTTTTTTCAGCTTCCTTGGTCAGTCCAAGAGAATTGTTCAAGAAATATTTGTTGGAAGTTTTAAAGTTTACTCTGGAAGCATTACCACCTTTAAACAATATCTATTATCTTCCTCAAAGGAAACATATTATTGCTCCTGAAACACAAGCTGAAATTGGGCAAAATCAGTTGAATATAGACACTTTAGAACTGTCTGCTTATTTAGAGAATTTGAAGGAAGAGGTGTCTTGGGTTACCTTGTTAAAATCTTTTGCCTTTGAGTCTGATAAAAATTCTGTTATGTATCTTTTCTTTAAATACAAAGACTCTTTGTTTATGGGTCAAACCATTTGGTATTTTCCAGATGTTATTGCGCTGAAGGAGGACCCTTGGCCTGGTGTAGAATTGGTACAGCCCTCTGGTTGGACCCAGAGAACGCCTGCCACCAGGAGGCAGAAAACACAAGGCTAGCTGGAGCTTCACCAATAACAGTCTGGGGTTTCCGCAGGTTGAGCCCTTGGGTACCCGGACTGCCTGGACTTAGGTGGGCCTTGGATGGTCTCCTGGAGAGGTAGTAGAGGAGTGTGCCCACCACGAGCAAGGGTGCGTTGCTGGTGCAGAGAGGATGGACTAGACCCGAACTGGAAGCTCTGGAGACCTCAGGGAGGTAACAGTTCAGGAAGGTTCTCCAGGTGAGACAGGCAGCACCTGTGGGTCTTATCAGGTGAAGGCCGCGGGTAGATTCCAAGCAGATTGGTCTGGTAGTCACAGTAGGCCAGAAGAGAGTGTCTGAGTGAAGCGCAAGGGTCAGAGCCAGAGTAGCAGTGCAGAAGTGGTCAGCCAAAGCAGGGGTCAATACTAAGGTCAGTCTGAGCGTAGTCAAGGCAAACGAGGGTCAGTTCCAGGCAGCAGATGAAGAGAGTGGTCAGGCAGGCAGTGGTCAGTTCCAGGCAGCAGACAAGTGAGTAGTTAGGCAGGCCGGGGTCAGTACCAGACATCAGTCCGAAAAGGTACTACCTGAGTAAGGATAAGGAACACATGGAGACTCAGGAACAAGGAGACCCTGGGTCAAGGAGACACTGGAACACAGGATTCGGCAAACTACTACACCACAATGTCGACCCAATTGCCAAGGCGAGGTCCTGGGGACAGGGCCTCGCTATATATAGGGCGTTCATGTGATGTCATCAATCTGCACCCACATCGGTTTTGCCGCGCTTGGCCCTTTAAATCTGAGGATGTCGGCCGAGTGCATGCCTAGGGGCTGGGCCGAGGCGGCCAAAGAACTGTCTCTCTTGACACAGGTCATAGCTAAAGCAGCTGGCAAGAGAGACTTTTACTTCATCAAGGACATGAAAACAGATCCACTGGCATATTGGGCACATAAGTCTGCGGTCTGGCCAGACCAGGCCAAAGTGGCTCAGCATTATCTTTGCTGCCCACCAAACTGCATGCTCAATGAATGTGTCTTCTCAATGGCAGCCCTCATCATTTTAAAGCTGGCACCAGTGTCAATGGAATAGTTATTTTATTTTTTAAATCCTTTACTGAGCTTTCAAAATTTCCAAGTGAGTGGCAAGATAACTGAAAGCATCTTGGGAATCTTGTTGCCACTCTGCCTAGCTGCCATGCCCCTGATATACTACCTTGAGGTTTGTTGCCACCCTAATGTATCACCATCAAGGTCTTGCTGCCACTCTGTTTTACTGCTATAACCCTGGTGCTACACCTTGGTAGTCTTGCTGCCACTCTGCATTGCCGCCATATTCCAGACTCTACACCTCGGGGTATTCCTGCTACTCTGGGTGGCTACTTTACACCTCTCATGGTGGAGTCTTCATGCCACTCTTTGTTGCTTTGTCCCTCTATCACTTTATCAGTGCCTGTTTTTTTTTCTGCCTCCTTTTCTGTTTTGTTTCCCCTCATGGTGCCTTATGATGTTCATGCCACTCTTGCTACCAATTTACCCATCTTGTGCTACTTTTGGGAGTTCATGCCACTATTTTTGGTGCCCTCTTTTGAAGCTGTAACCTCTGGGTCTAAAAAATAGGATGGAGGGCTAATTTTTTTTTAACTAAAAAAATAAGACAACCTGGATCCTGGGAAGTGCTGCTGTGGAGTGACAGCTGATTGGGGCTGACATAGCCCATGTTAGAACCTAGGAGCTACTGAAATCTGTCGGTGTACCGTATCTATGGTAACCCAAATGCTTCATGCTAAGCCGGTGGTGGGCAAACTATGACCATGGGCCAAATCCTTAAAGTGTTTTAATCCGGCCTGCCTATCACTTGAGGACACTCCATTATGTGCACCCACCTGATGCTCTGACCTGCCTGCCCAATATCATCATCAAAGGCCAATTTATCACCCTTTATGATGCTTGAGTAGGGATGTCGAACATTGATGGGTGGCAAGGGGAGGATCCATTTATCCGCATGCTGGTGGGGTTCTCACTCCTCTGCCAGTGATGAGAGACATCATTTGGTGGCGCTGTCAGGGTTCCCACCCCCCACCAGTGCGGAGAGTCCCTGTTAGTTGGCGCTAGCAGGGATCCCACATCACCCACCAGCGAGGAGTTACCCTGTTCATTGGTGCTGGTGGGGATCCCACCCCTGCCAGCGAGGAGAGATACTGTCTGTTGGTGCTGGTGGGGTTCTTGCTAGTGAGAAGAGACAGTGATGCAGCAACAGTGCTCACCGGAGCCCAGCCGGCATGGACGAAAAAGAAAAAAAAAGTCATGGCAGCAGCAGCCACCAGAGCCCAGGCCAGTGGGGACAAAAAAGAAGAAAAGATGTTGCAGCATCAGCGCCTGCTGGAACCCAGGCCAGTGGGGCCGAAAAAAGAAGATAAGATTTTGTGGCAGTGGCGCCTGCTCGAGCCGTGGCTGGCAATGTTAAAAAAGAAGATGTGGCAAGCTCAGGCCAGCAGGCTAAAAGAGGAGAAGGGAGATGCATCAGCGGCGTCCGCCAGAGGAGAAGAAAAGAGACCAGGTGGTGGGCCGCCACTTCAACCCAGGCCAGCGGGGCTGAAGAATGAGCAGAGGTAGAGTTGTGAATTTGCCTGTGAGACAGAGATTGGCAGCCTGCTTGTGTGTGTGTGTGTGTGTGCCTGTGTGAGAGAGAGAGATTGGGAGCCGACTTGTGTTTATCCTTATTAGTTTTAATAATTGGGTGTTTGATATGTATGCTGTTTTGAAATATTTGATTTTGGTGAAAAGTTTTTTTTTTTATCCTTATTCTTCTTAATTATTAGGTGGTGTTCTATTTGTCATCTGTTATGAAATATGCTTTTCATTACTATGGTTTCCTCACTATTGTGATTGATTTATATTTCTTGACTTTGTTTTGTGAGGAATGGTGATATTTCTGTTTTTGATGTATTGGACTGCATTTGTCTGGCTTTTAGTGGTTTCCGGTCCAGTTTTGTGTCTGCACTTTACTATTTATACTGCATTTGTGACTGAGGTTAGGTGGTCTGTTAGCTGGGAAACTGTCCTCTACCTGTTGGAGTGAAGGTTTTTCTGTTTTGGGTAGAGGCTGGGGATCCATGATTGAAGGGGCTCCTTGGATGCTAAAAATGATGGCGCTTTAGCCTGCTGGATACTGAAAATGCCTGCGGCAAGTTTTGGAAATGTAACTGATGTGTTGAGGACCCAACCCCGTCCTGCCACACCTGTCTCTGCCCTGCCCCATCACACCCTCTGGCCCTCGTTGTGCTCAACATCTTGTAATGTGGCCCCAGCACAAAAACGTTTAGCCACCCCTGTGCTAAGCTGACAGGATAGTTGTTTCAGTTTGAATCCGCAGTGAAGGCAGTGGTTCTTCCTTCAGAGGCTGCCTGAAGTGTCTGTATTCAGTATAAAACAAACCACAGCGGGAATAGGAGTAGGCACATGTCTGAGTGAATGGGAGTGCGTGATTGAGAATGTTAGTGCCTGTATTTGGTTAAAGTATTAGTAGTCATGGTTATGTGTCAGAACAGGACAGAAGTAGCCAGTAAAAGTGCCGGACCACGGATTTCAGTTTCCCAGCTGTGGTGAATGAAAACTAAAGGTTTCCGAGATAAAGAAAATATAATTTCACACCCTGACAGAAAATTTCCAGAAGGGAGAAATTAATTTCTGTACAGTTATTTATTTATTTATTTATTTTTACCTTTCTGAATAAATTAAGGCCAGGATTTAAGATAAAATCTTACGAGAGACTGTTAACAGCCTGAGCTTGTTTGAGAATTGTGCCTGTTTTTAACGCGCCTTAATTATTTCCCCGTTAAGTTGGAGAAGAGATGGTGCTTTCTCCCCTTTAACATTTGCAGCCAAAGTGAAAGGGAGAGTGACAGAAAAAGAGGAGAAAATAAGAACTCTTTTGTGATTCATTGAAAGAACACACGATAATTGTGCAAAACGAATCTCAGATGAACGGTGTGACATACTGTAATTGAATTAAAAGTGGAACACATCATCTAAATAATGACCTGGTTAAATACCAAAGAATTTGCTGTGAATAAGAAAAAAAAATAAGAATACCAGAACCAGAGGTGATATTTTCATATTAAATACCAAATAATATATCACTGCACTCAAATAAGGAGGAGAGATATAATAATAATGATCCCTCTAAAGACACCTTGCAGCATGTGTGAATGTAAATTAAGCAAACATCTGGGAGAGTGAATGTGTGACAGAATACATCTAGAGGAAGAAAAAAGATATATTCCCTCTGTAACATTAAATATAGGGAAGTATAAACTAGCATTTTATTTTTCCACAAAGTGTATTCAAGTTCAGCTAGCCTGCACGGATCACACACAGCAAGACAGTTTCACACATGGTGGAGGATCACCGGGGCCAGTGTAGTCGGTGTACACATTGGGCTAGATTTTAAAAGCCCTGCGCGCCGGCGCGCTTATTTTGCATAGGCCGCCGGCGCACGCAAAGCCCCGGGATGCGCGTAAGTCCCGGGGCTTCATAAAAGGGGCGGGAGGGGGCGTGCCCGGGAGGCATGTCCAGGGTCAGGTCCAGGGCAGGTCCTGGGGCGTGGCGGCGGTTCGGGTGCAGGCTGGGAGGGCGGTCCTGAGTCCCCTGGCACTGCGTCCTGTGCCGGGGGATGCCGAGGCGGCGCGCGCAAGTTACGCCTGCTTCAAGCAGGCGTAACTTGCACAACAAAGGTAGGGGGGGGATTTAGGTAGGGCTGGGGGGTGGGGTAGATAGGGGAAGGGAGGGGAAGGTGGGGGGACGCGGAGGGAACAGAGGCAGGCTGTGTGGCTCGGCGCGTGCAGGCTGCCGAATTTGCAAAGCCTTGCGCGCGCCGACCCCGGATTTTATAAGATACGTGCGGCTACGCGCGTATCTTATAAAATCCGGTGTACTTTTGTTCGCACCGGAGGCGCGAACAAAAGTACGCGCGCGCATATGTTTTTAAGATCTACCTCATTGTGTTTTATTTAAAGTCAGGACATACTTTTGGCTTCTGACAGCAAGTTACCGACACCATGGCTTCTGACAGCAAGTTACCGACACCATTCTAAAAAGCCTTGATAAAGGCCAAACATGTATCCTGGCCATGTTAGACATCTCTGCGGCCTTTGATACTGTTAGCCACAATATACTAATCGACCGACTCTCTGACATCGGCATCTCAGGCCCAGCTCTGAGCTGGTTCACTTCCTTTCTGGCGGATCGCCACTTTAAAGTTAAATTCAGCAACTACGAATCAAAACCTGTTAAGCTATCCCATGGGGTCCCTCAAGGCTCCTCCCTTTCCCCAACCCTCTTCAATATTTACCTCCTTCCCTTATGCCAACTCCTTGCAGACCTAGGACTCACACACTATGTCTATGCAGATGACGTCCAGGTCCTCATTCCTGTCACCGACTCTGTGACTAACGCCCTCAAAACCTGGGATACATGCCTCAAGTCAATCAACAGCCTCCTCACTAACCTCAGGCTTGCTCTAAACACCTCAAAAACAGAACTACTTTTTATCTCACCTTCCCGCCATATCCCCACTCTCCCTGTCACCTCCAACCCCTCTCCACTTCATGTCAGGGATCTAGGGGTTACCCTCGACAACCACCTCAATCTCCAAAAACACATTTCTAATATAACAAGGGACTGCTTCTTTAAACTTCACATACTGAAGAAACTAAGACCCCTCCTTCACTTTAGTGACTTCCGAACAGTCCTCCAAGCCACCATATTCACAAAGTTAGATTATTGTAACGCCCTACTCTTGGGTCTACCTTCAACCACAATCAAACCGCTGCAGATGCTACAAAATGCAGCAGCTAGAATCCTCACAAACTCACGCAGATCGGACCACATAACTCCAATACTCAAAGAACTTCATTGGCTTCCAATCCCTGCCAGAATCCAACATAAATGCCTAACAATTATCCATAAAACTCTACACAATAAAGAGATGATTTGGCTAAATGATTCACTCCAATATCACTCCCCCAAGAGACCAACCAGATCCATTTATTTAGGAACTCTGTCAACCCCTTCCCACAAACTTTCACAGCTCGCCTCCACCCGAGAGAGAGCCTTTTCCATAGCAGGACCATCTCTATGGAACTCAATGCCCCCTGACTTACGTCTAGAGCAGAGCACAACAACTTTCAAAAAAAAGTTGAAGACCTGGTTGTTCAAACAGACATTCACCTAATCGTAGCATCCCTGGTCAACATAGCTCTGTATTAAAGTCTGTAATTTACAATGTAACATAATGTAATATACCTTCAGATAATGTTATATAATACTCTACTACTGTACCGTATTATAATGTGGCAGTAATGTAATATAGTTTCTTTCTTTCTTTCTTTCTCTCTTAACGTTAACTCTATCCCTCACTAAACTCTGCTTCTCTTTTCGACATCCCGTTCCTTGGAATTTACCTTGTTAGATGTAACTATTATTTTCCTCCTACTGATGTTAATTGTTACCCCTGTTATAATGTAAACCGATGTGATATCCATTTGAACGTCGGTATATAAAAGTTTTAAATAAATAAATAAATAAATAAATCTATTCCAGAGAAGATGGCTTCATTCAGGTGCTACGTCGTCAGAGAGTACCCTCTGGCCATTCAAGCCGCGATCACCAGCTATGAGGACGCTAGCTACGTACGCCAAATACGGCAGAGGGGCGAAGAAACCCACAGCGAGCAGGGCCACTGAAAATAGATAAGTGCATGCACCAACACTAACAGCTACAACTAAGTGTTAGACACTTTCAACAGTAACTGCACAAACATGTAGCAACCGAGAAGCTCAGAAATAAAGAGAGAGCACAGCGACATTGTGCACACATACAAGGGACGTCCTTAATAAAGAGGACACTGCAAATACAGAGAACAGGAGTAGAAAGAGAAAAGAGAGTTAATAGAGCCAAGACACATAAACAAACAAAAGAAAGATCATATTTAACGTTGGAATTTTCTTCAAGTATCCTGGGAATCCTGGAAATAAATATAACCACAAAGAAACAACTTCTTTAATATTATAGTTTATTGCTAAATCTTGGTAAAGTTATAAAATAGCATATTGGATTGTAAATGGTAAGATCCTTATCTGATTGGTGGGGTCTGTACAGAGCCAGTTCTGAGTTTAATTTGGGAAGACTCTACAGGAGATATCAGAAAAGATTGTCTTAAATGCTGTGTTTACTTAAACCTAGAAGGTTATTCTTTTGCCAGCCAGTGGAACATCAGCGAGGAGTTAAATAAAGGTTTTTGGGTTTTTTTATACACTTGATTTCTGAGTCTAAGCTGTGATCATATTTTGTTTTTATATGAATTGTACCTTAAATTCTCTCTTTCCTCTCTACCCCAGGAGACTGTCTGGGTAGGTTCAGGGCCCTTCTTCCTAAAAACGAGACCCGACTGAAAGGAAAATTGTATTTTTTTCTACTCCTCCCTTCCTGGTGTAGTAGTGACTCATCCAATTAACATCTGAAGCCCCATACCAGCAAATGCCACCTTAGTCACTGAGAGCGGGAGGGTCGGGCAGCACCTGAGGTGGGAGGGCGGGGTTAGAAAGCCTTGGGGTGTTCTTCACAGTTCTTCTTACTGCTTTGTTCCTGGGATAGTGCCTTGGAGAACTTGCCCATTGTGAGTCCTTAATGTTACTCATGCCACTTATAGTGCCACATTGACATTGTCTTGATGCATTGGCGTTCTCTTCCCCCCCATCTGATGTTGTCTACCGAAAGGTTTAAGAATTGTTTAGAAAATGCCGATTTTGAAGCTCAAAATGTGCTGCATCACTTTAATGGGAAGCAAAACCCCAATGAAACAAATAAATGAAACTTTTTTTTTCATTTGAAATGAATGGAGGTAACCAATGAAAACAAAGGAATGAACCAAAACAAAAAAATCGCCTTTGCACATCTCTACAATTTGAAGGGACAACTGAGCATTTACACCACAGCAGGACACTTTCAGTTGATATATATGTATATGAGAAAAGTGTCCAGCACATATATAGTCAACAGGAGTTCTGTGAGAATAATATGACAAGTATTTTATGATGCAGAAGTGCGTAACAAAAAGAGCTTATATTCAAACGGCGATAAGCAGAGAGGTTTACTTTCCATAGGAATGTACAATAATTGAAATGTACTGAAGCTGTTTGTTTAAAATGTATGGCTCCTATTACTCCTGGAAGCTGGGCCTCCATTTGTAGAACAATGGATGAATTCAATAGTTTTGTGCATATCCTCAGTCATGAAATGAATATTCGGCTCAGAGGCTCTAGTGTTTGGGGAAAAGGGAAAACGTGCTCATCATCGCCCAAATCACCACTGTTCGGCCTCCCATGCAGCCTCTGCTTAAACTTTGACTCCCATTTTTTAAATTCACCATACCTTCTTAAATAGCTATTTCCCACAGTCTTCTTTCTGGTCTCATATTGGATGGATCAACCTTGTCGGGGTTTTTTTAGCGCATGGTTTCTTTATGTGTAAAACATTACTACTGGCATAGTTGCTGCCCATAGACATAGAGGTTCAAAATATCTCTTTGGAATTTGAGAAATGACTCACATCCTCTTCATGTTGCAATCTGAACCATATCCAGGGTGATTAATGTAGATAGAAAGATAATGCATGTGTATGTATTTTCTTAAATATCATATCTTTAAACATGGTAAATCATTCTGGAAAAATGTTGGCTAGTATTTTACTGTTTGACATATCACACCACTCAAATGTTCAAGCCACTTCCAAGAAAAACTAAAACATACAATATATTTTAAAACTGGAGATGTCAAAACACTTAGGTTATATAATCTCAGTGCAAAATTGGTATTAAGATTCAGAAATAATCTAGTATTAGTAAAGCTTTAATAAATATACCTCAATAATTGCTGGTCGATTTTAAAAGCCCTATGAGTGTAAAAGCCAGGAGATACGTGCGTGACTCGGCGAGGCGCACGTTGCTCGTATTTGAAAAAAGAGCAAGAACGCGTATATTCCCAGTAGGCACATAAAAAATCTTTTCACAAAAAGTGGCGGGGCAAGGGCAGGACACGGATGGGCCGGACCGCACCATGAGGTCCGTATGTAAAGTATTTACGTGCACAAGCACATGCTGGGGTCCCCTCCACTTAACTTTACTTCTGCTATGGATGGCGTGTAAGTCAAGTAACAAAAAAAAAATAGGCCAGTCTGTGGGGTTTTAAGGGTCGGGGTAATAGGAAAAAAGGGAGACAAATTAGCTTGGTGGATTAGGATGTCCTTTCTTGCTGGGGCGAACTGGGAGCAAACTGGGAAAACGGGCTAATGCGTCGGTGCACGTGGCTGCTAAAATTCCACCCCACCCCCCCCACTTACGTGCGTGAGGTGGCATCTGCGTGCACCTCATGCATCAATATAAAATCGTGCACACATGTACGTGCATGTAACCAATTTTATAACCCGTGCGCGTATACGCGCATATACGAGCATAGGAGCGGATTTTCAGAGCCCTGCTCGCCTAAATCCGCCTAAATCTGGGCGGATTTAGGCGAGCAGGGCCCTGCGCGCCGGTGCGCCTATGTTCAATAGGCCTACCGGCGCGCGCAGACCCCGGGACTCGCGTAAGTCTCGGGGTTTTCCGAGGGGGGCGTGTCGGGGGCGTGTCGAGGGGGCGGGCCCGATCCGCGTGGCGTTTTCGGGGCAGGCCGTAGCGTTTCGGGGGCGGGCCCGGGGGCGTGGCCGCGCCCTCCGGACCCGCCCCCAGGTTGCGTCCCGGCGCGCTAGCGGCCCGCTGGCGCGCGGGGATTTACGTCTCCCTCCGGGAGGCGTAAATCCCCCGACAAAGGTAAGGGGGGGTTTAGACAGGGCCGGGTGGGTGGGTTAGGTAGAGGAAGGGAGGGGAAGGTGAGGAGAGGGAGTTAGAGAATTCCCTCGGAGGCCGCTCCGATTTCGGAGTGGCCTCGGAGGGAACGGGGGTAGGCTGCGCAGCTTGGTGCGCGCCGGCTATACGGAATCGATAGCCTTGCGCGCGCCGATCCCGGATTTTAGCGGATATGCGCGGCTACGCGCGTATCTACTAAAATCCAGCGTACTTTTGTTTGCGCCTGATGCGCCAACAAAAGTACGCCAAACCGCGCTATTTGAAAATCTACCCCAGAGGTTATAAAACTGCCACGTCCATGTGCGCATACCGGCAAATGCGCCCACATGCGGTTCTCAAGATTCACCTCTTGGTATTTTACTGTTGACTTTCCTACAAATTACTGTTTCGTTGTTCAGATTTCCTTACTGAAGAAATACATAAAAGCTCACCTGTTGTAAAATGAATCCAACCTCAGCTCATCTTCCTATGATTATTTTTAAAAAGCAAAGAAAATAAAGCAGTGCATGTTCTTATTAAATAAACTAGTCGTCAAGTTAGTTTTGCCTGTCTTGGCACGATGGAAAACCTGACAAAAATACATTTAGCAGTAAGAATCCCATTCCTTTAGAAAACTGGAAGCAAGCCGCCTCAGGTTTTGTTCAACCCTGAAGAGGAACATGCAGGATTACTTAAAATGTCAAGGCCTCCCCTTGTTAGGTTGAATAAAACCAATGTGCAAATGGCTAAGGCCGGTAGTGACTGGAAATTGTGACAACTTTTGAAATTGGAGAAATACTGAATGTCATTGAGGGATCATGGCACATTCTATTCCAGAACAGAAAACTAAATAAATCTTGAAAATGGAATGCAACAGGTTTTCAGAAATGACTCATACATAATCATTTTGTTCTCAGCAAAAAGGTGAAATGACTATATGCAGAGCATTTATACCTGAACAGCAAATATTTGTGGCATGCTACAATCTTTGTGTGAGAGAAAGAGAGCATATTTACGTGTGTGTGTGTGTGTGTGTGTATGAGGGAAAGTGTATGAGCATGCGTGTGCGTATGCATGTGTGAGAGAGCATGAACATGTGCATGTGTGAGCAAGAGCATGAGCATATGTATGTGTGTGAGAGAGTGCAAACATCTGTGTACGTGGGAGAGAGAGCATGTATGTTTATGAGAGAGAATGGGAAAAAGAAAGCATGTGTGTGAGAGAAAGCACATGGGAGAGAAAACGTGTGTGTATGAGAGTGAGCGTGGGAGAAAGTAAGCGTGAATGAGAGAGAGAAGTAGCATGTGAGTCAGCCTCTCAACTGAAGACAGCATAGATTCCTGCTTTAGGGTACAGCTAGCAAAAACCCTATCCACAGAGTAAGGCTGGGAAAGAAATATCTTGGGGACTCTGATACTCCCACGAGAGATTGAATCCAGGTCAGCCTCTTGCTCGGTGCAAAGTAAAGTTTTGGGGAGGTCCCCCAGGGGAATGAGGCCTTTCACACACTGCAGGGTTCATCTGTATGCCTTGCCATCCTGTCAGCTCACCATCAATAAGGGCCCCATCTTTGTTCTATTTTTTTTTCTCTCAATTCTTGTGTTTTGTGGGTTGGGATCAAGGGAGGTTCTATCATGAGGCAGGGTGAGGCAGCTGCCTCAGGTGGAAAAAAATTTGAGGCAGCAAAAAGTGCCCCCCCCCAAATTCTTTTTCTGCGCTGCTCTGCTGTTCTGCTGACATACCAGAAGAAAGGAGCTGCAGTGGCAGCGCTGTTTTGCTGTTGTGTCATCTGGGTTCCTGTTCTCAATCTGCTGTCTGGTGGGAGGAGCAATCAGATAGAAGTAGCAATCTGTTGTGGAACTGTGGTGGATATTCCCGTAAAGGGAGGAGTCAGCAATCTGTTGCAATCCCGCTAGCTGTTAGCAATCTGTTGCAGGATCTGATACGCAGATGGGAGGAGCTAGCAGATAAGAATAGCAGTCTGATAGAATCCCCTCCCCAAAGGGGAGGAGTAGCAATCTGTAGTGAACTGCCTCCTATGGGTCTTCTAAGGAATGGCAATATGTTATGTTGTAGACTGCAGAGTTGGCAATCTGTACCAGCGGAGTACTGGAGATGGTGCACAGCTGGACAGAAAGTAATTAGGTGAATCCTTGGGCCGATGGCAGATGACAGCGCTCCCAGGAGGGAGTCCCGAAAGGGACCACCGGCTAGGCTGGAGTATGGAAACAGACACAGATAGTTCTTTTATTAGATAAGTAGTATAACCACCAGAAGTGGCAGTAGTGAGCTGGTATGCCCGGCAGGGCTGAAGTCCCTCAGAAACTGGAACTGCGATTCCAAGGTTGCTGAACTGCAAAGAGACTGTAGATAGTGAATAGGCAGGGTATGCAGTTATACATAGCCAGTACTAGATGATAACTCACATAAGGTCTTGAGATAGCTCCCTAGGTGGAAAGGGCCAGGTCCTCGAGGAGCGAGTACCTGGTTTCAGGGACAGCTCTGAGAGAATGGTGGACACTCACAATAATCTGCATCTGGAATCGCTTATAGTCAATAGAGAATCTTCAGAGTGTTCAGGAACATAGGCCCTCAAGGAGCGAGTACCGGTTCCTAGCTGCAATCTGAAATAGAGAAAGAGAATGAGGCCCCCGAGGAGTGGGTACCTCTGGTAAGTCCAGGGAGGCAGAGTAGCTTGGACGAATTTGTATCCGAATCCGAGTCCAAAACGAAGTCCTTGCTAACTCGTTTTCTTAGCAAAAGTAAAGACCTTTTATGTTGGAAGTGGATGACATCAATACAGGAGGACGCCCCTGAGGTTCGCGCCCTAGCTGGTACAAACTTCGGAGCGTGTGCGCGCCCTACATCATCAGGAACATGGTGGATCCGCAGCATCGAGCCGGCCCAGGGACACCGGGGAGAAGCGGCACGGAGACTCCTTGGCATCAAGCCATCCATCAGACACGGAGGGAGTCATCATACAGATAGAGAGGGTGGAGCGAGGGTGAAAAGTAGGCACAAATGCAACAGTTCTCACCCTTCGTGGGCAGGAAGCAAGGAAATGTGTTGGTTATAACACATGTTGATGACATGCCCGCAGGTCCCCCACTCCATCGTGGATCAAAGTAGAGCTGTGGTGACGTCAAAAATGACCTTCCCTCAGGGTTCACCCACTCCTGCGGGCAGGAGGAAGATTACCGGGAGGAGGAGAGGCGAGGCACTGGCAGCAAAGGAAAGATGAGAAAGCTCTGCTCCTCTTCCCTTCTCTCCTCTCCCTTCTCAGTGAACTGCCCATAGTGTATTCTGACAATGGTTAGATTCTTTTCAAATGCCAAAAATAAGTGGAACTGTGGAAAAGAGTATTCCCCTATAATATAACCAGGATGGTTGTTTTAGTAAGTACTCATTGGGAATTTTGACAGCAGCTGTCTCGCCTTTTATAGCTTGCACAGTGCACATGCTGTGTCCGTCAGTCAGGCTTTCGACTTGTTTGTGAAAAGGGAAGGAGTGCTGAGTTGAATGAGTGAAAGGGGAGGAGATAGAGCTAGAAGGGAAAGTGAGGATGAGTGAGTAAGTGAGAGGGAAAGAAGGGGGGTGTGAGTGAGAGGAGGTGTGAGTGAGAAGGAACAGAAGAGGTTGCCTGAGAGGGAAGAGGAGCGAGGAGAGGGAAGGAAGGGGTAAGTGTGAGAGAGAAAGGGATAGAGTGAGTTAGAGAGGAAAGGGGAAAAGGGCAGATGAAATTTAATGTGGATAAGTGCAAGGTAATGCATATAGGGAAAAATAACCCATGCTATAATTACACGATGTTGGGTTCCATATTAGGTGCTACAACCCAAGAAAGAGATCTAGGTGTCATAGTGGATAACACATTGAAATCGTCGGTTCAGTGTGCTGTGGCAGTCAAAAAAGCAAACAGAATATTGGGAATTTTTAGAAAGGGAATGGTGAATAAAACGGAAAATGTCATAATGCCTCTGTATCGCTCCATGGTGAGAACGCACCTTGAATACTGTGTACAGTTCTGGTCGCCGCATCTCAAAAAAGATATAATTGCGATGGAGAAGGTACAGAGAAGGGCTACCAAAATGATAAGGGGAATGGAACAGCTTCCCTACGAGGAAAGACTAAAGAGGTTAGGACTTTTCAGCTTGGAGAAGAGACGACTGAGGGGGGATATGATAGAGGTGTTTAAAATCATGAGAGGTCTAGAATGGGTAGATGTGAATTGGTTATTTACTCTTTCAGATAATAGAAAGACTAGGGGGCACTCCATGAAGTTAGCATGGGGCATATTTAAAACTAATCGGAGAAAGTTCTTTTTTACTCAACGCACAATTAAACTCTGGAATTTGTTGCCAGAGGATGTGGTTAGTGCAGTTAGTATAGCTGTGGTTAAAAAAGGATTGGATAAGTTCTTGGAGGAAAAGTCCATTACCTGCTATTAAGTTCACTTAGAGAATAGCCACTGCCATTAGCAATGGTAACATGGAATAGACTTAGTTTTTGGGTACTTGCCAGGTTCTTATGACCTGGATTGGCCACTGTTGGAAACAGGATGCTGGGCTTGATGGACCCTTGGTCTGACCCAGTATGGTTAACAAAAAAAAAAAAAAAATGTATTGGGGGGGGGGGGGGGGGGGGGGATGTGAATGAGAGAGAGTGCGGGGCCAGTAGAAGTAGATGGCTGCCTATAGCATCACAGTTTTGGCGGGCAGGACTGCAGTGTTTACAGCTCTTTGTTCTTGCCTCCCATGTGGGCCCAGCATAGGAAGTTGTGACTCATGGGCCCACATGAGTCGCAGGTGGAAGAAGGAGGCACAATCACTGCAGCCAGAAGAAGCATGAGCAGCGTTGACCCATGTGGCCAGAAGAAAGGTGCAGGAGCAGCGTTTGCCCACATCCCAAAAGGAAAGAGCTGTTTTGAAATATTCATTTTCTTAGTATGTTTTTAGTCTGAGCAATGTTTTACATTTCTTCATTGTATTGTTTGTTTGATGAGGAATAGTGATGCTTCTGTTTTTCCATTGTTGAAATGCAAATGGAGTCTGACTTGTTTCAGTTTCCAGTTCGGGTTTTTGTCTGTGCATGTCTATTTGTAAATTTATGGTCTCTAGTCTCTTTTTGCTGAGGGTCTGACTATGTATGTGTGTGTGAGCGATGTAAGGTATATAGATCTCTAGCAGCCTGGCTTGTTCCTAATAGGAGGTGTATTGGTGTTTTAGGACCTGGTGCAACATTTGCAGTATTGCTTTTCATGTATAGGGTTGTTACTGTTTCCGTGCTGGCAGTTAGTGCTGTTTTGGTATGGGAGGTTTACTATAATGTAATTTGTAATTCAGTTTACTCATGACTTTCTGATGGCCAAGCGCATATCTAACATGCATTACAACAGGCCTAATATCATGTGAGTTCCAAGTGCCTTGCTTTTTTGTAGGATTTTCTGTTTGACACTACAGTAGTGTATGTAAATATAATATACTTGTTGTAAGTGATTTTTTTTTACCTTGAAAGATTTTATTTTGTCATATAAAATATGTTATTATAAATGCATAGTTTGTAATTGTGTGTGGGAGGGCCAGGGTGGAGGGGATTGTGCGTCAGACTAGGTGTTCATGAGTGCTAGGATCTCACTTGGCGATTTGTAACATGGTCAAATCAATGTGGGGCGGATGTAGCAGACCCAAGATAACTGCATTGACTGCCTTGGGCAACATGTAGAGGCCGAACTGATCTCCATGCAGGATCCTTGTTTGCATGGTCAGTGGTACTGTGGCTCTTGTGACATGTTCTGGCAAAGAATCTTCGTAAACAGAGAGATCAAGAGTGGGGTGTCCAAGGGAACCATTGGTATGCAGTAGTTTTGGACCTGAGCCTCTTGGATAAAGCTGCCCCCAGTGCTAGCATCCAGAAAGCTGCCCCCAGTGCTAGCATCCAGAAAGCCCCCAGTGCTAGCATCCATTAGCAAGAATGTCCTCAAGGGACAGACGTATTGATACTATCAGTTGTGGAGAGGTGCATGGATGACCTAGAGTGACCTCTCCCAACAGGTCTAGGATCTTGAGTTTCCCGGCTTATTTGGGCAGCAATTTGCAAAATGCCCAGATGCAGAACAGTAAAAGCACATGTTAAAGTTATGGCGCATCTGTTTCTCTTCTGCTGAAAGCTTGAGGCGATCCACCTGCATGACTTCTTTGGGTGCAGGTTCTAATTCCGGGGGAGAGTGGGAGGTTATAGGACACTGGAAATTTGGGGCAAGAGGACAGGACGGTGAGCTGAGTCTCTCTTGCTCATTCCTGAAACCTCAGGTCTAGCTGGACAGCTAGACTAATCAGGCCTCTCAAGGTATTCAGCAGCTCCCAGGCAGCCAGCTTGTTTTTAATGCACTCTGAGAATCCTTGTCTAAAACTTGCAATCAGGCTGTTACTACCCCACTGAAATTCAGAGGCCACAATGAGGAAGTGCACTACGTACTCTCCCACAGACCAGGAGCCTTGCCTAATCTGTAAGAGTTCAGATGCCTTGGAAGCCATGCAACCAGGCTCATCCAATATTCACTGGAATTCTTGCAGGAAGCCTGTCAGGTCCCCCGAGAGCAGATCAGCCCTTTTCCAAAAGGGTGAGGCCCAAGCCAGAGTTGTGCCACCTAACAAGGAAAGAATATAAGTCACATTGACTCAGTCTGTTGGAAACAAGGGTGCCTGCAATTTGAATTTCATCCGACATTGGTTGAGGAAGCCTCTACATTTTAGTGGATCTCCATCGTACCTCGGAGGTAGAGGCATGTGGAACGTGGGAGTAGCAGGTTTCATGTCAGTTGCCGGAGCCAAAGCCAGAGCCAGCTGGGCCACAATGCCCTGAAAATATCTGGCCATAGTGTTAAGATGATCTTGCTGCTGTTGGAGCTGGTGTGCTAAGCTGGTGATAGCAGAGGCGGAAGGTGAATCTGCCGGGCTCATGGCTTCAGCAAACTGTGAAGGGTAGCAAATGTGTATGAGCCCTTTGTGCTTTAACGTAGTTGATGCAGCCTTGAGGTTGAACCCACGAAGCCTACTCTGGCAGCTGGAAAACGTACCCTGTAGCAGGACAGTCTGGAGCTTCATTTGTACCAGCTGCTTCCCCTGCTAGTTGAGCCCTTAAGTTCTGGCAGGTGGGTCCCTAGGGCGGTGAAGAGAACTAGACTCCAAAGGCATACCAGGGTCAAGGCAGCAATGAAGTCAGAGACAGGCCAAGGTTGGGACAGGTGACCATCAAGAATGGTCAAGTCCAGACAAGAGGTCAAGTCAAGATGGCAGGCAATCGTGGTCAGGTCCATGCAAGGGATCAGGTTCAGGTGGCAGGCAATTGTGGTCAGATCCAGGCAAGAGGATCAGGACCAGGTGGAAGGCAATAGTGGTCAGGTTCAAGCAAGACTTCAAGATCTGGAAAGTCAAACCAAGGGTGGACAAAGACACACTGAAGATACTGAACAAGACATATAGGATATGGCAAGGCTGGGCAAGGGAAGCTGGAAAAGACAAGATTGGATGAGGCAAGGCTGGAAGGCAAGGCAAGGCTGAAGAAGATCAGGCTGGACAAGGCAAGACTGAAAGACAAGGCTGGACAAGGCAAAGCTGGAAAAGACAAGGCTGGATGAAGCAAGGCTGGAGGAAGCAAGGATGAATGAGGTAAGGCTGAAAGGCAAGGCTGGTTTCAGGAATGCAGGAGAACTGGAACCAGGAACATGCAAGTAATATGTACTACAAGGTAGAAGACCCATTGTTGAGGTGAGGTAATGCTGCAGGTCCCATGCTTAAACTGCCCGGTCAGGCTGACTTTATCGTGAGGTGCCCCTCAGTATTTCCTGTTGTGGAGTGTGTGCACACGCATGCCTAAGGGAAGACACCGGCCTGCCAGCATCAGCGGTGGTCGGCAGCATGCGATGATGGTGGCATTCTGCTGCAACAGGAGCCTCTGGCAACATTGGTCAGTGGTGGAGATAAGTGCAGTGGCTCGCGGAGCAGACCTATGAGCCGCCAAATATAATAAAACCGGGGGGAGGAGCTAAGATGGCGGCAGACTAAGAGGTTTGAAAAGCTCTCGCTGCTATAGTCTGGCATTATTTCCTAAAAACTTGGTTCTTTATAGTTTTATTCATGCCTCATACTAGGCTGGACAAGGCAAAGCTGGAAAAGACAAGGCTGGATGAAGCAAGGCTGGAGGAAGCAAGGATGAATGAGGTAAGGCTGAAAGGCAAGGCTGGTTTCAGGAATGCAGGAATACAGAAAGACGGACTATCTCCCACTAAACTGATACGGACATACCAAACACTGCACGTTCTTATTCTTGTTAAATTTCTATCGTCTTCTTCTTCTTCTTTTCCCAGTTAGAACCATCCTTGTTTTATTGTAACTGATTTATTCCTGCGCACTTTTATAACTTGTTATAATTTGTAAATGTAAAAAATGTATACTCATGTTATATTTATACACGTTTATAATGTATTGATCACCCCTGTTTTATGTAAACCGACATGATACGAATCTCCGTGAATGCCGGTATAGAAAACTCAAATAAAATAAAATAAATAAATACTAAACGTAAGGCCAGGCTATGCGAAAGCCTGGCCATTGCCGAGAGTTTGGACATCAAATAACCGACTTTGGAGACCTTCTTTGTATCGACGCCTATAGAGCCGGGAGCGAGGGACGTAGAAATAGGAGACGAGGAGCGAGTGTCTCCAATATGGGATGAGGAAATCTTGCTTAGCCCTGGCGCACCAAAGACCCCGTCCCCACCCCAGCAGATGAGAGCAGCAGGAGAGGGCGAGTTGTTGGCCCTCCAAGACAGCCTTGTTGAGCAGGAAGCTCAGCAGGAGAGCAGTCGAGAAGAAGCAAACGTGGGGGATGGTAAAAGGTTGCTGAGTTTGGAGTTACCTGCTTCCCCGGTGGGAATGTATTTACCTTCACTCTTGGAAAATATCAGCCTCGCTGACCCAACACTGGAATTGAATCGGGACAATGTTACTGAGGCCACGAGAGTTGGTGATCTTTTTGGTTAAACCGGAAAAAATAACCATAGAATCTATCTGGGATGCCTTGGCCTCAATAGAAAATGCTATAATAAATTTATCAAGATCAACTTTTGAAACAAATAAAAGCAGTCGGAATAATGAAGAAAGGATCAGTATTCAAGAAAAGAAAATGCAAGAAATAGAGGAGAAAGTAAAGAAAATTGAAAAATATCAGCAAAATTTATTACGTGGAAAATGTTCAAAATAAGAAATTGGAGAACATAGAAAATTCTTTGCGGTGTACAAATATCAGAGTGGTAAATTTTCCAATTATGCCACAGATATCACCAATAGATTTTTTCAAGAATTACTTAACTGAAAAGCTGAAGATCCCGAAGGAAGCTATTCCATTAATTTCTAAGGCCTTTTACTTGCCCCAGAAGCAGCTGGAGAGAGCTCAGGAAAAAGTGGAAGAACAAAGCCAATTAAATTTAACAGATTTGCTGGAACGATCTCAGGAAGACTTAATAGTAAAGAGAGGTGTATTGTTGGTGGCATTCGCATTTATAACGGAAAAAAATAACATATTTAGAATGTTCTTTAGAAATAGAACAGAATTGTATCACGGGCAAAAAGTGTGGCTGTATCCCGACATTACTAAGATCACACAGGAAAGGAGAAGGAAGTTTTTAAGTCTGAGAGCTGAGGCTTTAACAATATGTACTAAATTTACACTTCGATATCCATGCAAATATTATGTAAAGTATCGTGATGCCGATTACATCTTTTTTGAACCTTCGCAGTTGAAATTCTTTATAGATACTCACCCAAATGTGACCTGATCAGTAGATCTGGCTAAAAAAAAAAAAAGGCTTTCTTAGTATTTTCCTATTGTAAATTTCCTATTTTTCGCTCCCTGTTGTAAGGCTATACTCCCCCCTACATGCCTAGATTATAAGGGGATACAGTAGTGTTTTGCATGATGAATCTGTTTTGGTAAATGTGCTGTAATGTACATTAGTGATTTTCCTGTATTGCTCTTTTTTTCCTATCACATTATGTAATTATGTGTAAATTAAAACGCAATAAAAATAAAATTAAAAAAAATATATAATAAAACCATTCTGAGTGAGGAAGTTTAGCAGAAATGAATATAGTACTAAATAATCTATCTTACAATCAATGCCTAATTCATTAAGGGGGTAATTTTCAAAAGGAGTTACGCGCGTAAATGTAACTACTATTGTAGCAATTTTCAAAAGCCATTTACTCACGTAAAGTGCACTTATGCGAATAAATCCTATGGACGATTCAATGGCATATATTGTAGCAATTTTCAAAAGCCCACTTACTCGAGTAAAGTGCATTTACATGCGTAAAACCCAGATTTACGCATGTAAATGCTTTTTAAAATCCGCCCCTAATGATTTTGATGCTGTGCTGGTGTTATGTGGACTTATACTCCTTAAGTAGCCCTCTGTAAAGAAAAATAATTGCAGGCAGCCTGCTGACTCAATGGCAAAGTCCAAGGAGCAGGAGTAAAAATCTGATGAGCCAGAAAATTAAAATAATTGTAATAGGATGCCACAGCATAGATAGCTATTTTCAGGCATTGATATTGGCAGCCATAGGAAGATCTCATCCAATGACATCAGCATTTGAACTAATCATTATAAATTCACATTTATAAACCACTGTGCAGTAAATGAGCATGCAAAGAATGTTTGACCAGTAAACTAAGCAGATATGCAGACATGACCTACAAGCAGTGCTGCTAGACTTCTGCAATTATATGGCTGGAATTAGCTTGTTATAGCATAATTGACAACCTGCTACAGAATCAACATACTTGAAGCTTTCCTACCTCTTAAGTCAACCTTTTGAGGAAAACTACAGTATGCTTGCCTTCAGTCTTAGCTCATTTTGCTCTTGCTCCAGCCCCTCCTTTCGGCAAAGATCCTGCAGGGAAAAGGGGGGGGGGGGGTGAGTCTGAGGCTGTAGCAGATGAAAAAAGAGGAACTTTGCTCCCTAATCTAGCCCCTATCCTTCTGTTGCCTCTCCCATTTATTTCCTGAAGGGAACAGGAGGAGAAGGGTGAAGCTGAAGCTGACAGAGAAAGCAGTCAAAATATTTGATCCCTCAAAGATCTTTTAAATCAAACCAAAGACTATTTGTATATAATTCCTGGACAGAATGATGTACCTTTAGATGAATTTCATCTTTCAGTAAAGGTTCTTGCACCTGTATATGTGGCCAGTCACACACCAGCTACTAAAACCTGGATGTGTTTTTGGAAGGCTGCAACAGCTGGTGTGTCACAGTTGGCAGCGAGGGCATTAATTTAAATTCATAAAAACCTGGATGATTGGCACTACTGATGTTTCAAACTTGTATTAATTCAACCCCTTTTTGTGTCTGTTACCACATGCCCAATATATGTGCACATATTTTTCTGTATAAATAACAGTAAGGCAAACTGCTGATGCTGAGGTCATTCTCAGCATACATAAATTCATATACTTGGATGACAAGGACTTGCACAAGAAAATACAAAAGGGTTGGTTGCACTATTGCAACTTAAAGCAAAGTGACATTTCACAGTTAAAAGTTTGTAATTTATATGTCTTAACTTGATAAATTGTTGATTTTGTATTTGCTGCTTCTTTATTTGTGTATAGTTTAAATAGTATTTAAAATAATACAACATAAATGGTTTTCAATTTAAAAAATGACTTTTTTTGCGTAATCCAAAATGTGAATCTTTATGCAAAATTATGCAAATTTGCCACACAGCTAACCTTCTGAACAGAATGTTCTTGAGTTGTTCTCTCCAAACATTTGCACTGTCCTCCATCCTGTCCTCTCCTAGAGGGAAGTGCCAAAGCAAATGGTTTTGTCCACTCACCAGCCTCAATATGTCCTCTACTGAGAGGAGCACAGATCTTAGTGAAAAGACCAGCAGCCTCTTTACACAACCCCTGGCATGGTTTCAAAAAAGATATTTATTGCACAGAAGGGTCAACCATTAGCATTCCACTACTGTCCTCAGCTCCATTCATGGACTTGCCTCCTAGAACTGATTCACCTAACTACATTCATGCTATGTGCACTACTTCCAGAGCCTTCTGGATCAAATATATTTATTCTTGCCTTGTTGCAAATAGGCATACAGGTGAATTTTTCAAAGGAGTTACGCATGTAAATGTAATATACTAGCATAGTAATTTTCAAAAGTTATTTACCCACATTTAAGTGCACTTAGCATGCGTAAAACCTATGGACAATTCAATGGCATATATTGTAGCAATTTTCAAAAGCTCACTTACATGGGTAAAGTGCATTTACACCTGTAAAACCCAGTTTTAAGCATGAAAATGCTTTTGAAAATCAGGCCATCTGAGAGCAGTACCTACTAGCATGCCCATTTGCAATTACAATTTGAATAAAAGGCTAATGGCCCATGGCCCTCTCTTTCTCAAATTAACTCTCCGGCTATTGACATTATTAGTCAGATAGTGATAGCTATTGTTTATTGAAATAATCTTTTCAAATAAAATATATATTTTTTAAGTGCTGTTGTATACCTTTTTGTAGAAAGCCTTTTGGGGCATATGATCTTTCTGACTGATGATTATTTATTGATAGCCCTTTTGGAAGCACATTTAGTGGAACTTTAAATACATGAGATAGTGCTGGTATGATGACTTGGAAAATAATTTGCAAACATTTACTAATAATATGTGTATAACCTGCACACTTAAGTGTTGGTTGTTCTAATTTTCATTGTTTCATCTTCTCCCATTATACCATTTGTGGTAGTCCTGTACTTATTTGATTCTCTAGATGTGTTTCCATGTATACAGTTTTCATTTTAACTTTCTCTGTAGTACTATAATGCATTCATTGCCCCACCAGGGTAGTTATTGAGCCCACCCAAGAGACTATATTGAAAATGAGGTTTCAGTGTCTAGACTGCATTGGAAGCTTCCTACTAATCTCCCTGGGAACGTTTGCAAAGTGCTTATGGTGTGCTATAGCACCGTGCAATCTCCCCTTCAGTTACTGTTTTTCTTTGCCAGAATTTGCAGGCGTGTGAATGGAAATTACATTCTGAGGAGGAAGATGAGGTGGAAGACACAGCAGATGATGCAGCTGCGTCCCAGAGACTCAGGCTTGTGACCAGGGCGGCACGACCATTAGGCAGGACTAGGCGATCACTTAGAGTGGCATCAGTATATGCGCGGGCACCACTTCCAAAATGGGAGAGAGAGAGGGCACTGTAAGAAGGTGACTACAACTCTCTTATTTCTACCCACTGTCGCATTCAACTCAGGGTGGGTTTGGGAGGGGGGGAGGCGGTGTTACATTGGTCTGCCTAGTGTGCTGCAGACCGTTGCATTGGCCCTGCTTGTGACTCAGTACCGCAGTTGCATCATTGATGGAAGATATGGTGTTGTCCAAAGAATGCATAATGGTGTTGGAAAGCATGCTTTGGTGCGAGACTTTGTTTGTGTTAGAGTAGTGCAATTCCTAATAGAGCTCTGTTCTGTCCCTTTCTGTTTTGGGTACCGTGGTATGCAGGGCCGGGATTTGCGGGGCAGGGCAAGGGGGCGGATGCCCTGGGTACCGAGCCCAAGGAGGCATCATCTTCAGGGCCACTTGTTCCTGTGGCAGAAGCACATGAGGCCCTGCCTCAATTACTGTCTTGGCCAGTGCCCCAAATCTCGGGGAACAGAGAACAGCCCTCTGCTTCCCGCTCTAGCCTTCCCAAATAACATGCAAGGAACAGGATGAGCCTGGAGCAGATAATACAAAGCACAAAAGAGCCTTCTGCTCCCTAATCCAGCACCTCCTCATCTCTTGTTCTCCCTTCCCTTCCAATCTGCAGGGAACAGGAGAAGGGATTAAGCTAGAAGAGATGGCAGATCATTCCATTTTTGTCTGCATATTTCTACTTGTAATTTGTGATCCCTTATTCTGTATTTGGTGAGGTTCTGTATGTGTGACAGAGCTGAAGTGTTCTGCTAATGTGTAGGCTCTGTATTGGGATCTATAGCAGTCTAGCTTGTTCTTTTTTTAGACTAGAAGGTGTATTAGTGTTTTAGGGCCAAATGGAATATTTGCAGTGTTGCCTTTCCATACGGCTGCTGTTTCAGTTCTGGGTAATTGTGCTGTTTTGTTTATAGGTTCCCTCGAGTGATTTTTGTTTTGCAGGGTTTTGTGGTACTTTCCGAAGTGCATGGTAAGGGAGGGACTTTGTGTCACTGTAATCGAAGTGACAACTTGCTGTAATTTAAATATTTTTTCTATGGTGAGTAATAAGGGGAACAAATGGCAGCTCAGCCCAGCCAGCCATTTCAGAGATCAGCTTTAACCAGTGTAGTATGAATGTCTTTTCAGTATTTTTTGGGATTTTTCCTTTTTTTTGCCGTCTATCTCCAAAAATCAAAGATGACATATTCGTCAGATGTTGTGATATGATTTCTGAAATTTATATTTATTAGGTATATGATATATACACACATATGCATATGTTTAAATATTAGTTTTGTATATATGTATGTAGGTATGTGTATATATATATATATATATATATATATATATATTCATTCACATATATACTGTACATACAAAACAAAGGTTAATATTTAAAAGTATGATGGCCAATTATGTGATTTTACAGGAATGTTCTGGGAAGGGCTGCGGTGGGAACATAATGATTGTTGAGCTTAATTGTTTAATTATCAAACTTTCAGGGGTGCCTGCGGGCCTGAAAATTAATTGGGGAAGGGGCATAAGGTTAAGGGATTCCCAAACCACTCAGGTGTCCTGAATAAGCTTGTGTGAAAGGAGGGTTGGGGGGCTTGCCTCAGGGCCTATGGATGCAGGATGGCTGAAAGGCCCTGTGCTAATTTGACTTTAAGCTTCTGTCGCTATTGCTGCTGCCGCTGCTCAAAAACCTACAGCACTGCAGCCGGAGGGACCCGGGAGGGAGGAGAGAGAGAAAGAGAAGAAGGCCCCTGCTGGACAGGGGTGAAAGGGGGAGCCAAAGAAGGTGCTACTGTTTGGCAGGAGGGTGGGGGCTGCTGCTGCTGCTGGGCAGGGTGTTGGAGGGGGGGGTGGTGGGGAAGGAGCTACTGCTGCTGGGGAAGGGGTTGTAGGGGAGAGGGGGCTTCCTTTGCTGAGCAGACAGTTGGGAGAGAGGAACCGCTGGGCGGGGGGGGGGGGGTGAAAGGGGGCTGCTGCTGGGCAGAGGGTGAGGAGGAAGGAGGGGGAAGCTGCTAGGCAAGCGCTGGGTGGGAGAGAGGGTGGGAGGGAGGGATGCTGCTAGACAAGGAACGGAGGGGAGAAAGAGGAGGATGCAGGGCAAGGAGTAAGTAGGGGGGAGAGAAAGGCGGTTGTGGGTTAAGGAGTGGGTGAGGGTCAGAGGGGGATGCAAGACAGGAAGCAGGGAGAGAGGGAAAGGGGGTGGGGTGTCCCAGGGCAGTGGTGGTGGTGGGATAAACAGAAGGGGATGCGGAGGAGAGGAGGTTGCAGGACACAGAATGGATTTACAGGGAGGAGGGGGATAGAAGGGAAAGTATGGAGAGGAAGATAAGGGGGAAGAGAGAATAGGATGCTGGGGCTGGAGAGAGAGAGGGATGTGCTTTGCTGGCACTGTCTCCCTCCCTCCACCAAAGGGAGACAGCGGGGTGCCGGAGCAGCCGCTGGTAAGTCAGGGAGGGAGGGGGCTCATCATTCTGGAAATTTGCCCCAGGTGCAGAAAGGGCTGGTCCCTTCACGGGTGGTTTGTAAGGGTTTTCCTAGCCAGCTGAGTATATTTCCCAATGCCCTGCCTTGCCTATGATAGATTGGGTATTCTTCTGCATAAAGAGGTCAGAGCATCTTTAGGAGGCATGGAGCAGAGTTGTACACTGAAGAAATGTTGTGTTTGAGATGTGCATTTTTCTTCAAAAAAGTGTAAAGACGATGTAAAGCATTCAATGAGGCTAAAGCTTTTAGTTCCATTTTATTGCAATATGAACCTAGACCATGCTCTATAGTGTAATATTATTTTTAAGTGCATATTTAGTGATATGCTGAATAATAGATTTCTCTTTTCTTCCATTAATTTCTAAAAAAAGGAGTGTCCTAGTGGCTAAAGCAATGAGCTGAGGAGAACAAGAGAAATTAGATTCAAACCTTGTGAACTTAGGCAAGTCACATTATCTTCTGTTGCTTCAGGGACCTTCTTAGATTGTGAGCTGTTTGAAGCAGGGACTTGTTGTACCTGAACACTAATAATGCTGTAAGCCACCTTGAGCATTATTTGGAAAGGTGAGCCAAAAATCCCAAATTATTATTCACTATTTAAAAGGGCTGGCATTGATTCTTGCTTTCATTTCCTTCTTGTGCACTGACACTACTGCCTGAGTGTGCCAATGTGCTGCGGCAGTCAAAAAAGCAAACAGAATGTTGGAAATTATTAGGGAATGGTGAATGAAACAGAAAATGTCATAATGCCTCTGTATCACTACATGGTGAGACAGCACCTTGAATACTGTGTACAATTCTGGTCACCGCATCTCAAAAAAGATATAATTGCGATGGAGAAGGTACAGAGAAGGGCTACCAAAATGATAAGGGGAATGGAACAGCTCCCCTATGAGGAAAGACTAAAGAGGTTAGGACTTTTCAGCTTGGAGAAGAGACGGCTGAGGGGGGATATGATAGAGGTGTTTAAAATCATGAGAGGTCTAGAACGGGTAGATGTGAATCGGTTATTTACTCTTTCAGATAATAGAAAGACTAGGGGGCACTCCATGAAGTTAGCAAGTAGCACATTTAAAACTAATCGGAGAAAGTTCTTTTTCACTCAACGCACAATTAAACTCTGGAATTTGTTGCCAGATGATGTGGTTAATACAGTTAGTATAGCTGTGTTTAAAAAAGGATTGGATAAGTTCTTGAAGGAGAAGTCTACTACCTGCTATTAATTAAGTTGACTTAGAAAATAGCCACCACTATTACTAGCAACGGTAACAGAGAATAGACTTAGTTTTGGGTACTTGCCATGTTCTTATGGCCTGGATTGGCCACTGTTGGAAACAGGATGCTGGGCTTGATGGACACTTGGTCTGACCCAGTATGGCATGTTCTTATGTTCTTAGTATCTCTACCCCTTCCAGATTTGTATGACATCATTGTCAGAAAGGAAAATGCATATTGTAAAAGAATAATAAGGATCATGCATACTGAAATGAGTCTGGCAGCGTATTGTGTGGCTTTGGGTGGAGCCATTTTTAAAACTCCTCACTAAGGAGGCTTGTGCTAAACTTCCCAGACATTCACTACACTCCCCTGTGAGAGTCATATGTCCTTCTCCCTGTGCCTTCCTGGATGAGGCCAGGTTGGGGGAAGATCTTGACCAGGCGGCTATAACCTCTCCCCATGATCCCTTAAGCTCTCATTCTAGCTTTTCTGGCCTCTCCGATCTAGAGTCACCTCTCGCACTTGGATCTTTATCTGGGACCTTCCCAATGTTCAGGGAGATATAGGGTGAACCATCCTATTATCCTCAGTGCCCTGGGTGGACATTTCTTCCTTTAGATTTTTTTTCTCTCTTGCCTGGAGTCTTCCTTATCTGCATCCATATAATCTAATAGCTAAGATGTAAATACTGTCTTTCTGGGCTATCAAAGGGCCACCCAATGCAGTTTACAATAATAATAGAAATGCATAATCAGATACATTAAATGCACAATAAATACATAGTCAGTCCTGTTTTCCCTTACACCCAAGGTGTGGGTGACTTGACTGCAGCTCAGTTCTTTCCTCTCCTGAGCTTCTGCCCAGATTCTGCCCTCTTCTGTTCTCTCTCTAACTTTGGGGCAGATGCACTAACATGCGCTAGCCGCTGCGCACGACTGCTTAACACTAATTGAGATGCGCGTCCAAAACACACATCCAAGTCACCGCATAGCTAATAGCGCTCATCACATGGAAATTCATGTAGATGAGGCTATTAGCTAATGCCCGCGATCCAAAAAACTTCCCACGTGGCCAATGCGTCCTTGCAACGCAGCAAATTTTACGCCAGCCCAGGGCTGGCATAAAGGTGCGCCACGTTCAAGGGTGCATTGAAAAAAAAAAGAAAAATCCTGCTTTCTGTGATTCCTCCTAATCTTATCGTAGCGACACTATGCGGGAGGAACCAAATAAAGCAGGATTTATGTTAAAAAAAAAAAACCAAATTATTTGAAAAAAAAAAAATTTTGGACATCCAATATACACACACAAGAAAGACGGTGCAGGCAGTGTATCTTGTGTGTGTGTATATGCCGGTAGCGGGAGAAAATGGACGCTCGTAGATTGAGCGTCCGTTTTCCCAAATGGCTTGACAGCCCACTTATCAGCCACCTCTCCTGTGCACTCAGTGCCGAGGAGGTGCTAGGGACGCACATTGTCCTTAGCACCTCCCCTCATTTTAATATTGCATTGTGAGCACAGGGGAGGTGGCTGGGCGCGCGTTGGGAAAACCGGCGCTCAACACCGAGCGCCCGTTTTCTGCGCACATTTATTGCATCACCCCCTTTTATTTGTACTGCTTGCGTTTTGTGCCTGGGCTGCTGTGCCATCCATTTCCCAAAGCTGCTCCTTGGTTCCAGACCTGTCCATGCCATGAGCGATGCATACACTATTGCACTCTCTTCAATTTGTATTTGTGTTCTGATTTTTCACCATTGTAGCTTTCAGCAGAACATTCAGGACTTACGAAAGGTCGGTTCGGCCGGCGTGCCGGGCTGCCCGATGCTAACAGGCGTGTCAGACAAGCTCCGGCAGCTTGACGCCGGAAGGGGTGGGTGCAGGGGGGGGAGGGGGAGGGAGGGGGAGGGAGGGGGAGGGAGACCAGGGTCCCCGTATGTTTAGTTTTGAATACTCTCTCGCGGCACAATCGCATTGGCGAGCGCCGCAGGGAGTATCGGGAGTTAAAACAGTATTTAAGGGGTGGGGTTACCGGCGGTGCTCCTCTTCTTCCCGGGTGCCAGGTAGAGCAGCGATCCTCCCTCTCGCCCTTGTGTTGTGAACATCCTTGTAACTAGTTAGTTTGGTTGCTGTCGCAGCTTTGGCTAGCAGTTTGCCCCAGCCTCTTTAGCGCCAGGTGGTGGCTCGATGGGTAGCCAGTTTAGGGGCATCTACTGGCTGGAGCGATACCCGTCGGGCAACTGGCTCCTCTGGGCTTAGCTCCTTGCTGTCCGGTGGTGGGGGGTGGAGTTTAGGTGGCGGGTGCTGCCTAACTAGGACCAGGCCGGGTGGCCTGTGGTTGGTTATCTTGCTGGCTGGTGGCGGTTAACTGGAGCTTTTTATCTTGTATAAGGGCTCGGTCTAGATATGTTGGTTAATAAAGCTGCGGCCTGATGTTTTCCATACCAGAGTGTTATGTCTTTATTGAATATATTGTGAAAGGGCGGTGAAAGAAGGTGGCGTGAAGTTCTGGCTGCATCCTTTACAAAGCTGAACAGAGTCACAGTGCATGCAAAGGAACCATCATAGAACAGGGACCAATAATCATGCATTTGCTAAAGCAGCATATTTATTTTATTTATTTATTTATTTATTTAACGTCTCTTCTATACCGATGTCCGTTCGCACATCGCATTGGTTCACAAAAAACAAGAACTTTTTGGGCGAAGCCCTTACAAAGAACAGATATATACAGTTAACTTTTTTTTAAAAAAAATTTTATATTTAATATTTAATTTTTTATTTTTTTTTATTATTAAATAAAAATATTTAATAAGCAAAGACTGGGTTGGCCCCATTTATCTTGGATTGGCCTCAGCAGCAAATAAAATATATTTTTCATTTCATATCATTCAGCTATTTACAACACAGCTATTTTTTTAATAGCAAATAGCAAGGAAACAGCTTAACATTAGACATGCTACTGTGGAACAATTCAATTTGCACTGTAATCAAAAACATAATAAGGTCTATATAGGAACCCACAGGAAGTTCTTTAGGTGTGTTTAACAAGTCATGACAGCATTGGAGGTAGGCGTTTCCTTTTTACTTGTGCAGCAAAATGATTACTTGAAGAAAGTGTAGGCACAAAGATATTCAGCTGATAATACAGCAAGAAGTTGTTCATTTGCATAACCTGACAAACACTTTGGAGGCTAAGATACTGCAAGCCAAACAGGAAATTCTGTGAGGTTTGCAGTTGCACACATGCACTGAAGCTGCACAAAGTTTGCAAGTGCACGGCTTCTCAGGAGATCTCAGTTTCAGGATTCAGCCCCTCTGCCCTTCTCAGGCTCAGCCAAGAATCTAGGTGTCACCTTCACTAACTAGAATTGCCTCTTCAGCTTTCCATTCGTACAACCACCGCAGTCTCACTATTAGTTTGATCCTTCGTTACCTTGACTGTGTAACATCCAGACTACTTCCCTCAGCTGCAGCCTGATACATTCTTGTAATAAAATGTATGCGAGGAACAAATGAAGAACCTTGGTCAAATTAGCATAAACTGCAAGCACAACTATATAGAATATACAGATAAGAAGCCCAACTGAGCGTTGCAATCCTTCCTCAAGGACAATGACCTTCCCCAGTTCTTAGCACATATAGGGGGCCAATGCAATAATTCTGTGCAGAAAACGGGCGCTCAGTGTTGACCTAACATGTGTCCAGCCACCTCTCTTGGGTGCGCAATTCAATTTTTAAACGAGGAGTTGCGCTAAAAAGGAAAAAACGCTAGGGAAAAATGTGCCTCCCGAGCGCCTCCTCAGCATCGAGCGTTCAGGAGAGGTGGCTGTCAAGAGGGTTGGGAAAACAGACGCTCAATCTACAGACGCTCGTAGATTGAGCGTCTGTTTTCTCCCATTAGCGGCATCGACACGCACAAGATACACGGCATGGACAGTGTGTCTTGTGTGTGTATATTGGGCATCCAGAATTTTTTTTTTTTAAATTTTTTGTTAACTAAATCCTGCTTTATTTGGTTCCTTCTTCTTAATATCATGACGCTACTATTACTAGGCGTAAAATTTGCTATGTTGCAAGGGCGATTTGGCCATGTGGGAAAATGTATTGGATTGTGGGGATTAGCTAATAGCCTGACCTCATCTACATGGTTTTCCACGTGAAGAGCGATATTAGCTACGTGGTGATTTGGACGTACATTTTGGATGCGCTGGTCCCCGTATTGGATCGGGGGTTATGGGCGCCCGTCCAAAACGCGCGTCCAATTGTGTGTTAAGCAGTGCACAGCGGCTCGCGCACGCTATTGCATCAGCACCATACATTTTAAACAAATGAAAGAAAGATTTTGTTCCTTTGCTTGGTATCCTGTGCACAGATTTTGGATCCTTTTTTTTTTTTTTTTTGCTCTGTTATTATTCTGTATAACTACATGCTTTAGGACATGCAAAACATGGACCAAATGTAAATAAAATTAGCTCCTGGAATTGCTTTTCATTATTAGAGAAAAAATGGGCAAAAAGTTTAAATTATTTCTCCCCTTTGATTGAGGTTATTTATTGTTATGGCATTGGATGACAGGTATATGGAAATAAATCAAAAAATGGCAAAAAAATATATCATCCAAAAACCAACAGAAAAAAATAACTGATATCTTGCACTAATTAAATCCAAATTTAACAAAACTTTATTATATGTCAGTGTATCCACCCAATATATAAACCATCATATAACAATTAAAAAAATAATGGTAAAGTCAAGCTCACATTCACCGGTATCACAGGTGTGTGTATGTGGTAAGTTTGTTGATTGATAAGCTTGCTGGGCCGACTGAATAGACTGTTCGGTCCTTCTCTGCTGTCATTTCTCTGTTTCCATGTTTCTATGTGTAATTAACAGCAAGACAAACTGCTGATGCTGAGGGCATTATTAGCATCCAGAAGCTCATAATTTGGAAAGACAATAAGGATTTTCTCAAGAAAATATAAAAAGGATGGTTGCACTATTTCAATTCAAAGCAAAATTGACATTTCACAATTAAATGTTTGTAAGATATGTCTGAATTTGATAAATTATTGATTGTTGTATCTGTTATAGTTTTCATTTGTATATACAGTAGTTTAAATATTGTTTAAAAACAATGGGGCCAATGCAATACAGTGCGTTCAACCAAGCGCAGTCGGACGGGGGTTAAATAGGCGCTAATCCACCCCCTAATGCAATAAGGGATTAGCGCCTATTTAACGCGGAGTTAACATGCAAATGCATGGGAATGAGGCTATTACTCATTCATTCCAAATGCAAAAAAATAAATGTGCGTCTCAGACTGGAGCAGGCGTTAATAGCTGAGCGCATTGAAAAGAAATACAGAAAAGCAGAAAAAACTGCTTTTCTGTACTTCTTTTAAAAGTGTAAAGTAAAAAAAACAAACTCATCCGGCCGCATTAAGAAGCCCCTAATTATAATATAGCTCGGCGCTCCCCTGCGGGCACCATGCGCACGTTAAGAAAGCGGGTGCTGACTTTTCAGCGCCCACTTTCCGTGCTTTTTTTTTTTTTTTTTTTGCATTGGCCCCAATATGAATAGTTTTCAATAAAAAATGTATTTTTTATGCATAGCAGGTGTGAATCTATATGAAAACATATGCAAATTTGCCACATAGTTGCCACAGAATTTTGAAAACTCTTCCTCAGAATTTGCTAACTCTTGCTGCAGAATCTTGAACAATCTGCTGCAGGAAACCAAGGACGCTGCCTGTGATGCTCTTCCTCACCCTTTGCCCCTTTGTCTTTATCACGTCTACTGAGAATGCTCCCATTTTCAGAACCTTAGCATATTTCATACATGTGGAGAAGAGGAGAGTTATTAACACCAGGAAAGTGGCCAATGGTGCAGGAAGAGGCACACTGCCACCGGGAAGATAATGAAGGAGGAGGAGGAGTCGTGCTGGCACCAGGAGAGGATGAGATAATAACTCCAAACAAAAGAAACCCTGGTACAATGATGAACCAAGAAACACAAAACACAACCTTAGGAAAATTTGAGAAGCAATGGCGGAAATGTCGTTCCACTGAATCCCTAGGTAAATACAAATCTTGCCTAACAAAATACCGAACTCTAACTAATAAAGCAAAAAAAGATTACCATGCTAAGCAGGTTCACGGGGCTATTTTTAATTCTAAACTTCTCTTCGAGACAGTTAAACATCTAATTAAGGACCCGACATCTTACAAATCAAGAAACTACAACTTCACAAAAGCCTCTTGCAAATGAATATAGCACCGAACACTCTTGGATAAAATCGATAAGCTGAAAAAAACAATTCACAATGTTCCCCAACAAAAGCATCTGAAGGCTCAAAGGACCCAGTCAAATGGTCCACATTTGACAGAATATCAAAATTAACAATAAGTCAAAACATCAATAAAATTAAACCTGCTACTCACCCACATGACCCTATTCCGGTCAGCTCATTAAAACAAGTACACCAAGTTATCACCCCCACAATCACATCCCTGATTAACCATTCCCTATCAGAAGGAATCATTCCTCAAGGTTTAAAACAAGCAGTGATAAAACTGATCCCAGAAAATAAGTCTGGTCAGACAGATGATTAGGACAATTACCATCCAATATCTAACCTGCCATTACTAGCAAAAGTTATGGAGCAAGCAGTGTTATCCCAACTAGAATATCACTTGGAAGAGCACAATATCCTACACCCAAATTAATTCAGATTTAGGAAACATCTCCCAACAGAGACATTACTCCTCTCTTTAACAGACTCGGTAGTACTACGAGGATTCGATTCAGACAAATCTTATTGCTTAGTGCTAATTGACTTAACAGCAGCCTTTGACACGGTCAATCATAATTTATTATGCCTTCAACTGAGAAACACAGGGATCGATGGTACAGTAAGCAAATTGCTCTCATCATTTCTCTCTAACAGAACATTTCAAGTCAAACTGGGCAATCAGATATCTAACACCTTCCCATGTGATACAGGTGTTCCTCAAGGCTCAGCCCTCTATGTAAATTACTCCCTATGTAAATTACTGACAAATCTGGAAATTAGATTCTCCTTGTACGCAGATGACTTACAATTCTACATACCCCTCTCCAGATCATGAAAAAACAGCAGCTATAATATCCAAATACATGAAAGCAATACAACAACTTTCTCAACATAAACTGTCACTAAACCCTAAAAAGACTGAAATAATTTTGCTAAGTAGTCTATCAATAGTTAAACCAACTGCTTTAGACCTTGGCAACTTTCAAATTAATCCCTCAACTCATGTACGGGATTTAGGTATTCAGCTAGATGAGAACCTAACAATTAAAATGAACATTAGGAAACTGATTAAGACAGTTAAAGATGGTGCCGGCCATCCAGTGCTCCTACCATGTGACAGGGGCTGGCCAATGGCACAGATACCCTGTCACATGGTAAGGCGCCATTTTGATTAGTGGCAGCCGACAGCCCGGGAGCGGGAGATCGCTCCAGGGACCCCCACTGGACCACCAGGTACCTGTAAAATGTTTTGGGGGGGTCGGGAGGGTGGGGGAGGCTAAGGGGGTCAATTTAAAGGGTTGGGTGGGGTTTTTTTTATCGAGCCATCGGCGCCATTTTTTTAGTGGCAGCCAAAATGGCACCGATGGCTCGAGAGCGGGAGATCGCGCCGGGACACCCCCCCCCCCCCCCCCACTGGGCCACCAGGTAATTTAAAACATTTTGGGGGGGTTCGGGAGGGTGGGGGATTCGTTTTAAAGGGTCGGGGTGGGTTTAGGGGTTGTTTTGGTGTGCCGGTTTTCCCGCCCTCCCCCGATTTACGATTTTTCATGATAAATCAGGGGAATTTCTATTGTATCGCGACTCTAACGATTTTTGACGATTTAAAAAATATCCGACGATTTTTTTAAATCATCAAAAAACGATTCACATCCCTACTAGCTGGAGCTTCACCAATAGCAGCCCGGGGTTCCCTCAGGTTGAGCCCTTGGTTACCCAGACCGCCTGGTCTTAGGGGGCCTCGCAGGGTCTCCTAGAGAGGAAGCGCAGGGGAGTGCCCACCACGAACAAGGGTGCATGGTCGGTGTTCAGACACGAGTGTCCAGAGGTCGCAGGAGGCCAGAAGAGAGTGTCCGAGTGGATAGCGAGGATCAAGGCCAGAGTATCAGTCCAGAATGGTCAGCTGAAGGAGGGGTCAGTACCTGCAGTCAGTCTGGGAGTAGTCAGGCCAGGCAGAGGTCGGTTCCAGGCAGCAATCAGGAGTAGTCAGAGAACAGGCGGAGGTCAATACCGTGAGATCAGTCCGAAGGGTACTACCAGGGATGGAGAGACGAAGGAGCAGGAGACGCTGGAACAGGAGACACAAGAAACGCTGGAGTATATGACCCGATTGCCAAGGCAAGGAAGTGGTGCCTGACCACTTCCTTATATCCAGGAATCAATCAGGACGCGCCGTGGAGCTGGGAGCCGCCCTTGGCCCTTTAAGAGGCCGGGCGGTCCGCGCGCGTGCGCCTAGGGGCAGGGCCGAAGCCACGGAGGACGCCGAGCCCCGCCGTGAGGCCTGGTGAGAAGTAGAAGGCCCGGCGGACGCCACCGCGGGACGCCGAGGCCGAGCAGAGCTGGCAGCAGCAGCAGCGAGGGGGAGGACGACCCGGGACCCGCCGGAGCAGGGAGGAGGTGAGCAGGCCCGGGTGCGGGGCCCAGCCCGGACGGGACGGGCAACAGTTCTGTTTCTGATTTTGCTGAAGTTATAACTAAGAAGGTCACTTTGTGAACCGCTGCGATCTACCCATGGAACATGTTTAAATAAAAAAAATAAACAAATAATGAGGGCGGGAAAACAGGGAAGAGCCTCATTATACCGGGGAGGGGATGGACAAGGAATGAAGAGATAGGAGGAGGAGAAGGAAAGCCCAGGCGTTAGCAGATTTAAAACAAACGTAAGAAAAGTATTTTTTCAGTCAACACGCAATGAAGCGATGGAATTGTGTTACCAGAGACTTTGGTCAAGGCCCAGCACTTCGGATAAGTTTTTTAAAAAAAAGTGTGGAGAAGCTTCTGGAGGGCAGGTCTATTAATAGTGGAAGTGGGAGGAAGAAGGTGGAACCTAGGGGAGGTATCAGCAGGGGAGTGGAAGGAAGGGGGCAGTCCTTGGCAGGAAGGAAGGGGGCAGTCCTTGGCAGGCTTCAGCTGGGGAGGGCAGAACCTGGCAGCGTCGACGGGGGAGGGGGTGGAAAAGAAAGAGCAGGGCTTGATGGGAGAAAGGGTGGGGCTTCAGCATCATCGGTGTGACACGGGAAGGTGGGGTGGGGGGGGGAAAGTTCAATGATGCCGGCGGGGTTTAGGTGGGGGGGTTCGGCAGCATTACCTGGAGATGGGAAAGAGGGTTGGACTCTGGCAGTGTTACCAAGAGGGGCCGGGTGAAAGGGAGCTGTGGGCCCTCTGAGGTATCACCAGGGGTGAGAAAAGATTCGGGGGGGGGGCTTGGAGGTGGAGATCTGATTGGAAGAAGGGGGGGGGTAAGGAGGTGGAGGAACGAGCGGCATCCTGAGATGCGGAATGACAAGGACAAAGGGGACAGCACGGGGCTAGGAGGGGGGGGGGGTTCAGGAAGAGTAGCAGCCCAGTGAGCACGGCACAGGCCCATCTCCTCCGTCCTGCTCCCAGCCGTTTGCCCGGCCACCAGCTCCGCCAGCCTGCACGGAGGGTGCAGCTGTGGTGAACGTCTGGCCCGCGCTTGCTGCTAGAAAGGTCCTCACTCATTTACGTTTAGAGGGGAAAAAAATGCTTAAGCCCACAGGCCCCCGAGTGTGGTGTGACAGATGGGTGGATAATGGCAGCTCGTGATGAGGATTCCAGGCTGTATCTTCAAATCCCTAAACAGAATGACACGCTGAGATGAAATGGAATAAAAGAAGTATGCACGCTAAGGAATCAAGAAACTGAGATACGCCTTATCTATGATTAACAGCGTGCAGTGCTCAGAGAGATCCGACAAACCCTAAACTGGAGAGAGCCGGTTAAATCAAAACGTTTGTAAATTGCCCAGTGTCGAGCGGCTAAACCCCACTACCACTCTAAATGTATGTAGATGGTCCCCAAAGGCATAACTTGGAGAAAAAAAATCTACATATGTATATATAGAATATTCAAAGCTTCACCCATGGCTTCCCCCGCCTCATCCCATCTGCAGAAATAGCAGGGGCCTAGTAGGCGGGTAACTCTTTTCTACCCGCATAAGTGATGGCAAATTTTCTCAGAGACCTTCCTCTCTATATATGTACGTAAAACATAAAAAAAAAGGAGACAGCACCGAGCTGACTGCAGTACTTTGCAGTATCTCTCTTACTTCCTGAAAGCTGTTGACTGGAAGACTCTCTCAGATGACAGCAGTGGAGGAAACAGGTTAGCTGCCAGAGCTCACGCGAATGCCAGGCATTCAGCCCAATTAAAACTCTCTTCCATCTTTTTCCAGTGCTTAAAGAATCAAGTCGTTCCAACTTAATGCAGAGTTGGGAGGATGCTGGCTTTACTTAACATGGTAGAGAGCACTTCTTTATGAAACCCGAGCACACTGTTCTGGGACACCCACCAAGCATACATGATCAGGGATGAATCTTGCTTATACCTCTCTTCCTCAGTCAAATTTAATCATCCTCATTAACTACATACATGCACAAATGGAGTAATTGAGTGACAAGACTCTCTGCATAGACAGATTAAAAGACATACATAGAGATCTATATATTTATGCAGTCTTGATATATTATTTTTACCTACAATGTATATTCATTATGTATAGGCAAGGGACACTTAAAATCCCGTTTGGTGATAAGGGCTGGCATTGCACTCTTAGAGGAAAAAAGTGCTCTTATCCAGAATGGATAACAAAAAAGTGCCTGTCCCATTCTCATATTAAAAAAATCTAGGGAGGGGGGGAGGAGCTAAGATGGCGGCTTAACGCCAGCACTGCTCAGCTCGGCGTCTTTCCTCTGGCTTGTGCCCGTGCTAAAAAAAATAACTCGAAATGCCGGCGAAAAGGAAGGGCAAGGTTAAAACCTTTCCCTCGGACCCCCCCCCCCCCACCTCAACCGGGCAACAGACGATCGAGCAATGCTTGGCGACGGCAGCACTTTCTGGGCCAGGAGTTCCGGCTGCCGAGGTGAGCGGAGGAGAGCTTGCCTCGGCCTCGGAGGAGGTGTCTCTGAGCCCGCTCGACGTCAGGCCCCCACCGCAGGAGCGAGAACAACGGCAGCAGCTGGCCAGACAGAGTCCCGATGCGGTTTTTCTCTGTCTTGAGCGCCGAGGGAGCTTCTGTGGAGAACCTCTCAGCCCAAGGAATGCTGTAAACTGTATCTGGGACCCTAGGTTTGTTTCCACTTAATGGAATATCTACTACAGTCAGCGGTGGAGGTGCAGGTGAGAGGCTGGTGGAAGCCAAAAATTCCTTCACATTAATCCAGAAACCAGCTGTAGTGACCCTTGACGCAATATGGGACTTAGTACAAAATATGGGAAATGTTGTAACTGACTGCTCTTCAAATATCACTACATTATCTCAACAGCTAGAAAACAGCTTGTAAGAATACTCATCAGCAAAATTTAGAGAATCAGGAAAAGTTTACCCAAATAAAAGAAGAAATGAAAGTAATTAGAGGTGTTCAAAGCTCCCTAATTCAGGATGGTGAAATCCTGAACAGAAGAATCGAATATGCTGAAAAAAGGTTGAGACACTTGAATTTGCGCTTTTTAAATTTCCCAAGGGTGGTGGGGGAATTACCACGGTTTACTTTAAGGAGATATTTCCTGGAAATCTTAGAATTTACTTCAGAAGAGATCCCCCCCTTGACAAAGTGTATTTTTTACCAACGGCTTCAAGACCACAAGCGCAGACACAAGCTATAGACCTGGATAACCTCACAGATTATCTGGAATCCTCTAATTACGAAATTATAGAGAGAGCTACATTATTGGTTACTTTCCTGACTGACAGTGATTTAAGTAAAGTCATGAAGAAATATTTCAAGAAACCTAATGTTTCATTTATGGGACATTTAGTGAGAATCTTTCCCGGACTTTTCTAAAACTACTCAGGAAAGATACGGCAGGTACCCCAGGCCTTAGGGGCATCAAGTTCAGGGGAGATAATTTTGTCTTCACTTCCCCGGAACAGCTAAAAAAGTTCATTGAATCAAGGAAGCTTCTACCATCTGATGTGACTAATGTCTGACGTAAATTGTTTTTTATGTTGCTGTATTTGTTGCGCGTCCCAGCCTCATCCGCTCCGCGGCCGGCCCTGCTCACCTTGCTCTCCCGTTCACGAGCTCCAAACTCTTCTCCTCCTCCTCCTCCGCAGCCAGTTCGCAGCGTCCCCGGCTCCCCCTCTCTCAGGCCTCCCGTACAGGCCTCACAGCGGAGCTCCGTCGGGGCTCCGCATCCTTGGCGCCCCTAGGCGTGCAGCCAACCTGCGGCCCTTTAAAGGGCCAAGAGCGGGGAAAACCCTGAGAGGCGCACGCTGATGACATCATAGAAGCACCATATATAAGGCAGGGCTCAGACCCATGATCCCTGCCTTGGCAATCCGGTCGTTCACTCCGGTGTTGTCTAGTTTGCCTGTTCCAGTGTCTCCTGTTCCAGCGTCTCCTGCTCCTTCGTCTCTCCATTCCTGGTAGTACTCTTCGGACTGATCTCACGGTACTGACCTTTGCTTGCTCCTGACCTCGTCTGACTGCTGCCCGGATCTTGATCTCTGCCTGTTCACTGACCATGTCTGATCGCTGCCTGGAACCTGACCTCTGCCTGTACACTGACTTCATCTGACCGGTGCCTGGAACTTGACCTCTGCCTGACCTGACTACTCCCGGATTGACTAAAGGTATTGACTCCTGCTTCGGCTGACCATTCTGGACTGATTCTCTGGCCTCGATCCTCGCTATCCACTCAGACACTCTATTTTGGCCTCCTGTAACCTCTGGACATTCTCGCCTGGACATCGACCGCGCACCCTTGTTCGTGGTGGGCGCGCCCCTGCGCTTCCTCTCTAGGAGACCCTGCGAGGCCCACCTAAGGCCAGGCGGCCCGGGTATCCAAGGGCTCAACCTGTGGAAACCTCAGGTTGCTATTGGAGAAGCTCCAGCTAAGCCTCTGTCTCCTCCTGTGCTCTGCCTCCTGGTGGCAGGCACTCTCTGGGTCCGACCGGACGGCCGTACCAATCCTGCACCCGGCCAAGGGTCCACCTCCAGCGCAACAGTATTAAGCTAGGATAATTCAAGTATGGTTTTTTTTTCTGTAATTCTCCTTAATAAGCTAGCCTCCCCTTACTGATGGGGGTGTAATGGATACAAAGATGTATTGAAGGAATATAGTTCCTTTCTTTTTTTATATATTGTTTGACCTAAAATATTCTGCCTATATGTATCACGTTTCTGTAGCAAAGTTTATTCTTTGTGGATGTGATATTGAAATGAATAAATAATAAATTAAAAAAAAAATCTAAATGCACAAAAAAAAAGAATAAAGCCATGAATAGCTATTCTCAATGTGGAAAGAGCACAGGTGGGGGCTGCCTGAAACGTGCTTCACTGTTGTGCCACAATCCTTGCCAAGGGCATTTATCTGGTTCACAGTGCCCTGCCAAGTATTTCCTTACTGTCCACAGTGGATGTTGTTGCACCGGTCAGCCTTTGCTCAGTGACTGTGACCTGAGAAACAGGAATATCCAGCTTTCATTATAAAGCTTGACTTTTCACTTTCTTGCCCCTTCAGTACTGGGACCAGAGTCTTTAAATGCCATTGTTTGGTTTTTTTTTTGTTTTAGCTCTGAGTGTTTACTTTGCCAATGTTTTAACTGTTTTCCTAAAGGCAAAAAAAAAAAAAAAAATGGGAGAAACATAGTAACATAGTAAATGAAAGCAGTTAAAGGTCACCTTGGTCCATCCCGTCTGCCCTGCAAGGTGTCCAGGGTCATTACCCACACTTCATGCAGAGTTACTCCCTTGCCTTTTAGTTCAGGGTTGTAACTGCCACTCCTTGCAGGTTCCCCACCTCACCTTCTTGACATCTATACCAGTCCCAGTAAGGTGCTCAAATGTCTGTAAATGTATCCAGTTTCTCTTTGAGAACATATATAAGCTTTTTGCTTATAGCCATTTCAGATATATGCGATCTTCAATAGTCCAGCTGATTTTCAGCCGTATGCTATGATATGTCAGGCTGCATGAGTGAGCTGGTCAATTAATCGCTTCCTGTTTGCAGAGGTGGAAAGTGTTTCCCAGTAGCCAATCAGGCACAGCACTGGAGAAAAATCAACTGCACACTCCAGTCGTCAGTGCTGATTACATTTTGATACAAGACCAGAAGGACTGTGTATACTCCTGTGAGTGAGAGCACAACTTACCTCAAACGCGCCCCCTCCTTGCTTTCTTGTTCAAAGGATCATAACTGTGCAGGTTACCCCCCCTTACAGAAAAAAGTTACCACATTACCCCGGTGCTGTGCTTCCATCCTCCTGCCTCTGAGGATCCTCTGTGTTTATCCCATGCCCCCTTTTCAATTCTGTCAGCTTTTGACTTCCCCTATCTCCCCTGGGAGAGCATTCCAGGCATCCATAGAAAATCTTTAAATAACGTCCCAAGGATTTTACCTTCAATTTCCAACAGCTCCTTTAAAAAAGAAAATTAAAAAAAAACAAAAAACGCTGCTCTGGCTTTTTATGCCACCGTAGTGGCACATACAGTGCTTTTCCACCACTCATTCACAAGGTATGGCTGCATGCACATTATACAAAAGTCTATGCTGCAACAAAACTTAAACAGGTCAGAAATACTATATTTTATTTATTTCATTTCATTTCATTTCATTTCATGGTAGGCAGTTACTAGAAGGCGTCAGAGTCTCCTGACCCTGAGTGTCAGGAGAAAGAGAGTAGGCGTGGAGAAATTGGTATCAGTAGTTTACCAAAATACCTGTGCCCTCCTGTTTCAGAGTTCATCAGAATTCTCGCTTTCAAGAGAGAGAGAGAGAGAGAGATTGTTCTCCTGTCCTGGGAAGGTGGTTGAGGCCCGAGGTGCGTGTTCTCAGGTCTTCAGGTTTCGAGAGCTTTTTATTGTCATGGAGTTCGAGGATCACTAAGACTACTGACGAATCAGAGGCGGTCATACGGAGGAGAGAGGCATTTCCCTACTGCTCAGTTGTCCATGGAGTTTGCTTCAGTTGAGTAAAGAGCGGTGTTTTTCTAGCTGGGGGTCATAAGGCGGATTGCCAAGCTTGGGGAAAGATATCCTAGAGTTGCTGTCCAAGGAGAGCATCGGTCAGAGGATCATCCGTTTTTATCTAAAGAGCAGCATCCAGTCCCAATTCGCTGAATTCCAGGATCTCCATCCAGATTTGCAGGTACTACCTGTCAAAGCTGGGGTACCACAGGGGTCTGCCCTTTCCTCCATCCTTTCTAACATATATTTAGCTCCTATCTGTCAAGTGCTTCCCAACTTATCTAATGGTTATAAAGTCTATGCAAAAGATATACAATTTGTTTTGCGTACTCGTTCCTCTTGGTAAGAGATACACTAGAGCATTTAAACATCTGCTTTTCTATCATCAAAGCGTGGCTTAACCACAGCAAACGTTCTCTCAATATGTCAAAAGCAAAAGTTTCTAGCCATACATACTCCTTATTCTTCCTTTGTCGAAGACACATCTCCTTGGAAACCTCATGTTTTCACATTAAGAACCAAATTAAAAGTCTTGGTGTCTATTTAGACAGTACACCATCTTTTTTATTTCAGATGAAACCGGTCATAAAACAGGGTTTTTTCAGACTGCGTGGACTTGCCAATCTGAAAAAACTCCTATATGCTACTGAATTTCACACTGTACTTCAAACTTCTATTTTTCCAGTCATTGACTACTATAATATATATAATATATATATACTATATATATTATATATAATATATATAATATATATATACTATATATAATCTGCGCGGCTCTGGGACCCTCCCACCAGCACAACATCAACCAATCAAAACTAGAGAGGGTTTTTTAAATTGCCTGATCCGCAGGCGCCACGCGCCGAAGGAGTGTGACGAAGGGGCAAGCCCCTTTGTGCGCCCCTTCGTGCAGCCACTGAGACTAAGAAGAAAGAAATCTTAGAACTCCTCTTTCACCTTAATAACACAACTAACCATCCACAAACTCAGATACCTCAGATATAGTTTGAGAGAAGTAAGAACTAAAACTTTCTATGAGGGACATGAATCATAGTCCATTTCTACAAACTAATCTTCCGATCTCAACCCTCAGTCACCACCCCCATCTGCCGGGGCTCGATCGATTACAGACAGGGAGAGAGCCCGCTCACCCTTTATTGATAAGGGAGCCGCGCAGAGGTAACCCAAAAAATCAAATGTCATCTCGGAGATCTAAAGAAAATAAAACAAATAGGGAGTGAATTGAAAAACATCGCGGTGAGTGAGAATACGTCCCTCTAAAACTCACAACCTGAGGGCAGAGGGAAAAACCTTAAATCTAAGCATTATCCCACGGCGTCGCATGCCGTGAGACCCAGGCCCAGGACAAGATTCTTTTACAGACCTACTCAATCAACCCTCAGCACTCATCACTCGGACCTCATTCAGCCTCATTCAACTCCCAGCTTTCTTCACTCAGACCTCATTCAACTCCCAGCATTCTTCACTCGGACCTCATTCAACCTCATTCAACTCCCAGCATTCTTCACTAGGACCTCTTTCAACCTCATTCAACTCCCAGCATTCATCACTCGGACCTCATTCAACTCCCAGCATTCTTCACTAGGACCTCATTCAGCCTCACTCAACTTCCTGCTTTCTTCACTCGGACCTCTTTCAGCCACACTTAACTTCTAGTACTCTTCACCCGGATCTCACTCAACCACGTTCACATCCTCTACAAAGATGGTGACATCTACCAATCCTCATCTCCAAAACAGACACAGACACCTAATAAACATCCCTCTATTGAAAAATAACAAAAACTTACTTTGTCTCACCTTCCTCCTCATCAATGCTCAATCTTTATCTAAAAAACACATGTTCATTTCCGACATATTACAAGAAAAAAACCCTGACTTCTTTGCCATAACAGAATCCTGGCTTAAAAATACCGATCAAGTACTTCTGAACCATCTTGATAACAATGACTATGATACCTTTTCAATTCCCCGCAATTACAAAAGAGGAGGAGGTCTACTACTTCTTATAAAAAACACCTTTCAATGAAAATGATCACACATAACCTCCCAAAACAATATGAAGTAGCTCTTTTCAACTCTCAATATCTGCAAGTTTGCCTTGTATATTGTCCACCCAAACTTCTAGTCAGCAACATCTCTCCGCTTCTTGAATTTCTTATTACAAACATCAACATGAAAAAACCAACTATCATCCTTGGCGACTTCAACCTCCATACAGATGCCAACCCCATTTCACCAAGCTGCGAAACCCTACTTGACATGCTATCAAGCTTAAATTTCAGCCTTCAAGTGAACAACCCCACACACTTGACCTGATTTTCACCAATAGTTTCTTCACAGATACTTCCATATCATATAACCCAGTCCCATGGTCTGATCACCATCTCTTACTATGCAAGACTCAAATGAATTACAACAACCCAACAAATAATAATAACACACAAAAATTCTTCAAATACCGTCCTCCATTTCAAACTGATCTTCTCCTTCAAGAGCTGGGACATCAATTAGCGAATCTAGATTTATCAAACATAAACAACGCTATCCAATCCTGGTCTCTAATCACTGAAAAAACCGCTAACAACATTAACCCAGAGAAAGTCAAACGACTAAAGAACAAAAAAGAAAATCAAAACCCTTGGTTTAACACCACTCTAAAAAACATGAAAATGGCCCTCAGGAAAACTGAAAAAGAATGGCTAAAAAGCAAACTGCCCATATCTCAACAGAGATACTGCACACAACTAGCTGCCTACAAAAAATCAATCCAAAACACAAAATGTGACTACTACGGTAAAAAAATAATAATCTCCACTAACAAATCCAAATCCTTATTCAACATAGTAAACAACCTCATTGCTGATAACTGCAACTCCAACACAACTGTATCCAAAAATTTAAGCCAAGATTTAGCTATCTTCTTTAAGGACAAAATCTCCAAAATAACTGATACCCTCAACACCTCATCAAGCATTCAAATTCAAATATCAACAAACAGCATTTCTCCATGGCTTGACTTCAGACCTATTTCCAATATGGAAACAGAAAAAATGATGAGAAAAATCAACCCAGCGCGTCATGACTTGGACACCATACCCACCCGTGTTCTAAAGGAAATTGCTCATCCAATAGCCCTAACTATCGTAGCAATCATTAACAAGTCACTCGAGGAAGGCGAGCTTCCTACCAAGCTAAAAATCGCTACAATCATACCTTTACTAAAGAAAAAAAACCTCAACCCAGAAGACCTACACAATTACCGCCCAATCTCTAACCTACCCCTTTTTGCTAAATTGACGGAGAAGGCGGTCCTGAAACAACTTAACGAACATCTAGACGACAACAAAATACTTTATCCCACCCAATATGGATTCAGGAAAAACCACAGTGCAGAAACCTTCCTACTCAACCTTTCTAACACCATACTAAGAGGATTCGACAACAAAAAAGGGTACCTATTGATCCTCCTGGACCTCTCGGCAGCCTTTGACACCGTCGACCACAAAAAGCTTATTTCCAGCCTTGAATCCATTGGGATCGCGGGCAAAACACTTAGTTGGTTTTCATCTTTCCTTAAAAACAGGTATTTCAAAGTTTCCTACAACAACAAATCATCCAACGCTATCCCTCTCGAAACAGGAGTGCCACAAGGATCGGCACTATCACCCATACTATTCAATATCTACCTTATTCCTTTATGTCATCTCCTATCAAGCCTAGGCATCACGTACTACATGTACGCTGATGACATACAAATCCTCATTCCAATAATTTCCTCCATAGAAGATGCAATGTCAAGAGCAGCCTCACGCCTTGATGCAATCCGAAACATGCTCATCAACCTAAAATTATGTTTAAATATGAGCAAAACTGAATGTATTCTAATCGTAAGAAAAACCTCTGGATCAAAAACCACACCACCCTTCCAAATTGACAACATCCACATTCAACTTAAAGGCAACGTAAAAGACCTAGGCCTATGGTTGGACAATGAACTAAACTTCAAAAAACACATTACTACAAGAACAAAGGAGGGCTTTCATAAACTACAAGTAATCAAACACCTTAAACCGCTGCTTCACCCCCATGATTTCAGAACCGTCCTACAAGCCCTCATCTTCACCAGTTTGGACTATTGCAGCTCGCTCCTGATTGGTTTACCTAAAACATCCTTAAAACCTTTGCAGTTACTGCAGAATGCGGCTGCCAGAGTTCTGACGGGTAAAGAAAATCTGACCACATAACCCCCGTCCTCAACTATTTACAGTGGCTACCAATAGAAAAAAGAATAGAATTTAAAGTTCTCACAATCCTTCATAAAGCAATTTATAAAGCAGACTACCCAGCCCTGGATAACATTATACATATTCATAGATCACCTCGCACGACAAGAACAACAAGTAAACTCCAACTAGTGATTCCTTCTCTTCCACATGCCAAACTCTCCTCCACAAGAAACAGAGCCATTTCCATCATTGGCCCGAAGTTATGGAATTCGTTACCTCTTCACCTGACCGTTCAAGAAAACATAAAATCTTTTAAAAAAGATCTTAAAGCCTGGCTACTCAGCCAAACTCTCACAGATAGCACTCTCAAAGATTATAAAGAATAAATCCACAGATCTCTCCCTCTGTGTGTCCCTCCATCTGACTTACAATCTCCCATCTTTGTCTAACTCTCTTTCTGTCTCCCAGAATCCTTCCCTTTTTGTCCTATAGCAGATGCCCCCTACTCGACTTTAACTCAGAGTTTTTCTTTTTACCTATTTTATGGTATATCTTGAAATGTTTATGCTAATGTTCTATACCAGTTTACAGTTTTTTTGCTGTTAAATTCACTTTAAATGTATCAGGTTGTTGTAATTGTAAACCGGAGTGAAGGCAACTCTGCTATACCTTGGTATAAAAATATACTAAATAAATAAAAAATAAATAATGGTTTATATATCGGTTTGCCCTGTTCAACACGTCAACCTTTGCAATTGCTTCTGAACTCTGTGGCCCGGTTAATTGCCGGTTTAAAGCACTTTGACCATATCACTCCGGTGCTGATGGACTTACACTGGTTCTCTATCAATGAATGAGTTAAATATAAAATTGGCATGACAAACTTCAAACTAAATCATGATCAGTCCTGTCCTTGATCCAATGCTGTCTTAAAACCCTTCAGAAATTTGCGGTCTTCCCAGAGAGGCCTTCTAGGCATTCCATCTTCTGAAACTGGCTCCAGTACACATTACTCGGGAGCGTTCCTTTCCTGTTGCTGGTCCTTTCCCATAGAACTACAGCTTTGTGAATCAGTTAAAACATTCAGAGGTTTGTTAAAGCCTTTCTTTTTAAACTGGCTTACATGTAATGTCATGCAGCCATGTTTTTATTAGTTTAATATGTACTTCTTTTATTTTTGTAATGTTTTATACTTTGTTGTATTGTTTTAATTTAATCATGTTTGATTATAAATCGTCTAGACCTATTTATAGTGTTAGGCGATTAACAGATTTTAATAAATGTAAATGTACTACCAGGAGAAGCATCCAGGGAGGGTTCCCTTACCCAGAGGATATACTCCCAGGGTGTGCAGATGCACTATTAACTAAGACTGTGAGTTCTAATGAAACTTTACTTTTCTGTATTGAATGTGCCCTAAACACAAATGCACCTACTGTGATTTTCATCTGCAATCAAGTTTTACCAATAAAGGATTTTACTTTGAACACTTATAGTGGTGGAGTGTGTTTTTCCTATTTCCAAAAAAAAAAAGAAAATCTTAAGTGCCTTTAAAGACTTGTCTCTTCCCCGCTATGTTGGAAGAACCCAGGGACATGGGAACTGCAATGGCTCATGACCTCCCACGTGAGCTGCTGTCGCTGAGGAGAAGTTGGGACAGGGGCTATATCTATAGTCTATCTCCCCACATAATTGTGCTGAAAGCGGATAACAATGGGATAAATATAAAATTGCAATACATATAGGTAAGGGAACCTATAAAATCTGCCGCTTACTGAAGGGCTTGGCCTTTAGTGGAATGGCAGTTGTGGCCTCAAGAAGTATTCCTGCCAGCGGTCTGAGTCAGAGGTCTCCATCCAGACCCTTCCCCTGTATGTGAGGTCAGTGTACTACAGGTGTGTTAGCGTGGTGCACCGCTCCCCACTGGGAGGGGTTTGAGATCTAACTAAGCTCCCGGTGCCCCCCTGTGACACAAGGGGAGTCGAGAAATGGCCTTTTTTTGGGGGCAAGGAGTGCCTGAAAGGCGAAACAAGTTCCAGAGCCCATGAGGGATAAAGCCCTGGGTCTCCAGAGAGAGAATCAAGAAAAGAAGTGCTGTGTGAAGAAACCGCATCTGGGGACCCCCCCAGAAAGAAGGGGATCTCTTGTGAGAAGCAGCCTGCCCCGGGAAAGTACCTAGGAGTGCTGACTGACTAAATCCAGGAGCCAGAAACTCCACTAAGAGACAAGAGAGACAGAGGAACTGAGAGGACCTACAGACCCAAAAGGTACTGAGAGGGCCCAGGGAGAAAGAGTAGCTGCCCCGAAGAGCTGACCTGTTTGAGGGTGTTTATAGAGAGGACGTGAAAGAGCCTGAGATCTGTTTGCTTTCGTGTTTTTGGACTTTGTGTGCAGTGGGATACACTACTCTCTCCAGTGTGCTCTTGGACTTTGTTTTGTTTGCCTGCCACCGGGTTTGCAGTTAAAGACTTTATTTTCCACAACAGCTTTTGAATGCAGAGTGATCTTCGTGTGACGGGACAGATGTGCAGAAGAGCCCCAAAGGGAGAACAAAATCCCAAGGGCCTTGAAAAAATTGTCCTTTCCCTCCTGTGCAGGAACCTGAGGTTATGGGGCCTACCATGGTGTGTGACACTCCTCATCTACAGACCTTTTGGGTCTGTAGGTCAAGAGCTGACCAGGAACAGGGGCTACATATTAATAGAATATAAATTTACAATAAGTATAATAAAACCACAATACTTCAAATAGTAAGTTGCAAACAGCAACTAAAATACGTGTGGCATGAACTAATAATGGCTGCCTGAGTCCAGATGTCAGATGATAAGAAAGCCTTGCATTTCCAATTCTTGTTCCAAAGGCACTGACATTTAGCAACTCCTCCTAGCTTGTTTTGCAAAGGGAGACAGGAAAACCGAAAACCAAAGACTTGCTCACCTCTTCCTTAACCACATCACCCTATGTGAAGTTTTCTTTGTTCATCTCACTAACAAATTTTATCGAGTCCTATTTCTCATTCCAAAGCATTCTGGGGTTGGTAGTCCTGTTGGTTTTTTTTTTTAATGGTAAAATGACAGTGGTGGAAATACTAAAACCAGAATGGATTAAATGGAAATTTGATATGAAAAAATATATATATACACACACACCATCCCCCTCCAAAACAACCCAACATATATGTTTTGCGGAACACAGAGCCATCTGGTTAATTAAAAAAAAATGCTATTCTAATAAGACCTTTGCATTAAATTCTGGCACTGTTGGTTTAGGAAACAAACACAGTAAGCAGGTCTCCCTTATTCCCGGTTCCTCCAACCGCATATTATTCAGCGCCCTGCTCTCTTGGCCATGACACTCGCTGCCCAGTTGCCAGGCAACCGGAACAGTGTGACTTGTCCTCACAGTGCAGGTAGAATTGTTTTCACAGCTGAGGGCAGGATTTCAGCCCAGCTGGCTGAAACCATCCCATGCAGGTGTACACCGCTTAAAATGGAGCCCTGTGGAGCCTCGGCAGGAAGTCACATTGCATTAAGCATAAGAAATAAACATGGAAAGTTATTCTCCTGTCTGCCAGAGACCTGTCCTGGGCTTGGGAACCGTTAGTTGCCTCCTTGCCTACAGGGGAACCGTGCACTGTGAACAAAATTCTGTAATTTGGGGGTAAAAACAACTTTTTACTATCCAGTTCTTTTTTTTTCCTGCAGGGTGTGCACACTGCAATATTTCAGCACAAAAGAGAAACATTTCTGTGTAGTCTTTGAAGACTGAACTACTCTGTTAGTGTTTGTTTTCATTTTTTTAAATGCACCTTTATTCAGAGCCATCAAGTTTTTTTCTGGGGTTTTTTTTGTTTTTTTTAGCCTACTGCACAGCCAGAACAGATAAAAATAAAAAAAATAGGTGGAGAATATTAGGTAGAGACAGCAGATGTTAACCAATTTTTATTATATACATACACCAGCATCCATCTAGGTAGGAGCTGCACAGCCAGAAAAGATAAAAGGCTGGAACAAGCACTAAGAGAGTGCCTATCATAAAACCTGAACTTTCCATCCAACTAGAACACCACCAACACATACATAACGCCCCTCCGCCCAAGTGTAATCATTCATTTGCAGGGGTGGACCCACATTTGCACCAAGGTCTCAATAACTGTTGGCTTTCAATGCTATATGTCAGTCTTAGACCTTAATGAGCCGAGAGCATCGGCCTTACAGGATGGTGGCACTGGCAGGGTGAGCATGTCCAGAGCTAAAGGAGAACTTGATGCTTCTGAGATGAAAGTGCGCTCAGCATTAGGACTTTCCATACTCTCATAAGGAATGCCAATGTCGGAGTATGCAAACCCTCTCATAACACTGGTACTATACTGGAAGGATCCAGCAAATAAAATGAAATGAACCCTTCAACCAGACCTCATACACTTTAAACCGTGCTTAAATGCACCGGATGAATAGGCCCGGTGCGTGTAGGCTTTTAAAATCTGCCCCTATGGGCCTCATTTACTAAGCATTTTCCCCATAAACACAGAATGGGAGTAAAACCCTAGTAAATCAGGCCCTATGTTTGCTAGAGATTATGGAGCTGGACCAAAGTGAGTTCCTGCATGTATTGTCGACATCACTGGATGTCTGTGATTACGGATCGCTGATGGATAGATCGTGCATTATCACATAGATCAACTAAGATGTTGCGTCCGTCGGTCGCAGACGGCTGCGACCGCTCTGCCTTACCTCTTTTTCTCCTCTTTTGCTCTTCTTGGGCAAGATGGCTGCCTCTGGTGCCGAGTGCCGAGGGTCTTGGCGTTTTCAGACTAGCATGCTCACTCCCGTGGCCTCCTAGGACGCGAACGCGCATATCTCTGACGTTCAAATACATGTCATGGCGGGAACCTTGGGGGCGGCTCCACCGCATGACGTCAGTACCTCTGGGTATAACAAGCCTCCGCTTTCGCTACCATCTTGAGTTAGCAAAGACTTCGGTTTAGCTACTCTGACTGCTCTAAGCTGTAAGCTTAGATGCCGCTATCACTCCAAGGGCCTCGCTCCTGTAGAAGCTCTAGACACCCACTCCTCAGGATTCTCTTGCTTCCAATTACCCTTCGGGGTCCTCACTAACTAGACAACCGCTCCTCGGGGGTCTTTCTCTCTACATTTCAGGATATCGGACTCTCGGGTACTCACTATTCGAGGGCCTACCAGCATTATATCCCGCACCACAGACCTTCGGTCCCACCATTCTACCATCAGGAAGACGCCTTCATTCCGTGAGTACCTCTACGATCTGGTGCTCCAGCTCTATACACCAGCTGCGGCGTTACCCGCACTGTGGGCTCCCGTCTATCGTGAACATCTGGGTGAGACTACACTTCTGAGCCTGTTGAAAGTACTGGCACTTCTGGGATCAGTGCCTTACCTTCCTGCTTTCACCATCTATCTTCAGCAGTACAATAATGCCTCTATTCATACTGTGTCTGCTATCTGAGTTTAGCCTATCGCAGTGGCTCCCCATGGGGCCCCTCCCCATGGGAGGAGTCATCTCTACTGCGACCAAGGGTCCACAATGCCACAAACATAACAGCTGAGCCATGGACTCGGCTCAGCTCGCAGCCCTGCAGGCCATCCCTGGCCTAGACCAGCGGATCACGGAACAACAAAAGTCTTTGGAGAGCCTAGATACTGCCTTCAATCAGTTACACGCTCAACTGAACTCTTCAGCTCCTCTTGTGAAAGAATTGCTGTCACCAGTGGTAACCCTTAAGACCACTGTACCTTTATCTACACCTACCTGCTTTACGGGTGAAGCCAAGATGTGCAGAGGGTTTGTTAATCAATGCAGCATGCATTCTTCATTACAGCCTACCCTCTTTCTCACTGAAGCTTCAAAGACCACCTACATCCTGTCATTTCTAGAAGGAAGAGCCCTGGCCTGGGCTTCACCGTTATGGGAACGTGAAGATCCTATCCTTATTAACCTACCGGGATTTCTAAAACATTTTAAGTCTGTGTTTGATGATCGCTGGATCTGCCTTGCTCAACCTTCACCATGGTAACAAGCCACTTATAGACTTTGCTATTGAATTTAAGACTTTAGCATCCGAACTACATTGGGACACTGGATGCTTACTTACCATATTCATGGAGGGTCTCAACTCTCACATAAAGGATGAATTAGTGGCTCATGATTTGCCTGATACCCTTGAGTCCCTGATGGAACTGGCAGGGAGAATTGACCACCCTATCCACAATCATACTCAGGAGGCTAAGAGTCCACAAAAGTCTAAGTGGGGGCTAACCGTTCTAAACCTGTGCCTATTGCTTCCAGTTTACCATCTGCACCCCTAGAGGAGAAAGAGCTTATGCAGCTAGGCCGAAGCCATTTGACCTCTAAGGAGAGACGTTATCGCAAGCGCATGCGGTTGTGCCTGTACTGTGGCCAATCGGGTCACGCAGTCCAAACCTGTCCCATTTAAGATAAGTACTGCTTGCAAAATAGCATCTTTTAAGATAAGTACTTTCCACAGTATAAAGAAAATATGTTATAAAAAACAAAAAGAAAAAAAATATGAAAAATAAGTAATGTTATCGAACCTAACAACCAATGACCAATGATTAGAACCACTCTGCACATAAGCTTTTCAAAATATGTGGTATTCATCCGGTGCATTTAAGCACGGTTTAAAGTGTATGAGGTCTGGTTGAAGGGTTCATTTCATGTTATTTGCTGGATCCTTCCAGTATAGTACCAGTGTTATGAGAGGGTTTGGATTAGGTGTTACACAAGGGTGAAGCAGTTTTTTGAATATATAGTGTTAAATAATACTGCCTAAATGGATCCCAACAAATTAAAGGAAACGTTCAGCTTCTCAGCAGATTATATATCGAACATGTTACAGGGTCAACCCCTCTTGACTGAAGAAACTACAACTCCTAAAGAGGATTTTGAAACATCTTACAATGATCTACAACAGCAATTGATCCGGTTTGAGCTTCATGCAGCGACGTTGATTCAATACTTACGCCAACAGATTATCCCGCGTGGTCTAAGGATCAATAAAGCTCCTCTTGTGTATCAAGAAGATGAATCATTTATGAGTAAATGGATTGCAATTTTAAATAAGTGTTCCATCGATTTGATGACACTTATAGTTGAACGTACGAAAATATCAATTGATGAAACAACAGTACAAATAATAGAGCTTCAAGAAAAAATCACACAAGAAACTTCATCAGAACAAATGGAACAAATGATTCAAAAAAATCAGGCAGCTTTAGATGAATTTCGTACCTCGATGAAACAATTTAAGATAAATAAAATCCATCGAGATGAAGATGACTATGCTTCCAACAATGTATATCGTTGGCTGAATAAAGATAAAGAGAAGGAAAAGGAGAAAATAAAGAACAAATCGACGGAGGGAAGACGAGTCACTTTTGCCAGCTCAGATAGTCTCAGCAGTTCAAGTAGTTCTGATGACGGTACATCCTCTAAATACTCGAAGAGGGGCTTTGGAAATCGCCCCCCTTTTTTAAACAGAGGGAGGGGACGAAATCGATGGCGATCCCAGCGCAAAGCTTACCATCAAGACCCGGTAATACAGGCACACGATCAATGGGAGGGACCGCAGACTCGGTCCAAAACGCAACAAGCTCCGCCGTAATAAATATTTCTCATTATAAATTGACAGAGGCGCAGGAGCAAATTTTAAATTGTGGGTTATCGTTTGTGCCATCTAACTCCCATAAGGCGTTTGAAAGCCGTATCTCTATAGCCCGATTTATTAGGAAACTTCAGATCAAGTTATATTGTGCAAATAATGACTTTCCATCAGATAAAGTCTCTGTGGTCAGGCCTAAATCATCTTGGATGCCCCCGGGACCCATAGATCCTAAGATTGCAACATTTAGAGACCTAGTATTAAATGATCTGGGTAAAATGGAATCCTCGTCTGGGAAATCATATAACAATGTTTCAACGCACCAAAAATTGGCTTTAAAAACACTAGCAAATAATGATGCCATTATAGTAAAACCTGCAGATAAAGGGGGAGGCATCATTATTCAGGACAAATTCCAGTATGTACAGGCATTACAGGACCAATTGGCAGATACTAATTATTATTGATTATTAGAAGAGAATCCTACTGAAGAACTACAGATGATCATTGATCATTATTTGGAGGAAAAAGCTACCCCTTTCCTCACACAGAAAGAAAGACTCTTTTTGAGGGTACAGCATCCGAGAACGCCAATACTCTATGGCATTCCGAAAATTCATAAATCGATGACTAATCCCCCGTTAAGGCCGATTGTGTCCAGTAATGGGTCCTTACTGGAACCGCTAGCAATTTTTCTCAACAAGTTCCTGCAACCACACGTACAAAAAATGCAATCTTATGTGAAGGATACAACCCAAACATTGAAAAAACTGAGTGAATTTGAACATCAATCGGATCAACTTTTTTTGACATCCTTGGATGTGATATCATTATACACTAATGTGTCACAGTCAGTGGCTTTGGAAGTCATTACTGAAACTTTGGAAAATCATACACCATCAAGAGTTCCAGTATCTTTTTTGTTGAAAATAGCAGAATTAGTTCTCAAGAAAAAATTTTTTTGTTTTCAAGCACAATATTATTTGCAGATTCACGGAATAGCGATGGGGTCTTCAGCGGCCCCATCAATTGCTAATTTGGTCATGGACCGTTTAGAACGTCATTTCATATATGGATCAATTTATTTTCAACACATTCCGTTTTGGATTCGTTACATTGACGATTTATTGTTTTTTTGGACGTCAGATGAGGGATCGCTGAAACAATTTATTATTTGGCTTAACACAGTTGATCATTTTTTAAAATTCACTTTTCAGTACGATACAGAGCAAATTAATTTTTTGGACATTCAAATACACATTCAAAATAAAAAAATTGTCACCACCATTTTTCGAAAACCATCAGAGAGAAATAATCTTTTGCGATTTAACAGCTGCCACCCCACAGCGTTTAAACGAGGATTACCGGTGAGTCAGTTTTTTCGATTAAAACGGATTTGTTCAGATCAACGGGACTTTAAAAAACAAGCAGGAACATTGGCATATAGATTTTTTGAACGCGGATACCCGTTTGATGCCGTTCATAAAGCCTATCGCCGAGCCAAGCATTCTGACAGATTATCCCTATTGGAATATCAGACACGCAAGCAAGATTGTCCAGATGTTTGCGTGCTACAGCATTCTGATAAATCTAAATTTATTGTCCAGAGCATAAAACGACACTGGCATGTGTTACAATTACATTCGTCTATTTTTTTTGACTTACCTTTATTTTCATACTCCCGGGGAAAAAACATTAAAGAACATATTGTTCGGGCAAATATCACCCACACTATTTCGAAGAGTGAAGGGATACATAGTACGTGTGGAGCATGTGACATGTGTGAATCAGCAATTGTAGGATCAGAATGGTGTCATCCCAACACAGGACGGAGATTCAAGAAATGTAGTCATACAAACTGTCTGTCTTCCAATGTTGTATATGTAATTCAATGCACCTGTCCGTTAATCTACGTTGGACGCACAAAAAGAGCGATTAAGGTCCGCCTGCGAGAACATCGTAGCAGACTTAACACTTCAAATTTGGAAGCTCCAATGGTCAAACATTGTATAGATAGAGGACATACGTTTCAAAATCTTAAATGGACAATTCTGGACCAAATAGTTCAGTCAGATGATAGCGAAGATAGTTCATTCAAACTTAACTTTATTGAACAGAAATGGATTTTTACATTACAAGCAGTTTCCCCTAGGGGGATGAATGAGGCCATTGATTGGACCACATTGATCTAACGTAAGAGAGTTTACAACATCATCACGTCAGTTTGCTGTTAGAATTTGGACCGCTCCGATTGGTTGGGATGCGATCCGTGAGTCGGCTTAAAAAGCCGCCAGGTTAATTTTTCAAAATGGAGGAACAGCTGATTTGCAGACTGTGGAAGTCGGGAGATATAAGTTTATATAATTGATGTATGGATAAAGAGCAAGTATATTTTATAATTGTTTTTCGAATTGCATTGTTTAATACAGCGTTTGTGTTTATAGACAACTCACTAAGAGCCCCTGAAGAAGCAAAAAAAAGAAACGCGAGCCGCGTCGGGCGTAGTTGTTTCTTTCACTCCGGCGTTCCGGTCTAAAGTTTCAAGACATTCAGCTGTAAACATTTAAGATAAGTACTGCTTGCAAAATAGCATCTTTTAAGATAAGTACTTTCCACAGTATAAAGAAAATATGTTATAAAAAACAAAAAGAAAAAAAATATGAAAAATAAGTAATGTTATCGAACCTAACAACCAATGACCAATGATTAGAACCACTCTGCACATAAGCTTTTCAAAATATGTGGTATTCATCCGGTGCATTTAAGCACGGTTTAAAGTGTATGAGGTCTGGTTGAAGGGTTCATTTCATGTTATTTGCTGGATCCTTCCAGTATAGTACCAGTGTTATGAGAGGGTTTGGATTAGGTGTTACACAAGGGTGAAGCAGTTTTTTGAATATATAATGTCGGAGTATGAGCAGCTCTTATGTTGTGTTTGTGGCATTGTGGACCCTTGGTCGCAGTGGCGATGACTGCACCCACAGGGAGGGGCCCTGTGGGGAACCACTGCAATAGGCTGAACTCAGATAGCAGACACAGTATAGATAGAGGCTTTATTGTACTGCTGTAGATAGATGATGAAAGCAGGAAGGTAAGGCACTGATCCACGAAGTGCCAGTACGTTCAACAGGCTCAGAAGTGTAGTCTCACTCAATTAAATTGTGGCATATGGTCTTGAAGCCACGGCAGTCCCAATACCACCAGATGCATGGCTTTTTCCAATGCTAAAAAAGAAATAAATTCTGAATGTAGAGCTCCAGTGCGCAGGCCGATGGCCTGGGTGGTCAATGAAACTTCTCCAGGAAGTGGCTCTCCATGGATAGATGACAATAGCAGAGGCTTAGCTATTGGTATGGTAGGAATCCGTAGATGATCAACCAAGCATTTCAGAATAAAATTACCTCCGGCACTGGAGTCAATGAGAGCGAGAGTCTGAAATTCGAGACCTCCACAAAGCAGAGATACTGGTAATGATAAAGGAAGAGTAGGAGAGGTGAGGCCCAGGGGAAGTCCTCCTGCAGATCCCAGGCCCGTCAGTTTCCCGAACAAATGGGACAGGTTTGGACTGCGTGACCCGATTGGCCACAGTACAGGCACAACCGCATGCGCTTGCGATAACGTCTCTCCTTAGAGGTCAAATGGCTTCGGCCTAGCTGCATAAGCTCTTTCTCCTCTAGGGGTGCAGATGGTAAACTGGAAGCAATAGGCACAGGTTTAGAATGGTTAGCCCCCACTTAGACTTTTGTGGACTCTTAGCCTCCTGAGTATGATTGTGGATAGGGTGGTCAATTCTCCCTGCCAGTTCCATCAGGGACTCAAGGGTATCAGGCAAATCATGAGCCACTAATTCATCCTTTATGTGAGAGTTGAGACCCTCCATGAATATGGTAAGTAAGCATCCAGTGTCCCAATGTAGTTCGGATGCTAAAGTCTTAAATTCAATAGCAAAGTCTATAAGTGGCTTGTTACCATGGTGAAGGTTGAGCAAGGCAGATCCAGCGATCATCAAACACAGACTTAAAATGTTTTAGAAATCCCGGTAGGTTAATAAGGATAGGATCTTCACGTTCCCATAACGGTGAAGCCCAGGCCAGGGCTCTTCCTTCTAGAAATGACAGGATGTAGGTGGTCTTTGAAGCTTCAGTGAGAAAGAGGGTAGGCTGTAATGAAGAATGCATGCTGCATTGATTAACAAACCCTCTGCACATCTTGGCTTCACCCGTAAAGCAGGTAGGTGTAGATAAAGGTACAGTGGTCTTAAGGGTTACCACTGGTGACAGCAATTCTTTCACAAGAGGAGCTGAAGAGTTCAGTTGAGCGTGTAACTGATTGAAGGCAGTATCTAGGCTCTCCAAAGACTTTTGTTGTTCCGTGATCCGCTGGTCTAGGCCAGGGATGGCCTGCAGGGCTGCGAGCTGAGCCGAGTCCATGGCTCAGCTGTTATGTTTGTGGCATTGTGGACCCTTGGTCGCAGTGGAGATGACTCCTCCCATGGGGAGGGGCCCCATGGGGAGCCACTGCGATAGGCTAAACTCAGATAGCAGACACAGTATGAATAGAGGCATTATTGTACTGCTGAAGATAGATGGTGAAAGCAGGAAGGTAAGGCACTGATCCCAGAAGTGCCAGTACTTTCAACAGGCTCAGAAGTGTAGTCTCACCCAGATGTTCACGATAGACGGGAGCCCACAGTGCGGGTAACGCCGCAGCTGGTGTATAGAGCTGGAGCACCAGATCGTAGAGGTACTCACGGAATGAAGGCGTCTTCCTGATGGTAGAATGGTGGGACCGAAGGTCTGTGGTGCGGGATATAATGCTGGTAGGCCCTCGAATAGTGAGTACCCGAGAGTCCGATATCCTGAAATGTAGAGAGAAAGACCCCCGAGGAGCGGTTGTCTAGTTAGTGAGGACCCCGAAGGGTAATTGGAAGCAAGAGAATCCTGAGGAGTGGGTGTCTAGAGCTTCTACAGGAGCGAGGCCCTTGGAGTGATAGCGGCATCTAAGCTTACAGCTTAGAGCAGTCAGAGTAGCTAAACCGAAGTCTTTGCTAACTCAAGGTGGTAGCGAAAGCGGAGGCTTGTTATACCCAGAGGTACTGACGTCATGCGGTGGAGCCGCCCCCAAGGTTCCCGCCATGACATGTATTTGAACGTCAGAGATATGCGCGTTCGCGTCCTAGGAGGCCACGGGAGTGAGCATGCTAGTCTGAAAACGCCAAGACCCTCGGCACTCGGCACCAGAGGCAGCCATCTTGCCCGAGAAGAGCAAAAGAGGAGAAAAAGAGGTAAGGCAGAGCGGTCGCAGCCGTCTGCGACCGACGGACGCAACATCTTAGTTGATCTATGTGATAATGCACGATCTATCCATCAGCGATCCGTAATCACAGACATCCAGTGATGTCGACAATACATGCAGGAACTCACTTTGGTCCAGCTCCATAATCTCTAGCAAACATAGGGCCTGATTTACTAGGGTTTTACTCCCATTCTGTGTTTATGGGGAAAATGCTTAGTAAATGAGGCCCATAGGGGCAGATTTTAAAAGCCTACACGCACCGGGCCTATTTTCAAAAGGCCCAGCGGCGCGCTTAAAGCCCCGGGATGCATGTAAGTCCAGGGGCTTGAAAAAATGGGAGGTCCGGAGCGGGGTGGGGCGGGGCCAGAGGCTTCTCCACTGCCGCTGGGCCAGGGGATCTGGCGCGCGCAAGTTACGCCTTCCTCTGGCAGGCGTAACTTCTGAAATAAAGGTACCAGGGTTGGGGGTTTTTTCTGGGCTGGGGCGGGACAGGTAGGGGAAGGGAGGGGAGGTGAAGGTGGGGGGGGGGGAAGAGAAAGGAAAGTTCCCTCTGAGGCCGCACCGATTTCGGAGCGGCCTCGGAGGGAACGGGGAAAGCCAGCTGGTCTCTGTGCTCGCATGTTATAAAATCGGGCGTAGGTTTTAAAATCCGGCCCATAGGGTCTTGTAGTATAGATGAGTGCAAGGTAGATGAGCCCAGGGAGGAGTCTAGCTCCTGTTCCTGCTTGAGTGGTAATACCACAGTGAGGTCAGGATTCCGATTTCGAAGAGTATTTCCAGGCAGCGTCCCCTGTGGTTAGATAATGCATGATATGTTGAAAGACGAGGAATTGGACAAGCATCCATAACCCCCGATCCAATATGGGAACTAGCATGTCCAAAACGCGCGTCCAAATTACCGTGTAGCTAACAATGCTCATCACATGTAGATGAGGCTATTACCAATCCCCACGATCCAATAGATTTTCCGTGTGGTCAATGTGCCTTTGCAATGCAGCAAATTTTATGCCAGCCCCAGCCTGGCGTAAAGGTATGCTGTGCTCAAGGGTGCATTGAAACAAAAAGAAAAATCCTGCTTTCTGTGATTCCTCCTAATAGTATTGTAGTGATATTAATTAGGAGGAACCAATTAAGCAGTATTTATTTTTTAAAAAAAAGTCTTTGAATAAAAACTTCTGGACGTCCAATATACAAAGATTCACTGTCCAGGCTGTGTATCTTGTGTGTGTATATGCCGGTAGGAGGAGAAAACGGACGCTCGTAGATTGAGCGTCCGTTTTCTCAACCCGCTTGACAGCCACCTCTCCTGTGCGCCTGATGCCGAGTAGGCGCTAGGGATGTACATTTGACCCTAGCGCCTTCTTTTTAGCATGACCCCTCATTTAAATATTCGATTGCATGCCCAGGAGAGATGGTTGGGTGCACGTTACAGAAAGCAAGTGCTCAGCACTGAGAGCCCGTTTTCTGCGCCCATTTATGGGATCGGCCTGTTTGAATATCTGCTGCAGCGTGATGTGACCTAAAAGGTTTCATACAGGGGGAATATAAACTATGGTGGAGGTTTCCAACATTTTTATGTCATGACCAGGGATTTAAGGCCTACTTAATTAAAGAAATGGGAAGATAAAACGTTTTAACAGTGAATATTAGCATTCTCCTATTGTGCTTTGGGAAGCTGCAAAAGCAGTGATAAAGGGAGAGATAATTTCATATGTAAGTAAAAAGGAAAAGGATATTGCACGGGAAATTCTAAGATTAGAGGAGGAGTTCAAGGAAGATAAACAGAAATTAGCAAAAAAATCCTACTACAGGGAATAAAACACATTTTTTTGTGATGCAGGAAGCTCTGAAGTTTTTAATTCTCCAGCGCATGCGAAAAAAACTAAATTTAAAATGTTTCAGATTAGCAATAAGACAGGCAGATTTTTGGCAAATTTGACTAAGAATTGGTCTGCTCCAAATTTTGTGGCTGCAATGAGAATGTCTTCTAGGAGAATAGTGCATTCTAATAAGGAGCTCTGGAAAACTTTTCAAGATTATTATACAGCAGAGTGAGACAATTTGGAAGCAATAAGGACATATTTACAGTCTCTTGCGCTTCCAGAGGTGTCAGAGGAGCAATTGGCTTATCTGAATATGCCTTTCAAACTGGAGGAAGGGCAAGAGGAAATGATGCAAGCTTAAAGATTAAAGACTCCAGGACCAGATGGGCTACCGAGTGAATTTTACCCAATTGTGGGAGAAAAAAAATAGATTTCTCTTTGGGGAAAATGTTTGAATGTTTGATAAGTGACGGAACATCTGTCAGTAGAGATGATACCTTTATTTATTTGAAGTTTTTTATATACCGCGGCACATAATGCACATCACCTCGGTTTACAGTAAACAGTAATTCAGCCACAGGCTTTACAATAAACATAGGTGGAAAAAGCCAAACACTTGTTTAACAGTTAACTAGGAATATAAATATCATATACATATGTGTAACAAGGATAACTGAAATAATTAACTTAAAGACTGTCCTGAAGGGAGATTTTTCAAGGGAATAATACGGGTAGGGAAAGGGGAGAATCATGGGGGGGGAAGGGAGTCAGGGGGGGGAGGAAAAGGCAAGGTAGAGGGGGGGGGGGAATCAGGAGGAGGTTGAGCAGCGATGTATGTAATTTGCACGAGTCCTCGTCCGTCAAGGGTAGGCTTTTTTAAACAGCCATGTTTTTAGGTTAAGTTTAAATTTTCTGTGGCAGGGTTCCTGGCACAGCTCCGAGGGCATACTGTTCCATATTGTGGATCCTGCTATGATGAGCGAGCGTTCTTTTGTAGATGCATGTTTAGTTAGTTTGGGAGAGGGGATCGGCAGTCTGGCCTGATGTTGGGATCTGGTTGGACGGTTTGTTTTTTTGAAATACAGGTATATAAACATCTATATGTTTATACCTGTATTTATGATACATCTATAAACGTGGTACTTCCTAAGCTTGGCATAGACCCATTGATTCCTGAATCATATCGCTCTATCTCATTGTTGAATTTAGATATTAAATTATTGCTTGCCAAAATTATGGCTGACAGGTTAGCTAAATTACTTCCTAGCACATGAACAGGTGGGCTTTGTGAAAGGCTGACCTGCATTTCTGAATGTGCAGAGAATACGAGCTTCGAATGACTACTGCAGTTGGAAAAAAAAAGCTCTTTGTTACCAGTGAGTTCTGATGCAGAAAACACATTCAACAGAGTTAGCTGGGCATTTATGTCTGAAATTTGGATGCCGTTTGGTATTATGGGTAATTTGTCCAGGTTATTCAAGCTTTATATCAGAAGCCTTCTGTGGAAGAAATTGATCAATGGTGCTTTTTCCCACAGGAACTGAATTACAAATGAGAACTAAGCAAGAGTTGGCCCCTTTCACCAATTCTGTTTCTTGTATGTCTTGAGCCTCTTCTTCAATGTATTAGACAGGAGAGGAACATCTCTGGAGTAAAAAAGGGTCTCTCATACTGATGAATCTTGATACATATGAGTCCTTACAGTGTATTTTACAAGAGTGCGCAAGACATGGGGAATTGGCAGGGCTGAAAATAGATAAATATAAATCTGAGGCCATGGTTATGTTTGATGACATAGTAACATAGCAAGGGACGGCAGAATAAGCCCCAAGTAGTCCATTCAGTATGCCCGGCAAGCTTTTTAATATATTTTTTTTTTTAGGTTAGTAACTGATGCTTCGTGAAGGTTAACCCCTTGCCTTCTGCTAATGGTAGTCATTGCTGCTCCATGCAGGTTACCCCAGTTAACGGAGGTCACTCCCTCTTCTACATTTCCAACCTTTAGCCACTAGGGACTTTCTGTGTTTATTCCACGTCTTTTCGAAGTCCTCTTACAAGAGGGCACTCCATGCATCCACCACCCTTTCTCTGAAGGAATGTTTCCTGAGGTTGTAAGGTGAAGGATTTATGCGGATCTGAGTTTCCTTTAAAGTGGGGAAAGGATTCTTTTCAATATCTGGGGATTTTCTTTTTGCCCAGAAATGATATGGCCTTACAATCTAAAGGGGTAATTTCCGAAAGGATTTATGTATATGAAATTAGCTTATATCATAGCAATTTTCAAAAGCCCAATTACTCGGGTAAAATGCATTTTCACATGTAAAACCCAGTTTTAAGCATGTAAAATCCTTTTTGAAATTAACCACAAAGAATAATTCCCATTTTCTCTCTACTTCCAGATCTTTGTTATGACATTGGGCTATTTCTTTAATTAGGAAGATTTATATATTGCATATGATGATACTTCCTAAATGGTTATATGTCTTTCAGCTGTTACCCATATATTTGACTAAAAAGGAATTAACCTTGATTAGTAGATACAAGAGAATTTTAGTGGAGAGGGAAAAAGGACAGAATTGTTCAACATATACAAACGAAGCCTATCGAACAAGGTGGACTAGATTTGCCCAATTTTAAGTTATATAATATAATTTGTATTTTGAGACATTTACAAGGGAATTTTCAAAGGAGTTATGCATGTAAATGTAACATCGTCATAGCAATTTTCAAAGTGTACAAAGACTTATAAGCTTTTGTTGGGCAAGCATATCCTGATTGCTAAGTTCCAAGCGTTTTGAGAATTCTTTATCTAGATTTGACAAGATTTGAGGTTTTACAGTTTTGGAGGTGACGCACGACACTGTTTATATGTGATTTTAATGGTGATTTTACTGTTTTATGGTATTTGTAAGGTTTTATGATTTTTGTGTAATTTTATGAGTGTTTTTATTGTGAGCTGTCGAAAGCTGTGTATACGCGCCAGCGGCATATAAATTGAAACAAAAAAATTAAAGCCAGTTACCCATATTGGGGTAGATTTTCATATGTACGTGCGTTACCCGGCATGCACACATGTACGCCCGATTTTATAACATGCGCAGACAGGCACGCGCATTTTATAAAATAGGGGGTCGGCACACGCAAGGGGGTACACAATTGTGCACCATGGGCCTGCCGAGGCCCGTGGGCTTCCCCTATTCCCTACCCCCTAGCTGACCTTCCTACCCCTTCCCCTAGCCATTCTGTCCCCTAACTCTAATCTACCCCCCCCCCCAAAAAAATTTTTGTTTCACCATTTGCGCGCACCAGCAGCCTGCCGGCACGCAATCCTCCAACACAGTGGCAAAATTGGTGAAAGGGGACAACTCTTGTTTAGTTCTCAATTGTAATTCAATTCCTGTGGAAAAAAGTACCATTGATCAATTTCTTCCACAGAAGGCTTCTGATATAAAGCTTGAATAATCTGGACAAATTACCCATAATACCAAACTGGCCCTGCCCCCACCCTGCCCCCCGGACCACCCCTTTTGTAAAGTCCCGGGATTTAGATGCGTCATGGGGCTTTACGCGCGTCAACGGGCCTTTATGAAATAGGCCCGGCACGCGTAACCCCCCATGTGCATAAATTCTCTGGATTTACGCGCGAAGGGCTTTGAAAATCAGCCCCATTATGTGCACTCAACACAGGAGAAAACTTATTGACAATTCAATGCCATGTATTGTAGCAATTTTCAAAAGCCCACTTAACACAGGTAAAGTGCATTTACATGTGCAAAATCAGGCCCAGAGGGAATTGGTTGTATAATACATCTCACTATGCACCTATGGGGGTGGAACAGACATTGGCCAGACCTTTGCAGTTGACATATATATTACATGTATCACCTTCTAAGAGCCCACCTAGACTCAGATCAGTTAGTCTGATTACATCTGTAAAAAAAAAAAAAAATCAAGTTAGTAATATAATAATTTGCAAGTGAACTATAAGGCTTCCCAATATTTGCCCCGGTGGGCAATAAAAATTTTGCCCCTGGATTACAAAACGTGATCTTTCAGATATGGCAAACAAAAGACGTTTATTCAATTTCTCATATTCTTGGAGCAGATGGGCAGGCGTTATCTTTTTAAGAACTTAAATATAGCTGAGAAAAGCCAAAATAATCTATACTATTAAACTGGAGAGCAGAGACCTTACCTTCTCTGACACAACGGAGAAACGCTTTGCGTTATGGAAAAATATGCAGTTACATTTTGAGACCGTAAGAGAAGAAAAGTTGGTTTTGGAAAATTTGGAGCGATGCTTTTCCGTCACCTAGCGTGAGAAGTCTGGTGATCGATGATATAGGAGGGGGAGTGCTGGTCTTGCCGCATATGACATAATATTGATTGTATTTTAAGAGATAGAATTGTTGCTATCATTAATGATTAATGATAATGAGATAAGGGTGGGAGGAAGGGGGGATTTGGGTGGGTAGGAGAGCTGGATGACTTGAAATGTGTGAAAATGATGATATTTATGTTGTGCAATGGCACTAAACGTGAACCTCAGATGATCTGGTTTAGGGTTCTGACTTTGCATAAGGCTACTTGTGTTAATGAGAGAGCTGGGGGAGGAGGTAAAGCTGAACACAAAGATGAAATGCAAATGTGTGTGTTGCAATCTTGTTTTAGATAAGGCGTGTAAAAGGAACAATTATGTGCTATGCTGTTGTTTATGAATAAACAGATTTAAACATATTATAATAGTAAATCAGTTTACTCATGGCTGTCTGAGGGCCAAGCCCACACCCAACATGCGTTACAATGAGCCCAATACCCTAGGGGGTAGATTTTAAAAGGTTGTGCGCGGGTGTACATGTGTGCGCGCTACCTGGCGCACGCAAGTTATAAAATCAGGGGTCAGTGCGCGCAAGGGAGTGCACAACTGTGCACCTTGCACGCACCGAGCCGCCCTGCCTTCCCCCGTTCCCTCCCCCCTAACCTGGCCTTCCCAACCCTTCCCCTAACCTTCCCCACCCTAGCACTACTCTACCCCCCCCCCCCCCAAAAGTTTTATTTTACCTTTTGCGCCTCGGCAGCCTGCCGGCACGCAATCCTTCGACACTGCAGCAATGGCCGCTGTGTTGGAGGCCTCTGGCCCTGCCCCCGCCCCACCCCTGGACCAGCCCCACCATGCCCCCTTCCCCGCCCCTTTTTGCAAGCCCCGGGACTTAGACGCGTCCCGGGGCTTTACGCATGTTGCCGGGCCTTTATAAAACAGGCCCGGTGCACTTAAGGGCATTTACGCGCGTAACCTTTTTAAAATCCGGCCCTAGGGATTCTAAATGTGTTTTTTTTTTTCCTTTTTTGTAGAGTTTTCTGGCCAGTGCATGTAAATATAATGCACATGTTGTTATTAGTGATGTTTTTATCTCAGAAGAGTGTACTTTGAATGTCCTTTTTTATATTAACATCTGTAATTATAAATGCATAATTTTTAATTGTGTGTGGAAAGGGCTGTGGGAGGGGAAGGGTGGGGGCCGGGCAGACACACAGCTGTAAAGTTCACTTAGGGTGTCTGCCTAATACCCTTGTACCGACCCTGGTGTCAAATATCCTGGGACCCAATTTAAAGTCTCTGACCAAGATGTGTTTCCCCATATAGAATTGACATTATTTTTTTTTTTGTCACTATTTATTGATTTGTTTTAGAATTTATATGTTGATAACAACAGAATTTTGTTGACTGATCTACATTTTTCTAGTGCATATAATTAATTATCTTGTATGCAAGACATAACTACCAGTCCTGAGGCTTTGTATTTCTTGCGCTCCCCGGCCGCTTCCACAGCGCAGCCGGCCCCGCTCACTACTCCGCTCGCTACTCCGTCTACCAGCATAGGGCTCACCTCCTCTGCAGCCTCGGCCTGTGCGCGGGGTCCCTGGCCTCCCCGCTTATCTTCGCCCGACCAGGCCTCGCAGCACAGCTCCCACCGGGGCTCCGCGTCTTCTTGCTCCTCGGCCCTGCCCCTAGGCGCATGCGTGGCCAGCGTCACCCCTTATAAACAACATAGCGCGGGAAACCCGGATCCGACGCTCCCCGATGATGTCATCGCCAGGTCATATATAAGGCAGGGCTCATTCCCCTGATCCCTGCCTTGGCAATCGGATTGACACTGTGAGTGTTTCTAGTTTGCCTCTGCGTTCAGTCTGTGTTCCGGTCTCGTTCCAGCCTTTGTTCCAGTCTCATTCCAGCCTTTGTTCCAGTTCCATTCCAGTCCTGTTCCAGCGTCCTTTTTTTCCAGCATCCTCCTGTTCCAGCATCCTCCTGTTCCAGTGTCCTTCTGTTCCAGCATCTGTCTGTCCAGCGTCCCTTGTCTCCTCGTCTACCTAGGTAGTACCATTGGACTGTCTTCTCGGTACTGACCTTGGCTTTCCTTGACCACATTGACCGCTGCCTGCCTCTGACCTTCTGCTTGTTTCCACGACCACGTTTGACCACTGCCTGCCTCTGACCTTCTGCCTGTCTCCACAATCACGTCTGCACACTGCCTGGAACCGACCTCTGCCTGAACTCAACCACCCCTGACTGCCTTCTGGAACTTGACCTCTGCTTTGGCTGACCACCCATGGACTGACTACTGGTAACTGACCTCTGCTTTGCCTGACTATCCTCGGACTGACTATTGGCTCTGACCTTGCTTTGGCTAACTACACTTATTGAACCAAGCCGTAATCCTAGCTATACAGAGACACTCTTCTGGCCTTCCCAGGCACCCAGGACTTCCGGCCTACAGGTCAACCGCACACCCTTGCTTGCAGTGGGCACACCTCTGAACTTCCTGTCAAGGAGATCCTGCGAGGCCCACCTAAGACCAGGCGGCCCGGGTAACCAAGGGCTGAACCCAAGGGAACCCTGGGTTGCTAGTGGTGAAGCTTCTGCTAGTCTCTGTCTCCTCTCGTGCTCCACCTCCTGGTGGCAGGCGTTCTCTGGGTCCAACCAGGGAGCCCACCAATCCTGCCCCAGCCCAAGGGTCCACCTCCTGGCGCAACAGTATTAGAGTTTCAAATTCAAAGACTGTGCTTTTAGGTATATTTTGGGAGTAGATTACAACAGTTCAATTGGAACAGTCCACTGGACAACCACCCATGAACTATATGCCCACTATTGGCGCTAGGGAAGATGGGTCCCAGATTTGGACCAGAAATCTGATTGCTATACTCTAACTTTATCACCCCAATGCTATTCTCAGGAAAAAAAGGAAGCCTATGAATGTCTATATTAGAATCCATAGGGGTGGGATAGAAATGGGTGGGGGGCGGAGCAGCACAGTAATAATTTGCCCAGAACAGCAAAACAGATAGCACCGGTCCTGGCCAGGTTCCACCCTGGCTCTCCTTTCCCCAAAATGTTGTCCATTTCCCCTAACAGCTAGAGCCCTCTTCCCTACACAATTGCCTCATCAACACATTGAGACTCTGGAGCTCTGCCTGCTTCTGGGTCCTTGCGCGTGGAACAGAGAACATTTCTGAGAATGATATCCTGGAAGTTCTGAATTCCAATTTTCTACCTAAAATCCTAAATCTGAGTTCCAGAACATTCTTCCCCGCCCCTTCCTATGTCCTGTAAGAGGACACTCAGGATGGGTGTTCCAAACGAAAAGTTTACTGTGATGCTTTGTCAATGGTTATCAGCTGACACCAAGCCAATTTCCTCACTGTAACATCCGTAATCAGAAAAAAAATCAAATCCAAGTTGATCTGTGTAGGTGTCCCTTGGTATTTGGGTCCTGGGCTATCGGCCCTTCCAGGGGATGGAAAGCGAGGCTCCTAGGGATGGAATGGGATCCTCTCTCTGTAGTGGGTTTCCCTTTCCAGAAAAATACCTAAGGGTCCACTGATAATCTCCATTACTCCAATCTGTTTAGTCTTTGTTCTCCCAGGATAGAGACTCAGGATAACATCTCCAGATGAGTTGATTTTGCACATACCGAGACAGGAATGAACCCCATTCACAAGCCAGGGTATATTGAGTTTGATTTCAATCTCTCAAATTTATTGCTAATGCCCTTCATAATATTTACATTGTGCCAAAGAGAACTTCCAACTGGAGTTCATAAGGTATTATGATACACCTGTAAGTTCTTTTTAATCAGGTTAATTGCACCCAATTAAAATTGGGACCATTTCTGTATCTTTTCGACACATTATCTTGGTCACTGATTGCATCATTAGATACCTGAAAATGTTTTCTCTTTCCGTACGATCCACAGAATAGTTGCTTGGTGCCGACACGTCTATCAGCAATGCTGTTTATTTGCTTTCTCCTTTGGCACAATACCTGGTTTTCTTTCATCAAGCTTTTTATTTGGTGGAATGGGAATATCCCAGGTGATTACAACTTCTTCATTCTCTATAATTATCTCAGGGTTGTGATCCCAGTGTTTTCTGGTACAGTGAAATTATAATGTTTACACAATTTCCAGAGGATGAAATGTGCCACCTTATTATGGCTTTCTGTATGCAGCCTTTTGACATCAACACGACATCCAACAACAAGTTGTTTAACTGTTTCTAGCTCTGTTTTACAGAATGTGCATTTATCTGTTTTGCTATTTTTTTTCTATGATGGCTGTGAACTATTTTGTCCATAATCCACTATCCTGTGCCGATATGCTCTCTCATCTTTGTAGATTTTTTTTCTCCTTTCTCCAGTACGATTCTGGCCCAATCTACTTGGTCAATGTCAGAACTGGATGTGTGTACAGCAGGGACTGCCACACCTCAAGGAGAAGCACTTACTGAGAATCAGAAATGACTCGGAACTCTTCTGTGGCAGCATGCAAGGATTTTTTACTTGGAAATGGAGATGAGAAAATAATAAACATTGGGACCAATGCAAAAAAGGTGCGCTGAAAGCGGACACTGAGTGTTCAGCACCCGCTTTCCTAACGCGCCCCCAGGCACCTCTCCTTGGGGCGCCATGCAATATTTAAATTAGGGCTCGCGCTGTCAAGAAGGCACTAGGGGCGATCGCGCACCCCTAGCGCCTCCTTGATAGCGTGTGCCCAAGAGAGGTCCGCTGTCGGCGGCTGTCCGCCAGTTAAAAAAACGGACGCTGAATTTATCAGCGTCCATTTTCCTAAGCCATGGATGTGCGCCGGTTAGGAAAATGGACGCTGATAAATTCAGCGTCCGTTTTTTAAACTGGCGGACAGCCGCCGACAACGGACCTGTCTTGGGCACACGCTATCAAGGAAGCGCTAGGGGCGCACAATCGCCCCTAGTGCTTCCTTTACAGCGCGAGCCCTAATTTAAATATTGCTGACCAATAAAGAATCCCTAATTCTATCGATCATCATTTTGTTTCCTGCTTTTCAAGGAACATGTAATACAAGTAAATTAAATATAGTATAATCAAAAACATGGGGCTATACATGATGTCACTACAAATAAAGGAACATGTAATACAAATAAATTATAATATAGTATAATCAAAAACATAGGGCTATACATGATATCACTTCAAATACACTTTTGGTGAACGCAATAATTATGGGAAAACTGGAGTACACTAATGGGTAAATGGGAGGAACTAACATAAACTAGCAGGCACGTTACAAAGGAAAGAAAGAGATAATACATTGAGAACGACTAGCTTACGGGTTCCATTAGAGGGGGACTAGGCGACTTCTAGCTGCGTGATGGGTGGCAGCTAACTTACGGATTTAATATAGAATCTGGTTCACGGGTAGTTAAAGAGCTAGAGGATGTATGGGTTGCAGGGTTAGTTCGATTAAGTTAAAAGGGCTCAGAATCAGTAGGCTAGACCGTGGTTGGACATGATGTGATTGGACTAGAGGGGTGTGAAAAGAAACTAGAGTAGTCCTTAGTAGGGACCAGGGGGACCTCTGTAAGTGATTATCTCTCCGAAAAGGCCTGGCTGAAAAGCCATGTTTTGAGTTTCTTTTTGAAAACCAGAGTGCAGGGTTCTTGTCGTAGGTCCGGAGGGAGCGGGTTCCACAGGGGAGGACCTGCTATGGACAGGGCACACTTCCTTAATGAGGTTTTAGCGGGTGGGGTCTACAAAGTGTCTTTGTATGCATTTCTGATAGGTCTGTTTGAAATGTGCAGCCGTAGTTGGAAGCTTAGCTTGAGGGGGGAGATATTATCCAAGGCCTTGTGGATCAACATGAGAGCTTTGAAGAGAATCCTGTGTTTGATTGGTAACCAGTGGAGGTTCTGAAGGATGGGGGTGATGTGTTCTCTTTTATTAGCGTTGGTGAGGATCCTGGCCGCCATGTTCTGGACCATCTGTAGAGATGGTCCAGAACGTGGCGGGGAGGCCCAGAAGGAGGGAGTTGCAGTAATCATTTCTGGACAGGATGATAGATTGGAGCACCAAGCAAAAGTCTCGGAGGTGTAGGAGTGGTTTAAGTTTTCTTAGTACCTGCAGTTTGAAAAAGCATTCTTTGGTGGTGTTATTTACAAATTTTTTAAAGTTAAGCTGGTTGTCCAGCAGAACGCCTAGGTCTCTCACATGAGGTGAGTGATTAACTGATGTTTTGGCTAGTTGGGAAGAACTTGGGGAGTTGAGAAGGACTTTGTTGTTGTCGTGAGATATGAGAAGGATCTCCGTCTTGTTGGTGTTGAGAACGAGGTTGAGGCTGGTAAGAAGTAGGTTGATTGATTGAAGGCAGCTATTCCAATAGGACCAAGTTTTGTGAAGAGACTCTGTGATGGGGATGAGAATCTGGATGTCGTCCGCATAGAGGTAGTGAGTTAACTTTAGGTTAGAGAGTAACTGGCAGAGCGGGAGAAGGTAGATGTTGAATAGCGTAGGTGAGAGGGATGATCCCTGTGGGACTCCCAGGCTGGATCTGACTGGGTGTGATTCTTTGTTGTTGATCCTCACCTTGAAGAACCTGTTTTCCAAGAAGGATTGGAACCAATTGAGAGCTGTTCCCTTGATGCCAATGTCTGCAAGCCACTGTAGTAAGATAGAGTGGTTCATGGTGCCAAAAGCCGTGGAAAGGTCCAGAAGAGCGAGTAAGTAGGGTTGTCCTTTTTCCAAATTTAGGAGGATGGTGTCCGAGAGAGAAGTTAGTAGTGATTCTGTGTTTAGCGCTTTGCGGAAGCCAAACTGTGTTGGGGCGAGAATATAATTTTCTTCCAGGTATTCAGAAAGTTGTTTACTATTTTTTCCATGAGTTTGGTGATCATCGGCAAATTCGCTATGGGGCGGAAGTTGGCTGGGTCAGATGGTGATAGGTTGGGTTTTTTCAGTAGAGGTTTAAGCATTGCGAGCTTAAGTTGGTCTGGAACTAGCCCTTGAGCAAGGGAGCAGTTTATGACGTCTGCTATAGGCTTAGCAATGATATTCGGAATGGTAAAGAGAAGGTTGGACAGTATGTGGTCTGACGGGTGTGAAGAGGGTTTACGTTTCTTGAGAATGTTTTCTATTTCTAGTGAGGACATAGACTCAAAGGAGTCAAGTGATGCGTTTCGGTGAGGACCGGTGGTGAATGTGGGAGGGGGGACGGGGTTGAGGGCTGGGTGCCGTGAGGGGCGCGATGAGGATGGCAACTTTTTTCTTGAAGTAGTCGGCCAATTCCTTGGCTTTACTGGTGGCTTGGTCACCTGGAATGAGAGGTGTGGACGGTTTGGTGAGGGCTGAAACATAAGAGAACAGTGCTTTGGAGTAAAAAATGATGGATCTTTTTTTGAGAAGAAATCCTTCTTTGTTCTGTGGATGGTGTTCCTGTAGGCATATAGGAGGGATTTGTAGGCAGCTAGGGTTGTGGTGGAGGGGTTTTTATGCCATCTATGTTCTTTACTTCTTAGGTCTTGCTTGAGGGACTTTAATTCAGGTGTGAACCATGGTTTCCTGTTGTCCCGAGCGGGATGTAGTGTTTTAGAGATCGTTGGGCAGGTTAGTTCGGCTACCTTGCTGGTGATGTTGATCCAGGATGAGGTCGTTGTGTTGGCATCAGTGAGGTTGAGTTGAACTAGCTATATGTTAAAGAGAGCATTGTGTCAAACAAGGAAACAAAAAGCAATGTTGAATCTTTGTGGATAGGAATTCCAGGTGAAAAGAGGAATAAAATAGTGGAGGTGTTTTACCATCTACCTGGCCAGAATGAACTAATAGTCAATGAAATGCTAAAAGAAATTAGGGAAGCTAACAAGTCTCAGTAAATTCCATTACAGAGGAGAGATCAGGTCATTAGGCCCAAACAGCGATCTGGCAGTCAGGACTGCTCCGCTTCTTTTTAATTTTTTTGCAGTCGCCACTTAACCAGCTATATTCTTTTGCTATATTATTTTGCCTTTAGCCGGATTACTTTAAATTTAACTGGCTACATTCAAACACAGATAATTTGAGTGCAGAAAAAATAAGGGTCCACACACATTCCTTTTTGTGTTAGCAATAGTTTTTACTTGGTATGGCAACTCCACTATCTTGTAATACACATCAAACTTTAAAAGGGTCCCCCGACATGGACCCCGTGTTTCGCCACAAGGCTGCATCGGGAGGGACAATGATAAAGAAGTATTACATCTAAAAATTAAACAAACAAAATTATAATAGAGTGGGACCACAAAATGATGGGATTTAGCTGACACATTAAAGCTGAGAACATACTTGAGACAGCTTCCAACATGGGTATACAGGGAGCGCAGAGATTAAAGGGACAAAGCAACCATTTGAACACTGTCAAAAAGGTGCAAAAAACGTCAGCCAATCAGAGAGTACCAGAGGAAGCAAAGTAAACCAATCAGATCACAGCACAATATTTAAACAAAGGGGCAGAGTTAACTGAAATAACTCCACTTGTACCAAGTAAAAACTATTGCTAACACAAAAAGGAATGTGTGTGGACCTATTTTTCTATGCACTCAAATTGTCTGTTGCTTGAACACTGAGCGCAGATTTGCTCTCCAATTTTGTTTGTGGACTATTTCCATTATTTGGAGATTACATTAATGGGTTCCTCAGCCAAAGACCTCACTTTCAGCTGTTCTGAAGAGGCCTTTAAAGCAGTGCTTACAGATGCCCCATTTTTCACTGACTCTTCCTCATCATATACCTCTACCTCTTGGTTAGACGCTATTAGCCTGCAGAAGCGTCTCACCTTCTCTGAATTTCACACTTCCACATTGATTGAATACTGCTGTGTTAAAAGGATCCCTCAGAGACTAAGAATACAGAAGGAACCCTGTTTACACGTCGAGAACAAGGAATTCCTGTCACGTTGGAACCAAATTCTTAATAAATGTTCCTTCGACTTAATATTGTTAACTATTGAAACCACTAAACGATTTACATCTTCCCTACAGGACCAAGCTCTCAGTGCAAATTGAGGCTCTCAAGAATAATTCCTCTTTGGACTCCTTTGACTAACCGTTGCAGGACTTTAAGTCTAATCTGGAAAAATTTAAGAGTGATCTAAAAGCGGTGAAATTTAAGAAGTTTCAAAGCGACAAATTGGACTATCATAAAAGTTACGTTTATTCATAGATGTCAGCTACTTGTCCAGCAAGAAAAACTGTAACTTTGCTCAGTCCTCATCAGATGATTCATCTGGTAATGAAACAATGTCCATTATGAGTCGGGAAGATCCCTTGATTGCCTCTGGTCAATCTTCCTCAGGTTCTTCATCATTAGCGTTGTTACAGTCTCACTCCTTGCCATCTTTTTTAGACCCTGCTCAGAGAATTACCTGCAATCCCCGATCTCGGGGATGGTTTTTACCTCTACTGATCCCGCAGACAACCCGCACAACTCAGCAACACCAGTACTCAACTGATCCCTGGCATTGACACCACAGTCATCAGATCTTGTCTTCAATCTATCATCAGGTAGGGTTTCAGACACTGAATTGAAGATTTTGGAAAGAGGACTTTCCTTTATACCCATGGTTCCATGTGACCCTTTTGATGTTCATATTAATTTATATCAGTTTTTCCGTATGTTAAAGTTAAAATGTTTTTTTCAGGTTCCCCCTCAGTACAAGATGGTTCTATCGTGTATACAAAATCTAGGTGGGTGCCGCCAGGTCCCTTTGACCCAGTGCTTTTGATGTTTGAGAAACTTATACAATTGGAGATCAATAAATTGAGGGCTTCTTCCCTTTCTATAAATTATAACACTACTAAGGAAGAAAAGTTGGCTATCAAATCTTTAGCGAATGACCATAATATTGTTATCAAACCTGCTGACAAAGGGGGTGGTATCGTTATCCTTAATTGATCTAGTTCTACTGGGGAGATAACACACCAATTACAGGATTCTGATTTTTACTGTCCTCTTTCGTCCAACCCTACCCCAGACTTACAAGACACTATTAAAAAATTGGTACAGCGTACTTTGGACCTTAAATAAATCACCACTCCGGAGGCATAATTTTTACTCATTGAGTTTCCTGTCACTCCCACCTTCTATATTTTGCCTAAGATTCAAAAGTCTAATCAAAATCTGCCTGGCCGTCCCATTGTTTCTGGGATCAGCTCTCTCCTTGAGCCCCTCTCTAAATTTGTAGACCATTTCCTCCGTCCATTTGTCCCTCTAAGTCATTCATTTGTTCGTGATTCTGCACATCTTATAACTATTCTCCGTGATTTATCTATTCCATCACCTCCGTTCTTTCTGGTTACACTCGATATCATTTCTTTATATTCCAACATCCCTCAAGAGGATGCATTGTTACTTGTTGAAGAAATTCTTGACCGCCGCACTAAAATCATTCATGTCCCTACAGATTTTTTAATTTCTCTCACCCGGTTGGCTCTAACAAAGAATTTTTTCCTATTTGATTTTACCTTTTTCTAGCAGATTAAGGGGACAGCCATGGCTGCAACCATGGTCCCTAGTTTAGCTTGCTTATACATTACTGATTTTGAGGAAAGACTTGTCTATTCATCAACCTATTCATCATTTATCTACTTGTGGTTACAGTATATAGATGATATTTTTTTGATCTGGACTGGGACAGACATACAATTTTTTTCTGTTTCTGGATTGGCTTAATAATTGTAATCGCCATTTACAATTTAATTTCAACATACACCATATTCAAAATTCCTTTTTAGATATTCTCATTTCCTATGATAATGATAGTTTTACCACCTCCATCTTTCGGAAAGAAATGGACCAAAATACTCTTTTGACATTTGACAGTCACCATCCTTATGCTTTAAAAAGTAACATCCCGGTGGGGCAGTTCCTAAGGCTTTGATGGTTGTGTTCATCAAAAACAGAGTTCCTTCCTCAAGCTAAGCAGAGGTTTAATCGGTTTAAGGAGAGAGAGTACCCTCATGGTATCCTAGAAACCCTTTAAATGAGTGTTATATATTAACCTTGACTTATTATTCTTGCCACAGCCACGATCATCTGAGGGATTTATTAATTGTATTTTGCCTTTTTCATCCCATAGCCGGGAGATCACCGCTATTATACACCGTTATTGGTCTTTACTCTCTTGGCACAAAGTATTTAACTGTCCTCTTAGATTTACATTCCATCGTGGCAGAAATCTCAGTGATTACTTGGTTCATTCTGAACTACGTACGTCCCCCTCATTACCTAAATCTTTAGGAAGCCATAAACCTTGTGGACCCTGTTCTGTTTGCCCCCTTCCTCTTTTACTCTCGTCTTTTGTACACCTCGTATCTAAAAAAAGTTTTTCCTCTACATTGCTCTACTAACTGTTTATCCTCAGGTGTGATCTACATTGTTATTTGTCCCTGTCAGAAATTATACATGGGAAAAACGTATGATTAAGACACGACTCATTGAGCACCGGTGCAACATCAATAATCATCGTGACAACGCTCCCTTGGTTACACATTGGATTTCTTGCTCTCACATTGGATTTATTGCTCTGAGAGTTAGCCGGTTACCTTCTGCGGCTAACTCTTGTCAGGTCGTAGGGCTGTCCTAAAGTTAGCCGGTTATATATAACCGGCTAACTTTAAGATAGCTGGGTATACACTGCTAGTTAGCCGGTTATGTATAGCGGCTAACTAGCGCAGTCACATAGCAGCTGAATATGGACCTTAAATGTTTTATTGATTATTGGCTGGTCATAGTGTTTCTTTTTGCTCTGTCATTTCCTTTCCAATAACTCCCTTTCCCTCCCCAATGAGGTTGCTATGATCTGGACCCAGGATGAGAACAGTATATTATATCCAAGGCTTCTGTTTTTAGGTGCTTACAAACTGTAAATGTGTTTATTTTCCAGCTAACTAGTGGTTCTTTGGCCGTACCAAAAATCGATGTTTAGCCATGTTTTTGCGGCACAGGTGCTATTGTTGAGTTTCTTTCCTGGCTCAATAAAACATATATATATTTGGGCAGTTGAGAAGTCATTGGCATGGAAAAGTCACAAAAGAAAGTGGAGGATCCAGAGTAGCCAAACAGAGGTGAGAGAGTACTAGGGGAGGTTGTGTTTTTCTGATGATTAATAAAGTATGTTTTTTGATGTACTAATATGAAGCTGTTGCAGCTGAAAAACAGATTTGGAAAATTTTAGGCCATCCAGAAACATATTGATAATTGTCCATTCCAGGTGCAGTCTTTTTGTATTATTAGATAAACTATCTTTGACAATATGGCAGTAGTATCCTCCCAGATGAGCTAATATTATGTTCAATAAATGGAAACTGAATAAAAATTCTTGTGAATTCAATACAATATATAAATACACAACCCCTTCCCCCTCGCATCAAAAGTTCTTAGCTCTTCTCTCCATAGGTAAAATTAGGGCTTCTGAATTTAGGTTTTAACCAATAAAACCAATTCTATAATGAAATAATAGAATTGGTGTATATTCCAACAAGTATACATCTTTAGGGAGGAAGTTTTAAAGTCGATGGTAGTAAAATACAGACAGGAATATTTTCCATAAATGAAGTCAATTTCCAAATAATAATTTGAAATGAAAGCTCACATGGAATATTCAGTATATCCTTAATCCTTCCCCATGCCCCCATCCAAAATGTCCTTCTATTGTTATTGAAATATAATTGGCTGCTGTGAGAATGTCCCTATCTCTATGTGGCAAAATCAGCATTTACTTTCTTCCTGAATGTTGATTTTGGAGATTCTATATGCCAATATAGCTAGTTCATTTTCTCCTACTCATTATCATTCTTCACTGGCAGCCTGCCATTCGTTTTCTTTGGATGAAACCAGAAATGTCATCTTAAGAGTAAAAACCCAGTGGCTCTCCCTCTGTTCCTATGCCTGCAAAGTTTATAAAAGACGGAGGGATATTTTCCTCCTCAGTTTAAAGAGACAGTCATTAAGCCAGTTCTCAAAAAAACTACAGCTAGTTTCATCTATTGTAAACAACTTTACACCTATTTCAAATCTCCAGAATTTGGGGAAATTAATTGGGTCAATTCAAAGATCATAATCTTCTGAACCCAAGTTGATCAGGTTTTTGTGCTAAATATAGCATTGAAATGGCATCAGTTGCATAGAATTTGGAGAAATTTGAACATAAGAACATAAGAAATGCCATACTAGGTCAGACCAAGGGTCCATCAAGCCCGATATCCGGTTTCCAACAGTGGCCAATCCAAATCTCAAGTACCTGGCAAGTACGCAAACATTAGCTAGATCACTAGCTACTATTGCTTATTAATTACCGTCATAGCAGTTTATGGATTTATCCTCTAGGAATGTATCCAAACCTTTTTTAAACCCAGTTACACTAACTGCTGTAACCACATCCTCTGGCAATGAATTCCAGAGTTTAGCTATGCGTTAAGTGAAAAATAATTTTCTTCGATTTGTTTTAAATGAGCTACTTGCTAACTTCATGGAGTGCCCCCTGGTCCTTCTATTATCTGAGAGAGTAAATAACAGATTTACATTAACTTGTTCAAGTCCTTTCATGATTTTGTAGATTTCTATCATATCCCCCCCCCCCCCCCCCTCAGTTGTCTCTTCTCCAAACTGAACAGCCCTAACTTCTTTAGCCTTTCCTCATAGGGCAGCCATCGCATGCCCCTTATCATTTTGGTTGCCCTTCTCTGCAGTTTCTCCAGTGCAGATATATATCCTTTTTGAGATGCAGTGAGCAGAACTGCACACAGCATTCAAGGTGCAGTCTCACCATGGAGCAATACAGAGGCATGATGATATCTTCTGTACCTTCTCCATCTTGCGATGGAGAAGGTACAGAGAAGGGCAACCAAAATGATAAAGGGGATGGAACAGCTCCCCTATGAGGAAAGGCTGAAGAGGTTAGGGCTGTTCAGCTTGGGGAAGAGACGGCTGAGGGGGGATATGATAGAGGTCTTTAAGATCATGAGAGGTCTTGAACGAGTAGATGTGACTCGGTTATTTACACTTTCGAATAATAGAAGGACTAGGGGGCATTCCATGAAGTTAGCAAGTAACACATTTAAGACTAATCGGAGAAAATTCTTTTTCACTCAACACACAATAAAGCTCTAGAATTTGTTGCCAGAGAAGGTAGTTAGTGCAGTTAGTGTAGCTGGGTTCAAAAAAGGTTTGGATAAGTTCTTGGAGGAGAAGTCCATTAATGGCTATTAATCAATTATACTTAGGGAATAGCCACTGCTATTAATTGCATCAGTAGCATGGGTTCTTCTTAGTGTTTGGGTAATTGCCAGGTTCTTGTGGCCTGGTTTTTGGCCTCTGTTGGAAACAGGATGCTGGGCTTGATGGACCCTTGGTCTGTCCCAGCATGGCAATTTCTTATGTTCTTATGTTCTGTTTTATTTTCCATTCTCTTCTTAATAATTCCTAACATTCTGTTTGCTTTTTTGATCACAACACAATGTATTATCAACTATGGCGCCTAGATCTCTTTTCTGGGTGGTAATTTCTAAGATAAATCCTAACATTGTATAACTACAGCAAGGGCTATTTTTCCCTATATATATCACTTTGCACTTGTCCACATTAAATTTCATCTGCCATTTGGAAGCCCAATCTTCCAGTCTCGCAAGATCCTCCAGCAATTCATCAAAATCCACTTGAGATTTAACTAACTACTCTGCAAATGTTTGTGTCATCCACAAATATGATCACCTCACTCATTATACCCCTTTCCAGATCATTTATAAATATATTAAAAAGCACCAGTCTAAGAACAGATCCCTGAGGCACTCCACTGTACTTTTTTCCACTATAAAACCTGACCATTTAATCCTACTCTCTGTTTCCTGTCTTTTAACCAATTTGCAATCCACAAAAGGACATCACCTCCTATCCCATAACGTTTTAGTTTTCTTAGAAGCCTCTCATGAGGAACTTTGTCGAACACCTTCTGAAAATCCAAATACACCACATCTACTGGTTCATCTATGTCCACATGTTTATTCACCCCTTCAAAAAAAGGAAGCAGATTTGTGAGGCAAGACTTCTGTTTGTTACGCGCCCTGTCTGCGTCCAGCCTGTGCACGGGCATGCTCACCTCGCTAGCTCCTCTGCAGGTCATGGGTTGGCCTCCCCAGCAGCAGCCGCGAGCTCCTCCAGGCCTTGGTGTCCTGCGGTGGCGGTCGACGGGCCTTCCACTGTGCACCAGGCCTCACGCCGGAGTTCGGCGTCTCCAGTGGCATGGCCACGCCCCTACGCGTGTGCGCATGGACCGCCTGGCCTCTTATAGGGCCAGGGGCGAGTCCTAGCTCCGTGGTGCGCCCTGATTCAATGTTCAATATAAGAAAGTCCCTGCCTGCACTTCCTTGTCTTGGCAATCGGGTCAAAATACCATGTACCAAACAATTTATTTGCTAGGATATTATTGCTCAATTAATCCCAACTCCAGAAATATCCCTATTGACCTGATACTTATATCAATTTATTTATTGGTTTTCTATTTGTTACTCACTATCAGAAAAAATTACTCCCTTTTATGTGGTATTATAAATCAATTTAAATATATTATTTATTCAAAACACCAAAAAAATATTTTAAGGAAAGGGTGGAAAGTTTCATATATTTTTCAACATCATTACCACCGTGTAATGTACTACTTTTAATCATTAACGATCCACCTCCTTCCTGATATTTTTGATTATTTTTATAAGACATGTGCCAAAGTGATTTATTTTAAAAAGTTTTGCAACTATTTTTTTAATAGTTTTTTAAATATTTTTTAATATTTAATATTTTTTTAATAATCAGAAACCAACCTGATTTCACTTCTCCCCAAATCAATAAGCTGCACTTCTGACCTTCCATACAATGTCACTTCCTCCACCCTAAAAGCCTACCAACTACATCTACCACTTCGACCATCTTGTAAAAAATCTTGTACATAGCCTGCTACGTTACTTTATTTCGGTATTTAAACGTTTCTCCCCATCCCTCCTTTTTCTACCCCCAATTTTGATTTTTACTCACCCAGTCTCCTAATCCTTTTTGTTTATTTTTAATTTATAGCTCCATACATTACTGTTCACTGTAAAGGCCCCCATGCCTATTTGTTACCCTTGATTTCATTGTTCTGAAGTTATTTGTAAGTTATAAGTTTTTAAGTTATCTGTAAACCGATACAATGTGCAAACGGTTGTCGGTATATAAAATCTTTAAAATAAAATAAATAAAAACAAATAAACTATTTGTTCAACCAATGTTATGTCAGTTGTCCTTTTAATGGCTAAGAATAGCCGGCTTGTCTTCAAATTTTCCTTACTTCATAACTTGTGGCGAAAGACAGTTCTTATATTCAATATAAGAAAACAACTTATTATATGATGTTTCTTAGTACCATAAATTCCAACAGAAACAATTCTTATGATAAATATAAAGAACTAACTTATCTTAAAGACTGTGAATGTCCACCCAACAAGGCCTTGTTTCAGACCCGGAATGGGTCTTTCCTCAGGAGATGTACCTGGTTTACTAGAAAGTCGGATATACAAGTCCATAAACTTTTTAGCGATATTTTCTGTGACTTTTTCAAGCCATCGGATTTCTTATATTTTTTCTCTTCACCTCCTCGATTGAAGAATGCAAGGGTTCCTGTCTTCTCTTAAGAAACGCTATAAATGTGCACAACTCAGCTGATCCTTTATATACTCCTACTCTTCATTCAAAACCAACCAATCACGCATTACATAGTTTGCCGTTGACTCCTATTGTCAGACTAATGCATTCCAGCCCAGCTCTTCATGTAAGCCATGTGGCGTTTGAGTTTTTAGGGTGAATATCTAAAACAATTCCCGGTGGTTTAATATATTTAAGCGATTTCCTCCCTGTGGGGGACTCTTACTTGATCTATGATGGTCCACTGTAAATCTGAAAATTGGTGTAGACAGTGGGAGACTGTCATGATGGTCTGTGTGCTAAGCCGAGACTTGTGTTCGTTTAAATGCATTCTCATGCTGCGGATTGTTCTGCCTATATATACTTTTGGACATGGGCAGATAATCGCATACACCACGTGTGTCGAGTCGCAATGTATTTTAAACTTTCGATACACTTTGTACTTAGACACGGGATCCAGCCAGACCTCCCCTTCTATACAATTTGTACAGTGTGGACATTGACCACATTTACAATGTTCTAGTGCTTCCTTCTTTTTGTCGATTGGTGAATGTGCATGTACTAGCTTGTCTCGCAAATTACTCCCTCTAGTTGTCACTATTAATGGGGGATTTTGGAAGCTGCCATGTAGCTAACCAGAGAATCCATGTCACAAAGGTAGAAGAGCAGGTTCTGTACTCACGCCGGTACTGTGGAGTAGATGGGAGGTCAGGCACCGAGGAGGTCTGGTACAGGAACAGCAAGGTTCATCCGAGATCGATGCAGAAACTCACTGGAACAGATAATAATGTCTCTCTGAGGAGCAGATAGTCCTGACTGTGGCAAGGCCCCCGAGGAACAGGTACCTACGTCACCCAGTAGGATAGCGAGACATAGTCCCAGTGTGGTGAAAATAGCAGGACAGGAATCCTTGCTAACTCGTATTGCAAGACGTCAACTGAGCTTAAGTATGGTAAGCGGATGACGTCATGTGGTGGGGATGCCCCCGAGGTTCCCGCCATGACGCGTTCCCGCCATGACGCCCCCTTCTTGAACGCCATGACGCGTTCAAGAAGGGGGCAGGCGCGCGCGCACGTGCCTTAGGTAACCCCAGATGGCTGCCGAGAGCGTCCACGCCGTCCTGGGCATGCCATGAGGGTCAGCGTGTGGAAGCGGAGGCCGCCATTCTCCCCAGACTCAGAGCTGCATAGAGAAAGGAGGTGAGCAGCAAAGGTCGCAGCTGCCTGCAACCGACAGGCACAACAGTACCCCCCTTCTTAGGGCCCCTCCCAGGGGGTTTTGGCTTCCTAGGATGAGCAAGGTGGAAGCAATGTAGCATCTCTTTGTCCAGTATGTTGGCAGCATGTTCCCAACTGTTTTCTTCTGGTCCGTATCTTTCCCAGGAAATGAGGTACTCCCAGTGCTTTCCTCTTTTATGGAATCCAATATGCCATCCGCCTTGTACGCAATGTCATCTTCAGTATCAAAGGGTTGTGGATCAGGAGTCGTATGAGAAAACTCTGAGAGGATAAGTGGTTTCAGGAGTGAAACGTGGAAAGCGTTGTGTATTTTCATTGAGGGTGGCAACCTCAATGTTTATTTATTTATTTATTTAGCATTTGTTTATATACCGAGGTACAGCTGACAATGCCTTCACTCCGGTTTACATTACAACGAACCAGTTACATTTGAATTCATAACATTAAAACAGAAACAGAGTATTAACTTAGTAAAAGTTAACAAGTACATTGAACATTAGAATGTTGTGGCAACGTGGGTAGTGATCCCATCTCTGGTGGTTTTGTGTGCCCATGGGCCCTGATACAGCCACAGAGGAGCTCCGGCAAGCATCGAGGCAGGTGAGAGGTGACCCAGCATGGGCTGATGATGATGGACCTTGACCACCGCCACACCTGTGCACAGTAGAGAGACCCAAACAACTCAATGTTTGGTCTCATGAGTTGTCCTTCGACTACTCCTAGCCCTTTCGGACCTGCCGCAAGGAGCAGCAACTGCGACAGAGCGAATGGTGGTCGAAGGAAGAAAACATCAAGATGAAGACTGGATACTTGAGGGCTTCACGGGTACTTGATTGAAGGTAGATGAAGACGAAGACTTGTATTGCTTGGAAAGTACTGGGCAGGTACTGTCACATCACGCGCCCTACACAGCCGATGAGAGCTGGTCGCGGACCATGCTGATGATTCCCCGCTCAGGTATTTGAAGAAGGTGAGACGAGACACTGGTTGGTTGGAGAGGGTGAGACGAACTCAGGTTGGTTGGAAAGGTGAGACAAGGTTAGTTGGTAGGAGAAAGTGGTCTGAGGCAGGGCTCAGATAGGTTGAAGAAAGAGATCTGAGGCAGGACTCAGATAATTAAAAAAAAGACTCCGGAAGGCTGAAGAGAAGGTCTGAGAAGACTCTGAATTGATAGAAAATAGGAGGACTACAAAAGAGTCACAATGTCCACAATGCTGTCTTGGTGGCCACGCTTCGCGCCCTACACAGCCAAGCCTGGCTGGTCGCGGACCACGCTGATAGTTCCCAATACAGACTGATTAGAAAATTCAGACGAAGACTCCGGAAAGGCCTGCTCCGAGGGGCGCCCTCCACAGCCAATCAAGGCCAGGCGCGGACCACACCAACGGAACAAGTTTTAGGGTAGAGTTAATTTGTGATAACGGAGGCAGGTGCAATAGACTCCGAAGGTCCGGCAATATATAGGAGAAGGAAGGAGGCTTGGAGATGGAACTCGGAGCCAGGATCACTGAGGCGGGACTCGGTGAAGGAACACTGAGATGGGACTCAGTGCAAGGAGGATAAAAAGCCGAAAGCTTCAGGAGGTTGTGCTGCCAAGGACATGAAGATCAAATAAATGAAGACTGGATCCGAAGAGACCTCTGAAGAAGAAGATTAAGTTATGTGAAGACATCTGATGATGAAGATCAGGATGTGAAGACATCAGGAGATGAAGGTCAGGATGTGAAGACATTGGGAGATGAAGGTCAGGTTACGTGAGGACATTTGAAACACAGAAGCTTGACAAAACAGGAAACCAAGAATGAAGAACATCTAGACGAAGACACGGATCCCACAGGGAACGAAAGTCCTAAGGAGGACTGGCTCCTTGCGAAGATGACGAGAGAATGATGATGAGCCCCTTTTGTAGGGCTGAAGAGGCGACTCCCACAATGACATCACTGATGGACTATTCCCTCGCTGTCCCTTTAAGAAGGGAAAGAAGACGTGGCCTCACCCCCTAGGAGGAAGCAGGGGAATGCAGGACCATGGAGAGAGGCATCCCTGCCTCTGAAGCAGAGCTAGGGGCAGGAACTAGGCCTCAAGCAGGCCCCGGAATGGTAAGCGGCTTCCCTGCCGCAAAAGGAGGACCCGAGGTGGCTTCCTGGCACTAGGCGAGGTCGGGGATCCAGTCCCTTCTCCACGGAGGTCCAAGGTAAGGTCGGTGGCCTCTGGGCCACATGGAGACGCCAGTCGACAGCTTCCTGCCGCATTGGACACACCCGGATGGCTTCCTACTGCCGGGGAAGGCAGCGGCAGTGTCGGTGGTCAACAGGCCGCAAGGAACGAAAACGCGCAGCTCCAGCCGCATGGGAGGACTGTCGGTGGTCTCCTAACTGCTTAAGATACAACGCGGCTCCAGCCAAGAAGAAAGGTGCTGGCGGCTCCGAGCCGCTTAGGGAGAGCAGCGTGGCTCCAGCCGCAATGAAAACGTCAGCAGCCTCCGGGTCGTGAAGATTGAAGTAAGCTCAGCTCCATGCCATGAGACGAAATGCTAATGGCCTCTCCGCGAAAAGGAAGTAAGGGAGGTGGAGAGGCTCCTGCCACAGGCCGAATCGCAACACTCAAGCTGTAAGTCAAAGGTCCCAAACGTCGGAGGACAGTGAAGGATCCAATGTATTGCGGAGCAAATCGAACCAAAGGTAGCTTCAGCCAAATATATTTGGTACTAGCTATACCTTGTCTCCTGGCTTAAACTGGGGAGCCGCTTGATGATGAGCATCATAGAATCTTTTTGCTCATTGTCCAGCCTTATGTAGAAGCTCCTTGGTCTGAGTCCAGAGTTGGTGAATCTTGTCAGCAGTAGCTTGGGCAGCCGGTGACGTCCCAGTCAATGGTATGGGAAGTGGTGGAAGTAGCTGATGGCCATACACAATCTGAAATGGCATGGATCCTGTGGCGGATGCCGGATATGAATTGAAGGCGAACTCAGCCCAGGGTAGAAAGTCTGCCCAATTATTCTGTCTAGAGTTGACATAGGTGCGGATGAACTGCTTAAGGGTCCTGTTCATTCTCTCCGTTTGTCCATTAGATTGGGGGTGATATACAGAAGTCAAATCCAGAGAAATATTGAACTTTCAACAAAGTGCCCTCCAGAACTTGGCGGTGAACTGGACTTATCTGTCCGATACAATGTGTTTTGGCATCCCACGTAAGCGAAAAATATGCCGCACAGTTTGGCTAATTCTGGGGCAGATGGCAGTCCCGGTAGAGCAACGAAATGCACCATTTTCGAGAACCGGTCCACGGTAACCCATATCATATTGTTCCCACTAGAAGGTGGTAGATCGACCACGAAGTTGGTTGCAATATGCATCCAGAGTTCATCAGGAATGGGCAAAGGTTGGAGCAGACCCCAAGGGCGACCGGCAGGAGGCTTTTGCCTGGCGCAGGAGGTGCAGGATTCCACGTACGCTTGCACGTCTTTTCTCATAGACGGCCACCAATAGTATTGCTGTAGGGTAGCAAGGGTACGGGCTTGTCCTGGGTGGCCTGCTAACTTAGAGTTGTGACCCCAATTCAACAGCTTCTTCCTTAGAGACAGTGGAACCACCATTTTACCTGTGGGAACCGAATGGGTGGTGGCCAGCATTAACTTCTCAGGGTCAATGATGTGACGTGGTTCATCTGGGACATCATCAGGAGTAAAGGACCGGGAGAGAGCATCTGCCTGAACATTCTCAACAGGACGATATTTGAGCAGGAAGTTGAAACTGTTAAAAAACAGTGACCATCTAGCTTGGCGATGGTTGAGCCTCTAAGCATGGCAAAGATATTCCAGGTTCTTGTGGTCAGTGAACACGGTTATCTGATGTTGGCACCTTCTAATCAGGGACACCACTCTTCAAACGCAAGCTTGATGGCAAGCAGTTCCTTATCGCCGATGCTGTAATTCCTCTCTGCTGGTGAGAAGCGTCTTCAGAAGAACGAGCAGGAATTTAGAACGAGTGTATCACTGTGCTGGCCCCAACGCTGACATCTGAGGCGTCCACCTCAACAATGAACGATTTGTGAAAATCAGGATGGTGTAAGCAGGATTTCTGGAGGAAGGCCCTTTTGAGCACTTGGAATGCAGAGATGGCCTCTGGAGACCAGTTTGAAGGGTTAGCTCCTTTTTTCGTCATAGTGGTGAGGGGATCAGTCAAGGCAGGGTAGTCCTTCATAAAGGAGCGATAATAATTTGTAAAGCCAAGGAAGCGGCATAGAGCCTTGATACTGGTGGGTTGAGGCCAGTCTTGTATGCTTTTTGTCTTCTGGTGATCCATTTAAAATCCTTTACTGGACACGATGTACCCAAGGAATGGAACAGACTTTTGATGAAAGGCAAACTTTTCGAGCTTGGCGTACAGGCGGTTATCCCGAAGTTGCTGTAAGACAGTAATGACATCAGTTTGGTGGGTTTGCACATCCTGAGAAAAAATGAGGATGTCATCTAGGTAAACGACCACACACTGGTACAGTAGGTCATGCAAAATGTTGTTCATCATATTTTGAAATACGGCCAGGGCATTACAGAGGCTAAAAGGCATTACCAAATATTCAAAGTGGTCATCGCAAGTATTAAAGGCCGTTTTCCACTCATCATCATGATGGATATGAATGAGATTGTAGGTGCTTTTTAGATCCAATTTTGTGAAAATCTTCACCCCCTGGAGCCAATCAAATAATTCTGAAATTAACGGTAAGGGGTACCAGTCTTTGATGGTGATCTCATTCAGACCTCTGTAGTCAATGCAAGGGCGAATGGATCCATCCTTCTTGCCGACGAAAAATAATCCGACTCCTGCCGGAGATTTGGAGGGTCTAATAAACCCTTTCTGCAGATTTTCTTGGATATAAGCCGATATGGCCTCAGTTTCTGATAGGGAGAGTGGATAAACTCTTCCTCTGGGTGGCTCAGAATTGGGCTTTAAATTAATTGCACAGTCAAAGGGTCTGTGCGGTGGAAACACATCTTCTTTTTCTTTTTTTCTCCTTCCAAAGACTCCCTTAGACAGTATCCTTTACAGCATTTCCAAAGTGCAATGCTAGAATATTCCTGTAAATATTCCTCTTCCTAGTTGTTATCAGTTACCATGCTACAATGTAAATAAGCAGACCGTGCCTTATTTATTTAGTCATATGTATAGTCAATTGTTCGTTCTTATCAGTTACCATGTATAGTCAATTGTTCATTTTTATCAGTTACCATGTTACAATGTAAAATAAGCAGATTATGTCTTATTTGTTTAGTTATATGTAAACCGATGTGATATCTCGATCGAATGTCGGTATATAAAAACAATAAATAAATAAATAAATAAATAAATCTGCAGCTTGCTTTGAGAATACGTCTTGAAAGGAAATGCACTGTGGTGGTAGACCAGGAGGAGCGGAAGTAGTATCCATACATGGCAGTGGGGTTATTTTTTTTAGACATCTGTTATGGCAGTCAGGACCCCATTGAGATAGCTCCATAGATGACCAATTAAATTGAGGGGAGTGATCTTGTAGCCAGGGTATGCCAAGCACTGTAGGGTGGATGGCCTTTTCGAGAACCAGGAATGTGATGGTCTCTGTATGCAAGGATCCCGTGCAGAGACAAACAGGCTGTGTCATGATCATAACTTCTCCAGGCAAGGGCTTGCCGTGAATGGATAAGAGGAGCAGCGGTGTGGGTACTGGCTCAGTAGGAAGTCATAGGTGTTCTACCAATCTTTTGAGAATAAAGTTTCCACCTGCACCCGAGTCGACCAGGGCTTGAATGGCGAATTCGAGAGGCCCAGAGATGATGGAGACAGGAAAAGTCAGTGGAGGAGAAGGAGCAGTTAAACCTAGGAAGAGTCCTCCAGCGGATTCTAGGTCTGCGTGTTTCCCGGACAGATAGGGCAGGTTTGAACTGCATGGCCGGTCTTCCCGCAATACATGCACAGGCCCATCTTTTTACGAAAGCGTCTTTCCTTGGTGGTCAGATGACTATGGCCTAATTGCATAGGTTCATCTTCTTCTTCAGGGCTGGACTGGAGTGGGTGGCAGATTCCATGAACAGATACCACTGGATTCCGTGAACAGATACCACTGGATACATGCTTCTTCAGAGGTTTCACCTCAGCCGAGCATTCGCGTATACGGTGGTCAATTCGCCCAGCAAGGTCCATCAGTGATCTTAAAGTGTCAGGTAACTCCAGGGCAGCAAGTTCATCTTTTATGCGGAAGTTGAGTCCACATAGAAATATAGCTCTTAGACAACCGGAATCCCATAGGAGGTCGGAAGACAGGATCTTGAATTCAATCACATAGTCCGGGAGTGGTTTGGTTCCCTATTGTAGATCCAGGAGTGCTGAACCGGCAATGGACTGGCGAGTGGGGTCATCAAAAACTGACTTAAAGAGAGCCAGAAACCCAGGTAAGTCATTTAGGATTCGGTCATTGTGTTCCCAAAGGGGTGAAGCCCAGGCCAGGGCTTTCCCATCCAACAGGGACAAAATGTAAGTAATCTTGGTAGTAGCAGTAGGAAAGTAAGCTGGTTGTAGAGAGAAATGCATACAGCATTGATTGAGGAAGCCCCTACACAACAGGGAGTCTCCTGTGAAACGCGTAGGGGCTGGTAGAGGAACTGTAGTTTGCCTGGTAACTACCGGGGGTGATGCATTCTCACCAGAAATAGAAGAATCCTTCAGTCAGGAATTCAGCTGGTTAAAGGCGGTAGCCACATGTCGAGAGACCTCTGTTGCTCGGTGCAAGCTTCTTTTCAAATTCTCTCTTTGCCTTCCTGATCAAATGCTTTGCATCAGACTTGCCATATTGGGTGAGACTAGTATCCTGTTTACAACAGTGGCCATTCACTGTCACTAGCCATTCCAGGTCACAAGTATTTGGCAGGATCCCAAGGGGTAGATAGATTCCAAGCTGCTTATCCCAAGAACAAGCAGTGCATAACTGCAACTCCACTTTTCCTCCAGGAACTTGTCCAAACCATTTTTAAATGCAGGTACACTAACAGCTTTCACCACATCCTCTGGCAACAAATTCCAGAGCTTAATTATGCATTGAATAAAAAAATATTTTCTCTAATTAGTTTTAATTGGATTACCTAGTAAGTTCAATGTGTGTCCCCTAGTCTTTGTACTTTTTGGAAGAGTAAAAAACTGATCAATGTTTACTTGTTCTTTTACACTCATTATTTTATAAACCTCTATCATATCTTCCCTCAGCCATCTCTTCTCCAAACTGAAGAGTCCTAATCTCTTTAGCCTTTTCTCACAGGAGAATCATTCCACCCTCTTTATTTTGGTCGTCCTTCTCTGTACCTTTTCTAATTCTGCTATATCTTTTTTGAGATGTAGTGACCAGAACTGACCACTTGTAAACATACCATAGTCTTACCGTACCCCTGTACATAACTTCTCCCTAAGACCCTTGTACATATGTTATCCATACGTACATATCTTCTCCCTAAGACCCTTGTATATATGTTATCCATACAACAAAGAGGATTATTTATTGTGTATATGTTACTCCTTTGGAAAATGTACCCAGTTTACTGTTTCACTGTTCGCACTTTTCTCTCTTACTTTTCTCTTTGATTACTTAGAGACCCTGCCCCTTTTCTCCTGTTCATTGTACTTTCGATCTTTCAGTTGTAATGTAAACCGATATGATGTTTGCATACTAATATCGATATATAAAACAAATAAATAAATAAACTGCACACAAATCTCAAGTTGAGGTCGCACCATGGAGGCATTATGATATTATCTGTTTTATTTTCCATTCCTTTCCTAATAATCCCTAGCATTCTGTTTGCTTTCTTGGCTGCTGCTGTACACTGAGCAGAAGATTTCAACTTATTATCAATGATGAAGTCTATATCCTTTTTCTGAATGCCGACTCCTAATGTGGAACCTTGCATTGCGTAGATATAATTTGAGTTACGCTTCCCTAAATGCATCACTTAGGGAAGAGTAACCCGAGCATCTTCTAACAGGCACACATAAATGTGCTGATGACCATGAGGTCTGATGAGCAGACGTCAGTAGAAAGAGTACCAGAGACCGCCTTGGCACTTTCCTCATCAGACTCAAAAAAGCAATGCTTTAAAATGTGGCTTTGCTTTTTACAATACTATATGTAACTAAATTCAAGGTTATTTTGGTGAGAATGGGGTATCAGGTCCTGCTGCTGGAACCAAGCCCCCATTTATAACATTGATCTTATGGGACAACTGGTTTCAACTTATGTTTTGACTTTGACACAGTTTTCAGGAATTAATTGGGTCTTAATTAAGCCTGAGGACTTCTTGTATATTTGTTTGGCTTATTTAAGCAAGAAGAGGGCGATGAGAAAGACCAAAGGAAGAAATTTATAGGGAAGAAAAGAGTAAAGGAAGAAAAAAGACAAGAGAAATGAAAACGTTATGAATTTACGTTATGAGTTCACAAATGCCAAGAAAGGAGCCAAAATATCATAAAACTGCTATATCTTATCATTTCTTTTTGTTGCAGTATATTCCATGATAAAAGTTATTGAGCTGTTAATCTTAAACCTTGAATTGTACCATATGAAAATGCTGGTAATAAATTAATACTAAATTTTCCTTCAATTTTATAGCGGTTGCTCCTGGAATATGACATAAGGGAAGAGAAAAGATTAATTCCCTTTCCTCCTTCAACTATAGAGGATTTTTATTTATTTTATTTATTATTTTTATATACCGACATTTGATCTCAATTGAGATATCACACCGGTTTACATTCAGGTACTGTAGGTATTTCTCTATCCCCAGAGGGCTTACAATCTAAGGTTTTGTACCTGAGGCAATGGAGGGTAAAGTGACTTGCCCAAGGTCACAAGGATTACCCTCTTCCCACCAATTTTGTAGCCATAAACCATCTTCTTGTACGACATATGCATAGCGACATAGAAGAAAGTTTGTGATTCTGACCCCATCTTTCTCTTTGTTCATTTTAAGTTTCTGGAGAACTATACATGGAGATTTCTTTTTTCAGAAGAAATCAGAAAGCATGTGTTCCACTTTCTTATGAAAGTTGTCTGGAACAAGCATGGGCAAGGGCAACTCATCCCAATGCCACTGGCTTTCTCTAGCACATGCATGTGCTGCACTCCGATTCTTAAAGGGCTCTTCGACCACTTACAGGGTGCCAAGATATTCATGAAACTAGATCTCCTGGGCACCCTATAATCTTATCCTCATTAAAACTGGAGACGAGTGGAAGACCGCTTTCAACACATGCGATGGACATTATGAATATTTGGTAATGCCCTTCAGTCTCTATAATGCCCTTGTGGTTTTTCAAAATAGGTAACTGAGATCTTCTGTGATCTACTCTACACATGTATGATGGTATATCTATATGATGTCTTGATCTTTTCCCAAACATTGCCTTTCCATTGCAGACATGTCAGGATGGTCCTGCAACATCTCCAAGAGGATAATATATATGCCAAACTTGAAAAGTGCCTGTTTAAACAGGAGAAGCTCCCCTTCTTGGGTACAACATCTAATGGGAGGGACTTATTATGGATCTGGCTAAAGTCAAGGCTGTCCTGGAATGACCACATCTGGTTGGACTCTGAGCCCTTCAAAGATTCCTCGGGTTTGCCAATTATTATCAGCAATTTATCCCTGGTGGCTCCTCTCACCACCCTTACTAATAAAGCACTGATACCCAGAACTGGACACCAGAGGCTTCGCCCAGGGACCTTGTCTGCACCATGTCTGCACCATGTCTGCACCATCCTGTTGCATCTCTACCCTTCACAAACTTTCTTCTATGTCACTATGCATATGTCGTGCAAGTAGATGCCTCTATCCTTGGGATATATAGGGGCTGTCCTCAGCCAGCAGAACAATGAAGGGAACTTCCGTCCATGTTCTTTCTTCTCTAAGAAGTTTTCATCCATAGAATGAAACTATGGTACTGGAGACCGTGAAATTCTGATGGATAAATTGGCCTTAGAGGAATGGCACCACCTTCACGAAGGGACTCAGCATCAAGCCACTATATCATGGACCATAAGAATTTAGAATACCTTCACCAACCCAGCAGCTTAACTCCTGACAGGCCCGTTGGTCTCTCTTCTTTGCCCTCTTCAGTTTTGAACTACAGTATCGCCTGACTTGTGAGAACCAACGAGCAGACGCACTGTCCCGCTCCTCTCTGATTGAGGACCAGCCGGAAGCTCCTAGATGTATCATGGATCCGGCCAAGATTCTCCTGACCACTGTGATACCCATTCCTCCTGAAAAGACCATGGTGCCCTCTAGTGTTGAAATGGGCCCATACCTTCTGGGTTTCAGGACATCCTGGCGAGCCATAAACCATAAACCCTTCTCCAGTGCCATTATTGGTGGCTGCAAGTTAAGCGTGATGTTCAAGACTACGTCAACTCGTGCCCCATCTGCGCTCAACAAAAACCCTTGCATGGCCGACCCTGGGGGTTGTTACAGCTGTTGGCAGCCCATAGGGAACCCTGGACCCACTTATTTTTTTATTTAAAATCATGTATTAATTGCTTATCAGATACACTCTTCCTAGGTGATGTATAACATAAATTCAAGATTGCTTATTATATAATTTAAAATAAACACATCAACAATATAATATCTACAATCATTCCCTATCAAAATATATGTCCCCACATCACTGCTATAAGTCACCAATCATAAGACATGTTTTCAAAGCCATGGACCTCCCTCTCTCTCATGGTGCCACCGTAATATGGGTGGTAATAGATCGCTTTTTCAAGATGGAGCTTTTTATCCCTTTGCCTGACTTTCCATCTGCACCCGAATTGGCATGACTTTTCACAACATATTTTCCATCTACACAGATTGCCAGAGCATATTCTCTCAGACAGGGGTGTCCAGTTTACTGTTTGATATTGGCAAGCCCTCTATAAGAAATTTGGGGATCTTCCTGGACTACACCACCACATATCACCCCCAAGGCAATGGTCAAGCAGAATGCACTAACAGGATGCTCAAAACCTTTTTATGCTCTTATGTAAACGAATGCCAGGATGAATGGGCCTCTCTGCTCCCATGGGCTGAGTTTTCCCATAATATGAAACATAGAAATGACGGCAGAAGAAGACCAAACGGCCCATCCAATCTGCCCAGCAAACTTTCGCACTTTTTTTTTCTCTCACATACTTATCTGTTTCTCTTGGCTCTTAGTAACCTTTTTTTATTCTATTTCCCTTCCACCCCTGCCATTAATGTAAAGAGCAGTGTAGGAACTGCATCTAAGTGAAATAGCTTACGTTAACACCACCACTGGTTCTTCCCCCTTCCAGATTGTCTATGGGAACAGCCTCGGATTCCCATGCTTCTTCCATTAACAGTATCTTCCCCTGCAGCTCTAACCTCCACTAAAGAACTTCGAAATCTATGGGAACATACTAATCAGCTGATTGACAGGGCGACCTCGAGAGCTAAGAAAGTCACTGATACCAAAAGGATGCCAGCTCCCCAATTCAAAGTGGGTGATAAGGTATGCTGAACACTAAACACCTACATCTTTGCGTCCCCTACTTGTAATTGGCACCTCGATTCATAGGACCCTTCCTGGTAATATGCCAGCTGAGTCCTTCCACTCTAAAAGTTCATAATACATTGAATTCCACGTTTGCTTGATCAAACCATTGTTACTCTCTTGGCCTACATGTGCCATCCCAGAACCCAAAGAAATCATCTCCGAAGAGGACACATTATATGAAGTCCAACAGATCCTGGACTCCTGCAGAAGAGGCACACAAGGTGGAATACCTGATATCTTGGAAGATTTATGGCCTGGAGAAGAATTCATGGGAGCCATCTATAAACATACTGGACCCCAACCTTCTAAAGGACATCCAGCAACAATATCCCTTGAAACCCAAACCCCGGGCCTCAAGGAGGGGGCCTAAGAGGGTACTGCTGTGTTTCGCAGCTCGCAGAGTTTCCTCTTGAGCTGCACTACTCACCCCGACCCCACTAGTGTGGCTTTCTATAGCATGCGTGCATACTGATGCTCTAATTCCTAAAGGGCCCATGGTGGGAAAACGACCATGGCGTCCTTAGATAACATCAGCTCTTCTCCCTACTTAAGACTTGTCCAGATCCCTTCCAATTCCTCAGCAACAGGTCCAGCTACCTCTGTAGTGCATGTTGCCAGCTTGTTCCTGCCTCGTCTGCCTAGCCTATTCTTGTCTCATCTGCCCAGCCCGTTCCTGACTCGTCTGCCCAGCCTGACCCTCTTCCTGTCAGGGAAGCGCCTCGAACTGATATCTAGTTTTTGACTCCTTGTTTGGACTTTCATTTTTGCTTGTCTGCTGCTTGCCACTGACCCTTGCTTGGTCTCTGGTTTTTGCCCATCTGCTGCCCACCTTCGACCCTTGCCTGACCCTGGACTTTGCTACTTTGCCTACACTCAGAGATCCTCATTTAAGTCCTGCTGGCCCCAGCACCCAAAGGCTCAACCCAAGGGGAATGAGGGCTGGTAAAGGTGAAGCCTCTACCTGGTCTCTGCCTCGCCAGTGTCCACACACTGGCAGTGAGAACCCATGGGTTTCCTTCACTCAGATAGAGCCAATCTCACCCCAGCCTAAGTGTCCACAGACGCAACACTTCCTGAATCCTTCACTGTAATTCTAGAATCCAAATTAATTTTTCCCTCCAGATTTTAGTTAACACATTTTTATACATCTTATCCACCTTACTAAATGGTTAACAATAAAATAATTCCTAAAATCAAAGCAATACAAAAGCTAAAAACATAAAATAAATCAATATACAAATTGCATTGGCATACGACATAAAACAAAATCAAAATATAAAACAGAAAAACACTGCATATGCTACACTCTTCAACATATATCTTCTCCCGATATGCCACTTCCTCTCAAACCTTAAACTGACCCACTTCATATATGCTGATGACATCCAAATACTTATCCCAATACACAATTCTCTGGAAAACACCTACAAAAAACAGCCAACAGTGCAGAGCCTTGGGGAACTCCAGTTTCAAGGTTTATTTTCTTTGAGAGGGTGTCATTGATTGACACCTGGTAGGTCCTTTGTGATAGATAGGATGAGAACCATTGTAGGATTATTTCATTTACGCCGATTTTGGAGAGATGGTCAATCAGTATTGAATGGTTTACCGTGTCGAAGGCTGCTGATAGGTCTAGAAGGACTAGAAGGTAGCTGTGGCCGTTGTCAAATCCTCTGAGCATGGAGTCGTTTAATGATAGGAGTAGAGATTCAATGATTAGTTGTTTTCTGAAGCCAAATTGCATGGGAAGTAGGATGTTGTTCCTTTCCAGGTGGTCACTGAGTTGGGCGTGGACTATTTTTTTCAATTATTTTGGCAATGAATGGTAGATTTGAGATGGGTCAGTAGTTTAGTGGGTTTTCTGGTTCAAGGTTGGTCTTTTTCAGTATGGGTTTGATAACTGCTGATTTTAGGCAATCGGGATAGTTTCCTTCTGTGAGGAATAGGTTCACGATGTCAGTTAATGTTTTGGTTATTGATGGTACTATGACTTTGAACGTCTGTATGGGTATGCTATTGACAGGATACTTAGCTGGGTTCATTTTTTGATGATGTTTTGGATTTCCAGTGATGATGCTGATTCAAAGTTGGGCCAGCTTGGCATTTGGTTGATTTGTATTTTTGGGTTTTTGTGTTGTTGTTGAAGTTGTTAATGAGGTTTTTGATTTTTTCTTTAAAGAAGTCTGCAAAGTCGTTGCTTGAGAGCTTGGAGGTTTGTGATGTATGGTCATTGAAGGATTTGGTTAGGCAATGTACGATATTGATGGTGAGGATGATGATGGGGCACGGAGAAGAGATGGAGGGAGAGAGAGAGAGATGATAATGATGCCAAGTAGTGGCAGAAAGGGCTAGAAGGAAAGGGAAGGTAGTGATAATGATACAAAGATGAAGAGGTGGAGAGAGAATAATGATAGCAGTGGGGATGGAGGAGAGAGGGAAGGTGATGATGGCCAGGAGGTGAAGGAGAGGGGTAGAAGGAAAGACATGATGATGATGGTGGGGGAGGTGCAGAAAATAGGGAGGGAGACAGTGAGAAAGTGATGATGCCAGGGGATGGGAGAAAGGGATAGAGGGCGACAATGAAGATGATGATACCAGAAGTGAGGAGGTGGAGAGAGAAGGTGATGATGCCAGGTGATGAAGAAAGAGGGAAGATGATGAGGCCATGGTCTGAGGGAGAGGGAGAGGGGGAGAGGGGTAGAGGGAAAGGCATAATGATGATGACAGGGGAGGTGCAGAAGCTAGGGAGGGAGGGAGAGAGAAGGTAATGATGCCAGGGGTGGGAGAGAGGGGTAGAGGGAAAAGGAGGGTGGTGATGATGATGTTGGTGTCAGGAGCGAAGAAAAGAGATGGAAGGAGAAAGAAAAGGTGATGACGATGCCAGGGTGTAGGGGAGAGTAAAGGAAAGGGAAGGTGATGATGATGATTATGCCAGGGGTGAGGAGGTGGAAAGAGAAGGTGAGAATGATTCCAGGGGGTGGGGGAGAGGGGTGGTGGGAGAGGGAAGGTAGTGATGGTGGGGGGGGGGGGGGAGAGATGGTGGGAGTGGGACGATGATGATGATGCCAGGGGATGGGATAGGAAAGGTGGAGGGCTAGCAAAAGTGATTATGATGCTGGGGGGGGGGGAGGGAAGGAAGAAGGTGATGATGCCAGGGGTCTGGAGGAAGAAAGAAGGGAAGATAAGGTGATAGTGCCAAGGGGTAGGGGGAGAGGGAAGAGAAGAGAAAGTGATGATGGTGAAGTGATTGATGTGCCACAAGGAAGTGAACCCTGTGACAATTGGGCCACAAAATAAAAAAGGTTGGGAACCTACCAGCCTACACATCCTGCTGGCGGCAAATCTTGTTCTCATCTGGACACTCTGGTTAGTCCTCCCATCTCCATAGCCCATACTGGCAACATCAGTGTTCCTATTTGGACAGTTATATTCTAGGTTCACAGTCTGAACGTTACCAGAGTTTGGTTTTAGACTTTGTCCTAAACTTGGTTCTATTTTTTTAAGTGTTTTTTATATACCGAGGTATAGCTAGTAACCTTCACTCCGGTTTACAATTACAACAACCTATTACAATTAACATTATAACTTAATTAGAGAAAAAACTTACATATTTCAAACAGCTTCAACGTTTATAACAGTGTATATCAGAGAAAGGAAAACTCGGTAAGTTCTAGCATCAAGTGATCTGTGACATAGTCTTATTAGGGCCATTGCGTATCCGAAGAGGATATGCATGAGCTATGATAAGAGATATTAATCAGCGCCATCTTTGAATGTTTGACTAAATATCCATGTTTTGAGCTCTTTTTTAAATGATTTAATGTTGTTTTGCGAGCTCAAGTGTTCTGGAAGTGAGTTCCATAATTCTGGGCCAGCAATGGATATGGCTCTGTTCCTTGTGTTGGATAGTTTGGCTAATGGGAGTGATGGTATTTCTAGTTGTATTTTACTTGTTGTTCTCGTCGTACGTTGTGGTCTGTGAATATGTATTACATTGTCAAGTGCCGTGTCATCTGTTTTGTATATTGCGTTGTGAAGGATTGTTAGAGTTTTGAACTCAATCCTTTTTTCTACCGGTAGCCAGTGTAAACTCTTTAGTATGGGAGTGATGTGGTCTGATATCTTTGTGCCAGCTAGGATTCTTGCTGCGGCGTTCTGTAGTAATTGGAGTGGTTTTAAGGTCACTTTAGGTAAGCCAATCAAGAGTGTGTTGCAGTAGTCAAGGCTGGTGAAGATTAGAGATTGTAAGACGGTTCTGAAATCTTGGTGGTGAAGCATGGGTTTTAGATGTTTAAGTATTTGGAGTTCGTGGAAACCTTCTTTTGTTTTTGTTGAAATGTGCTTTTTGTAGTTTAGTTCACGGTCGATCCAGATACCTAGGTATTTAACGTTGTCTTTAAGTTGTATGTGTATGTTGTCTATTTGGAAGGATGGGGTTGCTTTTGATCCTGGGTTTTTTCTTTCGATTAGAATGCATTCAGTCTTGCTCATGCTTAGACACAATTTTAGGTAGTTTAGCATGTTTTTGATCGCATCGAGGCGAGAGGCAGCTAGTTTCAGTGCATCTTCGGTGGTGGATGTAGTTGGAATGAGGAGTTGTATGTCATCAGCATACATGTAGTAAGTTACGCCTATGCTTGATAGTAGTTGGCATAGAGGAAGTAGATAAATATTAAAAAGTGTGGCCGACCACAGGAGTGCCACAAGGCGGACCCTTGTGGCACTCCTGTTTCCAGAGAGATGGCTTCTGATGTGATGTTGTTGATTGAGACTTTGAAATATCTGTCTTTTAGGAACAAAATGAACCAGTCAAGAGTTTTTCCTGAGAGTCCTATGTTTGCTAGGTTTGATATTAGCATTTTGTGGTCAACTGTGTCAAATGCTGCGGAAAGGTTGAGAAGGATTAGTAAGTGGGCTGTTTTGTTATCTAATCCTCTTAGTATATTGTTGGATAGGTTGAGCAGTAGAGTTTCTGTGCTGAGGTTTTTCCTAAAGCTGTGTTGTGTGGGATGTAGTATTTTGTAGTGCTCGAGGTGTTCATTGAGTTGTTTCAGGGCCGCTTTCTCTGTCATTTTTGCAAGTAGGGGTAGGTTTGATATTGGATGGTAGTTGTTCAATTCTTCTGGGTTCAAGTTCTTTTTCTTTAGAATTGGTTTGATAGTTGCAATTTTTAACTTGACTGGTAGCTCACCTTCTTCGAGAGATTTATTGATAATTGCTGCTACTGTTGGATAGGTTGAGTAGTAGTTCTATGATTTGTGTCCCTGTTTACACCTAGATCAGTTTGTGTATCAAGTGTTCCTTTTTGGTTCCAGAATGCTTCATGTATCAAGTCCTCCTGTAGTAGTCTTACACTGCTTCTGTGGGTGCCTTCATGTCTCCAAGTTTGGATTCTATATTTTCTTAGTATATGACTTGTGTCCTGAGGGTTCAAACTGAGAGGAACATGGCTATTGCAGGCCCTGCTTCTACTTTAGTTGGAACCCACCAGCCTCGCTCTATTTGTGTACCTCCTGCTCTTACCTTAGAGGTTGCACTTCCGGCAGACTATTCCATCATATCAAGCTATGGCCATATGAAACCCACAAAGTATGAACTGATTTTATTTGACTTCAAACTGTACCCAGGTATTTGTTAAATCAAAGTTTTGCAACTTTGAAAGAATCATATTAGAAGAATAATAAGAATTTGTCTACTACTGGGAGCCTCAGCTTTGGATTTCAGTTTATTGAGAAACCAAAAGAATGGTCTGTGATATTTGCCTTGCAAGCGACATGCTACTGTTTGTGTGGTTTGCTAGCTCCCTCGTCCAAATAGTAGTTCTCTAAAAGCTGCCACTCATCCACCTGAATATATTGGATAGTTTTTGGGACTGTATGCTGCTTTGTGGAACTGTGGCAAATAGTGTTGCTTATCACACTCCAAATCCAGTTCCAGCACCAGTGACCCTGATTCCAGCATCTCCACTCCGGGCCATTCCAGCCACAGCTGTTCCATCAATTCTAATTCCATTCCTTAGCTATTCTGGTTCCAGTACTTTCAGTTCCTGCACCAGTGACTTCAGTTCTTGCACCAGTGATTCTGGCTCCAGTAGTTTCAACAGATGTGCTATGGGTTATTCCATCAATTCTAACTCCATTCCTAGCTAATCTGGTTCCAGCAGCTCCAGTTCCTGTACCAGTGAATCCCACGCCAGCTGCCCATATAGCTCCAGCTCCTGTTCCAATACTGGTGGATCCAGATCGAGCTGTAGGTACAGCTCCAGCTCCTGTTCCAATACTGATGAATCAAAATCTGGCTTAATCTGGCTCCTGTGCCGGTTAATGTGACTCTAGCTATTCGTACAGCTCCAGCTACATTTCCTGCACCAGTGAATCTAGCTCCAGTTGTTCTAGCTACTCCAGACAAAGCAGATCCTGTGGAAGCCCTACGAGACATCCTCCAGGATCTACATTGGCTAGGCAGCCACCAGGATTCCAAGACAAGATCCTGTATCATGCATCCAGCCCAACTGTGAGTCAGCTCAGGTGATCACTCTAGTGATTTCCCTCCTGCAAATCCAGCTTTGGATACGTCTGTGAGTGCATTTCCTGCACTGGAGAATCAAGCTCTGTCTAAGTGTCTATCTCTGCATCTCCAGTTCTTGTACCAGAGTTTCCAGCTCTGGTCATCTCAGAAACTCCAGTTCTTGAACCAGAGAGTCCAGGTTCAGTTATTCCAGCTGATCCATTCCTGGCAATTCTGGCTCCAATTCAGTTGTCTCAGTGACTCCAGACCCACACTGGACAATCTGGTTCCAGTTGTCTCAGCAACAGATCTTGCTCTTGTTATGTTAGTGTCTCGAGGTCCAACTCCAGGTATCTCAGTGGCAGCTGTTCTAGAGACTTTAATTGCAGCTGTGCCTGACTTTGAGGCAGCAATGTCTGCGCTTGATTCTGATCCCATTCCTATATGAGACTTTGCCTCCCAGAGATGGGTCTGGTATGCTGGGTGTCTTGGGGGGTGTCCCGAGTCTGCCATTATGGGGGAGGGAGTAATGTGAGGTCCTGTTGGGCAGTTCTTAACCTCCTTGCAGCAGAGAGCCTTGATAGGCCTTCTTTACAATCTGTTTAGTTCTCCCAGATCTATGGCCCACACTTCCTGTTGGAAGCCATCTTGGTCCTGTCTGAACACTCTAGTTCAGGGGTATCAAATTCCAGTCCTCGAGGCCAGGTTTTCAGGATATCCACAAAGAATATGCATATTTAAAAAGGGCTCCAGGGGTGATCAGGGAAACTATAGAGCGGTGAGACTCATTTCAGTGCCGGGAAAAATCGTGGGAACTGTTATAAAGAATAAAATCACAAAACATTTAGATAGACATGGTTTAATGGGACACAGCCAACAGGGATTTACCCAAGGGAACTCTTGCCTCACAAATCTCCTACATTTTTTTGAAGGGGTGAATAAACATGTGGACAAAGGTGAACCGGTAGATGTGGTGTATTTGGATTTTCAGAAGGTGTTCAACAAAGTCCCACATGAGAGGCTTCTAAGAAAACTAAAAAGTCATGGGATAGTAGACAATGTCCTTTTGTGGCTTGCAAGCTGGTTAAAAGACAGGAAAAAGAGAGTAGGATTAAAGGGTCAATTTTCACAGTGGAAAAAGGTAAACAGTAGAGTGCCTCAGGGATCTGTACTTGGATCAGTGCTTTGTAATATATTTATAAATGATCTGGAATGGGCTTCAACAAGTGAAGTGATCAAATTTGCAGATGACTCAAAATTATGCAGAGTAGTTAAATCTCAAGCAGATTGTGATAAATTGCAGGAGGACCTTGCGAGACTGGAAGATTGGGCTTTCAAATGGCAGATGAAATTTAATGTGGACAAGTGCAAAGTGATGCATATATGGAAAAATAACCCTTGCTGTAGTTACACAATGTTAGGTTCCATATTAGGTGCTACGACCCAAGAAAGAGATCTAGGTGTCATAGTGGATAATACATTGAAACTGTCGGTTCAGTGTGCTGTGGCGATCAAAAAAGCAAACAGAATGTTAGGAATTATTAGGAAGGAAATGGGAAATAAATTGATGGATATCATAATGCCTCTGTATTGCTCCATGGTGAGATCGCACCTTGAATACTGTGTACAATTCTGGGTGCTGCATCTCAAAAAAGATATATTTGCACTGGAGAAAGTGCAGAGAAGGGTGACCAAAATGATAAGGGGCATGGAACAGCTGCCCAGTGAGTTAAGGCTAAGGAAGTAAGGGCTGTTCAGTTTGGAGAAGAGACGACTGAGGGGGATATGATAGAGGTCTACAAAATCATGAAAGGACTTGAACAAGTTAATGTAAATCGGTTATTTACTCTCAGATAACAGGACTAGGGGGCACTCTATGAAGTTAGCAAGTAGCTCATTTAAAACAAATTGAAAAAAAATTATTTTTCACTCAGCACATAGTTAAACTGTGGAATTCATTGCCAGAGGATGTAGTTACAGCAGTTAGTGTGGCTGGGTTTAAAAAAGTTTTGGTTACATTCCTAGAGGAAAAATCCATAAACTGCTATTAATTATTAAGCAATAGTAGCTTGAGATTTATTTAATGTTTGGGCACTTGCCAGGTACTTGTGACTTGCATTGGCCACTGTTGGAAACAGGATACCGGGCATGATGGACCCTGGCAATTCTTATGTTCTTAGATAGATTTTCATACAGTACAGGCAGTGCATGCAAATCTAGCTCACGCATATTCCTTTTGGATATCCTGAAAACCTGGCCTGTTTGTGGCTCTCAAGGAGAGGAGTGTTGTGGGCCTACCCGTGACGGGCGCAGGCAGTCCCCCCTACCTTTCCTTAACCAGAGCGCGGCAGACCACCCCAAAGTCATCCTCCGCAGCCCGGAAGCCACGGCTGGCTCCTGCTCTGCGCAGGAAGGTTGAGCCCCGACGTGCTCCATCTTTGCGGCTGCAGCTGCTGCTGGGGTCCTCACACGGCAGGGAAGCCATCCTTGCCAGTGCCTGCTTCTCTCTCCACCTTCGCGGCAGGGAGCCGCTCCTCCTCGACCTCTCCACGTGGCAGGGATGCCGCCAGCGTGTCTGTCTTCTCCTGCTTCTGTTTAGGCACGGGTGCACACCTCAGCTCGAATTTTAAAGGGCCAGCAGAGGGAAAAATCCCCGCGGCCCTCATCGATGATGTCATCAGCGTCTTCCTGCTTCAGCCCTATAAAAGGGCCTTGCTATCATTCCTCAGGGCCTTCGGATCAGGTTTGCACAGTGTCTTCTTTCCGTTCCAGGTCTTCTGTGGTCTCCTGTGCCTTGATAGATCTTCGTTCCATGTTCTTCGTGTTCCTGAACTTCGATTCCTTGATATCCCTGGTCTCGTCCCTCATCGGAGCTCCCTCATCGCCTTCTGTTCCTGATGTTCCAAATGTTCCGTGTCCACATGTCCTGATGTCCTGTGTCCTGAGATGCCATGTTTCTTATTCCTGATGTCCGATGTTCCTGACTTGACTCTGTGCGTCTCATCTTCAGCTTTTTGTCCATTTCCCAGGTCTCTCGTCTGACCACCTCTCTTGGCTTGTCATGTCATGGTCCGTGACCAGCACATGGGATGGATGTGTAGGGTGCCTCGTGGTACAAGGTCTTCTTCTCATCTGCAGAGGAAGCCTCTGGGAGACTTCTGTTTTTAAAACCTTGTTCCTGAGTATCTTGTTCTCGGTTGGAGTTCCCTTGTGCCTGCATCCGTCCATGCCTAAGACTCTGCCAGAACCTGCTCTGCTTCAGCATGGTCCACGACCAGCCACAGGTGGCTGTGAAGGGCATGCCCCGGTGGAGGCCTCTACTGAATCTTCGCCATGTTCGTCTCAATTTCCACTACCTCGTCTGGAGTCTGGTTTGCGTTCAGCGTGGTCCACGACCAGCCATGGGCGGCTGTGTAGGGCGCGCTGTGGTGCAGTTCTCACCCAGTACTTTCGCCCGACTCCTGAACCCCTGCCTGAAACTCCTGAGTAACTTGAATCCTTGCTTGACCTGAATCCTTGCTTGACCTGAATCCTTGCTTAAAACTCCTCAGTAACCTGAATCCTCGTCTGAGTCTCCTGAGCATCCCAGTCTTCCACCGAATCTCCTGAGCATCCCAGTCTTCGTCCGAGTCTCCTGAATATCCAGGTCTTCGTGTGAGTCTTCTGACTATCCAAGTCTTCATCTGAATCCTCCAAGTATCCCAAGCCTTCGTCCATGTCTTCATGTTCCTGCCCTCAGCCTCCGTCTGGCCTCATGCACTCATCGTTCCCAAGTGGCGGGTCTGAAAGGGCTTTCACGTGGCCGGAGGGCTACTCCCGAGATCAGCATTGCATTGCTGGATCTCATTGGTGCATGTAGATCCAGTGGAGGGCTGAGCCTGCCTTGTTCCTGTTCCAGATAATCCTTGCCTTGTCTTCTCTCCAGCCTCGCTCTTGCTCTACCCGTGCTCGTACCAGCTCACCTCCCACGGTGTGTCTTGGGGCTCCTCCCTGAGCTGTGCCACGGCCCAAGGGCTCACTTCCTACTTTAGATGGGACTGCGGCTCCGAGCTCCTAAAAGGGCCAGAGGGCACGCTCTGCAACAGAATCCGAAGGCCATGAGCTCGGTGAGCTGTGCCTGTGACGGGCTCCAGTTTTTTGGACATTTTGGTTAGCCTTCATTTTGCCTGGAAATTTTTTCTTCAGTTCCTGGACACTTTCTCAACTTGCTCCTTGCCCAGAGAATTTTTTGCCTTAGTTCCTGGAATCTTTGATAACCAGTTCCTAGCCCAGAATTTTTGCTCCCAGTTTCCTGGACATTTAATACTTGCTTTAGCCAATTTGTTTCTTTTGCTGCTTGTCTCTCTTCTCTACAGTTGTCTGGACCCTACGATCTGCAGGAGGCACCTCCATCCAGATTATCTCTGAGTCCAACCCATCCTGGAACCTTCACGACCTGCAGGAGGTGCCTGTCATTGTTCCAGAGACCATCTCTGTTCTTCCCACTACGATGTCAGTTCATCTCCCTGGGTTTCTTACGACTTGCAGGAGGCGCCTGCACCCAGGTTCCACATCCAGCTTACAGTACCTTCAATGTCAAGATTCTTCGAGCATCAGGGAGTACATCCATTTAAGTGTACTCCACATCAACATTCCGGGTCTTTGGGTTTAAACAACCTGCAGGGGGCGCCTGCACCCTAGACCTGTCTTCGTCTCTTCGATCCCAACCCAGCCTCTGCTTGTCCTGTCCTGGTACTTGCCCTGGGACCGTCTTCAAATTAAGCTTCTCTCCGCATCTGCAAGTAGTGACTCCATCCATGGATTCCATGCCAGTTCTTCACAGACGTCACCTTCCTGTGCTTCTCCATCATAGTGTCAACACGGCGAGTCGCTTTGAAACCACAGCTTAAACCAGCCCTTGCTCCATGCAAGTGGATTCCACCTTGGATTATCATTGCAAGCCAACTTGCATCCAGAATTCACCACCATTAATCCTTCAGCGTCCTTCACACAGCATTTCAAGCCACTAGGATCAGGGTTTGAAAGATCCTGATTCCTTGCCATCCGCTCTGCTGTACTGTCTCGCTACCAAGCTAAAGATTGCACTACCACCTTCCAGCTTGTCCAGTATGCCTGAACTGCCATGAAATTGGTCTTCCAAAAGGGACCCTGTCTTCCATGAGAACCCATGTGGTTATCTTCAGCCTATCACCCCAAGAAGCTTTCTGTATAGTCCTACGAGGTCACTGAGTATTCGCCAACTCCTGGATCTTCCCCCATTGACTCACTTATGCAGGGATGTTCACCATTGGCTGCACTTGACCATCCATCTGTGGGGATTCACTGCATACCCCTTGGAATTCTCAGCTGTCTTCGAGCCTGTCTCTTGAAGCTTCATCAACCTTAAGGGACTCTTTGACTCAGTCCTAAAGGGAACTTCATCTTCACAGTCATCTGGGATCCCCTTCAACAAAACAGTTCCTTGCATAGTGCCGCAGCGACACCTACTGACCATCAAGTTCCTTGAGAACGACTTCACCACCTTATGAGAGCCTGTATTAACTCATGGATTTCCCAAGATGCAACTCTCTCTCTACCAAGCTGTAGAGACTTCTCTCATCTGGCCTTGCAAGCTTGGAAGCAGCAATCTTGAGCTTCTTCATACTTGCCTTCTTCAGTCTGGAATCCACCATCTTCATAAGGCAAATGTTGCCTCTAGGATCAACTCTCTATCGGCTGAGCTTTGTTCATTAGTCTTCCATCCGTGTCCTCCTGGTACCACTGCCTATCCAAAAGCAGCTGGCACTTGTAAGTTTGTCTACTTACTCTCCTGGAGTTCCATCTTCACACCTATAGAATCCAGCTTGAAGTCTAATCCATCTTTACCAATCTACCTCCACGAAGATGATACTTGCTGTTGCGTCCATCGCTGCTCGACGCCCTCACTCCGCCCTCTTTACCTCTGTGGCGACTCCCTGTCTGATGGACGGTTAGATGCCGCAGCGTCTTCTTGCCATCTCCCTCCGGCGTCCCTGGACTGGCACAACGCTGTGGATCCGCCGTGTTGTCTGTTGACGTAGGGCGCGCGCTCCGATTGATGTACCAGCAAGGGCGCGAACCTCGGGGGCATCCCCCCGAGATGACGTCATCTGCTTCCAATATAAAAGTTATATCCCCAGCAATCCCCTTGCTAACGAATCGAGTTAGCAAAGGGATTGCTGGGGATTGCTTCAGCTTTTCTCCCAAGTTACTCTGCCTCCTCGGACTTACCAGGGGTACCCGCTCCTCGGGGGCCTTGCTCTCTTTTCTTTATTTCAGATTGCAGATAGGAACCAGTACTCGCTCCTCGAGGGCTCATGTTCCTGAACACTCGGAAGCTTCTCTACTGCCTGGAAGCTTTCGCAGATACAGACATTTGTGAGTTGCCATTGCTCTCTCAGAGCTTTCCCTGGAACCAGGTACTCGCTCCTCGAGGGCCTAACCCTTTCCAGCTACTGAGCTTCCTTAAGACCTTATGTGAGTTTTGTCATCTAGTTCTGGCTATGAACACAGCATGCCCTATCTACTCACTATCTATAGTTTTTCTACAGCTCAGCAACCCTGGGATCGCTGTTCCAGTACCTGAGGGACTTCAGACCTGCCGGGCACATCAGCTCACTACTGCCACCTTTGATGGTTCTACTAACCTGTCTAATAAAAGAATTATCTGTGTCTGTCTCCATACCCTAGCCTAGCCGGTGATCCCTCTCAGGATATCCTCCTGGGGGCACTGTCATCTGCCATCGGCCCAAGGATCCACCTATCTACATTCCTCTACAGCCCAGTGCCCTCTTCAAGTACTCCGCTGGTAACAGATTGCTACTCCTTCCTCATCAGGAGTCTTCAGCCACAGATTCATAACAGACTGCTAACTCCGCAGTCTATACCTTAACAGATTGTTACTACTCCCTATACAGGAGCTGACCATATCAGATTGCTAACTCCTCCTTCCACAGGAGCTAGTTCATATCAGATTGCTAACTCCTCCCTTCTTGAGGAGTAGAGCGTAACAGATTGCTAACGCCTCCCTCTACAGGAACCGATTCATAACAGTTTGCTAACTCCTCCCTTCACAGGAGCAAAACCATAACAGATTGCTAACTCCTCTCCTTGAGGAGCTGGTTCGTAACACTTGCTTACTTGCCACTCTTGTTTGACCACCGTGAACCAAGAGCCAGTCCTCACTCTAAGATGCTACCTTCATCTGTTCTCCTGCTCATCTTGGACTCCTTGTCTTCGATGTCTGCTACCTTGATCACTAGAACGTGAGATGCAAGCCTGCTGTCCTGCACTCCTGTACCTTGCTTGTTTCATGTCTTCAGTGTTTTGTCTGGATCTTCGACATTCTTCACCATTTCTTCAGCTATAGTATTACCATCGCTACAGTTCCTCGCCAAGAACCTTCAACTTCTGTCCTTGGACCCTTGATTGTCCCCTGACGGTATGGAGTGATTTTCCACCCACAACGGGCATGGGCAGTGCCCCCTATCTTTCCTTAGCCCGAGCACGGCAGACCGTCGCCACTGACTGTCCTCCATGGCCGGGAAGCTGTGGCCGGCTCCTGCTCTGCGAAGCCAGGCCGAGCCCAGACGTGCTCCGTCTTCGCGGCTGGAGCTGCTGCTGGGGTCCTCATATGGCAGGGAAGCCGTCCTTGCCGGTGGCTGCTTCTCTCTCCATCTTTGTGGCAGGGAGCCGCTCCTCCTCGACCTCTCCAAGCGGCAGGGACGCTGCTCATGTGTCTGTCTTCTCCTGCTTCTCCTTAGGTGCGGGCGCGCACCTCAGCTCGACTTTTAAAGGGCCAGTGGTGGGAAAAAGCCCCACGGCCCTCATCGATGATGTCATCAGTGTGTTCCTGCTTCAGCCCTATAAAAGGGCCTTGCTGTCATTCCGCAGGGCCTTCAGATCGGGTTTGCACAGTGTCTGTGATCTTCTTTCCATTCCAGGTCTTCCGTGGTCTCCTGTGCCTTGATGGATCTTTGTTCCATGTTCTTCATGTTCCTGAACTTCTTCTCGTCCTTTGTCGGAGTTCCCTCGTCACCTGTCTTCTATTCCTGATGTTCCAGATGTTCCGTGTCCTGATATCCTATGTCCTGAGGTGCCATGTTTCTTGTTCTTGAGTAACCTGAATCTTTGTCTGAGTCTCCTGAGCATCCCAGTCTTTGTCCGAGTCTCCTATGTATCCCAGTCTTTGTCCGAGTCTCCTGAGTATCCAAGCCTGAGTCCGAGTCTCCTGAGTATCCAAGTCTTCGTCTGAATCCTCCGAGTATCCCGAGCCTTTGTCCGTGTCTTTATGTTCCTGCCCTCAGTCTCCATCTAGCCTCATGCACTCGTCATTCCCAAGCGGCGGGTCCGAAAGGGCTTTCGAGTGGCCAGAGGGATACTCCCGAGATCAGCATTGCGTTGCCGGATCTCATTGGTGCGTGTAGGTCCAGTGGAGGGCTAAGCCTGCCTTGTTCCTGTTCCAGATAATCCTTGCCTTATCTTCTCTCCAGCCTCGCTCCTGCTCCACCCGTGCTCGTACCAGCTCACCTCCCGCAGTGTGTCTTGGGGCTCCTCCCTGAGCTGTGCTGCGGCCCAAGGGCTCACTTCCTACTTTAGATGGGACCGCGTCTCCGAGCTCCTAACAGGGCCAGAGGGCGCGCTCCATAACAAGGAGTTGGCCACCCCTGCTCTAGTTTCTCCTCCCACTTCTATGGCTCACATTTGTCAGCATTACCTGCTGGGCCATGTCTTTCTGAAAGTTTATTTTGTCGAAATAATGTTGTTTTGTTTTAGTCTGCATGTATCTTTCTTTTTATTGTAAACCACTTGGATAAATTGCTTTACAGGAGGTATATTAAATTCAATAAATAATAAGAGTAATTTCCTGCTGGTAGCCATCTTGCTCCTGTTTGGACAAAGTTTTATATTCCAGGCTCATTCTGTACTTTTACAAAACAATATGAGAGACAATCTATAAACGCATGTGAACCGAAAGGCATATATAAATCTCCAAATAAGATCATGGCAAGGATTCAGCAAGCCAGTCGATGTGTGTGTTACACATAAACACTCAGACTCTCAATCACCTACCTTATATCAGTAATATTGCATGAAAAATATCCTTTTTTTCATTTTAACTGCAAATAAAACAAAACCCTGACATCAGCCGATGTTTCATTATACACTGCATTAGGGGGATATTTCAAATGGGTTCTTATTTGAAAAGTTGTACTCTTTCCTGGACTGCTCACAATCTCATAACAGTTGCAATAAGGGGAATCCTCCAGAGGGACGCCTGAGATGCTGAGTTTAAAAGTGGAAGCAGATAATGTGCATGTGTTATGACACAAAAATCTGTTTTCTTAAAGTGTCATTTAAAGAGATACTCAACAATCAGCACACCTAGTGAAGAAGCAAGTGCCCAGCTGGAAAACAAAATGCAATATGATCTAGCCCCCCATCATTTGGAAGAAAAAACTATCAAAATTCATGGTGCTAACTCTGTAAGTCCAAAAACACAAAGACCGCTCTGTAAAGCCATGTGGAGCAGGAATATAAAGATCACCAGTTTCACAGAAACACTGTAAAACCATGTTCAGCGTTTAGTCCCTCAGGGACCCCAGTAGGAAGGTTGTGGATCCAGCATCGCTCGAGTCAAAGTAATTGCCCTGGAAAATTACTTGCTCGCCAGTCCCTTGAAAACTGGTCGATGACACACTATGGCAGATCACTAAACACACGGACGAATTCCATGTAGCGTGAGACCAATGGAGCTGTCACAACGCAGATGTGTTAAGCAGCTCTTACTGCTCAATAATCCTGATATTTACTGCTCCAGTGGTCTCTCGCCTACATAAAAGTTCATACAAGGGCAACAGAGAGAGTGCACGCCACAAAGGAAGACTGGAAGGTGGTATTGAGCATCACACGGCTTTCTCACCCAGTCCTGAGATCCCGTCTCCCATTCACCCGACGCAATCCAAAAATTCCTATACCTGTGCAGGCAGGAGGAAACAGGCCCTACCTCTTATTAGCCTAAGCTTTCAGCAATGCTTTGGCCCTGGCTGCCAGGCTGGTAAATGGTAAGAATCTCTCTCTCTCTCTATTCCTGATGATGCTAAGTCAATCCAAAAGGAAGAAAGCTATTCAGGTCCAGAACCCTGCAATTAGCAGCCTTGTTCCACCTACAATTTCCTTTTAAATGTGTCTTAAAATTTCAGGAAACCCAATATGTCTTTACTGTAGCTCACTGAAGCTTTCTCTTTTTTCTTTTGTAATAAAACCCCAGAGTATCAAGCCCTGTCTTTACCATCTATACCAGCTCTGCCAGCCATAATTGATCAGTTCAAATAATTAGCAGTTGCTGCTCACTACTGACCTTTCGCCACTTGAGCATTATATGATTTTCTTTTTATTTCCACCCTGTGAATATTATGACTTGGCCCCTGCTAACTCATGGATCAGATAAAGCAACTGACTGGGATTTTTTTTGTAGGTCTTTTAATAATTGTTTTCTTTTGTTTTTTGTATTGGTCTTCTGCTATTTCGATTCAAGGGTTCTCTTGATAATGTAGAGACCTTTTGGGATCTCCACGAGATGGACCTAGCTTAACCGCACCTCCACGAGATGGACCATGCCTAACCGCACCTCCTCTGCTGGAGTGATGAGGTCCCACCTGCGTAAGGGTAGGTGGACATAGAGAGTGGTGTGGCATTTTGGGTTAGATTTTGAAGGAATAAGAGGCTGATTATTTAGTGTCCTCCCATCTCTATTTCTAAGCCCCATAGCCAGAGGCCATAACCCTTTCCAATACACAGCCTATGTGGCAGGGCTTTTGAGCAAGTGAATTAGTTTTCCGGAGATTCAATTTTTTTTTTTGGGGGGGTTGTCTTTTATGAATCCCTGGACCTGGCTCAGGGAGGGTAGAGCCCTGCCTTGGGAAGACCTGCTGTGCCCATCTCACAGCTCATGTAGGGACAGTGGAGACTTGCTGCAAAAGAGTCTTGTTTTGGTATTTTTGAAGAAAATGCTTGCCTGAGTTTATGAGGAAGTATTTTGCTGACAGCTTTCCTCTTTGATGAAGGGGGGGGGGGGGGGGGGCAGGGGAGAGGAGATGAAAGTGGAATTGGATTCAGATGACCACCAACGCGGACTCTGACTTTCACGGTCTGGGGTTTTGATATGCAGACATAAGTAAAAAAGTACAGGACTGCTTCCAAGGCCAACTCCATAAGCAAAAACACACCAGCACTGTCTGAATCTGCACAGTGCAGCTGAAACCACCATAAGAAACTTGCTGAGCAGACTGGATGGACCATTTGGTCCTTTTCTGTGGTCATCACTATCAGGCCGATACAGTACAGTGCGCTCCCGGCGGAGCGCACTGTTAACCCGCGATTGGACACGCCGGCATCGGGGAAGTGCACAGAAAAGCAGTAAAAACGCGCTAGTGTCCCTAGCGCCTCTTTTTGCCGCGGACCCTAATTTAAATAAATCACTTTACTGTATCGCATGCACAGGAGAGTGTCCCATATCGGCCCATATGATACTATGAATGTTACTGCAGGACCTTTTAGTCAAATCAGAAGTAGGAAGGTTTTGTGACATCTGCAAACCTCTACTAGAGTCTTCGCCCTGGGAGAAAGGAAGAGGATTGGTTTTTGGAGATATGGAAGTACAGGGCAGGGATGGAAATCATTCCAGATCCTGGAGGGTAAGATCATCTCAGGATCCCCCCGCACTGAGGGACACATTCACAGACAGAGGAGCAGGTTGAAGAGGAGCAGGTTGAAGAAAACAATCAGTCTTGGACATGGATGTAACCAGAGCGGTGTATTTGTTGGTGTGAATTGATTACTTTGAAAAAATTAACAGTGAAGCTTTAATTTGGAACAGTCAACCAGAGTGTCCAACCTGTTATTTTCTGCACCTAACACCTAAGCAACAGCAAGCACATCCCAGAAAAGTGGTTTCCCCCTGCATCTTGGTCTCTGGCGGTCTATCCTATGCTCCCCCTTTCAGAGAATTCATGCTCTGGAGCTGTTTTGGTCTTCTTGACTGTGTGCAGGGACAGCCCCGGGACTGAGTGTGACCACTGCTTTCTCAGGCACTAATAGTGGCTACAATAAATTTAGTTTCCATATAATTTAAATCTTAAAAAAAAAAAAAAAAGACAATAGAAATTTGTGGGGAAATCTGGGTGTTGTACCATGTGGGTGAAGGGGAATATTGGGGGAGCGGGGGGGGGGGGGGGGGGGGGGGGGGGTAGGGGGAGGCAAGGTTTCTGCTGCCTAGTGGACTGCTAATCTCACTCTTCTCCTCAGACCAATTTGATTCCTGCCATCCTTCCCATCCCTCAGCCCCTGGCAGACCTCGGGGTTCCAGCTCTGCTGTCTTTAGAAGGCAGCATTCGTGGGGGACAAAAGTTCATGGTTCTGCACTCGCGGGTCCTGACCCCTGCAAGCACACCCAAGAGAGGGAGGGGACACAGCAAATGCCTGTGAGCGCGGCGGGGCCGTGAGCTCAGTCCGCAGGCATGATGCCTTATAACAGCAAGACCAGAGCTGGACCTCTGAGGTCACAGGAAGGAAAGGATTGGGAGAATGGGTCTGTGGGGAAGGTGGGTAGGGAAATTGGGGGTTGTGTGGAGGGTTCAGAGATCCAGGGTGGAAACTGGGAAGACCGGTTGTGGTTGGAGGTCTGCAGAGGGGCAGGAGTTAGAAGTCCGGGTAGGGGAGTTGAAGAAGTAGCATGGCACCAACAGTGCCTAGGGGCAGTCAAAGCTGAACTTCATCCCTTACCCAATGATTAACGCCCATGCTAAAAAAAATGTACATTACTTTTTAGTGCACCCTTTATAGCATGATTTTAGTACACCCCACAGGCTATTCGGTACAGCACAAAACATGGACTCACCAACTAATTTTATTATGCAATTCCTCCGAAGTTTTTGCACTGTTCTGTGAATTATTTTTTGTAAAAACAATCGACACCTCTGACAGAATGTATATTTTATGCAACAATAATTTGAGACATCAAGCTCGCTTTTTGAGAGAAAACTTTATTTCATGCTCAGCAACAGACAGCAGCGTATGATTTTTAAACTGATTCAAACGGTAAAAGCAAAACAAAACATTGAGAAAAGCTGTTATTTTCCTGTTTCCGCCCCCCATATAACGTCACCCTAACCCGGCAAGAGAAGTCACACACGTACCAAAAAAAAATGAAAGAGAGAGAGAAAAAAGGGGAGGAGAAATGTTGTGGAGCAGGCGAAAGATTAAAGACAGGAAGGAAGGAAGGAAGGAGGATCCCACATCCTTCAAGGAAATTCTCAAGCTGGGAGAGACGCATGAGTCTTGCATGACAAGCTCAGGCCGGCTCTCCTGGGAGTTCCCTGGGGCTGCTCTGCGTGCTTGGGAGTGAGAGAGACTTGGGGGAGGGAGGGGAGGGGGGGCACAGAGCGCGATCTCCTCCGGCTAGGAGTGGCGGCGGTGGCCGGGCCTGCCCCCTTCTCTCCTCCCCCCCCAGCCCGTCACTCCTCAGAACAGGCTCTGCCGGTTCAGCCTCTCTCCGGGACGCGCTGGGGGATCCGATGACGTCACGGGCCGAGCTCTCCCCTCTCCGGCTCGCGCTCTCTCTCTCTCTCTCTCTCTCTGCAGCATAACTTATGTTCTGGGAAGTGGTGCCAGGAATAACCCCGTCTGTCTGCAGAGCAAGAGGCTCCCCTCGCCAGCTAGAGAACTACAGCCTGGCCTTCTCTTTCCACCTCCCTCCTCCAAGCTTACCTTTCTCCGATCTCTTTCCTCGTAACTGTTAACAGCTTTTGATTTGATTTTTGTTGTTATTATTATTTTTTTGGATTTGTGGTATTCTACGTACAGCCTCAGCTGGGGACCGGAATACAAGGAAAAAGCACCAACCACAGCAACAAGGGGAATATATATATATATATAAAAAAGCAGAAGCAGCAACGTTATCACCTTATGACAGGCTGACAGCAGCAGAAGGAAAAATACAAGACAAGTGGAGGGCTATGTTTTAGCAATACAAAAATATATTTTTTTGCTGCCTGTGCGGGATTTTGCAGGTTTGGGACGGCTGCCGGAAGACCTCCTGCGTCCCGCAGGGGTCTTTGCTCCCTGTGCCCGGGGAACACATCGATCATGTAGGGATTGGCCCAGGCTGAGCCTCGCTCCTGGCTTCCCTGCCTTCTCTGCTCGCACTCCTTTCATTCTCTTGACTGTGCCTGTGGCAGAGGAAAAGTGCCAAGTGCTTGCCAACTTGTTTTCTCTGGGCCTCTTGGAGGAGCGTAGCATCGTCAGAGTATCGTTATTATTATTATTTTTTGTAATTATTTATTATACATTTTTTGTTGCAAGTGGTTAACGCTGAGGGGGACAAGGCAGATCTGGGAAATCGGCAGCGAAGATCCTGCTTTTAGAGCTCAGCAGACCGGTGAGTCACCTGCCAATGGAGCAGCCGCCTCCATTTCTGTGAGCCCTTATTGCCATTATTATTGCTGTCATCGCTGAGGCGATCATATTTTTTGTTATAACGATTAGCCCCGCTTGATTAAAACGCTTGAAAGAAACCCAGTAGGAAAAGCCAAGCAATGTAGCGGGAGGTGGCTGCCTTTTGTTTATGCTGTATTGGGAAATGCGGGGAATACCCAGCATGGAAGTGTATGCAGATGAGGGGCAGGCTTGCGTAACATTCGCAGGAATTTACATGGCAGCTAATGACAGGCGGGGGGAAAGTGGGGGTAGGGGAGAGGTTAGTCTGACAGGGACTTCGGGGTCTGGGGAAGTTTGTACCTTGGGCTTCGGAAAGCCGCTTTCTTTTATTTTGATGTGGACGTTAAATTAAGATTCACGTTTATTCGCTGTTGGCATCTCAGTGGGCTCCCCCCTCCCCCACCTCGGGGCCCCCCGCGGCAGTAGAAATCTTTGGCAGGGGGGGGGGGGGGGCGAGTCGGTTTGGACGGAGCCTCGTAGGCCGCCCACGCTGGCAGCTTTGCATATCCTGTTTAGTGCTGCGCCGCGCTCCCGTATTGTCTGGCTGGATGCAGTCCTCCTTTTATTTATTTTATTTATATATATTTTTTTTTGGGTCTCCCCCCCTCCCTCCCTCCCCTACTCTTGCTTGCATGTCTCTTTTGCCTTTTCTTTCGTGCGCGTCTGCCCCCGGCTCCCTCTCTTTTTTTTTTTTTTTTTGGCTCCGTCGCCGCGTTTGTGTGTTGGGCTGGAGTGGGCGGAACGTTTGGCCCGTTCCGGGAATGTTCCATGACGCGCAAGAGCCACAGGAAGGGGGGGTTAACAAGGGGCCTCTGCCTGCAGTCCAAGCAGATGTTCGCCTCTCCCTCGCTCTTTTACTTTCTCTTCCTCTTTGCTTGGCTTTTTGGTGGGGAGGGAATGACAGAGGGTGAGCGCTCCGCGTTTCCCGCCTGCCTCGCCTCCTTTTGGACGGCTGTGATGTCGCTGGGACTCAGAGCCTGCCCTCCCCCTCCCCCTCTCATCCCGGCAAGTTCCGTCGCCTGCTAACGTGCGTGGCGGGAAAGGTAGCCCCGGGGTCGGGGGAGGGGCGGTTTCGGTTTGTTTGTGGAGAGAGAGTGAGAAGCGTGTCCTCCTCGGTATCTTCTCTCCGTGCCACGGACGTCGACCCTAGCAACCGATAAAAGGGAAGAATTGGAGTTGAAATCCCGGATGTCGGAAGACCTGTATTATCTGAGCAGGATAACCGTGTTCCCTTCCTGCCACTTGCACTTAACTTAATCAGCCTAAATAAATATGATACTAGGGGATAGGGTGGGGGACAGTTTTTGGTATTCTGGGTAGCACACGATTGAAAATATTGCCTTTCAGTTTCCGTTTTCTAATTTTTTATTTTTTTTTTTTTTGAGACGAAGTTGTGCTTTTGTGCTCTCTGACCTTTATTTCAACTTTTGTAGGCATTGTTTCCCAGGCCAAAAAACACACGAAAAGAACGTGCTGTTTACCCTAGACCACTCCGTTTGGCTCGCTCAGGCGGAAAAAATCAGGAGTACTCAAAAAGGGTCGTGAGATCAAAGCGGGTAATTTTCAAAAGGCTTTATGGGTGTAAAAGCATATGCCTGTAGCAATTTTTCAAAAGCACATTTACGCACTTAAAGAGCACTTGTGTGCGTAAAACCTATTGATAATTCAGTAGCACATATCGCAGGTTTCAAAAGCCCATTAATGCACATAAAACCCAGTTTTAAGCGTATAAATCCTTTTGAAAATTACCCCCAAACTGTTTGAAGTTGTATGAATGAAAACTGTATAATAAAACTGTGAGAGACACTGTGTTTTGCTTTAGAAGTCTTTTTTTTTCCTGCTGCATTATATGGCTTTCTATAGTTTTCGTCAGGGTACCAAATGAAAAAGATTGAGAACCAATGGGCTAAAATCTTCTGAAAATGTAGAAAATGACTTTAGATAAAAGAGTGCAAGGCCCATCTAGTCTGCCTATTCCACAGAACCTACCTGATCTCAGGCTTTAGCCTGCCTTCTGTGGAAGGATTCTCTGGGTTTGTTCCTTATTTTTGCCCAGTAGTTCCTCCTTTCTCTTCTTCTGTCAGAACCAGTGCTGGGATCCCTTTACTGTGAGCTTTCGTTTGCAACCCGCTCGGGATTCCCCCCCTATTTTAATAGACCCTCCTGCTGTTCTTAGTCTGGCCATTTCAGCAACAGTTTCGAGGTGTCTCCCTTCAGGATGACTGACGCTCCTGTCCCCGGGGCTGTGAACACTGCAGCAGCCTCAGCTGACCCAGCATGTGCAAGACTTGAATTGTGAATCAAACCAGCTCTGCCACCAAGCCACCGGGTTGGCCGGCTGTCTTGGCCTCCACCAACTCCAGTGGGAGGCTGCATCCACCGCTTTTTAACTGAAGAAATAATTTCCTGTGTTGCTCTTTCAGCCTCGAAGTGTGACTTCCGTTTATTCTAGAACTTTCCACTGGAAAATCCCTTCTTCCATATCTTGTATCTTTAGGCTATGGAAAAGGATTCTTTATTATTATAACCATTATTATTTAATCCTTACATTTCATTTCTCTCCTTTTCCATATTTTGTATTTGATAACATCTACTATGCTAGTTCCTGAAATGTTAATCTGATGTAAATTATTTTGATTCTTAGCTAACATGCCTAGGAAAACACATTAATTGCACTTTAATTTGTTAGTAATGTACTGCTGGGAAATTCTAAATCTGATTCTGGAGTAGGGATTGGATCCATTTTTAACTTGCTATTAATGTCATACTTTATGCACGTACAATAGAATGGGAGAAATCTTGAATTGCTTTAATGTACTTCAGTGGAAAATGAAACTAGTATCATCTGGTAACATGCAAATATAGCATTTTAGAAAGGGGAACACACAGTTTAAGATCTTTAAGATCATGAGAGGTCTTGAACGAGTAGATGTGACTTGGTTATTTTCACTTTCGAATAATAGAAGGACTAGGGGGCATTCCATGAAGTTAGCAAGTAGCACATTTAAGACTAATCGGAGAAAATTCTTTTTCACTCAACGCACAATAAAGCTCTGGAATTTGTTGCCAGAGGATGTGGTTAGTGCAGTTAGTGTAGCTGGGTTCAAAAAAGGTTTGGATAAGTTCCTGGAGGAGAAGTCCATTAATGGCTATTAATCATTCCCTGTACGTACAGGATCAGTCCAGACGGTGGGTTATGTCCCCCGTCCAGCAGATGGAGTCAGAGTAAAACTTCGAGGGTGCTGGTATATAAACTGGTGCACCCTCCTAGATCCTCAGTATCTCTCTGACTCCAGCAGATGTGAGAGGGGATCTCGTTGTTTCCCCAACTTAGGGTTTATTACTCTACATATATCTATATTATTATTCTCTCTTTCACTGATGGATCAAGTTATTTAAAAAAAAAAAAAAAAAAAAGACTTTTGTTCCTGTCATAAGGGAGCCGGGGTTCTTGGCTCCCCTGATCAGCCTGCCATAAGGACTGCCTCTTACCTCATTTATCTCTTCCTGTGATCTTCAGGGGTAAGCTTGGGGGTAGTTTTCTCAGTTTGTGTTATTTTTTCCTTTCAGCGCAGGTTTTGGACACCTTCGGAGGTGGATGCTGGTGGGGCCAGCCTCTCCCCTCCTTTCCGTTGCGGCGGCTCACCTCCCCCGCGGCCCTGCGACGCTTCATTCCCCAGGGCTGCAGGCGGCACGGAGGTCCCATTCCCCTGCCGTCCCCGGGGTTGAGAGTGTTTGGGCGAGTGTCCAAGGGCACGGCGAGCCCGCTCTTCCCGCGCCGCGATCTTAGGCTTTCCCGAGGAGGGGGCTCCTCCCGGCGTGCTACACCCGACTTAGCCCTCGCGCGATGCAACGCGCGCGCTGCCCGTCCTGCGGCGGCCCGGGCCAGGGCGCTTCGAGGGACGGTCCATGCGGGCGTTGTCTCCCCGGGGGGGAGACGAGCGCTGCCCCGCCGACAATTTCGCCGCCGCGCCCGGAGCGCCGCGGACCTCGAGGGCTAGCCCCGCCCCCGTCTTTGGCGGGAGCGGCGGCCATCTTAGACCTGGAATGCAGCGCGGACTCGGACGCGGAGGAGCCCACTGAAGATGTTTTGCCGTCCGCCCCCCCGACCTCAGATTCGGGGCCTCTGCCTTCCACATCCGGACTCCCCAGGGACCTCCTGCCCCCTCCCTCGGCGGGTCCGCTCAGTTTTTCAGCGGACTTTGTGGTGCTGATGCACCAGGCGTATTTACAGAGCCTGAGCTCTCAGGGGGGGGCAGCTCTCGCTCCTCCTCCCGCCAAGGTTCCCAGGCCCTCGGGGGTTACGGCTGCGGTACCGGGGACCGGAGGGGGCGGCGCCAGGTTGCCCCTGAGTATACCACTCTCCCTGGGGGGCCCGTCACCCTCGCCGAACCTCGGGGGCGACCCACTGTTACAGGTGGATGACGATTTGCCCTTATCAGCGCATCTGGAATGTGATGATCCGAGGGTCCTTCGCATCTTCCGCCAGGATGAATTGGCGGATCTTCTCCCACACGTTCTCAAGGAATTGGACCTCGACCCTCCCGTGGCACCCCCAGGGCCCCCGGCTCCCTCCGTGGCTTCGGCTACCTCCAAGGGTGACCCTGTATTGGCGGGTCTGCGTCCCATAGCGAAGACATTTCCCATTCATGATTCATTTCTCCATCTTCTGGTGCGGGAATGGAATAACCCGGAGGCGTCCCTTCGGGTCGGCAGGGCGATGGACAAGCTCTATCCGCTTCCGGGGGACTTTCTGGACCTGCTCCGGGTCCCCAAGGTTGATTCAGCGGTGTCTGCCGTCACCAAGAGAACTACCATCCCAGTCACAGGAGGCACCGCACTGCGAGATGTTTCGGATAGAAAGCTGGAGGTCGCCCTCAAGAAGATCTTCGAAGTCTCGGCGCTGGGGGTCCGGGCGGCCATCTGCGGTTCGCTGACCCAGAGAGCCGGGCTTCGATGGGTCCAACAGCTCCTCACCTCTCAGCAGTTACCGCCTGAGGAGGCGGCTCAGGCTGACCGTCTGGAGGCGGTCATTGCTTACGGGGCGGATTCCCTGCACGACCTGCTGAGGGTCCTGGCCAGGACCATGGCTTCGGCCGTCTCTGCCAGAAGACTTCTGTGGCTCAGGAATTGGGCGGCGGACGCCTCCTCCAAGGCGAGCCTGGGAGCTCTGCCCTTCAAGGGCAGGTTTCTCTTTGGAGAAGACCTCGATGAGATCATCAAGACCCTGGGGGAAAATTCGGTCCACAGGTTGCCTGAGGACCGGCAGCGTGGTTTTCGATCATACTCTGGGAATGCCAGGAATCGTTACCGCGCCCAGAGGCGGTACCGAGGCTCCAGGACACAGAGCCCTAGGACGCCTTCCACCAGGTCGCAGACGTGGACGCGGCCCTTTCGAGGGCGCAGACCGGCCAGGGACTCCTCTTCCCAGGGAGCCTCCGGCAAGCCTTCACAATGATGTCAGGCCAGTCCACTCCTCGCTGCCCCGGATTGGAGGTCGCATCGCTTTGTTTCGCGAGGAATGGACCGACATCACCACGGACCGGTGGGTCCTGGATATTGTAAGAGACGGTTACGCGTTGGAATTTGTGCGGCCTCCCAAGGATCGATTCGTCTTCTCCCCCTGCGGGTCAAGTCTCAAGCGACAGGGAGTGCAACACACGCTGGACAGGCTGCTGACCCTGGGAGCCATCTCGCCCGTCCCCTTAGGAGAGGTGGGCTCGGGGCATTATTCCATTTACTTCGTGGTTCCCAAAAAGGACGGAGCCTTTCGTCCCATTCTGGACCTCAAGGAAATCAACAAGGTGCTCCGGGTCTCCAAGTTTCGTATGGAAACACTCCGCTCTGTCATTGCGGCGGTGCATCAAGGGGAGTTCCTAGCTTCCCTCGACCTCACAGAGGCCTATCTACATATCCCTATTCATCCGGCTCATCACAGATTCCTTCGTTTCAAGATCTTGGGTCGACATTTTCAGTTCCAGGCGCTACCATTCGGCCTGGCAACCGCGCCCAGAACCTTCACAAAGATCATGGTGGTGGTAGCGGCCGCACTCCGGAAGGAAGGCATTCTGGTTCACCCTTACTTGGACGACTGGCTCATTCGCGCGAAATCCCTGTCTCAGGGACAGGCGGCGGTCGACAGGGTGGTGTCTTTCCTTCAGTCACTCGGCTGGGTGGTGAACTTCAGCAAGAGCAGTCTGCGGCCAGCCCAACAGCTGGATTTTCTGGGGGCGCGGTTCGACACGGCTCTGGGCAAGGTCTTCCTGCGTCCGGACAAGGCTCAAGCGCTGCGGGATCAAATCACCCGGTTTGCGTCTCTCCCGACACACACGGCGAGAGACTATCTTCAAGTCCTGGGTTCCATGGCGTTTGCGATCAGCCTGGTTCCCTGGGCTTTTGCACACCTGCGGCCCCTGCAAATGGCCCTACTCTCGAGATGGAAACCAGTCTCCCAGGATTACCAGGCGATTCTCCCACTTCCCCAGACTGCTCGGTCCAGCCTGGAGTGGTGGCTGGACCCCAGGAACCTAGCTCAAGGATGTTCCCTGGAAACGCCGGACTGGGTAGTGGTCACTACCGATGCAAGTCTGTCCGGTTGGGGAGCAGTGTGTCTCCGAAGCTCGGCTCAAGGCACGTGGACGGGGGATCAGTCTACCTGGTCAATCAACCGCCTGGAGACGAGGGCGGTTCGCCTAGCCCTGGTGCAGTTTCTGCCGCTGCTCAAGGGGCGCGCGGTTCGAGTTCTCTCAGACAATGCGACGACGGTGGCCTACATCAACCGTCAGGGGGGCACCAGGAGCCAACTGGTCGCGTGGGAGGCCGCGCGCCTGATGGCGTGGGCAGAGCGTTTCTTGAATCAGCTGGCGGCATCTCACATTGCCGGGGTGGACAACATTCAAGCAGACTTCCTGAGTCGTCAAGCGTTGGACCCGGGGGAGTGGTCACTCTCCGACGAAGCGATGTCGCTGATCTCCAGTCGGTGGGGGACACCGGCGATGGATCTCATGGCGTCCGCCGCCAATGCAAAAGCTCCTCGGTTCTTCAGCCGCAGAAGGGAGCGCGGCGCGGAAGGTGTCGATGCTCTGGCTCTCCCCTGGCCCACTCAGATCCTACTTTATGTCTTTCCCCCCTGGCCACTGGTGGGAAAGGTGATTCGGAGGGTGGAACGGCACCACGGTCAGGTCATCATTGTGGCTCCAGAATGGCCACGGCGCCCGTGGTTTGCGGACCTGCTCGGCGTGTCGGTGGACGGCCCACTCAGACTCGCGCACCTTCCACGGCTTCTGCATCAGGGTCCAGTATTTTTGGAGCAGGCGGAACCCTTCTGTCTTGCGGCGTGGCTTTTGAGAGGAGGGCACTCCTGAACAGGGGCTACGCTATTCCCGTGGTGGACACACTTCTCAGGGCGCGTAAGACTTCCACGTCGGTCGCCTACGTGAGGGTCTGGAAGGTATTTGAAGTTTGGTGCTCGGCGCGGGGGACCCCCGCGACCGCAGCTTCCCGCCATCACATCTTGGCGTTCTTGCAGGATGGGCTGGAAAAGGGCCTTTCCTACAATTCGCTCCGAGTGCAGATGTCAGCCCTCGCATCCTTGGCTCGCGCCTCAGGTAGGCCGGATCCGTCGTCTCATCCGGATATCTCCCGGTTCCTCAGAGGAGTTACACACTTGCGGCCGCCGGTGCGACCTCTTTGTCCTTCCTGGAATCTCAACTTGGTGCTGAGGGCCCTGGGGGAGCTACCCTTCGAGCCCTTACGTCACGCTACCATCAAGGACGTTACCCTAAAGACGGTTTTCCTGGTTGCTATAGCCTCGGCAAGGCGTATCTCCGAACTACAGGCGTTGTCATGTAGGGAGCCCTTCCTGCGGTTCACGGACTCCGGGGTTTCCCTGCGGACGGTTCCTTCGTTCTTGCCTAAGGTGGTCTCCTCGTTTCACATGAACCAGGTGGTGGAACTTCCAGCCTTCTCAGGAGACGCCCCTGCGATGCTTCGGTGCCTGGACGTCAAACGAGCGCTTCTTCGCTATCTGGAGGTGACGAATGACTTTCGACTCTCCGACCATCTCTTTGTACTTTGGTCTGGTGCTAGAAAGGGCCGGCAGGCGTCCAAGACTACCATCGCTCGCTGGCTCAAGGAGGCGGTGGCTGCTGCTTACATTGGTTCCGGGAAGGTTCCTCCGGTGGGTATCAAGGCGCATTCGTTGCGAGCCCAGGCCACTTCCCATGCAGAGTCTCAGCTGGTCTCCATACAAGAAATCTGCCGGGCGGCAACTTGGAAGTCTCTCCACACTTTTGCCAGACACTACCGACTCCATGTACCGGGGACGGAGTCTGGTTCATTTGGGGACAGGGTACTTCGAGCAGGGTTCTCAGGGACCCACCCGGTGTAGGGAAGCTTTGGTACATCCCACCGTCTGGACTGATCCTGTACGTACAGGGAAAAGAAAATTACTTCTTACCTGCTAATTTTCGTTCCTGTAGTACTAGGATCAGTCCAGACGCCCACCCGGTATGAACCTGCTCGACTATTCTCTACTGTCCTTCTGTTCGCTGTTCCTTCCCTCTCGGGGGGTAGGGGTTTTTGTGTGTTGTTATGTTTGACAGTTCTCATTGCATGTTGCATAAATTTGTTCACAGTTTCAATCTTTTGGTTGAGTTCATGCTTGATCCATCATCCTTGGTCTGTCCAGTTTTTTCTGGCTTGGCTTTGATATTCTCGATACTGAGGATCTAGGAGGGTGCACCAGTTTATATACCAGCACCCTCGAAGTTTTACTCTGACTCCATCTGCTGGACGGGGGACATAACCCACCGTCTGGACTGATCCTAGTACTACAGGAACGAAAATTAGCAGGTAAGAAGTAATTTTCTTATTTTTCTTAGGGAATAGCCACTGCTATTAATTGCATCAGTAGCATGGGATCTTCTTAGTGTTTGGGTACTTGCCAGGTTCTTGTGGCCTGGTTTTGGCCTCTGTTGGAAACAGGATGCTGGGCTTGCTGGACCCTTGGCCTGACCAAGCATGGCAATTTCTTATGTCTTATGTTCTTAAGTTATGAAATATTACTGGGTAAACAGCAACTGAAATAGTTTGAATTTTATTTATGAACATTACCATTTTGCATAATTATGGGATGATGTCATAGAAAACAATTTGTGATGCAGTCACTGAATAAATGGGTGCATTCTCCCTTTTATTTTATCTGAGACATTTTTCATAATTTCTTTTCTTAAATGAATATAGTTCTCTGTATACAATAAAGCTCGTAGGAAATAATTGTCTTTTGATATAGAGAAAATGGATGTATTGTGATAGTTGCTTGGATGATTAAAATAATCATCTCTTTATGTTTTCAAGTGGTGTTCATTCATTTATGAATACATAGTGTGTCAGGTACTTTTTTAAAGCTTTATATTTCATTTCTTTTTGGAATGGCTTTCTTTATTTATTTTTCAGATTTATAAACCTCCTCTTCCCACTGGGCTACAAGGTGCTGAACAGCAAAACATAAACATTAGTAGCATAACAGACATCCAAAACAAGAAAACATATAGTAAAGATAAACATAGGCCTTTTGGGAAAAGTCAGGTTTGGATTGCTTTCTGAACAGAAAATAGGTTCTCCATCAGTCTGAGATTCAGTGGTGATGCATTCCACAAAATAGGGCCTTCTCATATGCTGAGCCTATCATAGGGGTCTATTTGCTTACCTGTGGTGTGCAATAATGCACTTTATCTTGCGTAATTAGTAAATAGGGCCTATTTCCAATAATGAAAGCCATGGTAAACAACGTGTGTTAATGCGTGCTGCAGGTTAGTAAATGGAGCCCATGGCTGCTTTCGATGTTTGGCCCATGTAGGATCTGAAAGAAAACATGCACTTAAAGCTATTACCCAACAAGTCAGTCAAGCAATCTGTTATTAGTCAGAATTTAAATATGCAAAGCCACTAATCAGTTTTGTTGACATCCGCTGGTGAATATTGTCGATTTAACTCAAAACGGGGAATTGGATTCAAACAGCAACCAGTCTGGGAAACTGATAAGCATGGGGGTAACCTGCACGGCGCAGCAGATTTTACCATAAGCGTGCTGGGCAGACTGGATGGACTATTTGGTCCTTTTCTGCCATCATTTCTGTGTTTCTATGTACTAAGTAAGCTGTGACATTTTTTTGCAACCAAAATTGTGAAGATCGCCTAGAAATGTGCAAAAAACACTAAAAGGTAATTGATTTGTGTAATGTTTTTCGAAAACATTTTGTAAACTTGGGCCACAGTGATACAAAATTATTCACATTTCATTATTGTTGGAATTTCACGAAAACAGACTTGCCAAAAAGGCTTTACGAGCCTATTTTCGCAGAAAGAAAAGGAATACACAAACCACCACACAGATTTAAAGGGGCCTTGCAGCCTTTTCTCTTTCTCTGATCCCCCTACCCCCACCCTGACCTCCTCGTGGGGCATAATTTCTAAAGCTGAGTTTCTTGGTGAATTCTGCCTTGTCACCAGAGTAGCCCCAAAGGGCCCCCCTCTCCAGATTAGTACATTGGCCTCTGATTTTCATGCATTGAAAGGAGCTTTGGCTTATTTTATGTATAAAAGGCTATGCATGGCCAGAACTCCAGTGAGATTAATTCACAAAGTTAACTGTACGTGAACTGTGAACTGAATATGCTATGCCTTGAGAAACTGGACAAACTGGTCTGAACAAATATGAATTTGCTAGATCCTTCCTGATTAACTTGATCAGTGACTTGTTTACAAATATTAATACTACTAGGACAACAGAATGCACAGAAACCATATGATATATGCAAAGAGGTTTGGTTGAAAGATAACATTTGTATCTGCTTTAGCATATAGCAGTTTTTTGAAGTCACTTGGTGGCATCTTAGACTGGTACATAAGTTTTAATACCTATTTTTAATGCCTAATAGTAGAGTCCCAAGCTTGAATGTATTAATGTGACCTCAGTATTTATTTAAACTGAATCCAGCATGTGTACATTCTATTTTTCTCAGATTATCAGTACACCAGTTTTTTTTAAAACTGTTCCTCTGTCTTGCTCTTATTCTTGGTTGTCCTATCTTTTTGTCCACACCAACTTTATTTTTTATAGTTTTACCTTTTGAACAATAAGACTGCTTTGTTTTCTTATGGACACAACCTTTGTTTTGTTTTTTAAATCTCCTGCTACCCCAAGGTCATTTTCCAGTTACTTATCTTGTACTATATCCATTCTCTTGCCATGTGTCACTGTTACCAATTCAAGCTTATTATGATGAATAGAGAAACAGCACCCCCACGTTCAGATAAAGGCAGGAATAGTTTCAAAACCTTCAAACCACTTGCTTCACATTAGGCCTGGAATAGATGCCAGTAGAAGAGAGTCTTTTAATGGCTTTTGTTTATTCCGTGAACTGTCTGGATTATCAAGAGTAACATTTTGATAGTTCCTGCAACTTTGAACGTACAGGAAGCCATTCAGACTCCAACACGGTTTACGAGACAATTATTTAACCAGGCTGTGCACAAAAGTGAAACTTACAGGTGAAAATGAGAAGCATTGTTAAATACAAGAATGGCAAGTATTGCTCCTGTGTTGTGTGCCTTTTTGCTTCCTTAGTTGCTAATAAGAATTGCAGAAATTTTGTTTTGAATTCCTGCAACTTTGGAAAGTGAGCTTGCAAGATCGAAGCCCCCTGTTTCTGGCAGGGCTGCTGACTATCAAGTGTAAAAGCAGTTTCTTTCTCTCATGCTGATCTGGGCGGGAGGTTGATAAGATCAGATAGGTGGCCTGGAGAATTTTGTTAAACAGAACAGCCTTACAGAGCAAACTTGGGCCTGGATTCTCTAAGGTCGCAGAGAATCCTGCGGTAACGGGGTGGGGGCGAAGCGGGGGGTGGTTCTGCGATAGCCGGCAGCGATCGCACCTCTGCACTGCGATCGCTGCCGGCTTTCGCGCCGAATAACTACACCATAAAAGGTGTAGTTATTCGGCGCGAAACTGGCGGCGATAAGGTATCTTACCTTTCGCCGCCAGTGATGTGTCCGCATCGTCGGCCCCGGTGCCGCGTCGACTCCTTCTCTTCTGGGGCCGACTCTGCCCCGAGCTGGCTATCGCTCGTGAAAAGGGACTTTTTGCGTGCGATAGTTAGAGAATGACCCCCCCTGAGCTTTCTGCTGCTGCTGACAGGGCATCCGTGGTGGTGTGCGTACTGGAAGGGGGTTCGGCAGCTCAACCCAAAGAGGTTTTGCCCCACGGTATGCGTAGATATTTAGTTCTGATTTCTCTTAGGTTGAGTTGACCCAGGGTGAGTTGGAAATCCTAATAAAAACGCATAATTCAGTCCTGCTACTCGGGATATTAAGATGGGATTCTGAATTTTTATTGGGTGATGAGAAGTAAGGTCAGTTTGTCAACGTTAACGTCTTAATTTTCAGGGACAATTCATTTTGGGTTTGATTTACCCACATTCTTTTTAGCTTCTGGGTTATTGCATGGAGACAAAATACCCCAAAATAAATTGTACTAAGAGCAGATATTTGGAAGACAGGAAAAAATATTTGTCTTTGCCTCCAAGAAAGATATTTGGAGTGAACAGGAGGAGGAGTTGATATAGATTCTCCATTCTTCCACAGACATGCCTACAACTACCAATTCACCCAAATCCATATGCACATTTATTTACCTTGGGCAGCCCTCAGACCTGAATATATTTCCTTTTGTTAAAAGGTGGTGTAGACCTGGGATAAAGTGATGCTGCAAATGCTTGGCTCCCACTGCTTCTCATTTGGTGTTTTGTTTTGTTTTTTTAAACACCTTTATACATTTTTAGTGCTTGTGGGGAAAAAAACAGGAAAGTTAAGTGAATCAAATATTTTCTTTTTTGCCATCAGTTAACCCCACAAAAAAAGTTTTTAAAGACCCTTCTCTCTCTTTTTATACATCAAATAATGTTTTGCCTATACCGAACATCCTTTTAAAGGCCCAGTGCTGTTTTAATGTTAGGGCTAAGAACATAAGTACTAGGCCGAGTTGGACCGATGCTCCACTGAGCCCAGGATCCTGGCTCCAGCAATGGTTAATCTTGGTCACTTGTTAAAATCTTGCGAGATATTTCCAGGGAGAACCCTTCCCCACTGCTCACTCCCAGACATGTCTTTCTGGCTAATAATTGTTAATGGACCTGTCCTCCAGAAACTTGTCCAAGCCTTTTTTACATCCAGCTGTATGAATGAATTGACCATCTTCCAGCAACATATTCCACAACTTATTGTATGTTGACTGAAAAAAATACTTAAATCTTCTACCAGTTAGTTTTAATGGCATATTATTTAGTCCTAGTACTATTTCAAAGGGGAGAATAACTTCACCATTTCCTTTTTCCATACCATTCATGATTTTACAGACCGCTCTCATATCTCTTCTCTAAGCTTAGGAACCCTAACCTATTAAGCCTTTCTGCGTAAGGGAGCCATTCTATCCCCTTCATTATTTTACATGCCTTCTTTGTGCCTTTTCTAGTTTTTTTGTATCCTTTTTGAGACTGAGTGTCCAGAACTGCCCACAATACTCAAGGTGTGGTTGCACTCTGCATTTATACATAGGCATAATATTCTCAGTTATATTGGCCATTCCTTTCAGAATAAGTCCTAACTTTTATTTGCTTTTTTTGACTGCTGCTGCTGCTGCACACTCAGCTGAGAATTTCACTATACGGTCTGCAATGGCTCCAAGGTCCTTTTAGTTGGGTGGTAACAGGCGAATTTTCAAAGGAGTTGCGCATGTAAATATAACATACTATCATAGCAATTTTCAAAATCCATTTACTTGCATTAATAGGTGAATTTTAAAAGCCCGGCACGGGCCAAAACCAAGAGATACGTGAGTATGTTTATCTGGTGTGCGCCGAGCCGCTCATGTACATGCGTATCTCCCAGCTCGCGCACAAGTGAGAGCCAAAAACGGGGTAGGGTGTGGGTGGGGCAAGGGTGGGACATGGACCTTCCAGGACTTTAACATGAAATGTGCGCACTGGGGACCCCCTACCGCATAACTTTACTTCTGCTATGGATGGTGCGTAGGTCCTGAAACAGAATATAGGCATGTCAGCAGGGCTTTAAGGATCGGGGTTAAGAGGGGGAAAAGGAAGGCTGTTTAAATAGGGGGCTTAGGAAGTCCTATCCCTTACCTGGGCAAACTGGGAATGAAGTGGTTTAACTGGTAATTGCGTCAGTGGGCGTTTCTATTAAAGTTCCCCCACTTAGGCTGTAGAGGTGGCACTTACGCGCACATGTGAGTGTCCATTTAAAATTGTGCGCACATGGACGCACAGTCAGCCTGTTTTATACCATGCAAGCATATATGCGTGTATGTTATAAAATAGCCGTGTCTCTGGACGCGAGCCGGTATATGCACGTACATGTGCACCCGCACGCCGATATTAGTTACCAACTAAGTTCACTTAATGCAGGTAAAACCTATTGACAAATCGATGGCATATATTGTAAACATTTGAAAAAGCCAACATACATTGATTAAGTGTATTTACGCAGTTTTAAGCATACAAATGCTTTTGAAAATCAGGCACTTGTTATGTATATATAGTTAGAATTATTTTTTCCTATGTACATCACTTTGCACTTGTCAACATTAAAGTCCATCTGCAATTTAGATGCAGATGGAGCGTGCTGTTTGAAAGCTGCTTCAGCGTACTCTAACCCTTACATTAGTCTATCCAATATTCATACCATCTCTGTTATCCTATTCCAAGTCTTTTTTTTTCTTGCATTCACAACTTTACACTCTCTCTCTCTCTCATTCTGTCACACCTCCCACATTCACAGTTGGACTCTGTACACTTTCCACATGCATGCAAACCCTTTTTCACCTCTCATTTTATCTAACACAAAGCATACAGCCATGGTGCTTGAATTTCCAAGAGTAGGAAACTGAATTTCTAGGAGTGCAGGGAGATTAGAAGACATACATTAATGCATGGTTTACTCAAATGTACTACTAAGTTAGAGCACTACATTGCACAACTACATAGAATTAATACTTTATCAAACAAGCTAATGTACATATATCTTAAACTTCTTGCTTCACATAAAGCATACAATACTTCACTTAATTATTCATCTGCTAAACAGAAACATCAGAGCAAGTGGCATATATTAAGTAAGAACACAGAGGGAATATATAAAATATAAATTATTTAGGGAAACTTGTGACCTGATAAAGGTTATGCAAAGGGACAAAAATTGTGGTGATGCATGGCTAGGAATTATTAAAAGCAATTATGTATTAATGTACTTTTTAAAATGTAGACTAATCTGAAACATACCTTGCAAAAATAACATCTTATAGTATTTTAACCTGTAGTCCTAGACCACCAAAAAAAACTATACAGATAGGACTCATTATCCATATTTACACAATATTTAGTGTTTTGTAAGATCAAATAAGAAAATAGATAGAAAAGTACTTCTGAGGACTTGCAAATTATCTCCACTGAATAACTGCAGTTAGAAAAAGTGGACGTCTTTGGTTCCCAGATGAATAGATGTGCAGGTCCTTGTTGCAGCTATCAATCATATCAGTAAAACAATGGGTAAGAACCCCATATGTAACCATAAGGGTAGACATTTGATATCTGTCTTAGGCCTAGATTTATAAAAAAATGCAGTAAATATCGCATGCAATAGGAAAAGGGGCTTGTTTTATGGTAATACTGCACATTGCAATAAATAGGCTATCTTAGTGCTTCGCATAGGTGTTACCGCAGAGTGCGATAACTTTTTCGCACTTTGTAGTAAGTACAACAATTGTTGTAATTCAAGAGAGAGAGAGAGCGCACTTAGCTGTAAGGCCTTTATAGTAATTAGGTATTTATACCTTTATATGAGGCCCACCTAATAACTCGAGGTGTGGTTTAATTAGGAGTGCAGGGGTTAGGGGCCCCTTTGACATTCAGAATGAGTCATATGAACAGAACAGTGCTCTCTTGTGAAGATTTGGTGACCTTCGGAGTGATGACCCAAAGATGAGATTTGTGCAATGTTCTCTCAACCTAGCTTGATGGAATCTCTACCTGGGAAACATCAAACTAGGTTGAGAGAACATTGTACAAATCTCATCTTGCAATTTGATAAATGACCCTCTTAGTTTCTTATGTAAACCACCTCTATTTTGGGAGAGATGGTTAATACAGTTGAAAATAGATGACGATGATGGGATGAAGTTCTCTATAAAGTGCTGCTCCTCCCCATCCTCTCTGCCTGCATCCTAAAGAGAATACACACAGGAAGAAGAGGAGAGAAGCCTTGTGGACAGCAAACCTGTATTTGCTACAGCTATTCCCAGAGTTTAAAGTTTGGTGCCGGGCCAGAGCCAGCTGGAGGTGCAGTGGAAGATAAGCTGCAGAAGAAAGCCAGGAACTGGTGGAGAAAGGCTGGAAAGAAGGGAAATCTTTCAAAACAAATAATAAGAAAAAAAGGATAAATAAAAATTTGATTAAAAAAAAACAAAACCTAGCAAGAGTAAAAGAAGCAAAAAAAAAAAAAGCTAGAAAGAGCATTTTCTTCCTGGCTGCTAAGAATGCTGGCTTGTTCCTAATTTTTCTAAAAAAAAAAAAAAAATGTACATCCCTGCCCTACACCTCACCTCTGATAGGGTGTGATTTAATTTTATTCCACTTGTATCAACAAAACCATTTTGCCAGAAATTTTTCTAAGGGTCTCATTTGTGTAAATTAAGTGCCTTGGCCAAAAAATGTTTTTGTTTAATTTTTATTTGGCATTTTACATCTTTTTTTTAGGTTAAGCTCAGTTTTAGCTTAATATTGGTCCAGCACACTTTAACAAGCAGAAGCAGCAAGATTCTATTCCCAATGGGCCAGATTTTATAACATGCGCGAGGGTGTAGATTTGTTCGCGCAACCCGGCCAACAAATCTACGCCCGATTTTATAATATGCACGCTCTGCTGCGCGCATGTTATAAAATCCAGGGTCAGCGCGCTCAGGGGGTGCACAATTTCACGCCCAATAACACCACCTTTTATGATGGCGCTATTGGGTGCGAAAGCTGGCAGCGATTGCACCGCGGAGGTGCGATCGCTGCCGGCCTTCGCAGGCCCATCCCACCACTTCGCTCCCCCTCCCCCTTGTACCACGTGATTCACGCCGCCGCGGTAGGTTAGAAAATCTAGGCCCGAGTTTGGTTGAGCTAGGTACAGCTGTTTAAACGTTATACGGGGGCGGGGTTTGGGGAAGGGCACGGGCATGCACAACAACAGAAGCCCCAGACATCAGTGTGATCTGATAAAGCTTTCTTCATATCAAGCCTAGGCTATAAATAAAAGTTTTAAAGTTGGTCCAAGGCCACTGTCAGCTCTGCGAACGCACCCGTCTTTCAGCATTGGCTGCTTTGGTGCGGCGGGCAGCGAGGGCTTATAAAAAATACTACCCACAGGTGTGAAGTGCAGAGAAGGAGAGAATACAATTTAAAACCAAAAATGATTTGCTTTGGCATTCAGGATCTGGCCTTCATGGATATATTTGACCCGCTCCATTGGTGCTCTGACATTCGATGACAGCCAAGAGGGAGCAGCACCTTCTTGATAGGTCCCAAAAAGGGGTTCGAATAAATCTGAGCACGTGGCCTGCAGTCCACGACGCTGAAAAAAATGTTTTCATTTCTGAGGGCATACTATGTAGTATTATATTTTAGTGCTGTACGTATGCATTTCAGCTTGACGAGCATTTTGAATTGGCTCGTTTTGGAATCCCTCTTTTGGTGATCTTTCATAGCCCCTTCCGAAGTGTTCTTCAATAGCCACTCTGTTACCCGGTCTGAAATATAAGGGAAGGCCTAGGTTTTCATTTCACAGGAAGTGTTTAATTTTGGTTTTAATGGAGACTATGTGTCACAGGCAAAGCATTTACAAGGAAGGCAGTGTTTTTATTTAAGTTGCGTGTGGAAGAAGTATGTATATTTAAAAAGATGTATGGTTAAAAAGATGAAAATGAAATAGAAACTGTGGCGTTATGTTTCGCTTGGCTTATGAGCAAAAATAGCTCAGTGGTGCATGCATTGCACCAAATTTAGACCTGTTAATTTGCAAAAGCAGTTTTTTAGTGCAGAACTTCAAAAAGACGTATTTTAGGCTTACGTGAAAATGACATCCGTTGATGTGCATATATTGGGCTACATGCTATCTGTTGTAAAGTGCCTATGTATTTATTTATTTATTTATTTGCTATTGCACTGATTGCAAGTTAAGGTAAAAAGGCAACCAAAACGAGGAAAAAAAAAAAAATATATATATATATATATATATATATATATATATTTTTTTTTTTTTTTTTTTTTTTTTGTTGGCAGTTGCTTTTAATGGGCATCATCTTGAGCAACGTGAATGGTTCAGCTTTCTCCTGGTATAAATGACTGGTGTTTCCACCTTGCAAGCGAAAACATTAAAAAACAAAAAGTCTTGACGTCAATCCACTGTGTAAACAAACCTAGTTAGCACCCCCAGGCCATGAGTTGTTTTCAGTCTCCAACATGTGAAAACTCCACCTCAGCCTGTCTAAATTTCATTTTTCCCATTACGCCATTCAGTTTCTTGATGTCCTCCATCTCCCGCTTGTCCCCTGTGGCAAGAGTTGTTGCTTTGGAATTTTTCAAGTGATGCATGGGGGCATGTTTGGAGCCAGTATACCTTGGATAACATCATCTGTTTTTGTAGTTTCCTTTCTGTCTTCATTTATTGCCAGGGACAAAGCATTCCGCTCCATCCAAATTATTTCTGAAGAACCTGAAGGCCAGAATATACTGAGATTTCTCCTTCCCGTGTCCGGCTAACACTATTATTTTTCCTTTTTTTTTTTTTCTTTCGGCTTCCAAAAAAAAAAAAAGTGGAATAGCCTTTCGTGGTGAATAAACAAAACAAAAAAACTTGTTTCAAACTGCTTTGTTAATATAAGCAAATACCAGTTCCTCCTCTCTCTGTGGCTGCTCTGCTTTTGGCAGATGGGGCAGCGCCATGACACATTGGCAGCATTGTGGGGGGAGGATGAGAAGCGCTAAAGCTAGTTCAGCCCCATGTTTTTCCTGATCATTCAGACCCACACCATCTTTTTTAAATCAATGTTTGTTTGTTTGTTTTTGGTGCAGTGTCTATATAGGGGCCCATGTGTTAAACCATGCTAAATTTTGGATGATTAGTATTTATTTATTTATTTATTTATTTATTTATTTATTTATTTATTTAGAACTTTTATATACCGACGTTCAAATGGATATCACATCGGTTTACATAATAACAGGGGTAACAATTAACAACAGTAGGAGGAAAATAATAGTTACATCTAACAGGGGAATTCAAAAGGAACGGGATAGCGAGGAAGATAAAAGCATAGTTTAGGGAAGATTAAATTAAAGTTAAGAGAAAGCAACTATATTACATTGCAGCAGCATTATAATGCGGTACAGTAGTAGTGTATTGTATAACATTATCCAAAGGTATATTACATTATATTACATTGCAATTACAGACTTTATTACAGAGCTAAGTGGTCCAGGGAATGCTACGATTAGGTAAATGTCTGTTTGAACAGCCAGGTTTTCAACTTTTTTTTGAAGGTTGTTGTGCGCTGCTCTAGACGTAGGTCGGGAGGCATCGAATTCCATAGAGATGGTCCTGCTATGGAAAAGGCTCTTTCTCGGGTGGAGGCGAGCTGTGAGAGTTTGTAAGAAGGGGTTGACAGAGTTCCTAAATAGGCGGATCTGGTTGGTCTATTGGGGGAGTGATATTGGAGTGAACCATTTAGCCAAATCATCTCTTTATTGTGTAGGGTTTTATGGATAATTGTTAGGCATTTATGTTGGATTCTGGCAGGGATTGGAAGCCAGTGAAGTTCTTTGAGAATTGGGGTTATGTGGTCCGTGTATACGCAGACACTGATCGCACTTGCGAAGATTCTAGCTGCTGCATTTTGTAGCATCTGCAGCGGTTTGATTGTGGTTGAGGGTAGACCCAAGAGTAAGGCATTGCAATAGTCTAACTTTGTGAATATGGTGGCTTGGAGGACTGTTCGGAAGTCACTGACGTGAAGGAGGGGTCTTAGTTTCTGTGAAGTTTAAAGAAGCAGTCCCTTGTTATGTTAGATATGTGTTTTTGGAGATTGAGGTGGTTATCCAGGGTGACCCCTAGATCTCTGACATGAAGTGAAGAGGGGTGGGAGGGGATAGGGAGGGTGAGGATGTGGTGGGCAGGAGAGATAAAAAGTAGTTCTGTTTTTGAAGTGTTTAGGGCGAGCCTGAGGTTAGTGAGAAGGCTGTTGATTGACTTGAGGCATTTATCCCAGGTTTTGAGGGCGTTAGTCACAGAGTAGGTGACAGGGATGAGAACCTGGACGTCATCTGCATAGACGTAGTGTGTGAGTCCTAGGTCTGCAAGGAGTTGGCATAAAGGAAGAAGGTAAATATTGAAGAGGGTTGGGGAAAGGGAGGAGCCTTGAGGGACCCCATGGGATAGCTTAACAGGGTTTGATTCGTGGTTGCCGAATTTGACTTTAAAGTGGCGATCGGCTAGGAAGGAAGTGAACCAACTCAGTGCTGGGCCTGAGATACCGATGTCAGAGAGCCGGTCAATTAGTATATTGTGGCTAATGGTATCAAAGGCCGCAGAGATGTCTAGCATGGCCAGAATACATGTTTGGCCTTTATCAAGACTTTTAAGAATGGTGTCGGAAAGGGAGATTAGGAGAGTTTCAGTGTTAAAGAACTTTCAGAAGCCAAACTGTGATGGGAATAACAGACTGTGATTTTCAAGGTGTTCTATGAGCTGAGCATTTACTACCCTTTCCATGAGTTTCGCTATGAATGATAAATTAGATATTGGTCTGAAGTTGGAAGGAACTGCGGGATCTAGGTTAGGTTTCTTTAGTATGGGTTTGAGAATGGCTTGTTTCAGTTCAGCGGGGACTTGACCAAGAGTGAGGGAGCGGTTAATGATTTCTGATATGGGTTTGGCTATGAGGTCAGGGATAGCCAAGAGGGATTTAGTAGGGATGGAGTCTTCAGGGTGTGTGGAAGGTTTCATTTTCTTTAGGAATCTAGTAATCTGAGAGGCAGATGTAGGTTCGAAAGAATTAAGAGTGGTGTTGGGGTTCTTCTGGATGGTAAAAGGGAGAGGGGAGGGAGGAGGGAAAGTTGAAATAAGGTTGGTAATTTTGGTGTGGAAGAAGTTAGCTAATTCATTACATTTGTTTTTTGCATCAGTATCGGTGATGGGAGGATGGTTCAAATTTGTGAGGGAAGTTACATAAGCGAAGAGGGCTTTAGCATCATATTGGTAATTGTGGATTTTTCGAGCATAGTAATCTCTTTTTGTTTTCAAAATGGAAGTTCGGTAGGTGTGGAGGGTGTGTTTGTAGGATAATTGGAGGGCTGGGGAGGGGTTCTTACGCCAATTCTTTTCTTTGTCTCATAATTGAAGTTTGAGAGCCTTAAGTTCAGGGGTGTACCAAGGCTTCCCATGAGCTTGGTACACATGAGCTTCCAAATATCCTATGCATACTAAATCTCATCAGCATGTGTGCTAAAAGTCAGAACTGCTTATTGTATCAAACCTAGAGAGTCTACATGTGGGGGCCTCACTGGGATCCCCTGGAGGTGTGGCCTTGTCGGAAGGCTAGAGGAGAGAACCTCCTAGCATCTATGCCAGAGCACCTCCGTGTGAACCTGTAGCAATGGCTGTCTCCTGTCTCTGTGTAAGGCAGAGGCTCCGAGAGGAGGTGTGGATTTATGAGTTGAAAGTCCAAGGGAGAAGAGTGCAATTTCAGTTCCCTTTTTCCTGGAGAAATGCTAGGCTCAATTCAGTGGCACATGCATTTGTGGAGATTTAAGGCTTACTAATTGATTTTGCCTTTTGAGGGTAGAGCAGACTACTTTGTCTGAAAGGGACTTTTTCACCCTCCTCACCTCTTTTTGGCGCCGATGCAATAAAAGATGCGCAAAGAAAATGCGTGCATTAGGTCGCACGCAGTTTTAACGCGTGCACAATTTCTTGCCGGTACCACACGTGCAGTATTAAAATGAATCAGAAATGCAAAGCGTGCAAAAAAAAGGCGCGCGTAGTTCAAAAAGGAGCGTTCTAGCGCTAATGCATTTTACTGCATTGGTTGTCCAATATTGCATCGCAAGTGCGATCAGTGTCTGCGTATACACGTCAAAAAGGCTTTTGTCAACTGTTATACGATAATACAATTCTTTCAATTGCAAAAGTAACAATAGTTTAATTAAAAAAGCAATATTTGCAACCGGCTTTGCTCCCCACTCATCTGATTCACTCAGTCCGAGAGAGTCAGTGTCCACACAGCAAAAATCTTGGAGAAGGTGAGGATACTCATTCAGTATCCAGAGGAAGCAGGAGAGAAGAGACGTGACATCTATAAGGTATAAACCAGAGAGGCAAGGAGGTGCTTAATCAGTACAAAAGAGAAACAGGAGTGGGATTAAAAGGATCAAAGGATCCAACCAAAGCTTCAGCATTCTTCATCAACAAGCAGGCATGAATTAACCATTACGCACGGGTGATATCATTCAGTGACGCTGACATGGATCCATCTCTGAAAGCTCAGTAAAGCTTTTCTGAGCAGTGTGGGAGTTCAGCACTCATGCACTGTTTTGTGAGCCTCTCAGTCTGTCTTTATCCGAGCTACCCCATGGATGTGTCTCATTCTCTCTCAAAGTTTCTTTTAATGTCTTGAGGCCTAGTGCCTCATATTTTCTACCTTGTTTCTAAAATTTTTTCACTGCTGCCTTGGCAGCCCTCCAGTAAGACTTTAAATTCTAACAAAAAGATGTTGAAATTTTAGAAGACCAAGAAGCCCATGGTAAGCAGCTTTAAGGCCTGTATCTGTGGGCACTATATGTCCATCACGGATACTCAGTACATCTTATCGATGTTTGGATCTGGACCATGACTCTTCAAACTTTACAGCTGTGGTCACATGTCCCTAAGGCACAGCAGCATTGCACCTAGAAGATGGAGGCCCATAAAATGGGCAAGACCCCAAAGCCTTGGTACGAGAGCAAGCAGTGTCACTCTACTTTGTGGAGCAAAGCATCTTTGAACTTCTGGCACAAGAAGTTGAGTTGGGACTTTTCTCACAAGCATGGAAAGGCTTCCCCATATGGCACCAGGCTCTGGATCTATCACAGGTCAGAGGTTGAGCATGGCGTGAAAACGTTTAGTGCCAGTAGAAGTGTGGAGAAAGGTGCTTATCTGGCAAAGGGGACCCCACTGGGACCCTCCTTGTGGGAGTCAAAAGGAAGGTGAGTACCATCAGGATAGGGCCCCATGGGAACAGGCCTCTCTTCGAAACTGAAAAGGGATGTAGCCTCGCTGGCACAGATGATCCCTTTGGCACCAAGTCACCTTTTCTACCCAGAACTGAAGCCAACTAGAATGCCGTCTATGTCATCAGCACAAAGCACTCTCTCCAAGACGCTATCTACATACTTGATGCGTCAAACCGTGGCAGTATTTGTGGTGACAGAACAGCTCACTTTAATGCTTAAGTTCAGGAAACCCTCTTGGATGTCATGGCATGGAAGGCTTACTAGTGTGAATTATGGAGCAGAGTGTGAATTTTTTAGATTTGTTGATGCAGCCGATACATGGCACTTCGGAGCCAGCTGCCATTGCAGCTGTGGTGCTAAGCTTTTCTTCAGCTTTACTGTCAACTTTAAGGACAAGCATATTTGGATTTCTGAGCAAGATGTATCTCCTCCTACTCCAACTGTATCAGAGAGTCAACCAAACAGTGGGAGACCAATTATCAGAGCTACTGAAGAATTTGTTTTACCCCTCTTAACACCTGAAAAAAAGGTGAAGGGGGTTAGAGCCACTACTGTCCAAGAGGGAGGACATTTTTCCACATAGTGGATCTCCTTGCTGACCTAAGTACAGGACCTGCTAGCATTGGGTATAAGCCCTCACCTGGAAGGAGTGGATTCTTCTCTAGGGGAGTTCCTTCACAGATCAGATAGTGAAGAACTGGACTTCATCTAGTTTGAGTTCCTTCTAGATGTTTCTCCTCCGAACCAACAGAGGTCTCCATGTCAATTGTCATCTTCATTGTTGGGGATATGTCTTGACATTCCCCTGTGGATAGGAAGATGAGAGGGATTCCATGAGAGTTCCAGATGATCCAATTCGACTTGTTGTAACATGCCTCCCTCCCCATAGAGGACCTCTGATATGCCATATTCTTTGATAAATTGTCTAAGACTATAAATATCAGTGTTAGGAAGGAGAAGGACCCAAGAATGAACATCTTTGGGCTCCTTCATTTTCTGCAAACTTTAGTGGATTCTGCAGCTATTCCAGTTCATAACTTCTCCAGGATGTTCAGATGAGGATGTGGAAGACGCCTATGTCATGTTTCTTGTGGCTCAGAAATTGTACTTAAAATATAGAGTACAAGCCAACCCTGGTTTTGGGGTGGTCAAATTCCCACACCACTTGGTAGTGGTTTGAGTCAGCACTGAAGCAAGCTAAGCATACCCATGACCATTCCATCACACCCTTGGGAAAAGAACTAGATTAATTTGGAAAAAGGACTTCCATAATTCTGTGCTGAGGGCCCAGATTGCAGCTCATCAACTCTATATGGTGCATTATCTGCATGAATGTGTCCAGAAGTTAAAGCCCTTCACGGAGTCATCAGACCCAGAGCAGGCAGAGGTTTGTTGGGTGGTAGAAGATGTGGAGGAATAGGAAAAACATCTTCTCCATTTAGTCTATGAAGCTTTTGATACCACAGCCAGAACTTTGACAGCAGCCAGTGTGGGGCTGTAGTCTTGCATGGTTGTGAGCTAATAGTCTCTGAGAAGATGTGCATGATCATCTCACAGATATCCTCTGCACAGGAGGGGAAATCTGTTTGGTGATAAAGGTAAGGAGATAGTGGCTCTGATTAAGAAGCATTAATCCATGCTATATTCATTGTAGGATTTAGACAGTTCTTCTCTTACAAGCGGCCATTCTTCAAAGACGTCCTTCTGTTCTTTTCATCATCAAGCCCCACCCCTTCTACAGTAGCAGCAGCTTCCTGCTTGGGGGCATTATAGGGAAAGCGTCAGCCTAAGATTCCACAGCAGATGAAGCCTAAGCTGGGTATCTGTTTTCGATGGCTCTGAGGCCCGGCTCCCCATTTCCACCAGTGGGGGGAAGGGTCCAATCCTTCCTACTGGAGTGGCATCTAATCACCAAGGACTGGAGATTCTTGAAAAGTGTGGAATATGGCTACTACTTGTGCTTCTCTCATCCTTCTTTGATCCAGCAGATTTCAGTTTCAATTCAGACCTGTCTCAATATGCCCAATTCAGACCTGTCTCAATATGCCCAATTACAGCTAGAAGTGGAGTCACTACTCCAACAGAAGGAAATCAAGCCTGAGGAGTGTGACCAAGGATTTTATTACCGGTATTTCATAACCTCTAAGAAATTGGCAGGATTGATGCCTATACTGAATTTACAAAGACAGAACAAACTGCTGGTTCAGGAAAGGTTCACGATGAACTCCCTCTACTTCCTGTTATTCAGTTGAGGGATTGGATGTGCACTCTGGATCTGAAGAACACTTATGGGCACAACCCTATTCACGCATGGAAGTTCCTGAGGTTTGCGGTGAAAGATACCAGCTCCCCTTTGACCTGTCTGCAACCCCAAGGGTATTTACAGGTGCCCAGCAGTGGTGGTGGTGCAGCTTTGTCTGCAGGCAGTCGGCTGGTGATTGGCTGGTGAGGGAGTTCTAGACTCCCTCAAAAAAAACATTTGGCTTTTTCAATCCTTGGGGTTCCTAGTCAATGGTGCCAAGCTCAGCAGATTCAGTTTATAGGAGACTGGATAGAGGCTTCAGGAGAAAGCGTTCTTCCCAGACAAAATAGCTGCAGAGGTGAGGGGTCTTGTAAGGTCTCTCCTCCAACTGGATCAAACATTAACAAGGTCAATATTGGTCCTATTCTGGCAGATGGCTGCTGTGGTACATGTTGTTCCTATGCCCTATTTACACATGCAAGGCCTTCAGTGGGGCCTTTGAAACCATTTGGTAGTGCAGTAATAATGGGAGATTTCAATTACCCCAATATTTGCTGGGTAAGTGAAACATCAGGGCATGCTAGAGAGATAAAGTTCCTGGATGGAATAAAAGACAGTTTTATTGAGCAATTGGTTCAGGAGCTGACAAGAGAGGGAGCCATTTTAGATCTAATTCTCAGTGGGGTGCAGGATTTGGTGAGAGAGGTAATGGTGGTGGGGCCACTTGGCAATAGTGATCATAATATGATCAAATTTGAATTAATGACTGGAAGGGGGAGAGTATGTAAATCCACGGCTTTAGCACTAAACTTTCAAAAGGGAAACTTTGACAAAATTAGAAAAATAGAAAAAAACTGAAAGGTGCAGCTACAAAGGTAAAAAGTGTGCAACAGGCATGGACATTGTTAAAAAATACCATCCTAGAAGCATTAAGAAAGGTAGAAGGAAGGCAAAACGATTACCGGCATGGTTAAAAGCTGAGGTAAAAGAGGCTATTTTAGCCAAAAGATCTTCATTCAAAAATTGGAAGAAGGATCCATGAGAAGAAAATAGGATAAAGCATAAGCATTGGCAAGTTAAATGTAAGACATTGATAAGACAGGCTAAGAGAGAATTTGAAAAGAAGTTGGCTGTAGAGGCAAAAACTCACAATAAAAACTTTAAAAAATATATCTGAAGCAGAAAGCCTGCAAGGGAGTCAGTTGGATGATCAAGGGGTTAAAGGGGCACTTAGAGAAGATAAGACCATCATGGAAAGATTAAACGATTTCTTTGCTTCGGTGTTTACTGAAGAGGATATTGGAGAGATACCTGTTCCGGAAAAGGTTTTTATGGGTGATGATTCAGATCAACTGAACTAAATTACAGTGAACCTGGAAAATGTGGAAGGCCTGATTGACAAACTGAAGAGTAGTAAATCACCTGGACTGGATGGTATACACCCCAGAGTTCTGAAAGAACTAAAAAATGAAATTTCAGACCTATTAGTAGACATTTGTAACCTGTCATTTAAATCATCCAATGTATCTGAAGATGGCCAATGTAACCCCAATATGTAAAAAGGGATCCAGAAGTGATCCGGGAAACTATAGACCAGTGAGCCTGACTTCAGTGCCGTGAAATATTGTGGGAACTGTTATAAAGAATAAAATCACAAAACGTTTATGACCGTAATTTAAATCCCCTGTGCGCGTAAAATCCGGCCTTTATGCACGTGGCCGGGCCTTGCGCGCGCCGAGCCTATTTTCAAAAAGGCCCTGTGATGCGCGTAAACGCCAGTATACGCATACGTGCCGACCTTTCTGCAAGGGGCGGGCCCGGGGGCGTGTTCTGGGCGGGGGCGGACTGGGACAGCGGCATTGATTGCTGTCCCGGTGCGCACTACTTACATAAAGGTCAGGCCCTGTAGTAAGTTGGGGAAAAAAAGAAAAAAGGTAGGATTAGTGGTTGGGGAGGGGAAGGGGAAGGGAGGTTAGGGTAGGGGGTAGGGAAGTTCGCTCCTTAATTGGAGCAGACTGGGAGGGAACTGGGGAAGGCTGGGATGCATCGCCGTGCAAAATTTGATAGACATGGTTTGATGGGACACAGTCAGCATGGATTTACCCAAGGGAAGTCTGGCCTCACAAATCTACATTTTTTTGAAGGGGTTAATAAACATGTGGATAAAGGTGAACCAGTAGATGTAGTGTATTTGGATTTTCAGAAGGCATTCAACAAAGTTCCTCATGAGAGGCTTCTAAGAAAACTAAAAAGTCATGGGATAGGAGGCGATGTCCTTTTGTGGATTACAAACTGGTTAAAAGACAGGAAACAGAGAGTAGGATTAAAGGGTCAATTTTCTCAGTGGAAAATGGTAAACAGTGCAGTGCCTCAGGGATCTGTACTTGGACCGGTGCTTTTTAATATATTTATAAATGATCTGGAAAGGGGTACAAAGAGTGAGGTGATCAAATTTGTGGATGACACAAAATTATGCAGAGAGGTTAAATCTCAAGTGGATTGTGATGAATTGCAGGAGGATCTTGCAAGACTGGAAGATTGGGCTTCCAAATGGCAGATGAAATTTAACATGGACAAGTGCAAGGTGAGGCATATAGGGATAAATAACCCATGCAGAAGTTACACAATGTTAGGTTCTATCTTAGGAGTTACCACTCAGGAAAGAGATCTAGGCGTCATAGTGGATAATACATTGAAATCGTCAGCCCAGTGTGCTGTGGCAATTAAAAAAGCAAACAGAATGTTAGGAATTATTAAGAAGGGAATGGAAAATAAAATGGAGGATGTCATAATGCCTCTGTATCACTCCATGGTGAGACCGCACTTTGAATACTGTGTGCAGTTCTGGTCACCGCATCTCAAAAAAGATATAGCTGCACTGGAGAAAGTGCAGAGAAGGGCCACCAAAATGATAAGGGGCATGGAACAGCTGCCCTATAAGGAAATGCTAAAGAAGTTAGGGCTGTTCAGTTTGGAGAAGAAATGACCAAGGCAGGATATGATAGAAGTCTACAAACTCATGGAAGGACTTGAACAAGTTAATGTAAATCGGTTATTTACTCTCTCAGGTAATAGAAGGACCAGAGGCACTCCATGAAGTTAGCAAGTAGCTCATTTAAAACAAATTGAAGAAAATTATTTTTCACTTAGCTTATAGTTAAGCTCTGGAATTCATTGCCAGAGAATGTGGTTACAGCAGTTACTGTAACTGGGTTTAATAAAGGTTTGGATAAGTTCCTAGAGGTGCAATCCATAAACTGCTATGATGGAATTAATAAGCAATAGTAGCTTGGGATCTATCTAATGTTTGGGTACTTGCCAGGTACTTATGACTTGGATTGGTCACTGTTGGAAACAGGATGCTGGGCTTGATGGACCCTTGGTCTGACCCAGTATGGCATGTTCTTATGTAACTCAACCTTTATCCCAACAAATTTCGTTGGGTTCATCCCTTCAGTCGTGGGAAAACCTGGAAGATCCGAAAGTGGGTCTGTCATTATGTGTCCCATCTGTCTACTGACACCTCCATCGGGGGGGGGGGGGGTGTTCTCATACTGGAGCTTCTCGGGCATAAGGAGTGGAATGGAACAGAATTTCATGCAGGATTGACCTGTGCTTGCACCATCTATCTTTCCCTCAATTTTCATAAGGCTCTCTGGCCCCACAGCATAATGCTGCTACTTCTTTGCTTTATTGTATAGATAGCATCAGCTGGGTGATGTGTTGTGTGGGTTGTTTTTTTTTTTTTACCATTTGTTGCTTAGCATTGAGAAAAAAGTTCCACTTTGGTCTCATCAGACCACAAAACCTTCTCCCACATGCATTGAATGTCCCCTTTTCTTCAGCGCTGGCTTCCTTCTTTCCATCCTTCCATGCACACCATGTTCGTGGCGTAAATACTGAAATTGTTCAACAGTTTAACATTGTCCCCAGTCTCAGCCCGAGACCTCTGTAGTTCTTGTAAAGTAATCTTAGGCCTCACAGTGACCTTCGGCAGCAGCTTCCTTACCCATAGCTACTGATGTTGGATCACGGCAGTGTCTTGGTGGTTCTAAATAGTTTCCGCTTTACAGTGATGGATCTGATCGTGCCCCAGGGAATAATCAAACACAGAGACATTTTCTTACAGCCTTCCCCTATCTGTACCTTTGAACAATGTTATCCTGGAGTTCTTTCGGCAGCTCCTTGTTTGGCATATGTTAACCTTTTCTTCAAATTCACTTCATACAACAGAAGCAGCTTGATTCTTCATCCAGGAGTATATGAATCAACTCAACTATTGTGATTGGACACACGGGGGACTCTATTTAACTTATTATAGGCCTTATTAAGGCAATTTTTTGAACTGGAGCTAATTTGGGTTTGCCGTGACAAAGGATGTAAAAACAGTATTAAGACAGGCCGAGAGAGACTTTGAGGAAAAGCTTGCTAGTGAGGCAAAAACTAATAATAAAACCTTTATCAAGTACATTTAAAACATAAATTGCTAGCCTGCTACTAGTAATCTGTAACCTATCATTTAAAATAGCCACAATTCATAAAGACTAGAAGGGTAGCCAATGGGACACCAATTTATAAAAAAAAAAAAAAAAAAAGGGCTGCAGGGGTGATCCAGGAAACTGTAGACTGGTGAACCTGACGTTGGTGCTGGGCAAAATGGTAGAAGCCATTCTTAAAAACAAAATCACTGGGCATATAGATAGACAGGGCTTAATGAGGGAGAGTCAGCAGGATTTTAGCAAAGGGAAGTCTTGTCTTTTAAATGTTTTTGAAGGTGTAAATAAACATAGATAAAGGTGAGCTAGTTGATAGAGAATATTTGGATGTTCTGAGGGCATTTGAGAAAGTTCCCTCATGAGAGACTCCTCAGGAAATTATAAAGTCATGGGATAGGAGGCAGTGTTCTCTTGTGAACTGATAACTGGTTAAAAGGATGGAAGCAGAGGGTAGGACTCAATGATCCATTTTATTTATTTATTTGTATGGGTTTTTTTTTATACCGAAGTATTGGTGTCGGCCTTCACTCTGGTTTACAATTATAACAACGATTAACATTAAAAAAACATCAGAGGAACAATTATAACAACAATTAACATTAGAACATCAGGGGAACAACAGAGAAACAATTAATATAAAGTGACATTGGTAAATGCTTGATCACATTGCTAATAAGAGGACATTAAGTAGCATTATAGGTTGATCGATAAGTATGGTCGAAATTTTATGGGTCTTTTAGCTTAATGCATTGGATGTAGAGTGGATTTCCCGGTTAGGTTTAGGAGTACGCTGGGGTGAATATACAGGAGGTAGGGTATTGGTTGCAGTGAGGGTGGAGGGTTATAATGATAAGTTAGAATGTAGGGAGAGATGTTAGGTGAATGAGTGACTGGTGGGTAATGTCCTCTTGATAGGTTTATCCTATCCCATCCTTGTAGGCTTGTTTGAAAAGCCAGGTTTTGAGTAGCTTCTTGAACATTTTGGTATTGCTTTGAAGTCTTAGACTGTCTGGTAGGGTGTTCCAGAGTTGTGGTTCAGCTATTGAGAATGCTCTTTTTCTGACTGTGGCAAGTTTGGCTGTGGTGACTGATGGGATCTCTAGTCGTGCTTTGTTTGTTGATCTGGTGTTGCGTTGATTGTGGTGTTTTTGGATTAGGGTGTTAAGGCAGTCGTAATCATTGTGGTTAACTGAGTTGTGAATGATTGATAGTGTTTTGAATTCAATTACGGGGAGCTAGTGTGGTTCTTTTAAAACAGGAGAAATATGGTCTGTTCTTTTATGCCCCAGTGTGTTGTGAGACTAGGAGACAAATTTTAATGTGGAAAATGCAAAGTGATGCATTTAGGGAAAAATAATCCCAGCTACAGGTACATGATTCTGGGTACTGTATTGGGAATCACTTCCTAGGAAAAGGACCTTGGAGTCCTTGTGAAAAATATGTTGAAATTCTTGTCTCAGTGCGTGGCGGTGGCGGTCAAACAAAGCAAATAGAATGTTAGGAATGATCCAAAAAGGAACAGAGAATAAAATAGAAAATATCATATTGCCTCTGAATCGAGCCATAGTGCAATCTCACCTTGAGTACTGTGTGCATTTCTGGTCACCCCCATCTCAAGCGAGACGTAGCAGAACAAGATAAGGTGGAGAGGAGGATGACAAAAATGATAAAGGGGATTGAACATCTCTCTTATGATGAGAGGCTTCGCAGGCTAGGGCTCTTCAGCTTGGAAAAGACATGATAAGTTTATAATCTAAAGAGTGGGGTAGAACAGGTACATAAAGAACAGTTATTTACCCTTTCAAGTAATTCTAAAAGAAGGGGACACGGCATGAAACTTAACAACAAGCACATTCAAAACAGATCATAGAAAGTACTTTTTCACCTGGCGCACAATCAAGCTGTGGATTCTGTTGCCAGAAGACGTGACCACAACAACTAGCATAGCAGGGTTTATAAGAGGTTTGGACAAGTTCCTGAGGAAAAGTCCATAACACATTATTATCCAGGTAGACTAAAGAAAACTATTGCTATCCCTGGAATGAATAACAGGAATTAGATCTATTTTATGGGATCTGCCAGGTACTTGTGACTTCGGTTGGCCGTTGTTGGAGACAGGATGCTGGGCTTCTTTTGTTCTTATGTTGTATAGATCAGTGAAATTCCTACTTTTTAATGCATTTTGACTTGTATTTTTTAGATAGGAGAATGAGAAAAATCGTACAAGACTGTGAAGACTTTTACAAGGCACTGTAAATGGTCTGGTGGGTCAAACTCCCTTTACCTGTGTTCCAACTTTTGCAAAACTGTGTCATTTAATGGTCTGATAAGAACATAAAAAATGCCATACTGGGTCAGATCAGTCCATACGATCAAGCCCAGATTCTGTTGTAGACAGTAGCCAGTCTGGGTCACAGGTGCCCGTCTGATCTCCAATAGATATTTCTTTTATCACATTCCCCGGGATAAGTGCTGGTTTTCCCAAGTCCGCCTGGCTAATAACTGCATAAGGACTTTTCTGTCAGGAACTTGTCTAATCCTCTTTTGAACCCCACTATGTCCTCCAACAGTAGATTCCATAACTTGATTGTGTATTGTGAAAAAATACTTCCTAAGATTTGTTTTAAATCTGCTGGATGCTAGTTCCATTAAGTGTTCCCCAGTTCTAGTGTTGTATGAAAGGGTAAATACCAGTTCCCTATTTACCCATTCCACCCCACTTACGATTTTATAAGTTTCAATCATATCCCCTCTCAGTTGCCTCTTTTCTAAGTTAAAGAGCACTAATCTGTTTAGCTTTTCTCCGTAAGGGAGCTTTTCCTGTTATGCTTGGCGGCTTGTGGAACGCTCCCACAAGCTGCTGCCCTTGCCTCCGAAGCCGAAAGGTGTGGCCCATGGCAGGAACGCCGTTTCCCGCTGTTAATGCTGCACCACGAGGCTTCCATGCTTGCGCTGTTGTCCTCTGGCAGAGCTCTCTCTAGGTGTGCGCACAAGGCGCACAACACTTCTTAAAAGATCTGTGGTGGGAGTTCGGGTCTGGGCGCCCTCTGAGGACGTCAGCCACCACAGATATTTAACCGGCCTCAGCAACGGGTCTCCTGCATTGTTGTGTGTTGTGTATGTTGCTGCTCCTGCTTCCTGAGTTCCGCACCCTGGCATCAGAACTGCACTGGGGAGAGGCAAGGCCTTTTGAGCAGAATTAAAGATGAACTGGCTGGTTGAGACATTCCTAACTCATTGGATGCTTTGATTTCTTTGGTTGGTCACATTATTGTTACTTCCAAGAAAGGGCTCGGGAGAATAAAGCTGCCGGGCGCCATTAGTCTTGGTTCCCAGATTCCAGTCGTCTCTGAAGAGCCCATGCAGCTGGGCTGAGCTCAAATCTCCCCAGAGGAGAACCTCTGAGAAGGCAGTAGGGCTTGTGCCTATACTGTGCTGGCTATGGACATCTGGCAACACAGTGCCCTGAGAAATTGGGGAAACTCCCATGCCTAGGGTTGACTGGGGAGGCAACCCTAGGCCAGACACTCACCTTCCCACACTTATTGATTCCTGTTTCCATTTTTATGGAACATTGTCAGCTTGAGACAGTGGCCTTCCTTGATTCTAGAGCTGGAGGGAATTTCATTGATCAAGCCCTAGTTCATCACCCTCAGATCCCTAGCATCATCCTGGAACACCCCATAACCATCTCCTGGGTATACCGAGATCCTCTCCCAGACCGCCTCACGGAGATTACAGTGCCACTCACCTTCCAACCTGGCCTCCTCCATAAGGAGGCCATTTCCTTTCATGTGATTCCTCGAGCCATGAATCTGGTTATCCGTAGTTTGTCCTGGCTTCAACTACACCAGCCAGTTATCGAGTGGCAGTCATTGGAATTGACTCATTGGGGCTCCACCTGTCTCTCCACTTGTCTTACATCTGTTCATCCACCGGCTCGCCTGACCCTGGCTGCCACTGTACTGGGCTTCCCACCACAGTATGCTGACTTTTCCAATGTGCTCTCTAAACAGCGGGTGGAAACCTTGCCCCTGCACTGCTCCTGTGACTGTGGCATAGACCTTCCAGACAAGATACCCCCATGGGGAAGGGTCTACCCCTTATCTGTTCTGGAAACTGAGGCCATGAGTAGGTATATCACAGAGAACCTGGCAGGAGTCTTTATTCGGCAATTCTCTTCCCCTGTGGGAAGGTGTTTTTTCTTTGTCAGCAAGAAGGATGTTACCCTTAGTCCTTGTATCGATTACAGGGGCCTTAGTGCCATCACAAAAAAGAACCGGTACCTATTAACTCTCATCTCAGAACTTTTTGATCGCCTGCAAGGGGCCAAGATCTTCAACAAGTTAGATCTATGGGAAGCAACCTCATTCGCATCAGACAGGGAGTCAAGTGGAAAACCACATTCAATATCCGAGATGGGCTTTATGAATACCTCATCATGCAATTCGGATTCTGCAATTCCAATTTCAAAATATGGTAATAAATTTTTGTGAGATTTCTTGTAATCCTATGTTGTGATCTACCTTTATGACGTACTCATCTACTCTCAATCCCTGACTCTGCACTGAGAGCTCGTTAAACAGGTGCTACAGTGACTACAAGAGCACCATCTGTACACAAAACTTGGGAAAGGTCTCTTTGAACAATAGCAACTTCCCTTTCCTGGTTACATCATTTCTCGGACGGCTTCCTTATGGATCATGCAAACAGAAAGCCATCCTAGACTGGCTTCAGCTGGTTGGCATTTGGGCACTACACTGTTTTCTAAGATTTGCTAACTACTACCACCAATTTATTCCTGGGTATTCAACCCTCGCACCGTCGCCCACCGCCTTAACTAGAAAAAATGCAGATACCCATAATTGGTCCACAGAAGCTATCGTCACCTTTCAGGTTCTCAAACAAGCCTTCTCTCAAGGACCTTGCTTACGACACCCAGATCCTGATTTCCCTTTTGTCCTGGAAGTAGATGTCTCTACCCTTAGTCAATCCAGCGACCAAGGGAGCCTCCTGACATTTTCCTTCTTCTCCAGAAAGTTCTCCCCGGCAGAGAGAAATTACACAATTGGCGATTGTGAACTTGATTGTGGTGAAATTGACCTTGGAAGAATGGTGGCACCTTCTAGAGGGGACCAAACATTTATCCCCAAAGCTGACAGACTCTGCCCGCAGCAGGAACACCACTCCCCACCGTCAAAGCCGCACCATGTGGCTTATATGCCAGCATGGCGCCCAGCCTTCACTGTTCTCCTCTTCCAGTGGATGTTCCCCCTAGGTGTGCGTGCATGGTGCACAGCACTTCTTAAATGAACTGTGATGGGAGTTCAGGTCTGGGTGCTCTCTGATGATGTCAGCTGCTACTAATATTTAATCTGGCCTCAGACGTCCTACCAGTGCCTCAGCAACAGGTCTCCTGCATCATTGTGTGCAATATATATTGCTGCTCCTGGTTCCTGTTTTTGCTTCCTGGCACATCTCTCCAGCCCAGCCTGCCACATCTTCCTAACCCAGCCTGCTTTGTCTCCTCAATCCCCCTAGCCTCATCTCTCTGCCTTTCCTTGGACTGACTTCTGGATCTGACCTGTGCCTGGACATTGACCATTCCTGTCTGCTGCCTGCCTCTGACCCTTGCCTGGACACTGATCATTCTTGCTTGCCACCTGCCTCTGACCCTAGCCTGGCCCTGTATGCTTGCAATTGAACACATAAAGAACAGGGTGGCTTGGTGGCTTAGTGTACATGTGGATGTGATGTATTTCAGGTTATGCTTGCTCATTCAGATCTGGCCTTGTTAGTTTGTGATTGGAAGTTGTCCCCTTTCCGCTGTTTGAATTGAGTTTGCAGCAGGAACAGTCCAACCCATTTCTAGCTCCTAGTAGTCAATGCATTGCTTAAAGCAAAATGACAGGCAGTACTAATAGGCAACTTAGTTGTTAATCTTCATAGAAAGGCCAACAATTAACTGAACTGAGGGTATTCAGTCTACAGATCAGTTGAGATTCCTACTACTACTTCGCATTTCCTTCAAGGCCTATGTATTAAAGTGCTAATTTATTTCGCAAAAGGGGCCTTTGCACCAAAAAAAGGTGCAAAAATACTAAAATTTTGGAGTTTTGCATTTTACAAAAAAAATTCAGAAAATAGCCCCTTCGGAAAGCAGCACGTATTTGGTGTAATCTGCTCTATCGACCCCCCCTCCCTCAGTTTTTGTCGGTTTTCCAGTAATTATAAAACGGTAAGAAACACTGAAAACTCATCTTGTACAAATACGGTGGTTTGACAGAATGAAAGAGGCACAGCGTCAAGATACAAAATCCAATTAAAGCCTTTCTGTTCAAGCAGATGTTTCGGCAACTTAATCCTGATCAGCCCAGTTGACTGCTTAATATTTCTTCTCTAGTGGTGCTTGGCAAACACAGCGCTGGGGGGTTGGGCAGTGTTGTTGAGCAGCGTTTACCAGGCTGCGGCTGCTGACCCTGCCTTACTCTTCCAGTGCCGCCATGTCAGTCTGGGGCCGTTCACAAGCAGCAGGGCTTTCACTTGTCTCTAACCTTAGAGCAGAGCAGTATGAAACAACTGCAGAACAAACATCGGCTAATTCCCGGGGCTGCTTGACTTTGTCCCGGCGTTTATTGGGTACACACAGACGTCCTTTAATTAAGGAGGCAGCCTAGCATCCCATTTGGGAGTAATCTGCGTCCTCCTGGAAGTAAGAATGCAGTGTTCCTCTTACACGCTTCATTGCCGCCAAACACAGCTCCCAGGTTTGGTTTGTTTTGTGTGGTGTTTGTTTTTTTTTTTTGGCTGTCACATATTTCCTAACTGTATAGACATCTTAGGAATCAAAGCTGCAACAGTAAAATCAAAGCACTCGAGTAACCAGGGCAAGGAGCAGCTTGCATGAGCTGTGTTAAGTTGAGACTCCTGGCTGATTATTTTCTACTCCCTTTATTACTCAGTCCTGGGGACAGAGGGAAGGGGGAATGACTGTCACTGCTGAGGATGACTGTCGCTATGGTGCACAGTACTGACGAGGCACCTCGGAAGCGGTGCCCTTCCGTCCCCTCGGCCAATGGGGGAGGGTCCTGGAGCCTCCCGCGCGTGCTGTTTGGGGAGTGGCGATGGAACATAGAGGGCAATAAAAGGTGAAAGGGCAAAAAAACCCCAAGAGGAGGTCGATGTTCAAAGGGTTCGTCCAGCTAAATTAGCTGGACGAACCCCCAAGGTGTGAAATGTGTACCCCGCTTCCCAGATAAATTTTTGACTGGGCAATTTGTTGCCTGCAAAAAAAAAAAAAAAATGTTCCCCGGTGAAAAGAGGGTGGTGCTGGGGGTGTTCCACTCTGGGCAGCGCTGATCTTTAGCACTGCCCAGCCTAAGTGACCCGAGTTGGACGTCAGCTATCCTAAAGTTACGCTGACAGCCTTTGTACAGGTAACTTTAGGTCAGATATTCAGCCTGGCCGCACCGGGGTTAAATATCTGGATAAAGTTAACCGGACAAAGATGTCTGGCAGCTTCACCTGGTGATGGCTGGCCGGATATGTTTACAGAAAGTCGCTTATCTTTTTGCTTTTTAAACATTTCTTGTAAGTCATTTAAATTTTACAGCCCGAGTCTACGTTGGAATTCCATTGGAGAATAATCAAAGAAGGCAATTTTGATTATTCTGTAAAAAAAAAAAAAACAAGCAAAAAATGAATATAATAAAATTCCTCAGCACACATTTCTTTAAGTACTATGTTGTCTTGTGTATATTCTATAACTTCAGTATGTTTAAATGTAATAAACTTCGAGAAAAAAGATGGCACTGTATTTCGTACTATTATAATGACGAAAAAGTATTCAGTTAAAACATTTTTTTTGTCTCTAAATTAGCATAGTATTTATTTACACATCATCATGTTTATTTTCCAGACTGGGTGAAGGCAGCTTCACTGAGCCCTATAATGATCACATATGGCAGCTTGAAATTCAATTAATTACTTTAAAAGAACTTCGGGCTGTGGTGAAGTTTAAAGGCCTGCGGCTTTGTCATAGTTGGTTTGCCATCAGAAGGGGGACTAAGCTTGCTGCCCCTTCATGACGCTGCCTCCCCCTGTAATTTTTTTCTTTGTGTACCCCGGAGGCGGGGAAGTATTAATGTTTACTTGGGGTGATTAGCAGAGTTCACAACTGGTATAATTGCATCAAATTCTGATGTGGCCTTTTGTTTTTAGGCATTTGAAGAGAAAAACAATAATGTGCATGAAAAGTCATTTCTGTGACAATGTATAATTAGATTTTCTCCGTTTCTTGTACGTTCACTTTCACAGTGTAACCCATTGTACAGGATTTGCCAACTTTCTTTTTTTTTACCCCCTTTAATGTCTCTTGTTAATCTAAAGACCAAAAGAGTTGAGTTACAGCTGTGTTGTTTGACCCAGCTGGATTACATGCTCGGAATCCGTGGAGAGCAGCCTAGTTTAAGGGCTTAAGTTTCAAAGCACTTTATGCACATAAAGTCCTGTTTTATGTGTGTAAAACACACTTAGAAAATCAACTGCGGGGGGGCCTCGATTTTGTGTGTCCCTTTACTTCCACTTGCAAGAGGTGGGGAAATTCTGCACATAAATGTACATGCAGAAAGTTACGCCTGCTTTTGCGCACATGTCCGCATGAATACTGGGACAACCCACACATTTTCAAAGTGGACTTGTGTGCATAAAGTCCACTTCAAAAATGTAAGATAAAGTCTGTGGGTAGTTTATCCCTATACGGGCTGCCATATAATTACCCTCTAAGACCTAGATTCATCATTTTGCTATAAATTTCGCATGAATAGCGCCTGTGTTAAAAAAGGGGCGTGGTTATGGTAATTTTTGAGGTACCACAATGAGAGAGAGAGAGAGTGTGTCTTTATAAGGCTCTCATATAAGTAAATAATTTATACCACTGTAGGAGGGTCAACTAGTAACTCGGGCTGAGGTTTTGGTGGTGGTCTAGGGTTTGGGGGGCAGTTTCACATGCACAGTCAGAGGTATGAACAAGCACAGTACTCATCAGTGAAGATTTGATGTGATTTGGAGTGAGGAACGGGACACAAAGATGAGATTTGTACATTGTACTCTCGACTCTATCGCCCACGGTAAGGCCCTAACGCATTTTGATGAATGGCCCTCTAAGAGGCTAATTTTCTGCAAGTAAAACCAGAGCTTTACTCGTGGAAACAGTCTGTCCTAAAATTCCCTGCCCGATACGTGGGCGACCGTAACTCACGTATTGCCTGTTTTAGATTTGTTTTAAGTTTAAATTGTTTTAAGTTTTGTTTTAAATTTGTGGGTCAGTTTTGTTGTGAGGTCAGCACAGATGGGGCAAAACGGCCCGTGCCTTTTAAAAATACTTTCTTCTGGGGTACTGGCAGGGGAGGTGTGGAGCCAGGGCTATCAGCAGAGCCTATCCCACTAGATCACAGAGGAAAATTAAAAAAAAAAAAGAGGTGGGCGACCAGAGTCAAGCTGGTGGAAGACACGAGCAGCGCGGCTTATGCCAGGCAATGGTGACTCCCAGTAGCCTTCCCCAAAGTTAAGCCTCACACGTGACCTTTGCATAGAGAAGTTTCAGTTGGTTACTCTGATGCTGCACTTAACATCTTTAAAGCATGGGATTGCATGGTCTCAGGTGTTATGGTTAGTAGATAGCTGCAACCCCTGCTCATAATTTCTTTGTTTACAGCGCTCTGGCCACAAAATGGTGGCACTGCGAGGTTTTAGCTCTCTATTTGCCCTTAGCCCTGTTATTCAGACAGGCTCTTTTGCCATTGCACGCCTCTGGTAGCAACAAAAATCTACCCACAAACCCTTATTTTTATTGAATTGGATCCTTTTTTCGAGAGCAGTCAGTGGAGGCAATTCCATTCATGAAACAACAATTCCATTGATTAGCACAAAATAGCTTCAGTTCCATTTTTTTTTTTACTCCCTTTTCATTAATTCCAACTGGATCTTAAGGTAAACTTCCGATCCTTTCAATTGAAGGGTGTATATACTGAGTAGGCCAAAAATGGAACAACCTTTATGTCCATTTGTTATCCGGGGTAGAAAACAAGGCAGGATACCCTTGGACATCCAGGATTTCAGATCCTGTAATTAGCGGGTTGTTTTGCACTTCCGATATTTCTCATTTTCTGCATATCAGAGACAGCAGAATCTGTTAAAGGCACTGCTGTTAAAAATGTTGACTGGTGGGTTGGAACCAAGACAAGTCACATCTTGTGATCTCTTGGAGAGGAATTAGTAGACGGTTGCATCTACCTTGCTGTGGGCCACCCTTGCCAGGATTCACCTCCTACCCTCCCAGTCCTAAATTCCCTCAGTATCTTGTTTTTTTTTCCCATTGATAAGTAGGCTGAATTAGCCATTATTTATCACCCTCCAGTTGTTTTAGTTTAAAACCTGTCCTGTCTTCCATCTCCCCTGTTTTACGCTCCCTGTTTAATGTAACTTTACTTTCTACCTAGATGTTAATTGGTTTTCCCCTCAGTTACATTGTAAACCGGTACGATAAGACCTGGTCTTGAGCATCGGTATAGTAAAAGAAATTAAATAATAATAATAATAAATAATATATGGATGACGCCATCCAGTGGCACAGAACAAACCCTTCTCTTAGAGGTAGATTTTTAAAAGTGTTGCTCGTGCAAAAATGGCCCTATCCATGCATACGTGGGCCGAGCGTGAGCAACGCGAATTTTAAGAAGCCGGGAAGTATGCGCCTACACACCCGTGCATGCGTTGAATAAAGAGCGGGGGATGGGCATTCCGGGATGGGGCCAAGACTTAAGCACGTAATCGAGAGCGAGAGAGACTCTTTCAAAGAGACAATCTGACAGATTTTTTTTTGGGGGGGGGCGGTGTTACATTTGTCTGCATAGGGCGCAGGGGTCTATAAATTCTTGTAACATTGCCCCCCCCCCCCCTCAACCCACCCTGAGCTGAAAGTGCCCCTCTTACAGTGGGAGATATATAGAGTAACAGGTTGTCTCTTTAAAAGAGTCTATCTCTCCCTCTCTCTCTCTAACCCCCCTCCCGTCACTGTGTGCAAAGGCTCCACCCATATGCGCGGTACGGATATTTTAAATGATACGCTTGTACATGCACACACAATATAAAATTGAGCGTATTTTTGCTCGTGTGCCCAACATGCACGTTTATGGGCACGCACGTGCTCCTTTTAAAATTTGCTTGTTAGGCAGCAGAGCTTTTGGCTTTACGGAACACGTGTGGGAATTCCCCTGTAGGCGTTGCCTCGTGAGTCTCCTCAGTCGTTTTTTTTTGTCCGAGCACAAGCACGAACGTGTACCTCTCTCTCCTCCTCCTTCAGTGAACACTGATACAAAGAATGAAAAACAGTTATTTAGAATCCAGGTACCCTCCTTAATCTCTAGGTGTATGACTTCCCTTTTTATTGTGAAAGCGACCCTAGTGAGAAAAAGGTAATATAATATTCTAAATTAGTTTTTATAGAAGCAGATGTTATCAGACAATAGGAAGGCCTTACCTAGTGATGTCATGTCCTGAAAGAATCATCCTAAGCCCCAATTTATTTCTGTGGCATTCTATGGGTTCAGTTTATCCACCCCCACCGGTGGCCATATTTTGCAGTTCAGTTGCCTTTCTCAAGGGGCTTAATTTAAAAACAATGCAAAAATGGAAAGAGAAAAAAAAAACTGGAAAATCCCACCCCCCCTACAATGAGGTAACATATTCCATCAGTAATATAAAATGAATCCTTATCAACTGACAGACATCATGCAATCCTTAAAGCAAATACTATATTTAGCTTCTGGCTATCCAAGGATACAAATCCTCTTAAACTTTAGATGCAATCCACTCAGGCTTGAAAGTTGGGCTGCTGAATCTTGTGTTCAGTTAATGCAACCCTATCAGATTAGTACCGATGCCATCAAATTACCACGAGAGAGCAAAGGATAAGGTGGGGGTAAAAATGTTCCACATTCCCATTCCCAGTCCAGCACAGGCTCAAAACTTTGAATAGTGAAATTAGACCAGAAAAAAATGTGAACAAACCAGTCTCTCCGAAAACAGGAACAGGAAAACTACATTTTTTTTTCCAACAAAAAGAGGCATTGCTTAAAGAGACATTTAATTGCAAGTGCCAACCATACAAAAACTGTTTAATATCTGCACATCTTCTCTTTTTTTTTAATTTACTTTTTATTAATTTTCAAACAATATAACAAGAAAAAAAAAACTTGTAAGGAAATACAGAATATTATATCATAATAACACAAATTTTCATACAAACTAGTGTACTTAACTCAATACACATAGATGCATTTATATCAGGAAATATCAATAAATTGTATTCATTGGAAATAATAGGGGGAGGAGGTAAGGGAAGAAAATAAGGAGTACATAGGAAAAATCATAATATTTTGCCGCTGATAAGGCCTCATGATACTACATATCCCCTACATGGGCTATGTCCCACCCTCCAGGAACTGCCTCAACTGTTCTGGGGTAAAAAATATATATGTATTTCCAGCATGTTTTATAATACATTTACATGGTAATCTCAATAGGAAACTTGCCCCCTTGGCCAAAACCTCAGGGCGCATCATGATAAACATTTTCCTCCTCTGCTGGGTAGCCCTAGACAGATCCGGATAGATCCTTACTGTGGCTCCCATAAAGGGAGTACTCATATTTTGAAAATATGCTTTCATTATCTTCGATCTATCTGGTTCAGTAAAGAATGAGACAAAGAGAACTGCTCTTTCTGTTACTTCCAAGGTTGAATTCTCCAGATATTGAGTTAAATTATCTAAATCCACCCTGTTCCCCTCATTAGGTAACTGAGAAATTTCTCTTCTTGAAGGTAAAAATAATACTTTCTTAATAGCTATCTGAGATTCAACAGATATCTTTAGTATCTCCCCCAAATATCTTTTGAAAGTCAGCATAGGGAGTTCTCCCAAAACTTTGGGGAAATTTACCACTCTTATATTCATTCTTCTCAAATGATTTTCGATTGATTCAATCCTCCTCTGAGCAATCATACGGTCTTTCATAAGAGCAATATTTGAATCTTGAAGTTGTTTCATTTTTGTTGATAAATCTTGAATTACCACAGATTGTTCCTGGGAACTTTGCTTTAAATCTTTCTCCACTTTCTCCATTTTTTTATCCATAATCCCCATCTGGTGAGACTGTTCCCTTAGGGTCTGGGCATTAGCCATCATTAGATCCCAAAGGGACTCTAACGTAATGTCTGTGGGTTTCTTAAACTCCCAGGGTAAGAGAGTAACAGTTCCTACCTCCTCCCGTCGTGGCTTTACACCCGATGTTCCTGGCAATTCGTCATCTGTTCCGGGAAACCCCTTCTCCAGAGTCTCTTGCCTATATTCCGGGCCGGGCAGGTCAAGCCCTCTCGTCCCTGCTCCCACAGTGCTGGTGGTTCCTCCACTCTGCAACAGCCCGACCAACTTCGGGTCGGCAAGCGCAGTCCCTCCAACACCGGGAAGTGGAGAGCTACACAGCGGTACATGTGGGTCTGGGGGGCTCAAGGTGATCTCGCCAAGCGAGAATCCTGCTCCTTTCGAGATCTCTGCAGCGGCGACTGAAGCCCCAAACTGAGCGCCCTGGACTGCGAAGTCAGTAATGACCCTCTGCCCTACCGGGCTTGGTAGGTCCGGAGGAAAGACTCTTACTTTGCCCTTCCTTTTGTGCGGCATGGTAAAAAATTCAAATAGGAAATTTTCGCAAAGTGAAAGAGGGTAGAGCAGGCGACTCAGCGTCCTTCAGCAGCGACGGCCATCTTGACTCCTCCTCTGCACATCTTCTCAAATAGAATATATTGGCAAGCTGACATTAAACTTTTGGTCCACACCCATTTAAAACTGGCTAACCATTAATAACGAGGTTACAGTCAGGGCCAGCGTGTCCTGTTAGGTGAACTAGGCGGTCGCCTCAGGTGCCGACCCTTAGGGGGCACCGAAGAGCAGCCATGTGGGGCCGCAAGCGGAGCCTATCCCGCTGGCGGCAGAGGAATAGAGATTCGGCAGGCCGCAAGCAGCGCCCATCCTGCTCGCGGCCCAGAGAAGCACACACTTGGTGGCGCGAATGTGATAGGAGTTGGGGGCCGAGTCCGTGGGGTGGTGGTGGTGGGGGGGGGGCAAACGCAAGGCAGAAGACTCACCTAGGGTGCCTAATACCCTCACACCGGCCCTGGTTACAGTTAAAGCATACAAGAAGAGTAACATGTCGCTTTTATGTAAAGAATGTCTAAAGCCAACGACATTTTAGATTGTATCTAACAGGCTTACATTTGTCTTTATGTTTTATTTTATTCAATTGGACTGCTCCCAGGGAAGCAATCTGTTCTCAGCCATTACAATCAGTATGTCAGTGCTGTGGAGGAAAAAAAAAAGGATATTACCCGCCAAAGAGATGGTATCATTGCCTAATGGATCCTGATTGCCTCTCTGTCAGCTTTGTTGATCTAACTGGACCTTCATTAATGACACTGATTGTGAGGATGCTCGCTTGACGAATGACCTTTTGCTGATCAGCTAATCCTGCGCTTCCCAAACTTTTAGCTCTTGAAAATTCACCTGACCCCAGAGGATGACCAAAGCCGTTATTATTATTATTATTATTTATTTCTTTTATATACCGATATTCAATCGAGATATCACATCGGTTTCCAGATAACCAAGAGAATAGGGCGTAGTCCGCCCTATTTTACATTATAACATGGGTTATCAGGGGTGCGGTTCCCTTCCAACAATCATTCAAATCTCAGCCTCCCTGCACTCTAGCTGATCTCTTCTTTCAACCTGCACTTTCTCTAGTTGATCCTTTTTTTAACCTCTCCCCTCTCTCTCAGTTTCCGCCTCTCCAGTTGATCCTCTCTTACTTCCCCCCAGCTTCCCTCACCTCCCCAGTCCATCTCCTCCCTCGATCCCAAGCTTTTCTTGCAATCCCAACTGATCCTTTGTCGTTCCTTACCTCTTACCCCATCCTCTCTCTCTCTCTCTCTCTCACCTTCTCTCACACATTCCTAGCTGATCCCCTCTCGCCCTCCCCAGTTACTACTGCTACTTAACATTTCTATAGGGCTGCAGCAGAGTACAAACAACACACAAAGACAGTCCCTGCTCTATAGAGTTTATAGTCTAATAAGACAGCTCCTCTCTTACATCTCCCAGGTGACCTTCTGTTGTTCTCCTGACTCTCACCCTCTAAAGCCAATCCCTCGCCACCTGTTCAAACGTTCAAGCACCTCCTGCATCTGATTCCTCCCTTCAAACAGCCCCTCATCCAAATACCTCTCTGGTCAGAGTCAGCGTCCATGTCATCCACCTTTGGATCAGGGTCCAAAGAAAAAATAATTGGTGGGAAGAGAGGGCAGGCTGCTGACGGGGCAACATTTTTCTCTTGTGGTGGGTGGGTGGGGGGGGGGAGAGGAGCAGTGGCAGTCTCCACGATCCATGAACATGCAGACCTCCCCTGCCTTCATGGCTGGTTCCAAGCCTAATGGTGATCTGCAAGCAACAACAAGGCCTCGCAGCAGCCCCCAGTTCCTCCTGGCACAGAGCTTCCGGTTACCATGGAAACTCATGTAAGGGCTGTGCTGCTGCAAGGCCTATGAATGCACGCCGGCTCATACACTCCCTGCTGACTTCTACTACCAGGGCTGCCCCTGAAGAGAGCAGCCCTTTGTGGTACCTTGTGACCTATTTATGGTCCTGGCCCAGAGTTTGGGAAGCTAATCACCAAATTTATCATTAGATGGTTTTATTCTAAAAACATTGTTGAACAGTAAAAATAAATAAATAATAATAGGCATTAATTCTAATGCAGGCATTAATGCATGCTAAATACCTGTGTTACTGCTTAATGTGTGTTAATGCATTTCTGTTAGCTATAATACAGTCACATTAACGGAAATGTATTTTTTTCATTAATGCATATTTTTGTGTTACATTTTAAATGAGATGATTAAAATGCCAAAGTATGCTAATCAGCTCATTTAAATGTAATGTGGATTGTGCTGATGCAAACATTCCATGTTAATGTTGTCATGACACAAAACTTTAACTACATTTCTAGGGGTGTAAGTAAGGATAGTGCAGTAAAAGTGCACTATAGAGAGTGAGTGCAGGGGTGGCCAGCCCTCGTTCTCAAGAGCCACCGACAGGTCCAGTTTTCAGGATATCCACAATGAATATGCTCCAAGTAATGAAATGCCTCATTGTATTAGTGTACTAATAAGAATTTACAGGCTCGAGAGAAAATATGTGCTCCTCTGGCCACTGCCTTCCTGATATATTGTCTGTGCATGCTGTTCAATTAGTTGACGCAAGAGAGAAAATGTTTGCAGTAATTGGTCCCGTTTTAGTGGAATAACCTTCCTGAGCTCCTCCAAAAGGAAGTACACTTTAAATCTTCTAAAAAGAAATTAAAGGCATTTTTATTTGAGAAAACATTTTCTTAAGTCGGCTGGCAATCTGCAGTTTTGTTCTGGTTAAGCCTTGTAGAACTGTGTGCCTCAGGTATGTTTTTATCTTGTATAATGTTTATTTTAAGAGGTCTTTGACTTCTTTTATGTGTTTATGTTTTCTTGCGTTTTATTCTTATGGTTTTGTTTTATAAGCTTATTTTATGTCGTCGTTTTGCTTTTATAGATAAATTTATTATTGTTCCTAAGTCACCTTTTGTTTTTGTGGATGGATTTATTGTAAGCCGCTTAGAATTCTAAGATACTGCAGCATATAAATGTTTTAAATAAATACATGTACGCAATAGTAGAACAACTGGTTTCCTGGTCAATCTTATTATGATTATACAGCGCCACATATACACAATCCAATAGTGAAACAAATTCTTATTGTGTTATTTTATATATGTAGGACCAATACGCAACGAGTCTGTATATCAATCAGACCCCCCATGGAAAGGTCACATTACTTTATTAAATTATATCTTCAAACTATTTTTTAGATTTCTTTAAGTGCACTAAAAACAGTCCATATTGCCACGGGAATTCAAAAATACTTGGAGATTCACTTTTAGCATGAAATGCTTGAACATCAGCAAAATTATAATACTTAGCTCATGACAAAAGTCCCAACGCGATCGCGTTTCGGACCGTCCGGTCCTTCTTCAGGGGGCAATCATATTTTCCCTTCAGAGCAATCCTCGAGTCCACAGTCTTCCCTTAATGGCACCAACACAAGCGTCTTCAAAAATCCTTCTTAGGCGGTCTGATTTCAGACACGCCTAAGGCGTGTTCAAGCTGATGTTCAAGCATTTCATGCTAAAAGTGAATCTCCAAGTATTTTTGAATTCCCGTGGCAATATGGACTGTTTTTAGTGCACTTAAAAAAATCTAAAAAATAGTTTGAAGATATAATTTAATAAAGTAATGTGACCTTTCCATGGGGGGTCTGATTGATATACAGACTTGTTGCATATCTGTCCTACATATATAAAATAACACAATAAGAATTTGTTTCGCTATTGGATTGTGTATATGTGGCGCTGTATAATCATAATAAGGTTGACCAGGAAACCAGTTGTTCTATTATTGCGCACTTGAACCTAGGTTTCTGGAGTACAGGGTGTTTGGGCTGATTTTGTTGTGGTTAAATAAATACATGACATATATTTGCATACAATGGAGGCAGTGAATTGAAATTTATCTCATGCATATTATGAATATATGCATGAAATAAATTCTTGAAAACCAGGCCTGTCTGTGGCTCTTGAGGACTGGAGTCAGCCATCTCTGCTTTAATGAATAATGAATTAAATGCACAGCAATAACAAATGTTATTGCCTTCTCGCAGTTTAGTAACTGGGCCCCAAAGTGATCTAACAAAACGTCCATCTTCCTTTTTATTTAAGATTGCATATATTGTCATGAATATCAGTTATACACCCAACTGGATCAAAATAGTGCTGAAAAACCCTGCTTCTGTGAAAAACTGGTGGAAATAGATGCAGGGTGGAATTCTCACTCTCCCATATGCATGTGTCTATTTCCAGCATGGCATTGGTTGCCTGGTGATTCATTTCCAGTTTTAACGGTGAATATTCAATTCATCCTGCGGACAGAATCAAATGACATAAGAGGAGAAATGGTTAGGCCTAATATTAATTGCATTATGGTGACATCTGTAGGAAAACAGATCAAAATCCATGTTGAAGGCATGCGGAAGCCATCAGGTCCGATTTCTAGATACACTGTAGCTTGTCCTGAAGCTTCTTCTATCACACAAAATCTGAGGTCTGGGAAAACGCGCCCTACATTGTGTTCCATTCATGAGGCATCAGATCGCTTCTTGATGCGGCTGTGCGATATTCAAAAAAACTCATTTTTCCCACCCCCATATGCAGAAGTGCACGTGGATATTGTATTGTGCATATTACGAGAGAATCCTGTAAGCCCTCTCTGGTGCAGGGGCCTGCTTACCATACCTGAAATGTAACTCGCCTTAAATTGAACACGCCATCCAGTCCCGCATTGAAGCTGTGGGTCACAAAATGCTGCAGTTAAAAACCCAGTTGTCAGGTGGTGACTGTGTGCTGCTGACCCAGAGAGTAAAGTTTCATGCCCATGAATGGTGATTTTCAATGCCATTTTCCGCAGGTAAAATTGTGCTTTGCCCATAGAAATTGCCTTGTACAAAATTGTGTCTGATATGTGGGTGAATTTTGGCCGTGGGCTGCCTTCCTGCACGTAAGCTTACCTGGACTGATCAGGGGTGTTCCCAGGAGAGTTAGGACTCGCGCATATACTTTTGCATTTTCCCCTGAAAACCCAAGATAGCAGCTGTAATTGTTTTCGGTTTTCAAGTTCACTCTGAAAACTGGTGGAACTTATGTGCATTTTTTGCTCTTAGTTGAGGTGGGCTGTTTGAGAATTACCACCAGGAAAGGGTCATTTTGAAAAGGGACTTCCACAGGTAAAGTGCTTTGGTTCTTTTGAAAATTGCCCAGCCGGTATGCATGGGTTATCACACACACACACACACACACACACACACACACACACACACACACACACACGCATGTAATTTTAAGCACATTTGGGAGAGGCATTCTGGCAGTGGGGTGGATGAAGTTTTGGCATGGTTTGCATTTACAGTGCATATTTTTCACGGGTAGTTTTCGCTGGATAGTTTACAAAGCAAACTTGCATGCGTAAGTGTACTACGAAAGCTGGTGCAATTCAAGTGTGCAATGGCCCACACATTGATGCAAGCTGCTGTAATTACTCCCATAATGTCCGAGTGTGGCACCCGATCTCGGTGCAGATGAGACCGGACAATCTCTCAGCCTTCTACCTTTCTTAAAGGCAGCAATGAAACAATTACTGAAGTCAGAATGAGTGGGTGTAATATGCCACTGTTTCCATATAATCCTTTTGATATCTTGGAGAACTGGAGAAAAGCTTAAACTGCGTACACAAACATTGGGGCAGATTTCAAAAAAATAAGCGAGCGCGTACTTTTGTTCGTGCACCCGGCGCAAACATGAGTTCGCCGGATTTTAATAGATACGCGTGTAGCCGCGCGTAAATCTGGGGTCGGCGCACGCAAGGGGGTGAACATTTGTGCACCTTGCGCGCGCTGCCCATTCCCTCCGAGGCCGCTCCGAAATCGAAGCGGCCTCGGAGGGATCTTTCCTTCCGCCTCCCCCCACCTTCCTCTCCCTAACCCACCCCAGCCCTACCTAAACTCCCCCTACCTTTGTTATAAAAGTTAAACTCGCGGGCACCGGCCAGCCGCCGGCGCGCAATTCCCCGGCCCGGGAGCAGTTTCGGAGGCTTCGGCCACGCCCCTGAAACGCCCCCGGGCTGGAACCACGCCCGCAGCCCCGCCCCCAGATGACGAGCCGCCGCGACACGCCCCCCCCCCAGGAAAGCCCCGGGACTTGCGCGCGCTGCCGAGCCTATTCAATGCACGTACCCCTTTGAAAATCTGCCCCATTATTTGCTTCCCTGGGCTTAAGTTTAGAAGTAAATTCAGTACCTATTTGCAAACAATGCCTATTTTGTAAGCTTTCCTTCTGCATTTTTCAGGACATCTTTGGACTTAAAAGCATTCACCCATCTTTTCAGATTCTAAACAATATTCTGATGTAATTATTCAAAAGTTTCTTTAGTCTCAAAAGCTGACTTGTAGGTAATTTTTCTTTCAAATGCAATGAATGAAGCTTGTACTATAACGAGTGTGTTTCTGTAAGGTAGTTAGTTTTATACATTGTTGATAGAAAGACATTCTATTATATTCCCAATAAGAAAAATCAGAAAAGGAATGGACCAACAAATGAAATTTTATATTGTAGTTCTAAGATTGAGACATAGGTGGAATGAGTTTAAATCTTGATTTTTATCCTTTTACAGGACAACATATCAATGGTACACCGTTTCTACAATACAATGTATTCTTTGTAAGGATTCTTTTCAGCCATATTTCCTCAGTTTTAAGTTGGCTAAAGTGGGTGCCATAGAGGCATCCACTGCTGTACCTTTTTATTTGTTTGTAAAATCCTTCAAATCCAAAAAAGTATTTATTAAAGCAATTGTGGCCAAATTGTAAGGATGTTTTGGAGGGAATCCATACAGCGCCTTCCCCTAATTGCAATGGGGCTGATGCAATAAAATGCGTGGAAAGCAGGTGCTGAAAATTCAGCGCCCGCTTTCTTAATGTGCGCATGGCGCCCGCAAGGGGGGAAACCATGCTATACGCAAATTAGGGGGTCGCGCTAGCTTGCGCGATCTTAGCGCCTCCTTGCTAACACGACCCTGCCGCGGCTGCCGGTTACAAAAACCGACGCCGGTAAACTCGGCATCGGTTTTCTTAACCGGCCCGTCTGCCAGTAATGAAAACGGACGCTGATGGCAGACGACCGGTTATGAAAATCGATGCCGAGTTTACCAGCATCGGTCTTCATAACTTGGCGGTCTGCTGTGGTTTTTTTATTTTAAGTAAAAAAAAAAAAAAAGTACAGAAAAGCAGTTTTTTCTGCTTTTCTGAACTTCTTTTACATGAGGTCAGCTATTAACGCCTGTTCCAGGCAAGCATTAATATGAGTTTGTGCTTTGACACAACACCCCTACTCATAATGAGTGTTTTTACTTTTAAGCAGTAACAGATAACATCTAAATTATTAATAATTTTAATAATTAATAATAAATAATAATTGATAAACCTAAACACACAACCTCACCTAGCACCTTATAGCTATTATGAAACTCTGTACCGTACCTTACAGGCACCTGTCTAGACGTTAAAATAACAGTTAAACAGCATTATTTTAAGTGCCTTATTGTTAACCGTTGTGATGGCTTCTAGCTTAACGACGGTATAGAAAAAGAGTTTGTTTAAATAAATAAATAAATAAATAAATAAATAAATAATCTGAGACCTAAATGTGCGTCTGAGTAATAGCCTCATTCACATGCATTTGCATGTGATGAGCGCTATTGTATTCTCTCCCCGTCGTATGCACGTTAAATTGGCACTAATCTCCCTATTGCATTAGGGAGTGGATTAGCGCCTATTTAACCCCCGTCCGAGTGTGGGTTATACAGTGCGCTCGGCTGAGCGCACTGTATTGCATCGGCCCCAATGTTTGATGTATATCTATCGGTACACATTGTGGAATCAACAGAATTTGCAAAATAAGAGCCAAAAAAACCCAAAAAACCTCTTTGGACCAGTAAACAATGAAAAACAAGTGGCAGATGCACCAGTACAGAAGAGAATACAGAGTTACTTCAGCAAGTGCATGCAGATCAAAACCCGACACGGGAATAGTTACTGACAGGTCAACTTAAACTTAAGGATAAGAGATTCATAACTGCAGCCCAGGACATTGGGCTACGGACAAGATGATTTACAGCCAGCAAAGAAAAACACCTATAAAATGGACCAATCCCGATTCTGTAGCACAGAAGCGGAAAGGGTTACGCATCTCTTTGCTAGGCTTGACCTGCTGATGTCTGAAGGCCGGTCCAACAGAAAATCACAGTAATGGAACAAGACTCGTGCACTGGGAACTGTTTAAATATTGTAACAGTGCTGTATCAGAAAAACACTGAGATCATGACTGACAACATTGCAGACATTCCTGGGATATTCCCGTTCCAGTCAACAAAAAGCTTGATGCTATGAAACCAGACATTTTGCCAAAGGAGAAAAACACAAGGATGCAGTACTAATAAAAGATCAAAATACAAAAAAAAAAAAAAAATCAACCCCACTACAATTCTTCAAACAAATCTACATAACATGAAAAAGGAACCTTCATATGGGGTATGATAGGCTATATGTATCTGGGATAAAGCCCTCTATATAATCATAGGTCTCAAAATGCAGTCCTCATAAGATATGTTTTTATAGGTTTGTTTTTTTTCCTGAAAATAAAACTATTCCCTTGTCTTCACCTCCCCTGACACAGGATCTGTTTCGAAAGAATATTCTGCCTCAGGGGAAATAGTTGAGATTTTAGGAGTCACTTCACTAGATTTATTGAAAAGGAAGCATAAGCAGATAGAGGTCCTTAGATACATACAACATTCTCAACTATTCACTGCAATCAGCATCTAATATCTAAACTGGCCTGTAACCAGATTTTTTTTTAATTTTCAAAGCTGCTCTTCATCCACTCTTTCTCCACCACTCTACACCACTTTGTGAGTTTCTACAAATGGAAGTAAGCTGGCGAATTCTGTGTATTTTAAATGGAAACTGACTGGATAAGCCTCCAAATCAGCTAGTGGTCATGTCCTGCTAGATCTCCAGCTGATGTCTTCTTTTCTCCATCTTATAATGTGCAGAGAGGTGTGATAAACATTGTACGCCATTCCACCTCCCTATTCAAAACCTGCGGATACGCCGATCCTAACAGAAATATCCAAAACTGTTCCCTGTAATTTAACCACGTCTGGCAGTCACCCCCCTTGCCAATCTCCATTTGATTTCTTCTCACACCCACCACTTTAGCTCCTAAAAAGAATGTCCAGGATCTAATCAACCATTGCTGGCTTGAATTTTACAAACAGAGGGCCAGCTAAGATGTTCTAATCATGGCTCGATAGCTCTTTTTGTGTATCCCATGTACACTTCAGAAGACAGGCATAGAGTGACAGAAACTACAAACTATCGGGGTCATTTATCAAAACGCGACGCGGCCTCATCGCGGCGGTATTATTGAAACGAGGAGAAGGGGAGAGGAGTGTGTTGGGGCCATGGCTCGGCAGTACCGCAGGCGATATTTTCCACATTATCGCTAGCAGCACCGCGGGAATATAACGCCATCTTTTTCCCTGGTGCTATGGGTGAGAAAGCGCGCGGCCCGGCTGCAACCGTGGCGGGTGAAAACGCTCTGCCGCGATGCGGCCGGCTGCACGGTTTCGAACCTTTTTTTTTTTTTTTTTACCATGACTCATCATTCTGCTATAAATACAGCAGAATGATGAATCTAGCTATATGATTGGCAATCCATACTGTCCTGCAATTTATATTTCTGGCTCCTGTATAGGATGTTGGCACTCATCCCAATAATTGTTTGATTGCAGAATGAACAATGCCCCACATTTGTTTATTTAGAAGTTCTTATATTATGCCTATATCATGGACAGTGACCACTGGATTGAATTATCTGTAGTACGCCCTGGTATTGACCATCTTGCTGTCCACTCCTTAATGTTACATCCCCTGTGTTTCCGAATGATTGACCACTATATCTTTGGGTATTATTAATAGAAGTATCAGTAACAAGCGATTATTTTGTCTACATATTTAGTTTTTATTCAGATTTGATTTTTTTTGACCAATACTCATCGAACCTCAAGGTGAACCACAAAAATGAAACAGAGCAGCAGTATCAAACATATATTACAATGATTTATTTATTTATTTATTTATAGATTTTTCTATACCGGGGTACGTAAATAACATCACCTCGGTTTACATACAAACAGTAATTCAGCATTGCGCTTTACAATATAACATGGTAACTTGAATACAATACAGTATATAACTTTGTATTAATAGCATATAAATAATATATGATAGATTGTGGACGTTAGGAAGAGTAGTTGAGGATTCAGATTATTGATAGTAGGCTTTTTTAAATAGCCAGGTTTTAAGGTTTTGTTTAAATTTTTTGTGACAGAGTTCCTGGCGTAATTCAGAGGGCATGGTGTTCCATATTGTTGATCCAGCAATGATGAAAGATCGTTCTTTTGTACTAGAGAGTTTAGTCAGATTGGGTGCAGGGATGTTTAATTTAGCTAAATTCTGGATAATAAAACCTTCCCTCTACAACAAAATCAGCATGCACTCCTCTGCATTGGGAGTTATAGCTAATAGCCTCAGCTACATGGAATTTACATGTGATGGGCACTGTCGGCTACACATTTGTTTGGGCGCGTTTTGGAAATGCTGATCTACTTATTGCATCGAGTGCTAGTCTAGCGCATCCAAAATGCTCGTCCAACTGCACGTACACCTGTGCGCTAGGCTGGGTGCATTTCATTGCATCGGATCCTCTGAGTCTAGACTTATATCCTGCAGAATATTGCTATGTGCAAAGTCTCTCACCTGCGAGGGAATTTTAGGAAAGGGTCTTTGTTGCGCTCGGGGGTGGACCCCTGTCCTGGGACAGTGAAGGAACGTCTCCTGAAAGGGAACAGGAGGTAACTGTCCCCAGGGGGGCGGAGCACTGGAGGAGACAGAGGCTGTGAAGAGCTTCACCACTGGAAGCCCGAGGTCCCCCTTGGGAGGAGTCCGTAGGGACCCGGGCCGCTTGGACTTAGGTGGGCCTCGCAGGGTCTCCTGAGAGAATGAAAGTCCGGCCTGCCCACGGACACAGGGGGCGCGCGATCGGGTTCGAAGTTGGAGGCTGGTTGGAACAAGGAGAACCAGAACAGAGTTGGTGATGACAAGGTGAGGAACAGAGCCAGAATCTGGAGACGAGGTCAGGCAGGCAAAGGTCAAGATCCAGAGGTCAGTCCGAGCAATGGTCAGTAAAGCAGGGGTCAGGTACCGGAGGTCAGACGAGGTCAAAGGCAGGCTGAGGTCTTGAGGCAGGCAGGCAGGCAGATCAGGAACAAGCTGAGGTCTTGAGACAGGCGGCAGGCAGGCAGGCAGGTCAGGAACAAGCTGAGGTCTTGAGACAGGCGGCAGGCAGGCAGGTCAGGAGCAAGCTGAGGTCTTGAGGCAGGCGGCAGGCAGGCAGGCAGGCAGGTCAGGAGCAAGCTGAAGTCAGTACCATTAAGACAGTTCGAGGGTACTACCTGGGTAGACAGACAGACGAACACAGGAACAAGCAGGACGCAGGAACTAGGATGCAGGAACAAGTCAGGAACAGAAGGATCCTGGAACGAGACTAGGAACAGGCAAGAGCAGGAACAAGCGCAATCTTAGAACAAACCGACCCGAATGCCAAGGCAAGGAAGCATAGACAGGAACTTCCTTATATCGAGGGATCAATCAGGGCGCGCCGCGGAGCTAAGACCCGCCCTTGGCCCTACATGAGTCCGGGCGGTCCGTGCACGTGCGTAGGGGCGTGGCTAACATGGCAGAGGATGCCGAGCCTCGGCTTGAGGCCTGGCGCGCAGTGGAAGGCCCGGTGACCACCGCGGCGGGACGCCGGGGCCTGGCAGGGCTGGCAACTACGGCAAGGGAGGTTGTCCCGGGACCCGCTGTGGAACCATGAAGGTGAGCAGGTCCGTGCTCGGGACTTTTGTGCACATACCCACTGGGTTTATTTTCAGAGAGCTATTGATGTGCATAAAAAATCTAAAATTACTCCCATTGTGGGCTATGGAAAAATTGCCTATATTATTTAGTTGTTTAGAAAAAAAAATCAAACCTTTTACTGCATGGATGAAAAGATATTGACTCTGATTTGGAACGGATACTGAGGACGAGCCTTTACTCTATCCCCTTCTGCACTGAAATTCAAACTCCTACAGGAAATATCAATCACTTCCGATCCATGGTAATATAGGCAATGTCTGCAGAATAAGACACACATGGTCTGTCCAGTCTGCCCAGCACAGTTTTTCAGGGCCGTAACTGCTACTCTGTGCAGGCTACCCCCACATCTTCTGTTTAGGTTTTTTACTGCCTCTCCATGCACGTTATCCCAATCCTTGTATTACAATCCTAGGGCTGCACTGTATTTACCCCATGGTTTGTTTTTTTTAAGTCTGGCACTGTTCTTTTCTCCACTAAGAGGGCATTCCAGATGTCCACCACTCTTTCCATGAAAAAAAAATATTTTCTGATGTTGTGCTCCCTAGTTCCAGAACTGGGTTTTCCATTGAAAAAGGTTTGCCTGCTGTACAGTACCTTTCCGGTATTTCAAAGTCTGTATCATATCCACCTCGTCTCTCCTCTCCTGTAAAATATGCATTTTTAGATCCTCAAGTTTCCTGTGATATGGTTTCTGATGCAGGCCCTGCATCATTTTAATTGCTTTTCTCTGGTCTGCCTTTAGCCTCTCTCTCTCTCCTTTCTGAGATGTGGTTTCCAGAACTGAACGCAGAGTGTCTTGTAGAGTAGTATCATCATCTCCTTTTTTCCTGCTGGTCATGCGACTCCCTATGCATTCCAGCATCATGGATCTAGCCACTGTCTTGTCGCACTGTTTCTCTGCCTTGAAACCATCAAAGACTATCACCCTCATGTCTCGCTCCTGTTTGGTGCAATCATCTTCTCTCTCTCATACTTCAATCAGCTCTTTCGGATTTCTACACCCCAAATTCATGGGTTTGCACCATTTTTTGTACTGAATCTCAACTGCCAAGCACTTAATCACTTCTGGTTCAAGCTTTGTTGGATCACTTCTCATTTTGGCTACTCCCTCAGGTATGTGTATACTTTGTCTCAGATTTTGGTGTCATTCACATTTTTTTTCTAACCCTTCCACTGGCCACAGGCCACAGGACCGATCAGCGAGGAACTCCACTAATCACCCCCCTCTCGCCTTAGGGTGAATGAATTCCTCTGTCATCTATTACTCACCTAAGTTTTAATCCCGTCCTCCACCTAAGGACCCACCCCCAGTCTACTCTTATTCCTGAGCCTCCTATGTGTGACAGTATTGAAAGCTTTGCTGAAATCCAAGTAAAACACAGCTAGTACATGCCTTTGATCTAATTCCTTTGTCAGCCAACTGAAGAATCAATCAGCTTTATTTGACATGATCAGCCTCCGGTTAAAACCATGCTGCCTTGAGTTCTGCAACCCAATGCTTTGTAGATAGTTCAATATCCTTTCCTTCGGAAGAGTCTCCATTAATTTCCTCACCACTGAGGTAAGACTAAGCTCAGTCTTACTTGCCCCAGTTCCAACCTCCTCTTTGCTACCACTTTTATGAAAAGGGACATAAGGACATAAGAACATGCCATACTGGGTCAGACTAAGGGTCCATCAAGCCCAGCATCCTGTTTCCAACAGTGGCCAATCCAGGCCATAAGAACCTGGCAAGTACCCAAAAACTAAGTCTATTCCATGTTACCATTGCTAATGGCAGTGGCTATTCTCTAAGTGAACTTAATAGCAAGTAATGGACTTCTCTTCCCAGAACTTATCCAAACCTTTTTTAAACACAGCTATACTAACCGCACTAACCACATCCTCTGGCAACAAATTCCAGAGTTTAATTGTGCGTTGAGTAAAATAGAACATCCTCCGATTAGTTTTAAATGTGCCACATGCTAACTTCATGGAGTGCCTCCTAGTCTTTCTATTATCTGAAAGAGTAAATAACAGATTCACATCTACCCGTTCTAGACCTCTCATGATTTTAAACACTTCTATCATATCCCCCCTCAGCCGTCTCTTCTCCAAGCTGAAAAGTTCTAACCTCTTTAGTCTTTCCTCATAGGGGACCATATCTACCCATCTTCAGTGGAGAAGAATCCATTGATGAAGGAGGATCCATTGGACCTTGTGTATGACCATGTCCAATATTGATCCCAATGGTCATTTCTTGATCTTATTCTTCCCTCCTTGTGACCTATTTGTTACTGGGAACTGTACTCATCCTGAGATTTAAAAAAAAAAGGAGGCAGGGCATGGAATCAGTGCTGTGTTCTTCACTGAATGTTCATCCTCTCCTGATGACTCATCAATAGTCATAACAAATGTTGAATGCCTGGAATGTATATTCTCCTTCCCTGGCTATGACCATGGATAGATGGGCCCCTTAGCATAGTCCATCTCATTTCTCCTAAACTTTATAAACATTTTTTTTACATCTTTCCTAAAGACCTCCAGATATGCTGATGGCATGAATGATGAAAATATTACAAAATGGTATTGGATTTTTTGCAGATCCTATAATTGGACCAATGTAAAAATTAACCAAAGACAAATAATAAATACCAGGAATCTAGTTTTCTCCAGGATAAATATGGCTAACCGACCGCTATTCTACCAATATCACTAGATCAGAGAAACCTGAAAAATAATGGCATTTGAGTATCCATTGCCTTTTTGGAACTATTTTGATTGAATTGGGTGCACCATTCTGCTTTATCAAATATTTTTTGTCATAACCTTATAATTCATATTGGGGGGGGGGGGGTGTTATGGATGTCTGCAAATCTGATTGATAACTTGCTGGCATTACTAATTAAACATTTTGGAGTTTGCTGGCATTATTGATTGAACATTTTCTCTTCCAGGGTCCAAAGGCAACCAGTTCGTCTTAGCCATGTGTGCCAATTTCTTAATCCCCTGAAGACACTTTATAATATTTTGAAAATGTGCAGAACTTATTAGCAATATTAGTAAAACATCCTCGGAGGGTTCCACCCTCTCAGCAGCAGCCTTATCTGGAGCGTTTGGAATTTAAACTTTATAAATCCTCTGGCTGCAAACCAGGGAATCCACCGCCGAGTTAAAGGATAGCTCCCTTGCCTGAACTAGTAAAACAACCCTATCTCCTTCAGCTTAATTGCTCATAGCCTTTCCCTTATCGCTGCACGGATACATATCCATATGACAGCAGATTTATTATACAGATCCTTTTTTTTTAATTTATTTTTTAAATCTCCTGCGCAGGGCATAACATAACTAGCTCGTTCTTATGCTGACAGATTTGCAATCCCACCTGCACGCAGAATCGGCTCTTCTTAATATGATAACAGCAGCAGCAGCAGCACCATTTCCCCTTGCAGAGCAGATTTCTTGAGAAAGGAAAGAAGCAAGCGCTATTTTGCTCAGCCAGGCAAATGATACATCTCATGAGACGCTGCGTTTCTCCTCTGCAGCAGGAGCATGCCGCAGCTTAGGGGGGGGGGGGGGGGCGGATTGTCTGCTCTTGGAGGTTAAAGCTGCTGCTGCTGCTGCTGGTTTTCCCACCTGGCAAAAAAAAAAAAAAAAAGATAAGGAATCCTCCCTCCCCTTCAGCGGCCTGGAAATGACTGAACTCTGTCCCCCCCACCCATCTGCTGACACCCTGAGGGAGTGTGACTATAATGACGTCTTTGCTCGTTTCAGCTGCACAACAGGAAACGCTGACAGCCTCCTCTTCTTCCTGCCTTGAGAAAGTCGTGATCTTTGTGGTCCCCTCCCCCTCCCCACTCTTTCCTTTCTCCTGCAGTCTGGCTGGCCAAGACCGAGCCGTCGGCAGCCAGCCCGCGCCGGCGCAGCGCGCTGATTGACGTCTCCCCTGCAGCCCTGCCAGCCAATCAGCTTCCTCGCGCTGGGCTTCGGCGATGACGCGAAAAGTGGAATTTATTTTTATTTTATTTTTTTTGTGTGTGCCAGAGAGGAGAATACAGTAATATTGCACAAAGCATGTCAGTGGATACAGCTGAGCCAAAAAAAAAAAAAAAAGACCAAGGATGGTTGGATGAGTATTTGCCTTGGGGAGCCGGCATCACTTGCATAATATGAGAGGAGAGACACACTGTCAGGTGGGCATAAAGCATTCAGGGCGTCCCGAAATCGGGTCTGAATTGGTGCTGAATAATGATGACTAGCAGCGGGGTGAATAGGGGGGGGGGGGGGGTTTCTCGTGCAGTGCAATAAGAGAGAATCGCTTTCCTTCCCACCCCCCTCCAGAGCACTGTCAGAAACCTTTTTTTTTCTGGGCTTCTTGTTTAACCCTTCCTAGAAACTTGCAGTTCTGCTTGCGTTTCAGAAACACAGATGGTGGTAATAAGAAGACTTTAAAGTGCATTTATACTAATGTGGATTCCGACGCTTTTAACAAGAAATGTAATGTAAAAAGCCAAAACATGAAGGGCAAAGGGTTTTTGTGGGTTTTTTTTTTGTTAATCAGGTTTTGCTTTATTTTGTTTTTAATGAAGTCACTGATATTTAGAAAACCATCTTACAACCGCCTCCCCCCCCCCCCCCCCCCAAAAAAAATCTATCTATACACTCCTTTGGGATCTGTTCATTTTAATGTGGTGAGGATAAACCCCAGTGTGCCTTTGCACACCAACTGAAAAGACTTAATCACAATCGAGTGCGAAAAAATGTTCAGCCGCAGTAACGTTTCTGGACTGCGCTCCGGTTGATCCAGGGGTTTTAACCTTGGCCTAATGTCTCCCAGCAAGCCCTGGCGCCCCCGACCCACCCTCCGAATTTCCACCTACCTGCCTGCCTGCCATACTGCCCGTAGCCAGGCAGGCTTGCTGCACTAATCTACGGTAGGGGGGGGGGGGGTTGTCAGTAGGTCACGGAGGTGGGGAGAGACAGATTTACACTGAAGTTGCAGCGCGATTTTCCCCCCTGCTGGAAGAAGGAGGGCTCGTGCTGGTCATTTTATTCCAAGATCCCCCCCGCCAAACCCCGGCCTGGATTACGTCAGGGTCGTAGGTGGCACCTGAAAATATATTTGAGCGTTCGTGTTCTTGGTGATGCGTAGCCCCCCCCCCCCCCTCCCCTCAAGAAGGTCCCGCGGACATTTATCTTGAAGGGGGAAGTATCGAAACGAGCAAAGCACGAGGCGTGGAGCCTCTCTTCATCTTATTCTCCTCTGTGTTTTGTGATCGAAGAGATGACTAATGCGCAGAGTCTGCTGCTGCTACTGCTGTTGCTGCTGACCTTTCTTGCCTACATTAAAAAAAAGAAACACTGTAAAGTGGGGAGGCATTTGGAAGTCTACTGTTTCCTCCCTGGAGAAATGTCACTGCCAGTATGTGCGACGAGACTGTCGCTGTTAAAGGAACATCTTGGCGTTCTCACTTGCCTCTCTTTTTCTGGCAGCTTTCCTTCCCTTTTCTTTTACTGTCAAACCTTCACCTTTAGACGGATTGTTGTGTAAGGGTGACCCGTCTAGCAGAGACAGCGGGGAAAACAAATGGTTCTTTAAAAAAAAAAAAAAAAAAAAAAAGCGATCGTGGCTCATTTCAGGCCAGTTTCGGTCTGTGAAATAGACCTCGGAATTTCCTCGGACACCGGGGCAAGTAACCCGAGGCGACATCTTCACCCGCATGGTCCTGCACGCATTTTGCGCTGCACAGGCGCAGCAGTGCGGCCCGAATGAACGACGAAGCCTGGCGTCTTCTCTCGCGTCTGCTACCGTAGCGCCTGCCTCTACCCCCAGGCCTCCTTTCTGTGTCTTGTCCTGATCACGACCTGCACCGGCTTCCACCGTTCACCGAAGATCAAATAGCAGCCTGACTAATTTGTAAGTCAGTAGACAAGTTTGCTAGCTGATGTCACTAGCCCGACTGTACAATTCAGTAGCCTCAGGGTAAACGATCTGGGATTTATTTATTTTTTTCATTCACGGGATGGAGTTCCCCAGTCATATGGGTATGCCCTGATTATGAAGTAGGGCTTTCCCTAAACGGACATCTTCCCCATGGTGGTTGTAGAAGTTGGGGTAAGGGTTCATGCATCAGGTATATCTCAAATTGCAGTTCTGTGCGCGCAGATAGAAAATGTTTTGAATGCAGCTTTATTCAAACTGGACATATGAAATATGGAAGATGTATATGCAGGTACTTAATTTTGCTACGCTAGTTTGAGTTTAGGTTTATTACCGGTTTTTAAAAATATTATATATTTTTTTAGTTTACTTAAGTATGTGATCATTAGATTTATGTGGAAATATTTGCAGTAAAAGTGGAAAAAATGAAACTATTTTTGTAGGAAAATTTGGCAAAACAAGACTCTAATTTTTTCCACGGTGGAATTTAATAGACTAGTTTTTATGAAATGGGTGGAAATTAGAAACATTTCCCCGCTTTGCTGCATTTTCAAGTTTCCTTATGATGAAATGCAGCAGAATCAGTGAATTTCACGATTTTCCGTATTTCAAGTGGAAGCTTGAAATAGTTAAAGACTATCATGAATATTTTGGCACATTTTTTTAAATAAACGAAAAATGAAAATTTTGCTTTTAATACATCTTTGATAATTAATGATGAAACATGCTGGTTCATTCATCCCTTTCACCTTTATTTTCTGCATAAAAACTATTAGCTTGTTCAGAAGTGTTTGGTAGTTATGACAATGCAGAGGTATAGAAAAGTGAGGAATATATATTGCTTTTTATCTAAATTCTGTGCAGTTAAATTAAGTCTACATAGAACAGAATGAAGCAAAAAGGTTTTACAGACCTTGGATGGGGACTTTCAGCCAAATTATACAACCTGTATTGGAATTTAGCCATCACTCAGGAAATGATGATAGATAAGGGAGTGCAATGCTCACCTAGTCTGCCCATTCCTGAAGCAGTACCAGCAGAGCCTACCCCAGTCTAGTCAAGAAAGAATGTGAGAAGCACATTCTCTGTGCTTCTCACATTCTTTCTTGAATTCTGTTACTGTTTTGGCATTCACCACCTCTGCTGGGAGATTTTTTTTCATGCACCCACCACCTTCTGTGCACTCCCTTATGTTATTCTTGAGTCTGTTTTCATTGAGCCTCATAGCATGATCTTGAACTTCCTTGCCCTTAAAGAGTGCTTACCTTCTGGTGCATAATTTAAATGTATCTGTGATAATACTATTTATCTGTCTCTATGGAAGGGGTTCTCAATGAGTCCTTGGGTCATACACAGCTAATTGGGGTTTCAGGATATCCGCAATGAATATGCATGAGATAAAGTTGCATATACCGAGTCTCCATGGTATGCAGATTTATCTCATGCATATTCATTGCGGATAGCCTGACAACCTGACAGGCTAGTGGGACCCCCACTGGTCACAAGGTATCAGTGTCTTCTGTTACACTAATAAGCAGTTCTTGTCTATCTTGAGCATGCAAATGTTGGGTTGTGGGATGCACGTGTAGAATCAGGCGGCAGCTTTGGGCTGCCAGGGCTTTGGTACTAGAGTGGTCTGCATCAGAGGCAGGAGTACCATTACAGTGCGGCAGGGAGAGTGACTTATGCTAGGCCAGCCTGCGCTGCTGGGGAGAAGGTGCATGGTTGGCAGCGGTGTTGGCATCAGCAGAGGCTGGTTGCATCAGTTGGAGGGGGTAAGGGGAGTGTGAGAGAGAGAATTGGCTGGGGAGCGGGATGTTAGGGATCAGCTGAAGGAACTGGAGAGTGAGTGTGTGTGTGTGTGAGAGAGAGAGAAGGGGGATTGGCCACAGGGATGGGAGTTCATTTGAGAGGATACCAGGGATGGGTGGATGGAAAGGGGAGAAAGAGGACTGGGGTGGAGACGTATGGAGGAGCAAGACTGGAGCAAAGGGAGGGACATTTCCCTCCCTTCCCTTCCCTAATCTGGATGTTCCCTGAAAGTCTGGTGAGAGCATAACTAGGGATCTTGTATTTACGGAAGGCTGCAGCATTGGCTGCCTCATGACACGTTTTGGATGTACTGCCAGGGTTTGGGTTTCAAGCTTTCCCTGTGCAGGCAGACAGAGCAGTTGTCTGACCCTTCGTGGGTATTCAGCAGAGGCGCTGGCACACACAACACACACTGAGTGCACATGCGCTGAGGGAAAGGGAACCAGTTAAACATTCCAACGTGGTTACTCCAGTGGGTGACCTGACGTGAAGTTATCCAAGTGTAACGCTTTGAAAGATTCTTAGAGGTAAGGATCAACAAGCAAGCTGCAAGTGAGGCCTTTTGACTGGACTACCTCAATACATCTGTGACTAGCTTTCAAAACCTGTGCTCGCTTCATCAGGTAAGGGTTTAAATAGTACAGAGTCAGCTAAGCATGAGGCTGCCTGCAGATGCCATTACAGCTCCCGAAAGGGATTGGGTGGAGGGATGATAGAGGTGACGAGAGGGGAGAATTTTGCAGTTCTAATTTTACTGTTTTTCTCACCTCTGAGAACCCTGCCCCTTCCCCCCATCTTTACTGAGAGTAACGGCATATGCAGACAGCCTCCCGTGCCTTGCTGACTCTGTACTATTTAACCCCGGCACAGCAGCGCTGTTTCTTCACTGACCTGACAAAGGGAGCACAGTTCTTGAATACTAATCACAGATGAATTAAGCCGGTCCAAGATAAAGGCATCACCTGCAACTGCCCTTATTGACTCTTTATTTCTACTCATTCAAGCTTTCAGAGATTCCCCATTGCAGAAATGAAGGAAAGTTCTGGGGGTGTGAGTAGTAAGTGATGCTTACCCCCGCGAAGGCAGCCTTCACAGCCCCTGGGGGGGGGGGGGCAGGGCAAGAGGGCAGAGAGTGGTGGTCATCAGTAAGGGCGGCTGGATTTGGCACTCCTGATACAGGGTGCCGGAAGGAGGCCTGGGGGGGGGTAATGGCTCCCGGCCTCAGGACCGTTGTTGCTGCTACGACCAGGACTGGAAACAGTGTCTCTTTAAAATAGAAGGAAAAAAACACCATCCCCCGGAGGCCGTGAATGAAGGCCGATGGGTGTCAGATCCCAGTTCTGGTTCTGCCTGAGTTAGGAGACAGGAGGAGCCACCGGGCCAAAAAAAAAAAAAGAGAAGTCGTGTTTGGGATGTAGGGTTCAACTGACGACAGGGGAATTTCAGATCCAATTCATATTATCAGCGGATACATCCTATCATACTTCTTGTTCTTTTATAATTGGATGGAAAAGATGTGCAGGCACTGAAACCACTGAATACAAATTTCTCAAGCTGTGATCTAAATTTAACATTAGTATATTGTGTGAAATAACTTGATACTGCATTTACGAAGGTCACACTTTGGGAGTTGCTTAGCAACACAATATAATTTTCATTGTCTTCAGGCAGTTAACTGTAGAATCTGCACTGCTTCTTGAAACATTTTACTAAAGAGTGCATCTCAAAAAGTCCAGATTTTTTATTTTTTTTTTACCAATATTTCATAAAATAAATGTGGTGTGTAAATAGGATATATATAGTGAGCATGATGGAAGAAATAACATTTTATATATTTTTTTTTGTTCGGCACAGCTCAAAGTTACCCTTGCATGCCCGCACGTGTAACCTTTTAGTGTGGGGTGTAACAACCATGGCTCTCAGGGTCTTGGGTTCGGTCTCCCATCCATCGGAGCCAGTTAGGCCTAGGCACGCCAAAGAGGTGGAGGAGCCAGGCCCCGGGGAGGAAGGCAAGATGGCCAGCCAGCAGTGCTGACAACGCGTGTCTGGGAAGAGATGCCCCTCCAGTTCTGCAGAGTCACCTGAGCAGGCCGTCTGGAGAGGAGGTGCGGCAGTGGGTGACATTAGCCTGTTGCATTCATAAATAGGGATTGGTCGGAATTGTTCAGTGCCAAAACGGGAGGGTACGGGCTTGGTGCGTGGTTCAGATTTTCCGCTCCCTTGCTTGGCTGGGAATTCTGCGGAGGCACTGCTCACGGGTCCTGGAGGGGGACGGGTGTCACAATCCCGGCACATTGGCGGCACTCAGTGGCAAGACTTGGGGGCCTGGGACTGCAGGGTTTCGGAAGGAGCCCTGGTGTGCACCCGAGGACTGTCGCTGAGATGACTGGACTAAAATAAGTTGAGCGGGGATATAAAATAGAAGAGAAATTACCAGGGTATGTTGCAAAGTAAGGCTTCTAGTGCCAGGTAGCAGCCTTGATTTGACTGAGCTGGAAACCCTAAGGAGCAAGAGGGCAACCGCTAAGTCACGAAAACATCAATCAATCCATCTGAGGCTTTTGTCTGTTTGTTTATTTGTTTTATTTAAGAAAGAAAAAAAAAGATAGATATGAATGGAGAGGTCAGTGAAATGGCTCAGAAACTGAGATCCTTCAAAAATCAAACTGCCTGGGGAGGTTGCAGGAAAGTGCCCGCATTCATTTTCAAAGGGAAACTCCGCGCGGAGTTTCCCTTTGAAAATCTGAGCTGGTGTGCGGGACCTGCGGACCTTTGCACCTGCCTTGAGGCAGTCGTAAAGGATGCACGGTGATTTCAAAATGAAATTGCTGCATGTTTACCCGTGTCAGAACTTTTCAATACAGGCGGACATGGCCAATCTCGGAGAAGGAACTGTGAGCCAGGGACACACCTGCATTTATAAGTGTAGGAGTAAATTCATGTTTAACTGAAGGGACATTGTCAAGTTGCTTAAAACAGGGACGGTTAATGGTTGTCGATTACTGTGGTGCAGCAGGAAAGATACGCAAATTGCAGAAATGGTATTGGCCCATTCTGATGAGCTTGATTTATTCTCTTGCAGGTGAATTTTCAAAGGAGTTAGGCATGTAAATGTAACATACCATCGTAGCAATTTTCAAAAGCCATTTAACCGCATAAAGTGCACTTAACACAGGTAAAACGTAAGGACAATTCAATGATGTATATGTATGATTTTTACATTTCATTGGCTCTGTCCGGCATAGTGGAATATGCTGGACAGACATAGGCAGTAAGACCCAACTGGTGTTTGGTTGTACAGTGCATGTTGCCTTGTCAGGTGAGATTCCCCTTGAGTCTTCCGTGTTCCCCTAACATCGATATATTTTGCTTTAAATAAAGTTCCCAGAGGATGCATTTATGTTTATAAAAGCAAGTCAAAATCCACCATAAAAAAAAAAAAAAACAGAAAAAAACAATCCAACACTTAACAATGAGAATAAAACTAGAGGATTATTAAAGCACATGTTCTGGGAAAGTGGAAGTTGCTAGAGATGTTCCTGATAGTTTTCTTCATGCTGAATGACTGTGCCGGTGTCTGTCTGTCTGCTGCTTAGCAGGGACGTTTCGTTGCTGTTCAGCACCATCATCTGGACAGCTCCTATGACGGACAGAGGGACAGATGCCCACATCAAAGTTTAAGAGCACTTTTTCCCATTTTTGAAATATGTTGGAAAGCTATATTACATGATCACTTAAAGAGTGGAGGAAATGTATTTAAAAAAAAAAATTATACTGAGACAAGAAGATTTCCCATTCCCACACTGCTTGAACTAACATTATTATTATGATTATTTATTTGTTTTGCGCAAATATGACATCCCATTACAGATCTGTTATGACCATAAAACTAGATGCTTGCCAGTAGACGTATGTTGACTTAAATCATTATATAAACAGTGAGAATTTTAAGTCAAAAGTAAATTGCTGGCAACCCTTCTTTGTTGCCTGCATAGTGTATTTTGGTTACATTTTTTTAGAGGGCAGTGCTGCTTAAAGTGTAATGAATATATATTAATTTATCTATTTATACAGTTTCAGGTTTGGGGTGCATGGAGCTAGTTACAGTGCCTCTGCCTCAAAGAGCTTACGGTCTGTGTTTGAGTACAAGGAGGTTAGGTGCCTTACACCAAGGTCAGAAAAGCGATTGGTGAATAGGGGATTCTGACTGAGGTCTTGAAGTTCACAGCTGTGGGCTCTAATCGATTTCCCAGGCAGCTGTCTAGAAGAAACATAGGCAGACAGAAAGGCATATCCTGGATGCAGGGCCATCAGTCGGGACCATATGGTCAGAAGTGCTATAAATATTTAATAGTAGCCAAGAAGCTGTGAGCTGTTGTCAGCAGACATGTAAACAGGCTCGTGGCCTTTTGCATGAGCCATCTCGCAGTTCACTAAACACTAGCAGAGCTGGTTCTATACCCTTACCCTACTGTAATGAATCGTTCATAATATAACCACTGAAAATGTAGCTTGTAGTCTTCTCGCTTTCTGTTCTCCATGTTTAGTTGAAGAAAATAAACTATCAGTCCCCCCCCCTCCAAGCACTCTGGACTTGTTCTTGAGCCCTGGAGCCCCCTACGTGTGGTGGAATTGCAAATAGGTCTCTTGATCTTCCAGCGAGTTGAGAAAAAGGGAAGCTTGCCAGGGAATGGATGAATTCTGTCTGTCTATCCCTCACTGACTCTCCGGTCTGCACACATCAATATGTGCATACAGAATGTATATATAAACAAGTATAGTGAGGAAATGGATTTTATCTGAAATGTATGCAAAATGTAACAGACATTGAGATTAACTTGCATAGGTTTTTAAGATATTATTGTCTTTTGTTCTTGTTTATTTCCCCTTTAGCGGTCACTGCATCACTTCCTCTCACTTTCCTGCAATGCCCACCATCGGGTCAGGACTGGAGGGGCACATTCTCTCAGGCACAGCCTCAGCTTAAACTTGCTGGCTAGCATGGGTTGCTGTAGTGATAGCAGCCATCTTTCTTCCATCCCTGGGCTTAGGCCCAACTAGCCCTGATGGATGGAGAATCAGAGTCTGGAGCCCTTGCACTGCTGCATTCAGTACTACGGCCTAAGCCACAGGGTTGATTGTCCAGGGGGCACTTTTGAAACTTTGTTTTTCTCAGATGAAGAGGAAAGGCAGAGAGAGGGTAGAAAAGGGGAAAATTTTCTTCTGAAAACAAATAAGTCATCTAAACGTTTTCTGAATTGCAGGACACAACTTTAGAGTAAATTCCCTGCATTAAATCCCATATCAAATGTGGACAGGGCTTTGGAAATATTTTTTTCTGGTCTTCAGTACTGACAGTTAAATGGCCAAATGCTGTTATGTTACTTTTTTGTGTAGAGTTTTCTAGACACATTTCACTATTGCATGTGGAATCTTTGTGGTCGACAGTTCCACTAAGCCGGTTAAGTTGTGACTTAGTCAGCTAAGTATTTATTTATTTATTTGTTTATCGAGTTTTATATACCGTCATTCGGATTCGTTATCATAAAGCCATAAATGGTTTACAAAAATATGAAGGTTATCATTCGTTATCATAAAGCCATAAATGGTTTACAAAAATATGAAGGTTACAAGGCTAATGGGGGATAAACAGGGTTTGAACAAGATTCAAACTGTTGTTAAACATAGGGGTATCAAATGCTAGTTATTTACTGTTCTGTTTTACGTTTCACCTCTTAGTTATAGTTCATAGTTGTGATAAGATTATTTATTCATTTTATTCTTTCGGTTAGAGTGGAGGGTGAAGTTGTTGTGTTGATCATTGGGTGAGTTGGTATGCTTTGTTGAACAACCATGTTTTTAGATCTTTTTTTGAAGGTTTTTAGGTTTTCTTGAGTTCTGAGTTCAGGTGGGAGGGAGTTCCAGAGTTTTGGGCTACCTAGAGATATTGCTCTCTTTTGTGTTGAGTTGAGTTGATTAGAACGCGTGGGTGGTGTTTCTAGAAGTTCCTTATTTGCTGATCTGAGGTTTCTGTTTGGGGTATGTAGTTTTATTGAGGAGCTTAGCCAATTTTCATGTTTTTCATATATAATTTTATGTAGGATGGATAGTACTTTGTATTCAATCCTGAATCTTATTGGTAGCCAGTGTAGTGAGATAAGTGTTGGAGTGATGTGGTCGTGCTTTTTTTGATCCAGTGAGGATTCTTGCGGCTGCGTTCTGTAGGATCTGAAGTAGCGCTGGATGAATATTCAGCTGGGCTGAGCAGCTGCCAGATAGCCGGCAAACTGTTTATCTGGGTACACAGCTGGATAAGTGAGAAGTGGGATGGGAGCGTTCCGGGAAAGAGCTACTTATCTAGTTTCGTAGCCGGATAAGTGCCGATTCTCAGCCTCATCCGGCCTAGGCCTAAAGCCACTAGGCTGCAATGTTTTTCCACAGGAGGGGGTCCCTCTATCGTGGGAGGGGGGTATCGCCACAATAGTGGGGTCTCTCCCCCCAAAAAACATCGCGGCTATATAGCGCTTTCTTTGGTCTTGCAGCCAGACGCCGCGGGACAAAAGAACGCGGCTAGCGGCCCTTTGAGTGCGATGGCAGCCCCCATTCTCAAGGGCCTAAGGACCCCATCTCAAGGGCCTAAGGACCGGCCGCCTAAGACGTTGCCCACGCAAAGAAGCAGTTGAGCTGGGGTCAGAGCTGACCCCTGATAACCTGGGGCCACCACTCGAAGCGGCCCCCGACTCCTCAAAAGTAAAAAAAAAATAAAAAAGTTACCAGTTCAGAAGCGGTTCAGCCCACCCCCACCTCTACCCCTGCAAAGATGAAAATAAAATGCATGTGGGAGCCTCGGGACCTGCATTAGGGTCCTGGGGCTCTGGCGTTACATTTATCACATTTCAAAAAGATGCCACTTTATCGCGGCTGACCATTTTCGTGGTCTGCTGCGGTGAAATATTAACATCAGATTGCCTAGAGATGAGCTGCTTTGCATACATTTGCATTATTCATGCCTAGCAGGTCATTGTCATTGGGGAGGGAACCTGGGCAGGACCATGAATAATATCGCGTGATATTACTGCGATAGTGCTCTTTTGCATGATTTACAGTGTAGGTCGCGCATTCGAGAACTACCGCGGCTTGATCATCACCCAGTTAGTTAGCCCGATAAGACCAGGACAGTTATTTGGCTGTCTTATACTTATCCAGCTACCTATAAGATAGTCAAGTACAAGCAGCAACTTGGCTGTGCCGCTGAATATCTCGACCATGTCAGCCGGATAAGTTTATTTGACTGACTTGCTCATCAGGATAGTGGCTGATTATTGGCCTCTAAACTTTTAAGAAACAACGTTTGTGTCTCATTTTGAAGCTTAGCTCCACTTTCTGCTAATTTCTTTTGGGAAATGTATGGGCAGGTGAGGAGTGCCTCCTTAAACACATAGGGGTGAATTTTCAAAGAGCTGCTCGCATTAAAAGGTGCATATAAGCGAGTATGTGGGCCAAGCACGAGCAACTCCTATTTTAACATGGCACACAATTATGTGTGTGTGTGTGTGCGTGTGCGAGCAACCAAACGCGTGGGGAAAGGGGGGAGGGGAGGGATCAAGGCGCGTCAGGGACATTCCAGGATGGGCCCAACATTTACACGCGTAAATCTGTATTTTAAAGCCGGCAGCCGCAGCGCACAATGGGCTGTTGGCTGCGTTTATTTACTTCTGCTCTTGATGAGATGTAAGTCTGAAGAAAACTCGTTTTAGGCCGAAAACCATCGGGCGGAGGGGTCTGGGTAAACAGGAGAGAGCGCAGGTTGAAGAACCAGAGGGTTTCTGGATGCCGTAGAGGTAGGCTGGGCAAACCGGTGGACTGATCGGTCAAGCTGGCTGTTTCCCTCATGCACGCATGTTTTAAAATCTGCTCACCTGTGCGCGCTTAAGCCGACAGTTCTTAAGTAAGACATGCGATTTCTCTTTGCTTGTGTAGACGCTTAAAGTTAGGGGCAGGCATACCTGCGCCTGGTGTATTTTAAAAAGTATGCCTGCACTCGCGTGGATGATGTAAAGTTCCAGCGCCTGTGCCTTCCATTGCACATATGTGCATGTATAGGTTACTGTCTTTGTGAAAATTGGGATGACAACATCTTCATTGGAAATGAGGATCTAGGGGAGGGACAGTCTGAAATCTCAGACCAAAAAAAAAATGTGCAAAATGCTGGCAAATCATTTTCCTGGAATAATTTCGAGATGCTACAACTTTTGCCCAAGGCTTTCATTTCTACAGCAACCTGGAGCAGACAACGCTCCGCAGGGGAAAACAAACCGAGCCTGCAAAATCTTGTGTTAAAATCACCGTGGAACTTTCTTTTATTCTTAAATTCAGCATTGTAGGGCAAACATCTCACAGAGCTGTTTTTGCAAAGTGTATTTTGTTTTGTTGGTTTTTTTTTTCACTTGTACATTTTTTTTCTGTGGATTTCGTTCCCTTCCCAAATTTGCAGAAATGTAGATTATTGGATTACAAAATTAACAGTTTCAAACCTATTCAGTTGAAGTATCCTGCAGACTCTTTTTTAACCCGTTTTGTTTTTGGTCCATATTTAAATGTGATCCGTAGACTTTTCCCTGTTGATGAGTTTGGAAGCAGCCTAGGCTGAGAAGAGTTTCCTGTTACACTGAGGTCACCCGGTGGTTAAGCCATTGTTTTGTTTTCTTATCATGAGGATCTCGTGTCCTCTCTCCTATTGGACTGCAGACCACTGCATTTCCTGGAAATGAGAACAAGACCGACCACTGGGCTTCAGCATATGTTTTGCTAGCACAGGCATCAAGACACTTTCTGGACCTAAAAGCAGGCCAAAAATCTAGAAGGCAGACTTATGAATGACTGGAAGTTACTTCACAAGCAAAATTTTACATCGTGCTTCGGTTGCGTACATTTGAAACCCTATCAGAGAGCCCCCATCATTTCAAGAAACGGGGGGAGGAGGCCTGATGCAAAGAAAGAGCCAATGGCTTCAAGCTCTCCCAGTCTGTCCCCCCCCCCCCCCCCCCAATAATCTTCCTCTCTCTCTCTCTCTCTCTCAATCCCCCTCATCCCCAGCAGTCTCACTATGTCCTCGGTAATCTCCCCTCACTCAGCCCCTCACTCAACCCCCCTCTTTTCCCCCTTTCCTCCTTGCTTCTCAGCCCCCCCCTCCTCTTCAGCACTCTCCTTCTCTCTCAATCCTTCACCCTATCCCCACTAATCTCCCGCTCTCTTCACCCCCCCCTTCACCCACAGCAGCCTCCCTTTCTCTCATTCCCTCACCCTGCCCCCCCCCCTGTAATGTTCCCCTCACTCAATTCCTCCTTGTCTCCAACAAACTCCCTCTCAAGCCTCCCCTCATCCACCACAGCGGCCTCCTTCTGTCTCACTCCCTCCTGCCCCTAGCAGTCGGTTGGTTCATTTCCTGGGTTCCAATAGCTGTAGCTGCCCAGGTGAAAAGCCTGTTTCCCAGCAGGGTCGCTCGTTCTTTGTCAGCTTCCCTCGTCCCCCAGTCTCTCTTGCCGTGCCCCCACTTCACCGACAGGCAGCAGCTCTTTTCCTCTTACAGCCTGGTGATAAAGGCCTCTCGTCGGGCCCGCCCGGGCCGCTGACACATTGTGCAAAATGCTGGACCCTCCAGTTAGATTTCTAGTCGCCGCGGTGACTTGGTGCCAGCGTTTGGCAAGTCCTGTGTTAGCAAACTTTAGTTTTTTCTAGACTCTGCCAACCCCTGGTCTACTCCTGTCTAAGAACATAAGAAAATGCCATACTGGGTCAGACCAAGGGTCCATCAAGCCCAGCATCCTGTTTCCAACAGTGGCCAATCCAGGCCATAAGAACCTGGCAAGTACCCAAAAACTAAGTCTATTCCATGTAACCATTGCTAATGGCAGTGGCTATTCTCTAAGGGGTAGATTTTCAGACGAGCGCGAACAGCCTACTTTTGTTTGCGCTCCAGGCGCAAACAAAAGTACGCTGGATTTTAGTAGATACGCGCGTAGTCGCGCGTATCGGCTAAAATCCTGGATCGGCGCGCGCAAGGCTATCGATTTCGTATAGCCTGCGCGCGCCGAGCCGCGCAGCCTACACCCGTTCCCTCCTAGGCCGCTCCGAAATCGGAGCGGCCTAGGAGGGAACTGTCCTTTGCCCTCCCCTCACCTTCCCCTCCCTTCCCCTACCTAACCCACCCGCCCGGCCCTGTCTAAACCCCCATCCTACCTTTGTCGGGGGATTTACGCCTCCCGGAGGGAGGCGTAAATCCCCGCGCGCCAGCGGGCCTCCTGCGCGCCGGGCCGCAACCTGGGGGCGGGTACGGAGGGCGCGGCCACGCCCCCGGGCCGTAGCCACGCCCCCGTACCCACCCCCAAAACGCTGCCGACACGCCCCCGCAACGCCGCGCACTCCGGCCCCGCCCCCGACACGCCCACTCCGAAAACCCCGGGACTTACGCGAGTCCCGGGGTTCTGCGCGCGCCGGTGAGCCTATGTAAAATAGGCTCACCGGCGCGCAGGGCCCTGCTCGCGTAAATCCGCCCGGTTTTGGGCGGATTTACGCGAGCAGGGCTCTGAAAATCCGCCCCTAAGTGAACTTAATAGCAGGTAATGGACTTCTCCTCCAAGAACTTATCCAATCCTTTTTTAAACATCCTTTAAAAATCTTATCCAATCCTTTTTTTAAATGTAATTAAATGTAATTTTTTAAATGTAATTTTAAATAACATTTACATTTTTTAAATGTAATTTTAAATAACTTATCCAATCCTTTTTTTAAATGTAATTTTCCAATTTTGGTTCTGTGTAAACCGAAGTGGTATGTACTAGTACATGAACTCCGGTATATAAAAGCCTTTAAATAAATAAAATAATAAATAAATAAACACAGCTTCCCCCCACCTTCCCCTCCCTTCCCCTACCTAACCCACCCCCCCAGCCCTATCTACACCCCCCTACCTTTATCATGAAAGTTACGCCTCCTCCAGGCAGGCGTAACTCGCGCGTGCCGATTGGCCGCCGCCGCTCGATTCCCCGGCCCGGGAGCAATTTCGGAGGCCTCGGCCACACCCCCGATACACCCCCGGGCCGGCACCATGCCCCAACACTCCCCCAGGATACCCCGAACGTCGCGCTGCCCCCGACACGCCCCCCCTAACGAAGCCCCGGGACTTACGAGCGCCCCGGGGCTTGCGCCCGCTGCTGAGCCTATGCAAAATAGGCTTGGCGCGCGCAGGGGGGTTTTGAAAGGGTTACTTACGCACATAACTTATGCGCGTAACCCTTTTAAAATCTACCCCAGTGTGATCACATCTGCTATTCATTGGAACCTAAAAGGTTTCCTAAGTAGGACTTTTGTAATGATATTCCCCATTCAGAAAGCAAAGGACAGACTTATCCATACTGCACAGTGCTGTAATATTGTTCAAAAGACGAAGGTAATTTAGATTATCTTAAATAAGCATCTTTTGCAAGGGAGGTGCAAAATCTGAGGTTAACACTGGCCAGCTGACCGGCCCCTGAAACTCCACAGGGAATTTGCCCTTGAAAACTCGCTTGCAGGCCTGTGGCTACCTTTCTGCAAGCAATGTGGATAGTTTTAAAAATTGCCCCCATAATAAATGCTATTACTGCTACCCAATCAGAGCTCAGTATTCTGATGCAAGTGGTGAGAAAGGTCATGTGCAATAAATGCAATAATATGTACATACGCAGTAACCAGTAACTTCCATATCTCAGCCTGCGCAAGCGGCAAAGTGGTCACTTCCTGTTTGGTCATTCAAGTTTGAAAATGGCAAAAGGAGCCAAAGTTGGCACTGCAGAGCACACACAGGGATTTCAATTGAAATTCCTGCGTGTTGCTTGCTAGCCTCTTTTCTTGCCACTCTCTTCCCCTCCTCCCCACTGGCCCTGCCCCTTTGCCGTACCTGGGAACTTTTGAGTTGTGGTCACCCTGAGCTTGCTATTGATTAGTGGAGGGGGGAGGGAATGGAATAAATCATGTCATAATAATATAAGACGTTGCCATACTGGGTCCATCAAGCCCAAGATCCTGTTTCCAACAGTGGCCAATCCAGGTTACAAGAACCTGGCATTACCTAAGCATCAAATAGATCCCATGCTACGAATGCCAGTAATAACATTGGCTAATCCTTAATTCCCAAGTCTACTTGATTAATAACAGTTTATGGACTTCTCCTCCAGGAACTTATCCAAACCTTTTCTTAAATCCAGCTACACTAACTGCACGAACCACATCCCCTGGCAATGAATTCCAGAGCTTAATTGAGCATTGAGTGAAAAATAATTTTCTCTGATTTGTTTTAAATGTGCTACTTGCTAACTTCATAGAGTGCTCCCTAGTCCTTCTATTATCTGAGAGAGTAAATAACCGATTCACATTTATCTGTTCTAGTCCTCTCATTATTTTATAGACCTCTAACATATCCCTCCTCAGCCATCTCCAACACCCCCATCCCACTAATCCACATTTTCTCTCTTTTCCCCCTACCTACCACCATCACTTTTCTCTTCCTTCAGAGATGACCCTTGCATTCTTCCTCTCTCACAGATCCTAGCAGTCTCTTTACTCCCATCCCCTATAAGTCGCAGTTCCCTGACTTGTGCATCCTTACTCTACCCTCAGCTGAGTGAGTCCCAAGTCCTGGAATCACAGCCGTAGACTGAGTTGTGTGAATTGCAGTCCCTTTCCAGTTTCTTCCCACATACTGCCTGCAGTGTTTGCTCGAGACTCCCTCCTCTCTCCCTACAGGCTTACTGAGAAAGGGGGTGGTTGAAGTTAGTCACAGAGAGGCTCTGAGCTTTCTAGTGTTTCCCTTGAGACTCTTCAATAGATGCAAACTCTCTGGGTGAAATGCGGAGTGTTCCCAGGTGTGCTCTTTGCAGTGTGGATAAAAGTACCTATGCCGTAAAACAGTGCGAGTACCTTTACCCACAGAGGATGAGGGTAGTTGTCAGTGGTTGATTTTTACCATCGTAAATGGAACCTACTCTGAAGAAAAAGCAGTGTTAAGTGGAGTGCCCAAGGGATCAGTTTTGGGACCGATTCTGTTCAATATCTTTGTGAACGACCTGGCGAAAGGGACAGAAGGTATAGTTTGTCTATTTATGGATGATACATCTGAAGGAGTAGAGAGATTTCATTCTCTGAGATTTCATTCTCTGAGATCCTTCAGAGATTTCATTCTCTGAGATCCTTCAGAGATTTTCATTCTCTGAAGGATTCTCTGAAGTGATTTTCATTCTCTGAAGGAGTAGAGAGAATGAAAAGTGATTTCAAAACAAAACCAATAAATTGCTAACATGCTATCCTTATACTTCTCCTCCCCTTCACCCCCCCAAAAAAAAACACTCTTCCCATACAAATAACCCCTACACAAATAACCCCTACACAAGCCTTATGTCATTAGAGTTCACCATGGCTCTCGAAATCGAATCCAAGCTCAAGAAGCCAAGCCATCCTCCCACCCCTCAGACACAATCCCCACAAAACTCCTCCTCTCCATTCCCAACGTATTAGCCCATCCCATTGCCAACATAATAAATGCGTCCATCAAACAAGGAGCAGTACCCAGCCCACTCAAACAAGCAATAGTCAAGTCCATTCTAAAAAAACCTAAGCTTGACCCCACCAACCTGTCCAACTACTTCCCCATTTCAAATCTCCCGTTCATCTAAAAAATCCTGGAAAAAATAATCAATCGGCAACTTACCGATTACCTCTCTCCTTCTCAATACGGCTTTCGTAAATACCATAGCCTGGAAATCCTCCTCTTATCCTTGACTGACCACCTTATCAAAGGCCTAGATAATCTTATATCCTAGCTATCTTAGACATCTCTTCAGCCTTCGATACCACCAGCCATAATATCCTTCTCCAGCGCCTTAATGAGATTGGAATAACTGGAGTTGCCCACAGTTGGTTCAGTTCCTATCTCAGCAACAGAAACTTCAAAGTCAAAATTGGAAACCATGAGTCTAAAGAAATCCCCCTTAACCAAGGTGTCCCACAAGGTTCTTCCCTGTCATCTACCCTCTTTAATATATACCTCCTACCGCTCTATCAACTCCTATCGGATCTCAATCTTCCCCACTATATCTACGCAGACGATGTGCAAACACTCATTCCTATTACTGACATCTGGGAATCCACGCTAATGTCAATCATCAAGCTCTTAATTAACATTCATCTCGCCCTTAACCCTGCAAAAACTGAACTTATGCTTATTTCCCCACCAGCCTACACCAATGCCCTCCCTCTACACCATTCGTTTCTTCACCTTATCTCGTTTTCCCAACAGGTACGAGATTTAGGGGTCACTCTAGACAATCAAATCAACCTAAAGAAATTCATCAACTCAACACTTAAAGAATGCTTCTTTAAGATACACAGCCTAAAGAAACTCAAACCCTTGCTCCATTTCTCTGACTTTCGCACGGTCCTACAAACTATGATTTTTTCCCAAAATCGACTACTGTAACCCTCTCATAAGAACATAGGTTTACCCCAAAACTCCATCCACCCACTTCAAATTCTGCAAAACCCAGCCGCTCGAATCCTTACCAAATCACGCAGCAATGAGCACATTACACCTATCTTAAAAGAGTTACACTGGCTACCAATCGCTTCCCGCATACAATACAAGACCCTCTCTTTCATACATAAAGCACTTCACAACCCCGACATGAACTGGTTTAATGACTCCCTGCAATTCTACTCTTCCTCCAGACCGACCAGAAACCAATACCTTGCCACCATACGTACACCCTCCCCCAAACTCACCAACCTTGCAACCTCAAAAGCACGCACGCTCTCCTTTGCTGGTCCCGCCTTATGGAATTCAGTGCCTGCAGATCTACGCCAGGAATTGTGCCCAAAAAACTTCAAGCAAAAACTAAAAACATGGCTTTTCACACAGGCTTACACCTAAATCCTCCATCTCTGCCACCTAGCTTCCATGGTCCCACCCCTCCCTAGCTTACATTTTCTCTTAACTGCTCCGAGCTAATTTCTTCGTTTGCACACTACAATCTTATACCTTGCACATACGTCTCCCCTACTCTATAATCCTTCCTTAGTCCCAACCCCTGGGACTGTAATTTCTATATTTGTTACCCAGGTAAAATGATTTGAAAATTCTCCTGTGTATTCTTCATCTTATCCTTTCCCCTTTGGAGTTTGCATGCCGGAGTGTATTGTCAGACCATTCAGCCCAAAGGCCATTGCATGTATGTTCCTGATGTACAGGCAAAATTATAAGCATGTTGTGATCTTGTTTGGATGAAAAGTTCTGTATATTATTATTATGTATTAATATATATATATATATATATATACACACACACATGAATATATAATTATTATTAATTCTAGTAATATCCACAAGTGGCAGAGAGAAGTATAACCTTATGTACAAAATGTCAGCCATTTTGTCTACATCATGGGTAGGCAATTCCAGCCTTCAAGTACTACAAACAGATCGGGTTTTCAAGATATTCGTAATAGGCCTGATTTTAAAATGCGCATGCACGTACAAATGGGGGATTACGCGCGTGGCCGGACCTTGCACGCACCGCGCGCATTTTCGGAAGGGCCCGGCCACATGCATAACCCCTGTTACACACCGAAGTGCCAGGTCTCTCAAAAGGAGCAGGCTGGGGGCATGGTCTGGGCGGGAAGGGGCGGGGTGGGAGTGGGCCGGGACAGCGCCATTAACCGCACTCCCGGGGAAGCGAGCGCCAGCAGCTGGCCGGCGCGCGGTGGTTACGTCAACTCGGAAGTCGAAGAAAGTATTGAAACAAAAAAATCAACTAATAGCTAGGGGGGATTAGGGGTCGGGGAGGAGAGGGGAAAAGGTAAGAAGGTTAGGTAGAGGTGTAGGGAAGTTCCCTCCCAGTCCGCTCCTTAATTGAAGCGGACTGGGAGGGAACTGGGGAAGGCCTATTCGTGTCGCTGAGTGTTTAGAAAACTCCCCACCCCTGTGCACGACGCGCGTGCTGACGCGCGCGGATTTTAAAATCCGGCGAGCATGTGCGCGCAGGAACCGTATTTTATAACATGCGCGCGCCAACACACGCATGTTATAAAATCATTGCGTCCATGCGCGCGCGCCGGGAACTGCGCTGACATGGACGCAGGCGCGGACTTTTTAAAATCTCCCTTTAAATGCTAATCTAGCTCATGTGGTTTCATTGTGGATATTTTGAAAACCAGGCCTGTTTGTGTCACTCCTCGGCCTTGTCTTCCCCTGGTCTAAAATATCACTGATAATTGTTCTTTTTAGACCCAAGTTTCCTTGTCTCTCTTTTTAAAATCTAGTCCAAATTTTAGTAGCCATATTGATCACGGGGAAAACTGAATTCTTTAATTGGTCTAATAGAAGAATCATCCAAGGATGATGATCGTGAGCTTTTATGGCCACGCAAATCCTGCTTCAGATGTGTCTTTAGCCATAAAGGGGCATAGATCCCAAACCTGCAAAGAATTTCCTAAAGCAAGGATTGCAGACCTCTCAGAGGAAAAGTGCATGTGGAGGGGAGTTAGAGGAATGGATAGGGAGAGCGTCTTTTTGCTGGCACATGACTTGACTTCCTTGTGAAGGCCGTCTTCTTCTGACTCATCCAGTCAGCACAGCTCTGTGAATGCGGAAGTGGGTATGATTCTCTAGACTCTTGGTTTTGTCAGCCCTTAAATACATGGCAATGGCTGATATTAACAGATAGTTCCAATTTTAGCAGCTGGTGCTTGTTCCATGAGAGCTTTATTTGCGCCCAGAATCTAAAGTCTGATCCCTATCGCTTACGGCTGGGCTGGGGACTGAAATAACCGGGAGCGACAGCAGGTTTTTTTTCTTTCCTTTTTTTTTTTTTTTTGTAAGCTTTCTATGTGTCTGGCGAGGCTGTTGTTGTTTTTCAGGGTGAATAGAGATTGACCCCCCCCCGGAGGGAAGGGGGGGGGGAAAGGGACTCTATGCCACTGAGCCAGCTCACCAGCCTACGGATGGCGACGTAGCGCGCAGAGGGAGCGCGCGGTCCCCTGCGGTGGTGTTTCCTGCCTGTCGGCATCGCTGGCCGCTCTTGGGAGAAGGAGGTGCTGGAGATGGCAGCTTCTAGAGGTTGGGAGAAGACGGGATGCGAAAGGGCAAAGATGAGGGTGGGGAGAAAACCAGCTTCCGGTTTGCCACCAAATTTGAAGAAACGCAACATCAGCCACGGAGGGGAAAATACTATAAATGTTTCTGTCTCTTAGTTTTTTGTTTTTTTTTTCATCTAGATTTCTTTGTTTTCCTAACTGACTTGTAGGTCCCCCTGCAGTGTGAGGGCACTTTTTAATTGTTTGGGGTCTTACTGCTCATTGACACAGACTTCACAGCTCTCTGGTTGTGACTGGAGCTGTCCTCTTACATGCCAGAATATATCAAGGTTGTGTCGATGTCGCCCACCTGAAATCTCCCTGACTCCAGTTCACCCTGTAACTCCTTTTCTTCAGGGGGACTTCCCTGAAAACAGACAAGGGGGGTCATTTTCAGACGCTGCACAATAGGGAAAAACTGACCGTGTCTCTGGATCTGGGTTGTCCAGCGGGGAAGAGTTAAAGCCGCAAGACCCAAGGGAATCACCACACAGAAGTCCAGACTATGGGGGAAGTTCCAAAAACAAAATATACATCTACTAAAGACAAAATCCAAAATGTTTCAGTAGTACAAATGTAACGCAAAATGCAATCTGTATAGTTTCAATAGTTTTAATACAAAAAAACCCAAACCAGATTCACATGTCCCTTGAGTAGCAATTTCAGGAAACTGACACCTCCTCTTGCTCCAAATGCATTTCTTCCCCAAACCCCTTTTGGAAACTATAAAGACCTCTTATTCCACTTGGAAAAGCAGAAATACCTGACTGGTGTAGCCGAATTCTGGACCAAGCCTGTATCTGGTGTCTGGGGACAGAAACCTTCTGGGACCTCTGCTTGCAAGCTGGATTCATCCCGGGAACGCTCCGAACAGGCAGAGAGGGGCAACTTCACCCACTCAGACAGGGAAAAGGAAGGCAAACTGCCCCTTCCCCCCTTCCTGGAGAGCCAAAGCTCCACCTCCCCAGGATGATGTCTCTCCCCCCCAGTGACTCGTAGAGCCACCTTTATAGAACTTGGGTCGAGCCCTACGCAGTAAGGAATCTCTCCCCAAACGGCACGCGTGCCCGGAACCTCCCAGGGATGGAAGTTACGGGGTGAGTCATATTTTTTTGGTTGGTAGGAAATGGATGGGAGATTCATCTGATGATGATGGTAGATGGGATGCTTGAAAAAAAACAAAGAAAGCACTTTCTCGGCCCTCACCATGTTAAGGGGTCTATTGTGGATAGAGGAAAAAGTGCTGGCAAGCTATGTAGAGTTCTCTTTTCTAACGGTGAAAATTACAATGGAAGTGACATTTGTTTCCTGTTTTAACTGTTGTCCCAATCCAGGTACCGGTGCCGGTACTGTACATATATATATAAAACCAGGCATGTGAGTACCTTGCGGATCAGGTACTGATTAGCACTGCTTACAGAGCAGCCTGAACGTCAACATGAAATGTAACCTTAGTGCAGAATGGGGGTCCTCGCCCATGGGTGATATTTACCTCATCAGATGGAGCCTGGCACCCTGGCCCCCACCCTTCTGTGCTGTTACTATTCATTATCAGTATTTTCACAAAATGTACCAAATCAAAGTACCAAATCCAGATCCTTTTCAGATCCTGCAGCCTGCTGTATAACTACCGTGTGTCCATGCACAGGGTCCCAAATCCAAGGGGAGGTTGGTGGGTTTTTGTGAAGACTGGCATCCTGCTGCCTGCAGGAAACGCACGCGACAGGTAATTAACTCTGCTCCCTCATCTATCGTGCCAAAAACATTTAATTAAAAAAAAAAAAACAAACGAGAAAAGAAAATTGCTGCCCCTGGAAAGCAGTATTATTTTTTTCTTGCTTCGCAGATTGGGGAATCTGCTCGTTGACTGATAGTTCACTTGTTGTATAATTCATGGCCTAAATGAGTCCATCCCAGAGCCAACATGTTTTGAAAACCTGTAAAAGAGAGAAAAAGGCAAGGAATGGATTGAGTGAGTTGCTGATCCAGATGGATGGCCGTGCAGTGGTGTTTATATTTGCAGCTTTCAGGAAGCACTTTTCTTGCTCTTTGACTGCTATGTAGATGTTAAGGGAAGGACTATGGCATGTCCCACCCTATGATTTCCAAAGACTTACGCGCGTAGGGGGGTTACGTGCGCCGGGCCTGTTTTCAAAAGGCCCGGCGGCGCACGTGAAGCCCCGAGATGCGCGTATGTCCCGGGGCTTTTCTGAATGGGCGAGCAGGGGGCAGGACGGAGGGAACGGGGAAACGGATCCTCGAATCTACCACACTATTTTCTCTTGTTGACTTCATGTGCGGCATTTTTCAATAATTATTACACTTTTTATGTTAAAATTGTTGATTTTTCTCCTTTAAATGTCTGTATTTTGCAAGTTTTACGTATTTTACCATATGTAATTTCTAGATTCTGTACGGCATTTACAGCCGCAACTGCTCTAGTTCTCTTTTACGTCTTCTTTTTATCTTTCTGGTATCTTGTAAGTCTTCTGTTACGTCCGGTTTACAGTACTGCTTTCTGATTGCTTACTGAATTTTCGCGCCAGAATTGTTGAAGTTAAATGGCCACCATGTTTTATGTTCGCGCTGCACTCCCAGAGACGCCAAATGTTGAATCGTACGCAGGTATGTTTAAAATGTCTTATTAAATTTCAGGGAGCCGCTTCCATTATTTTTGTTGTCCACCCTGTTTTTAAGGTACGGTCCTTAATGTATCTCTGTTTTACTTTTTAGAATAATTAAAGTTTTGTCTGTCCCTCCCGACGCAGCCTCGCGGCAAAACACGGGTCCGTGTCGGGGGGACCCGCTTTGCACCTGAAATTGCCATCTAAAATGAATACACCTTATTATTGAATTCTGTGTGGACATTGAATTTTTCCTGCACATCCCTGTGATTAACTGTGATTATTCGCATGCAGTAGTGCTCCTATTTGTTGTTTGGATTACCCTTTGCTTATCCCGTGCTTTCCTGAATAAGCCCAGTGGGTCCCCAGTTGCAAAGAAGACAACAAAATTGTTCTAATTCCCTGAGCCATCCAGTCTCAGGAGAAAGTGATGTGTGTTTGTGTGTAGCCCTTCTGAAGGCAGGGGCCACACTCAGTACCGGGTTTTAGTCTAATTAAATAAACTCTGGCATGGATTCTCCAAATGGGGGTGGGTGGGTAGGATAGACCTCCAGGGCCCAGGGTACTGTGTCCGTCTCTCTCTGTGAGTGCAAGCATCCGCACTGGTGAGCAATGTTCCTTCTCATTTTTTTGAAAGGCTGTGGGCACAAACATTTTCTTTCGTGGACCTTTTTTGTGAGCCGGGGTCAAATTTGTGCCCTACAAGCCAGCGTAGTGCAAATAACATCAGGATTTCTTGTGCGCGCTATGTTTTGCTGCCCGCGCGGGGTTCACGACCTGGGTGCGTGTGCACATGCGCACAGCTTAGAGGGAGCAGTGCTGCCGAGGGCCAGGAAGCCTGCTGGACACCAGAAATAGGTTTACTGTGCAGCTTGCTGAGAGGTAATTAATTGGCGCCAGGTACCTTTTGTTCTTGTTTCACCCATAATCACATCAATCAGTGTGCACCTCGCCCCCAACTATGCTGTAAATATTTGAAATAAATATAATCCCGTTTGATCTGTGTCTTTGGCCCCCCCCCCCTCCTCTCTTCCCAGGGGTCTCCTTTCTTCTTCCAAGGGTGCACTGATATGGGTTCGCCTTTACCTTGTGCCGTCTCCCCTTCCAAATATCTGTGGTGCACGGATGTCTCCAGAATGTCCCCAGCCTCTTCTCTCCTTTGCAGAAATTCCTGGTGGGAGCCTCTGGTTTCTCCTCCAGATAATCTTTCAGCTCTTCCAATCGCCTCCTAGAAGTCACCGGGATCCTTCAGATGAAAATGCAAAAAGAGAAAAAAAAAACCCCTTCTTCTTCCTCGCTTCTTTCTTATGGGCAGGAAGGGTTAACAACATCTGCCCAAATAAAAATCACCAAATATAAACGTGCTCAGAGCACTGAAATCCACTTCCTCTTTATTGGGGCTGGGTCAGAAGATGTGGATTTTCTCATTTCCTAGCCTATTCGGCACTGGGTTTTAGCCATTTCTGAACAGGCCCTGGGTTTAGTGGTTTGGTCAGGGCTGTCTTTGGGCGGGGACACGAGCCACAACCGTGCCAGGTCCCCTGATGGTCGCGGCGCGCAGACCTAAAGGCAGCCCTGTGACGTGCACTGGTAGCAGGAGAAGAGGGCTCCAGCCATCCCCCTCCCAAAGCCGAGAAAAGCAGGTGGGGGCCATTCGGGGGCCCTGGCTGCCACGCGAAGCACAGGGGTGGCAGGTTGCAGTGAGTGAAGGCGGGGCATAGGATAACCCCTGCCTTTGTTACAGGACCAGGCCTCACCCCAGCCTAAAGGCTCTCCTGGCGACGGTTTGCGGCAGGCTGTTTCTACAGGCCATGATATGCATTTTAGGCATGTGGCTCTGGTGGTAAAGAAGGCTTGTGGGAATCTGAAACTGGTAAGGCAACTGGAAGCGGCCTTAGATACAGATGCTTCGAAAAAAGCGATGCACACACTAGAGCTATCCCTGTCTGTGTACTTTCATGCACTATATCTAGGGCTCCCAGTCAAACTAACCAGTAAGCTTCAGATTATTCAGAACGTGTGCTCAATGGGCACCCGCAGGTCCGTTATTGATACAACCACAGGGGCTACCCATTTCATTGCAGTGTCAGTTTAAATGTCTGGTACTAGCATTTAAGGTCATGAAAGGGCGATGTCCACCTCATTAAAATGGTCCAGCAGTGGTCTGGTTTCCTGGTTTTCTCAGAAGCGTCAGTCGCAACTTCCATCAGCAAAACCTTTTTGTCATGTGCGATTACAAAATCGGGCTTTTGGGAGTAGCTGCACCTCATTTATGGAACAAAGTGCCATTTCAGCTTAGAGAGGAAACCAATCTGTTGTGATTTAGGGAAGGCCTAAATGCCTGGCTGATGTCGATTCTTGGTTGGATGGATTGATGTACCATTTGGAGTGAGACAATAATTATCCGTTTTATTATTGTTGATTATTTATTTTTATGTAATTTTTATATTTTTGTTGTACATCGCTTTGGGTGATTTTTATCTTGAAAGCGACTGATAAATGCCACTAAATGAAATATATTTTTTTTTTTTTTAATTTATGTTTTATTGAATTTCAGAGTAACATAACAATTGTAGAGCATCTTGTCACACTCCTAGTAACAAAACTAGGAAACTCGGCAGTTACAAACGGCGCATCTGTCTAACAGCAACAAACATGGTGTCATAGCTTTCGGACAGATATTTGTATGCAGATACAGTAACTAGTGACAAGTGCAAAAGCCGGAAGTAAGAATATTCATCCCCAACCCCCCTCCCCCGCGCTAGTAATGACATTTAATGGAAGCTTCTACTGAGTAGGCAAAGAGTTCCAGTAGTAAGCCATTATTTCGGAAGCGATTTACATAGCCAATTATCAGGTCAGCAACATGTAGTCGGTTGTCGACAAAGGATAGAGTCAAGTCTCTTGACCACAGTATCATACAAAATAAATATTATATGCTAACGTATAAAAGTTGACAGAACAGAAAGCATATACTTCGTCCGCATATCTAGATTGTTTTGGTTTGGTGCCTGGTCATGCGTCTTCCAAAAACGCAGGACCACAGTTTACTTTTCCCCTCAACAGCTTTCCTTAAGCGGTACGAGCCAAGAAGGCAACCTATGGTTCTTTTAGTTTAAATGATTTCCAGGTCATATTGTGTGAGGAAATCCTATTATGCAGAATAGCTGTCAAAAAGTCCAGTCTTTTGTGTACCTGTAGCCTGCGTGTCACTTCACCTAAAGTTGGTATGCATGCAGATTTCCAGTGCTGTGCTATGGCTAATCTGGCCGCCATTAAGATACATAAGCATAATCGTTGTTGCGACTAAGCCTTCTATAGGTACATTTAGTAACGCAGGTTGAGGAGTCAGAGTGATTCGTATGCCTAGCATTTGAATTAACCATTCATTAATCATTTGCCAAAAAGGTAATATGAGCTTGCAATTCCACCAAATATGCACATAAGATCCATTCTGGCCACAAAGTCGCCAGCACTCAGGTGAGACAGATGGGTATATTTTGTGCAGCTTTACAGGGCATAAGTGCCACCTATATATCATCTTATAATTGTGTTCTTGTAACCTAGCAGATATCAAATTTTTGCTGGCCCGTTGGAAGATAATGCTTCTTAACGTATCTGGAAGGATCTCCCCCAAATCAGATTCCCACTGGTCAAAATGAGGTAACGCTGGCTTCTCAATAACTGTAAGCATGGTATAAAGCTTGGAGACTACCTTAGTTAAGGAATCCACTCAGGAGCAGTAGTTTTCAAATAGGGACCTTGATTCCCGAAACCTCCATGATTTAATTAGAGATTGAATAAAATGCCTGATCTGCGCATAAGAAAGATACTCATTTTGTGGCAGATTATATCTATCTTCCAACTGAGTCAGCGTCAGGAACTCGCCCCCCCCCCCTGGAACAGCTGTCCCATAGTAGCTCTACCTGCAGTGCGCCACTTCTGCAAGGCTGGGGATTGATAGCCAGTTACGAACTCTTTGGTATGGAAAATAGCAGACTGGTAAAAATAAGCTTGCGAACCGACCACCCGGCCCTTCCATTTTTCCCATATGGTGAGAGCAGTCTTAAGAGAGACCAAGGTAAACAATTAACGTTCTGCCAAGTAGAGCTGGGTTGCCATGCTAGTGCTCCAACGGGCATTTTACCAGTTATCAGTTGGGCTGCCTCAACCCATTGCTTAGAAGCGTTAATTCTGGCCAGATCTATAATGGCTTTTAGTTGGGCTGCGGCGTAGTAGGCTTCTAGGTCCGGTACCCCCATTCCCCCCTGTCTCTTATGCAAGTGTAATACACGCCGCGCTATTCTAGGTGGTCTGCCCTCGGAGTCTTTCGGAGATAGGCTGGTGGTAATAAAATTGGTGGGACCGTAAAGAGGTAAAGAATCCTAGGTAGGACATTCATTTTGACTATGGCGATACGCCCCCATCCATGAGAACGAGCCCTTGTACCACATATCAAGATCTACTAAATGAAATTTTAAACCAGAATGCCAACTGTCTGTGACAATCTCCGGGTCCATCAGCAGCTGTTGCTTGCAGCATTAAGATATGTCCTGTACCATACCGCAGATATCAAAGAGCAGGACTGTAAAAACAAAGAAAAGCTCTCTTTTGTTTAGCACTATTGTATAAAAATTGATATCTGTACAGAATGCACAAGGATGGGGAAGATGTCAAGCTTTTATTTATTAAGGGCAACCTTACATAAGTCATTTGCACTTGTCACTGTTGAATAACGGAGCTAACAAAATAAAGAGTAACATAGCTTGTGAGTTCAACCCCGCCTCGTTACATTTTTTTCCATTGTAAATTACCTTGGGCTTGGTAAGATATATTTGAATTTGTTTGTTTTTTTTTTCAACTGGCAGTTTTCTCTTGCTTCTTTTGGTCCTTCTGCTCAGTTTTCCCCTATTTTATATTCCCTCCTAAACTTACGAAAGCCCCAGTGACATTTCTGAACAAAGGGCCATGTACCAGGGGCTCCTTCCAGAACTCCGTCATCATGGGCCCTGTATCCAACTATTACTGGGATTCCCTTTTTTCTCCCCCCCACTCTCCCATAGGGTATGAATGCTGCCTCCACAGCACCCCTAGCCCATGCCTGACACATAACATTTAGTCCTAACCAGCCCATGGCTGTGAACTTTGAAGCTGTGGATCTATCTCAAAAGCAATTGCCTTTGAAGTCAGTTTGGCTTGGACTGCACCACTTCCTGTTATGTCTCAGCCTTCCCTGAGCCCTGCCTGATTGCACTATCTCTGAACATTGTCAGTTTACCTTTGGATAAACATCGTGCAGTCTCTTAGTGCCACTGTTAGCCCTGCTTTCTCAGAGTACAGCAGCACTGCAAAGTTGTTTTTTTTTTTTGATGCAACACAGCTCATTACTTTTTCCCTCGCATTGCGCCAGATTTTACTTTTTTGCATTAAGCTACGAGATCAGGAAATAACTTGTAGTATCGGCAAATAGCATACGTTATTTCGCCAGTATCATGAGTAATTGCGATTTTGCAGTTTAGTAAATAGGCACCTTTGGGAGTGTGAGTTTCAAATCTAACCTACGTTTTTATTAGCTAAGTTGAAATGTCACTATCAAGATCTTCAAGCATCATAGTAATTTAATAAGAAAATTATTGACTCATACAGTAAATATTTATCTGATTATTTTTAAGCCTGGTTCTGAAGCCTTTCAAGAAAGAAGACAGGCAATATGACGTGATTTCAGCCAAACACATTTTAATTTTCTTAAAATGAGCACTTACTGGGCATTTGTTTTATATTAGCCTAGTTTCCTACAGTGAATCTGTCCTTATAAAACCATCATATCTGTGTGTCTGTCCCCCCCTTAATAACTTTTGAACCATTCATGCAATTTCATTCAAATGTGTGCCACATGTGGCAGAGCACACAGTGACCTCCAGAAGACACTTCTCATGTGCCCTCGCTGCCTGAATACTTAGAATCATTTCATTTCTGAATTGCTTGCGTTTTAAGCAAACGCAAAGCAAAATACAACAAATAATATAACATTAAGTTATTACAAGCTTTTAACCAAAATAAAAATAGAATAATAAAAACCACATACATTTTTAAATTAACATAACATGTAAAGGACCAGACAGACAAAGATGTATAAATATCAGCAGAAAACCAATTTTAAAAAGGTCTTCTTTAAACAATACCGAAGGCCTGTTTAAAAAGCCAGGTCTTCCGACCATGATGAAAATCAGTTAAGTGATGTCTTATTCTAAGGCTCTTGGAAGAGTGTTCCAAAGATGCACGGCAATAACAGATAAAGCCCTATCTTGAGTTCTTGTCAGATGTGCTTGGGCCATACTGGGAACCAAAAGCAAGTTTTTCGCAAAGATCTTAGAAAGCAAAAAGGAGCAAATAACGCTAATCTGTTATATAGATGGTTAGGCCCTCGTTCATGCCTAGCTTTAAAAACTGCTAGAAGTAACTTCAGTTGGCAGCAAATATTTAATTGGAAGCCAGCGTAGCGTATACAGAACAAGGGTTATATGTTCTTGATAACCAACACTGGCCTTAAGCCTTGCAGCTAAATTTTGAACTTGCTGAAGCCTTTTCAGACATTTTTGGAGCAAACCAACATAAAGAGTGTTACAGTGGTCAATTTGCAAGACTACGAGTATCTGAGCTAGTGAAACGCTAGACCTTTTTGATGGGAGTAAGTAACAACAATTGTTTTAGTAGCTGAAATTGAAAAAAAGACTTTCCTAGTGGCCTTAGAAATGTGAACTTCCATAAATAGATTTGCATCTAAGTACACCCCTTTTAAAATTCACTCCCAAGTTTGTACCTGAGTCATAGGAGGGTAAAGTGACTTGCCCAAGGTCACAAGTAGTGGCAGTGGGATTTGGACCTTGTTTGTAACCCACTGCTTTAAGCACTAGGCTACCGATTTGTAACCTTGTTTAGCTTGGCTCACAGCCAGGTATCTCACACTCTGACCCACACACTCTGACCCACACTCTGACCCTTTTTTTCTCCTCTGGATACTCCTTTTTCTTCAGTTCACTTGTGATGTCATCGAGCATTCTGAAAGCCGTCCTACCATTGGCTGGTCCAGGTGGTCACCAGCTGACTCCCATTTCTTACCCAGTTTCCTATAGTTAAACCTCATCTCGAATGATGAACTTATAACTAGGGACCTCCCTTTTCAGCTTTTATTTCATTTTTCCTGGCAATTTATCTGAAGCCGATATTTAGCAGCACTTAGCTGGATAATTAGCGACTTATCCAGCTAAGTGATGGTTACTAAATATCCGGCTATGCTCAGCGGCTGCCACTTAGCTGGATAAGTATTTATGTAGATAGCCGGATATTGGGGGGGCTACTTGTCTGGTTAAAATAGCATTTTGTTTTTGTTATAATAAATCCTGATAAATTCCCAGAAAAAAATAAAATAAAATCTAAAAATGAAGAGCCCTACTGCTATACCACAGACATTCACATTAGGGCAGATTTTAAAACGTGCGCACGCGCATCCACGTACGCGCACTACCTGGCGGACGCACTGATTTTATAGCACGCGCAAACTGGCGCGCGCATGTTATAAAATACGTGGGCCGCACGCACATACGCGCTGGATTTTATAATCCACGCGCATATGTGCGGGCGGCGCGCGCAAGGGGGTGCGGTTATGCAAATTTGCGCGGCGAGGAGATCGGGGCTCCCCCAGTTCCCTCCCAGTCCGCTCCAATTTAGAAGCGGACAGGGAGGGAACTTTCCTACCCCCTATCCTAACCTCCTTTCCCCTTCTCCTCTCCTCCCCACCCTCTAAATCCCTTTTTTTTTTTTTGGTTTACCTTTTTTTTCCATCGAGTTACTTCAGGGCCCGGCCTGAAGCAACTTGTGCGTGCCGGCAGAGCGGCAAATGGCCGCAGTACCGACGGCTTCCTGCTCTGCCCTGCCCCTGGGACCGCCCCTTGATAGAGGCCTGGCTCTTGTACACATAGGGGTAGATTTTTAAACAGCGCGAATAGGCCTACTTTTGTTTGCGCTCCAGGCACAAACAAAAGTACGCTGGATTTTAGCAGATACGCGCGGAGCCGCGCGTATCTGCTAAAATCCTGGATCGGCGCGCGCAAGGCTATCGATTTTGTATAGCCGGCGCGCGCCGAGCCGCGCAGCCTACCCCCGTTCCCTCCAAGGCCGTTCCGAAATCGGAGTGGCCTTGGAGGGAATCCTCTAACGCCCTCTCCTCACCTTCCCCTTCCTTCCTCTACCTAACCCACCCGCCTGGCCCTGTCTACACCTCCCCCTTACCTTTCTCTGGGGATTTACGCCTCCCGGAGGGAGGCGTAAATCCCCGCGCGCGAGCGGGCCTCCTGCGCGCCGGGTCGCGACCTGGGGGCGGGTACGGAGGGCACGGCCACGCCCCTGGACCGCCCCGGGCCGTAGCCACGCCCCCGTACCCGCCCCCGAAACGCCGCGACGACCGGCCCGCCCCCGACACACCCCCGACACGCCCCCCTCGGAGAACCCGGGGACTTACGTGAGTCCCGGGGCTCTGTGCACGCCGGTAAGCCTATGTAAAATAGGCGCACTGGCGCGCAGGGCCCTGCTCGCCTAAATCCGCCCGGTTTTGGGCGGATTTAGGCGAGCAGGGCTCTGAAAATCCGCCCCATAACAGGGGGTACGCGCGCGGCCGGGCCTCTTCTAAAATACACGCAGCTCGCGCAAGGCCTGGCCGCGCTCGTGACCCCTGTTTTTTTACATGGGGGGGGGGGGTGGTTAAAAATCAGGCCTGTAATGAAATTTGTCATTTCGTCTACCTAATATCAAGGCATAACTTCAGGTTTCTGTGTCAGAGAAGGAAGCTAGGCATTATAAAGTGTTCACACATCTCCTTGTTTTAGCACCTGAAATTATCAGATAAAAATCGCAGTGCTTGTTGTTATCTGAAGCAATATGTAACCTAAATAAATTCAGTTCTAGGATCCTTCAGAATGGTAATCCATGATTTAAAAGTGATTGCAGTGCGGCTTCTTCACGGGTAAAAATATCCCAGACTCCAAAGAAAGCCCCCAGATGTAGAGTTTCGATCACCCGGCACATGCACGCTGGCTTTCAGTAGCCCAGACCCCCCCACTCCCACACTTGTCTTTCCCAAATCAGCGTAGGGCGACCGCTGGAATTGGTGGTGCGCAGCCGGAAAGTTTGTCACAGCGATGCCGAGAGCCCCAGCAGGATTGTGCCGTGAGCTTTACCGTGGTCCTGGCAGAAGAAAGGGGTTTCTGAAGGTCCTGGGGGTGGGTGGGAGGGTTAGGGTTGGGGTAGAGTAGAGTAGATGGGGGAAGAGGGAAGAAAAGGAGGGGGCATTTGCCAAATTGGGGAGAGAGCAGGGGGAAGGGGGAGAACCACCCAGCGGAGAGCTACCAGATTTATTTAAAAAAATGTTCTTGGAGGGGTTTGGGGGTGACATTTTAACTGGGGGTCAGGCTTTCAGGTTGCCGGCATGCAAGTAGGTAACTTACCATGACTTAGCTGCTTATATTCTTTTGAATAAAGCTGGTTAAGTCTCTGGAATTGGATGACTACAGGACCTGCTCCAGGGGATGGCTAGAGTTAGCTGAAAAACCTGTTCAGCTAACTCATTCCTTCTTCTGGAAGGCCCTTTATTGTTTCAGCTAATTTTCAGCCAAATAAGGACTTTTCCGGCTAAAATGTAACCAGATGAGTACTGGAGATATTGAAAATTTGGCATTTAGGTACAAAATTGCCTCCCAACCATGCAACCCCCTACACACCTAAAAACACCTCCCCCCCCCCCCCCCCCCCCCGAACACACTCCCACCCACCTCTCCACTCAGTGCACACGGCCCTTTACCTCCAGCTTACACAATCTGCTTCTCCAAACGTGTAACTCCAACAACCGGCACTTACTCATCACGCACCCTGTACCTCTCCATGCCCCTACACGTTCCGCGCCCCCCCCCCCCAACCCCAGCCACACACCCCCACCCAGCCCTTCTGCAACTCTGAGCTGCAAAGCATTCCCTAAGCCAGGCCTTTCCATGCTGTTCTCTCTTCATTAGCTTGCTCTTCTCAGCCTCTTCGTTCAGCACTCGTGTACTTTGAATTATTCTAGGTTTTTTTTAATAAACATAGATGAAATCGTGAACCTCCAGTTTCTTTTTTTTTTTTTTTCATCTGGCCCTGCAGCCAAAATGACCAGATGTATAGTAGGATTAGAGAAAGGTGACGCCGGGCTGGGAGGTCAGCGTATGAATGTGTGTGTGGGCATTCGTGCGTGTGCTGGTTCGTTAGTGCAACCCGTGAGCAGATGTAAACTTCGCCCGCAGTTCTGTTACTGCCTATGTGCGTGTTCATTTAGCCAGTGGTGCCAGTTGTGCTTTTTTCATTACTTCTCTCTGTACACAAGGTCGGAGTTAGCTCCAGTGAGTTTTAAAATTGGACCTGCCAGGCCATTGTGATTTTATTTCCCAGAGATCACGTGCTTAAAATGTGGCTTTTCGGACTAATATGTTTCATTGACCCAACAGCCCCCTTCACTCCCAATCTCCACCCGCACACAGATAGATATAAAAATAGCAATCTGAAAGTTGAGGGGTTGAGTTAGCTGAGTAGCTGGTCTTTTTCTGCCATCTTGCTTCAATGAGCGTATAGATAACAGGTGACCACTGTTTTAAAATGCTGTATTTCTTCAGCAGGTAAAAATATACAGATCTATGACTAGGTCCCTCATATTACACTTCCACATACTCTTGCTTAACAAAGAATATTAGCTATGGAACACAAATGCATATCCTCTTTATTATCTTTAAATGTGATATGTACAGTATGGTTCAGTGTTGTTCTTTACAATGCCATTGGAAAATGCACTCATGTTATCTGTTCAGCTGTTAGGGAGTATAGATCTGTGTATTATGTTCAGTGTGCTTTTAAACTTTTTTTTCAAATATAGATTATATTCAGGATTGCAAAAAGAAGGCAGATCCTGCGAGTCTTTTGATAGAATGTATTATGGCATTCTAGATCATTTAGCATTGTATTGATGCATTCTTATTGTGTATTTCTACATGCAGTAGCGGATGATTTTGAAATTGCTCATATTTAGAATGCACATCTCTTGTTAGGCCACTTATATATAAAATTGCTGGAATTACACACATAGAAGCTAAACAAAACACTGCGCAGTCAGGAGTAGTTGCACTGTTTTCATTAAAGAAAAATTTCACAGTAAACTTAGTTTAACCGAGGTCAATGTAATTTAAAGACATCTGTTGAAGATTTGAGGCACCATAGTGATTACAAATGTCTTGAAAGCTAAAGCCCATGGAATCCAGCAGCACTTGAGGGCTACAACCGTGCCAGCAGTTGGAAAGCACCTGAGAAGTGGGTGCATTGAGATTGGGGAGGGTCCAGGAAGGGGACCCAGTGCAAACAAAAGTGATGTTTTTCACGGAGAAATAAAAAGAGGGAGCCTCCCATCCTAAGTGGGGAGAATCGGCACGGGAGAATCCCTGGAGCGGGCAAGGCGAGACGCTAGAAATCTCCGTGTAAATTTATTTATTTTAACATTTTTCTATACCGTCGTTTGGTGGGAACCGTCACAACGGTTTACATTAAGGCACATAAAAATGAAGCTAATGTATCTTAAGTTACATAGGTGCCATTTAAGGATCGGTAACATAGTTTGTAAATAATATTAATTGGTAAGTGTAATGAGTCATGTCCAATTCACATTGTAACAGTTTAGGTTACTAGAATACCTTTATCATTGTACTTTTGATTAAAAATTACACACTTAGGGGCGGATTTTCATACTCCGCGAATAGGCCTACTTTTGTTTGCGCTCCAGGCGCAAACAAAAGTACGCTGGATTTTAGTAGATACGCGCGGAGCCGCGCGTATCTGCTAAAAACCTGGATCGGCGCGCGCAAGGCTATCGATTTTGTATAGCCGGCGTGCGCCGAGCCGCGCAGCCTACCCCCGTTCCCTCCCCTCACCTTCCCCTCCCTTCCCCTACCTAACCCACCCACCCGGCCCTGTCTAAGCCCCCACCTTACCTTTGTCGGGGGATTTACGCCTCCCAGAGGGAGGCGTAAATCCCCGCACGCCAGCGGGCCTCTTGCGCGCTGGGCCGCGACCTGGGGGCGGGTACGGAGGGCGCGGCCACGCCCCCGGACCGCCCCGGGCCGTAGCCACGCCCCCGTACCCGCCCCCAAAACGCTGCCGACACGCCCCGAAAACGCCGCGACGACCGGGACCGCCCCCGACACGCCCCCCTCGGAGAACCCCGGGACTTACGCGAGTCCCGGGGCTCTGCGCGCGCCGGTAGGCCTATGTAAAATAGGCGCACCGGCGCGCAGGGCCCTGCTCGCGTAAATCCGCCCGGATTTACGCGAGCAGGGCTCTTAAAATCCGCCCCATATTGATTTTGGTTATGTGTTTGTTGTTCAATTGTTTGTACCTGCTTTCCCTTGAGTACTATTCTCCTTTCTCTTTTTGGTAAGCTAGTTTAAAAAGCCAGGTTTTAAGATTTTTTTCTAAAGGTTTTGTTGTTGCTTTGTAGTCTCAACTCTGTGGGCATGGTGTTCCACAGTGTGGGTCCTGCCAAGGATAGCGCTCTTTCTCTTCCTTGTGTGAGTCTTGCTGTTTTGATTGATGGAATAGTGAGGAGTGCTTTGTTGGCTGATCTCAGGTTCCTATTTGGGACGTGTACGCGAAGGGCTGTGTTCAGCCAGTCTGCTTTTTCATTGTGTATTAATTTATGTATGGTGCATAGTGTTTTGTACTGAATTCTTTGTTCAATGGGTAGCCAGTGTAATTCTGCCAGGGTTTCTGGTCTCTTTTGTTTTTGCCGGTTAAGATTCTAGCAGCTGTGTTTTGCAATATCTGTAGTGGTCTTAGTGACGTGTATGGTAGGCCTAGCAGAAGGGCGTTACAGTAATCGGTACTTGCAAAAATCAGTGTCACGCGGCATTGAAGATGAGACAACACACGCAAAGCCAGAATGTTCACGGTAAGATACTTTGTGCATTGTCATGCGATTGATTTGTCCGTATCGTACGGATTCCAATTATCCACGGTGGCAGGCGGTGGATAAGGTAAGACGGTGAGATTGCACCGCCAAAAAATAAAACGAGAGAGCGGAGATGCAAAGAGAGGTAGCAGAGAAGGATGATGTTAGTGGAGGTGGTGGGGCCAAGGTGAGAGGGGACAGTGGAGGAGAAGGCTACCGTGAGGCCTGTGATGGTAAGCAGGGGGCGGGGCAGGGGGAGACTATAGTGCTTATCACATTACTTACTTTCTGACCCACCTGTCACCACTGCTGTTCGTCTACGTTTCTTTGTCAGGCCCACATGATTGTACAAAGTGATTCGCACGACTAGTTCGGTGCTGAAAAACCTTGCACCGTGAGTTTGAGCTCAGGGTTAAAGCGGACCTGACATTAGAATCTGCAGAAGTGATCACCTGCAAGGGATGTGCATTCCTCCCCAATTTTTGTTCCATTTTGTTTTTTTATTTGGGGGTTTTCTTTTTCGTTTTATGGTTCATTTAATGTTTTTTTTTTTCTTGGTTTGGTTTCTTTGCCAAACTGAAAAAAAAAAGAACCCAAAATAAAAAAACAAAGAACAATTTAAAAAAAAACAAAACAAAACAAAAAAAAACAACCCACGGGCCTGCTGCAGCCATGAGATCACCCTTGTGCCCTGCTAAAATTGAACGCAGGGCCCGGGCCTGCCCAGCTGGACCTCCCTGGACCCCTCTGACCCTCACTTGAGCCCACAGCCCAGGACTACCCTCAGCCCTTCTTGCCCCCACTCCCACTGATTCAGATCAGCCAAAGATTTCCCACGGTCTTCTGCGAATTCATTAAGGGCAGGAGTGAAGCCCACTGACTCCTGCCCTGGCTCCAGGTACTTTAAAATGGCACCGTCTACCTGGAGGAAGATGCCGTCCTCCGTCTTTTTCCCTTATGTCTGCGTATCAGTACCCCAGATTGTAAAAGTTGGTTGTCGCTTGAATCTAATTTCCCCATTCCCCCTCCCCCCACTGTTAAAGTGTGTGTGTGTGTGTGGGGGGGGGGGGGGGGGCGATGCTATAGTTGTGTTAAAAGCATCAAGGCTTATTGGTTAAAGGTAGCAATCCCCATGCCTTCTGGTAAGGGTAGTAACTGCCGCTCCGTGAAGGTCACCCTCATGCTTATCAGTAAAGGTTACCCTCATGCCAGATCGTAAAGGTCAGGGCCTATGTTGGTTGTTGTCTGAATCCACTTTCCCACCCCCTCACCCAACGCCAAAGCGGAGAGTTATGGTGCAGTCGCATGAAAAGCATCAAAGGTTATTGGTTAAGCGTAGTAATCCCCACGCCTTCTGTTAAGGTGGTAACCGCAGCACAATACCGCTATGTACCATTTCTGTCCTCTAGCCTTCAGGGATCTGCAGAGTTTTCCCCTGCCCCTTTGACTGTTTTAGTCTTCACCACCTCTTCCGGAAGGGCATTCCAGGCATTCACCAACCCTCTCCGTGAGGAAATATTTCCTGACGTTAGTTCTGAGTCGTCCTCCCTGGAATTTCATTTCATGACCCCTAGTTCTACTGATTTCTTTCCAACGGAAAAGGTTTGAAGTTCGTGCATCATTAAAACCTTTCAGGTATCTGAAGGTCCGCATCGTATCTCCCCTGCGCCTCCTTTCTTCCAGGATGTACATATTTAGGTCCTTCAGCCTCTCCTCATAAGTCATTTGATGGAGACCCCACCCCATTTTAGTTTCCCTTCTCTGGACCGCCTCCATTCTGGCTATCTTTTTTGAGGGCTCTAGAACTGAACACAGTACTTGAGGTGAGGCCTCACCAAGGACCCGTACAAGGGCATTATCACCTCCTTTTTCTTATTGGTTACTCCTTTCTTTATGCAGCCAAAGCATTCTTCTGGCTTTAGCTATTGCCTTGTTACATTACTTCAGATCACCAGACACTATTACCCCATCCCCCTCCCCCCTCAATCATATGTTCTTATGGTCTGGATTGGCCACTGTTGGAAACAGGATGCTGGGCTTGATGGACCCTTGGTCTGACCCAGTATGGCATGTTCTTATGTTCTTATATACAGTATAGCTCTTTTGGATTGCCGCACCCCGGATGCATGACTCTGCACTTCTTGGCATTGAATCCCAGCTGCCAAATCTTCAACCATGCTTGAAGCTTTTTAAAATCACTTTTCATTCTCTCTACTCCTTCGAGCGCTCTGTTGGAGATCTTAGTATCATCCGCAAAAAGACCAACTTTACCTTCGATCTCTTCTGGAATGTCACTCCCAAGGATACTGAATAGAACTGGTCCTAAAACCGAACCCTGAGGCCCTCCCACTTAACCCAGTTCTCTCTTCAGTATAGGTTCCATTTACCATTACTGTCTCCTATCAGTCAGCCAATTTGTAATCCAAGCCACCACCTTGGCACTCACGCCCAAGCTTCTCGTTTTATTCAAAAGCCTCCTATGAGGGACCGTATCAAAAGCTTTGCTGAAGTCCAAATAGGTCACATCGAGTGCTCTTTCTTGATGCAATTCTCTAGTCACCCAAGCAAAAAAATCAATCAGTTTTATCTGACAGGACCTTTCTCTGGTGCTTTGGGTCCAACAACTTACTGGATAGTAGATTGTTTACTATCCTTTCCTTAAGCAGAGTCTCCATTAATTTTCCCACCACCTTGGTGAGGCTAACCGGCCTGTAACATCCAGCCTTCTCTCTGCTACCACTCTTGTGAGGCGGGACCACCACCGCTCTTCTCCAATTTTGCAGCACTACACCCGTTTCCAGAGATGTATTGAACAGGTCTTTCAGCGGACCCTCTCTAGAACATCTCTGAGCTCCCTCAGTATCCCGGGATGTGCCTTATCTGGACCCATGGCCTTGTCCACTTTCAGTTTACCTGGCTCTTCCCATACATTCGCTTTTGTAAAAGGAGTTTCGTCTACCCCGTCTGCATCTATGGTCTTGTCAACCAGCAATGGTCCTTCTCCAGGGTCCTTCACTATACCACTTTGGGCCTCTCTTCTTTCTCTGATATACCTGAAAAATGTTTGGTCACCTCACTTTACCTCTTTGGAAATCCTTTCTTCCGCTCGACTTTTTTCTTTCCTGATTTCCTTCTTCGGCTCCCTCAGTTTATCAGATAGTCTTCCTGTTTTTTTTTTGGGGGGGGGGGGATCCTTTATACTTCTTGAATGCTGTTCTTTTTGCCTTTATTTTTTCAGCCACCTCCTTAGAGAACCAGATCAGTTTCTTTTCCCCTCTTACTCTTGTTTACTTTTGTAACATAGAGATTTGTTGCCTTTATAATAGCTCCTGGTAGTTGTCCCACTTCATCCATTTTCTCCCAACCTTCCAAGTTCTTCCTCTAGGTACGTCCCCCTTTTTGACAAAGTCAAATGGAATTCATATTATAGCGTCTTGTACCTCCCCTGTGATTAAAAGTTACTTTTAAAAGCAGTATAACGTCATGCTTAGGAGGTAATGATGTATAGGTCCAGTCTCACAACTTCCTCTGCATGGCGTTCTAGTCCCTTGGGGAGCTTTTCTGTGGACAGCATTTGATTATTCCCTACACTTGCAGTTCCTGTACCTTTCTTTTTGAGACCCAGTCTAATTCTAGGAAAATAACATCATTTCAGAATCAGAATCAAAAGGTGACATTTCTCACAGCTTTAATGCTGTGAACGTGGTGGTGCTTGATGTTTGAAATAATTTACACACTGCAGCCTTTCTGTCTTGCTTTGCAGTTTTGATTTCTTTTTTTTTTTTTTGTTCGAGTGGCTAGGGCGCGGCTTTGCTCTAGCTGTGCCCTACCTAGAAGTCCTGCCAGGGCTCGGTCCGTGACTTCAGGGCCAAAGTTTGCAGGCCGCTGCTAAATAACGCCGCCCGAGACATCTTTAGCGTTAGCTGGGTTTCTGGTCGGCTCCTTGTGAAGTGCTGCTCTGCTGGGCTGGCTGAGTTTTCCACAGGAAGTGACCTAGGAAAGCCTCACACATGACTTTACAGCCCTGTGCTAAATCCGCTGGATCTCACTATAACCTTTTAAACTTTTAACAGCTGCTCATTGGACAGACATTGATCCTGTATTTGCCGGAAGGGTCCCACTTCGATTGGTCAATTCCGGCTTTTCTGGTAAACAAGAATTCCAGTTGCTCATGCGCGGTGTTTGAAGTGGGCCCTGAAAGTGATGTATTTTGCATCTTAGGACCAGGAGGACTTAATATTTTGCCTACTGCTTCTGTTTTTTTCTCTGAACTTTATTCTTAGTGTGGGTTCTGATTCTTTAAAATCATCGTACAACAGAACACGGTGAGCAGGCAGTGGGTGACAGCAGGCTTTATTAGAGGGGAACCATATGAGGTTTCTAATAAAAACCTTGATATTTAAAACATTAATCAGAATTTGATTTGCAGGCCATTTTTTTTTTCTAATAACGTGTTTTTGCTTTTTACACAAGAGAATATATTTTGGGAGCAAATGACTCAATATTGTTCTTAACGGTAGAAAAAAAAGGTCTTATTTATGGCTGATTTTCTTTTTTCATGTGTCATCCTGCTCTCACCTGTCAATCGGTCTGACGAATGGCATACCCATTCTACTAAGGTTTGTATCTAGAGGAAGCCATGTGTTCTCCACTCTTTTGCTATAGTTTGTCTCATTTCTCCTGTCACATTTGTCCTTGCTTCATTGTCCGTTAGGGACAAAATCTGATTCTCTGTTAACATTTATTTTATTTCTAACAATCCTTCTGCTTCGGCAGAGGTGTAAACATTATCATGACCCCCCAATGGAATCTGGTGGCAGGGTGTCGTACACCCCAAATTGTACAGGTTCTCACTCTCAGCCAAAAAAAGCCAAGAAGCGACTTTATCTCAGCTCTTAGCATGGATCTTATTCTTGATCCTTGCCAAAAGGCGAAGAACCAATTTCTCTGCATTGCTAGGGGGAGGGTTGGGCTGATATCTCGTCTCTGAGCTGCCAGCAGTCGGATCTTCGTCACAGTATCTGGGTCTAGAAGTGCACTATTAGCTAATGCAGGAAAGTAGCACGGGGGAGGGGGGAGATTACTTACAGCATGGCAGTGTTTTGTTTTTTTAGAAGGTTTTTAAATTGGGAAAGCTTCTCTCCTTTAGCTGTGGAGTGTGCTCCATTCCACTCCGATGCCAGAAGCGAAGGAAGCGGGCCGTTTACGTGACCGGGTAATGCTCAGCTCTGTGTGCAGCGTGTGTGTGTGTTCATCTGGTGCTTACCCAGAGACGGAGATCCGGGGAGACGTGCCAGCCTCCCTCTGTTCCGAAAATGACAGGCCGCTTTCCTAGGCGCAGTGATAATCCCGCCGGCGGTTTCAGAGCCCTTCACGTTCTTTTATACACGCATTCAATGAATCCAATTATTTATTTTTCTTATTAATGTTAGCACCCTTGCTCGCCATGAAAACTGGTAGCGAGCTTAGGATTGCTCAGAGCCGGAGAGAGATCTGCCTGGAAGTCGTTTCCAGGAATATTGACAGTCGGGGAAGGATCTTCTCTTCCGCCGGCTTGCGTAGATATCAGAAGCAGTGGGCGTGCTGCATCATTTGCAGCAGATGTTCCTGAATTTTTTACATTATCCCGCCCACCCGTGCGAAGAGCGTTCTCACACGGATGCAGGCGAATGGGATGTTCTCCCGCTGCCCCCTTGCCCCCAGCCCCATGAAGAAAATAACATGATATCAGCATCGCAAACATGAAGAACAGTTTTTAGCACGAGAACTGCTAATTTACTTTCTCTCGGCGGTCTTTAGAAGAAATGTCTTTTTTTTTTTTTAGTTTCTTTGTAAGGATGCTTTCAGGTTATTCTCTCACCAGTTCCTAGAGTATTCCTAATGTATTTATCCTTATGCTTTATTTATCCAAGATTATAAATTGCCTTATTTATATGTTTATAGTTGTTTATAGTTGAACCTAGCTAGTTTGTTTTTTTTTTTCTTATTTACTTAGACCAAATTTTTGTTTTCTGTTCCAAGATTTGTTCCATGTAAACTGCCACCCGGCAGTAGTTATTACTGTTAACTGTGAACCGGAGTGATATGTATTGTATACAGGAACTCCGGTATATAAAAACCATAAAGAAATAAATAAATAGAGCGACATTTACTACACAGCGGCGATGCTGTTCTGAGAGACAGAAGCGCTGGGGGATGGCAGAGGCCAAAATCTGATCACGGGGGGCCTATCTTCCTGTTTTTTTCAGGTGGCTGGAATTAAACTCTTCACTGGCAGATCAGAAGCAGGCGCGCCCTCACCCACAAGTACGAAATGGTGACGGCGCACGACTAAATTTAAAAAAAAACAAAAACGTGAACAGGTCAAATGCTGTTCATAACTTTACTTTCTCCCGGGCTAGGACCACTAGGATCATTTCAGCAGGGCCCTGCATGTCCAGCTGTGATGAGTGCATGATCCCCCTTCGTTTTTCTCTTCCTCGCTTTATACTTTTATGAGGTGCAGTAGAAGATAAACTGCATAATAAATCTTTCCTGGGGCTCCCTTGAAGAAGCTGTCGGGCAATCAGAAGGAGGTCAGATGGAGCCAGCCTGGTGGCTCTTTGGCAGCGCCTTGCGAAGGGACCTGGGATTCGTCTCTAGCTCGGGTCTTCTGTTCCCCCAGGCCAGCTGGGGATGCAAAAACCCTCCTGGATTTAGGGTCCAATATTGCAGTGTTTTGGAGCAGCCTTGATGCATGGTCCCTGACCCAGGTTTATTGTTGCAGTGATTAAACTAAAGGAAGCTGGTCAGGGATGTAAAAATACGAGAAAAAAAAAGATTTATATCATTATATCATGCGGATTTATATTCTGCATATTCCATAGTTCAAAGCAGATGACATAAACATGCATATTAAATAGAAAACAAACGGTAAAACAGACGAAGACAGAAAAATGTGAAATAAATATGAATTTAAAATAAGAGTTAAGAACAGAGAAAAACATAATAGACAGGCTCAGAAACCAGAGACTCTCGGGCGCAAAAACTACATGCATGTTCCAGGAAATGCCCAGGTAGTTGCAAGATGATGATGCCAGATCCCAGCCGTGGGAAACTGCTGGATCCAAAAAAAATAAAGGTAGGCTAGATGGACCCTCCTGGTCTTCGATCAATCTAACCAACTGGGTCAGCGCTTCCCAAACTTTTATCCTATATGACCCCCATTTTAATATTTGAAAAAATCACACAAGATGATTCCCTCTACGCCCCTTTCCCGCCCTTCTTAGCTCACCTCCACACCCCTTCCTTACCCTCCCCCCCCAGCGGACCTCCACACTCTCTCTCTCTCCTCCTTCCCCAGCTGACCTCCACTCCACCTCTGTGGGCTTACCTGAAATGGAAAAGCAGCAGCAGCAGCAGCTACAAGAGAGGCGGTGGCTGGAACAGCTGTGATGGTAGAAACAGCAGCAGAAGCCTGAGTGTGCTCCCAGGTGCCCTGCACCTCTGCATGGGGCCTCTCCATGGGCTTCAGGTCTTACAGGAAACCTGCACAGGAGGAGGGGATGGGGTGTGGGAGTGTACCCTGGCTTTTAGGCTGCTGTAAATTGCTTTGATTTCTTTTGTGAAAGGGATGGAGCAAGGTTGGGGGAGGGGTGCCTCTGTTCCTTGCACCTTTATCCACTGATTTTGTGTCCTCATTAAGGATTATGACCCAGAGTTTTAGAACCACTAAATTTTTATGTAATTATGAAAAAAATGAAGTGCTTACAATCTGAGCACTGGACAGATAAGTATTATTATTATCATGATCTGCATAGTGCATACCAGATGAACACAGATTACATAAACACAGTGGGGTAGATTTTAAGAACTTGCACGCGGCCGTCCATGTGCGCGCGCTACCCGGTGCCTGATTTTATAACATGCGTGCGCAGGTCCACGCATGTTATAAAATCGGGGGTCGGTGCATGCAAGGGGGTGCACTCTGCGTGCGGCGGCGCACGCAGCCTTCGCCCGTTCCCTTCCCAACCCTAGCCTCCCTTCCCCTAACCAACCCACCCCCTATCCCTATTCTAGGCCCCCCCAAAAAAATTATTTTAGCTGCTCTGGCGCAGGTTGCGCGCACCGGCACCCGGCCGGCCCGCGATCCTGCTGTGCCGGAGGCCTCTGGCCCCGCCCCTTTTTCAAAGCCCCGGGACATATGCGCGTCGTCGAGCCGTTCTAAAATAGGCCCGGCGCACGTAACCCGATTTACGCGTGTAGGCTTTTGAAAATCTGCCCCATGATAAGCAATCCCTACTTCATGTATACAGTCTAGTCAAGACAGGCTACCCTAAACAGAAGGCATAGGGGCAACCTGCACAGACTGGCACTTACAACCCTAAACACCTTGCTGGACAGACTGTAGGGCCCTTATGGTCATTATCTGCTGTCATTTACTATTTTATTTATTTATTTATTTAAGGTCTCTTTTATACCGACATCCGTTGACACATCGCATCGGTTTACAAAAAACAAAAACATTTGGGCAGAGCCCTTACATATAACAGCGGAACAAGATATTATTATTATATTATATTATATTATATTATATTATATTATACTATATTATAATGTTACAGGTAGGACACATAATGAAAAACTAATAAGGGGCTTTGAGTTGAGACAGAAAGGCCATGCCTGAGAAGTTTTAAAATAGGCAGAATTAAATGGAGGCGTGGCAACTTTTAATTGAGTATCGAATAGAATATTTGGGATCCGGAAACGTTTTAAGGAAAACGTATGTAAGTTGTTATTAATCAATCAACCTTTTCTAGAATAGTAAGAGGTAGTTTTGGAATCCAGGAAGGAGAAAAGGCAGGAGCACTGAATGTGGAATCTGCATATGAAGAAGTCTTCTTGATACAGGAACTAAGCCAGTGTATGAGGACCAGTAGGTAGGACTAAACTCTGGCAACTGACTGATAAGGCTGCCTCAGTATAAATATACTGTAAGTCTATTCAGGAAACAAGATGGCTGCTGGGGGCGAAGTGAGGTGCACAGGACTGGGCGGACTGGATAGATAGTCCAAGCAGCTCACAGCACCACCTGCAGGCTGGAGGAGAATTCAGCAAGGGACTCTTACAATATCCAGACATGCAAACAACATAAACAAGAAGCTTTTAGTGAGGCCATGATTGGGAAGAGCTAAAGCAGGTGGGTTGAAACTAAACCAGGTAGATTTGACTGAGGAAGGGTTAACTTTAATTGCATAAAAACTGCAAGGAATAAGGCTTCTTAAAGTCTATATATTAAAACAAACAATGGATTTAATAGCTGAGAGGTCCATTTTCAGCCGCTGTGTGGCTTGGCTAATTAGCTGGATAAATATATCTTTGATAACTACCAGGGTTTATTCAGTGGCGCGGTCACACCGCTGAATACACTCACCTTTCTTAAAGTAAACCGGTTATGTCTGACCGGCTATCTTAGGAAAGCTCTGCAGCCTGACCAGAGTTAGCTGTATAGGTTAAACGGCCAATTCTGAATATCAGAGTTAGCTGTGCAACTTATGCGGCTACCTCTTCTCGGCCCAGAAATGCCTCCAACTTATGCGGCTACCTCGTTATGCGGCTCGAATTTAACCACATATGGCTCTCCATATAGCCAGGTAGCCATTTCGATAGATAACTTTTCAGTTATCCATCTAAATGGCTTTTGAATATCGACCTCTGAGATTTTAGGTCTTTCCTAAAAAGTCTGAGGTATCTTGTACAACGAGATCTCCAGTAGACACCAGGACTCATCAGCAATTCAAGTTAGCATCATACAGTTTCTGCAATTTGAAAAAATCTATATAGGAAAATTGAACAATGGGTGGGCGGGTGAGTGGTGTAGAGAAGAAGGGACTTAGTGCCAGCTGGAAAGTGACATTCTCTGGTAGGTTAATGGCCATGAGAGACACCAGGCACCGTCTAATAAAACTTAGATTCAGAATTCTGCAAACAAATTCTGTAAACAAAAGCACATATTTTAACTCAGGCAAAAAAGAAAACATTTAAACCAGAGCTTTCAGATTTTCTGTTTTAACTTGTTCAGAGTCGCACATGGTGCTAGACCTGTGATTCCTATCCTGGTCCTTGAGCTTAATTGAAGATAAAGTGTATGCAAATATCGCATGGATATTCAGTGTGTGGATATTCTGAAAACCAGACTTGCTGGGGTGAGGCCCCAGAACTGGCTTAGTAAACTTTGAACTGGTCTGCTCTGCCAGTCCAGTTTAAAACGGGACCGCGTTCTGTGGCCGGGGCTGCATGGAACCAGGATTCACAGACCCTGGGGACGAATTCCCAGCTGTTGCGCAACAGTGACCCCCTTCATGGCCGGTCTTGGGGTGCGTGCCTACCGGGTTGCAGAGGGAAGGGTGCTTTGTGGCCCCTGGTTGAAGGACTGTACACTGCAAGGCAGGGGTCCCCGAACTCGGCCCCTCAAGGGTCACAACCCGGTCGGGTTTTCAGGATATCCACAATGACCATGCATGAGCTCTGTTTGCATGCACTGCCTCTGGCATAGCCAAAGATCTCATGTAGTTTCCATTGTGGAAATCCTGAGAACCCAACTGGGATGTGGCCCTCGAGGACCGAGTTCGAAGACCAAGTTTAAGGACCCCTGCCCCTTGCAAGGGAGTGAAACTGGAGCATTTGAAGAATTAAAAAAAAACCAACCCCAGATGAAGAAGACTAGTTTATAAAACCGCTTGTGTCGTATTTTAGAAGGTTTTCACTCAGTGGTCACTAAAAGTATTTATTTATTTTATTTATATATACCGACATTCACACCCGGTTTACATTCAGGTACTGTAGGTATTTCTCTGTCCCCAGAGGGTAAGTTTGTACCTGAGGCAATGGAGGGTAAAGTGACTTGCCCAAGGTCACAAGGAGCGACAGCGGGACTCAAACCCTGGTCTCCTGGTTCATAGTCCACTGCTCTAACCTCTAGGCTATTCCTCTTAGGAATTGACTTTTCTGTTTTTGGCTATCAGAAAACGTAAAGAAGGTGCACGGTCCAGTGTAGCTGAGTGATATTAGGTGCACCGCGAGAGAAAACAGGGTGGGTGCCTGCATCTGGGCCGTGCTTTTCTCGGCTCAGCCCGCCCAGAGAACAGGGGGCATCCGTCATGCATCGCAGGAGCGCAGCCACACGCTGCCCGTTTTCTTGGCACGTCGCCCCTGGCACTTGCTCTTTAATAATGAATGTGGCACTTCTTTCTCGCAGCTCCCTTCGTAAGGCACGCCTCGTTATTCTCTCACCTTTATATATTTAATATTGTTACGATTTACGGAAAATTGAAGCTTTGTTCGCCCCCCCCCCCTGCCCGGAGTGTTACCCCCTTGTACCTTATCTGTTACAGCAGGGACAAACTCTACAGGGAAAAGCCCTCCCTCCCTTCTCGGCGGCCTGCGGACTGGCTCGCACACCCTGGTGTCAGGAAGAGGGGCCAGAGGATGTCAGCCTAATGGATCCCGAGTGTCACGGGGCCTGCGCTGAGAGGGGGTTGGTGCTTTGTTAGCAGAGCACTTCCCCCAGGGAGCGCGGTACAGGAGGAGCCCGTTTTGACAGCCCTGAGAAACAGAGCAGCTTGACCGGGGAGAAAAGGACCGGGGGGGGGGGGGGGGGGGCCGGAGGAGAGGAAAGGACAGGAGAGAACAGGGGGGGCTGGGCTGGGCTGGGCCTGCTTCTGCAGGCTCTGTACAGATTGAGCCATCTGGGAGGGCGCTCGCTGGACGAGGCTGCAAGCCGGGCCAGGCGTAGTGCTGCCCCCTGCAGTAGTGCACAGCAGGGGACGTGCATCTGCTGGGGGCGCGCTTTCCACCAACCGCACTTTGTCCTTGTAGCACTAGAATGGCGGTGGGGGAAAGGCGGGTGGACATTTTGGGCAAGAAGAACAGGTAGGAAGGAGCCGGGACTCCCTGCTGACCCCGTTCAGTTATCCAATCTGCCGGACCATGTTGCTAGTGAGTTGGATACAAGGTTCCATGTATTTTTATGTACCTGTATGTACATGTGTGCATGTGGATGTATGCATAATAATATATATATACATAGAGAGAGAGAGAGTTTTTGGAGGGGGGGAATCTGATATTGAAATCATTGCCTCTAACCGCCTGCAATTTGGGGAGTTCCTGTGGTTATTTTGGGGCTCATGGCTGCATGTGCACAGCGCTATCTTTCTGGAATCAAGGTGCTGGTCTTCTCAGGCAGGATGCATGCTTGTTTGGGGTTTTTTTGTTTTTTTTATATTTGAGGGACCACAGATCAAGCAGGTGGAGGAAAAAGGTGCCGGTACTCATTCCCAGCAAGTTCTCCCTGAAAAAAAAGGGCTGCATGAGCATCCAGTGGTTTTACGCTTTTTTTTGTTTTGAAAGTCATTTGCTTCTGGATCAAAAGGGTTTGGATGGAGTTTATTGAGAAATATTATCTAGCTGTATTTTGAAGGATTTCGTATAAGAGTTATAGCTTTTCAGATAAAAGTTGAAATCCGGTATTCTGAATAATAACAAGAGCTTTTCACTTTATATTGAAAAAAAAAGTTAAACATTTAATATATTGGATGCCAAATATTTTGAATGCCATTTATTCAAAGAAGTTATTTCTTTTTTTTCAATTAAATAATTGTTTTAGTTGCTTCCTTATATCAGCAGTTCTCAACCCTCTCCACAGCCAGTCGGGTTTCCAGGCTATCCACCATGAGCATGCAGGAGATAGATTTGCATTTACTGCCCCTGCTGCGTGCAAATCTTGCTAAACGAGTAGCCCTTGTGGATGTCCTGCAAATCAAACTGGACAGGTGGTCCTGGAGGACTGGACCGAGAATCACTGGCTTACTTAACTGGTTAATTATTAACCTGCAATCGCTGTATGCAAAATATATTATTTATTTATTCACGATTAGCCATAATACTGGCTCACATGAGATCAGGTATAAGGACACACTCCTGTTATTGACCTTTGACCATTTTTTCTCACGCGTGTTTATATCTGTGTATGTCTGTATATATACATATCTATATATCTATATCTATATGTAGACTATATACATATATAGTTATATCTATCTATCAGTATGTGAGAGAAAGTGAAACTTGTAATTATTGTCATGCAGATAAAGGCTGCATTTTCAGGGTCCGGTTTCCCTCACTCCCAGCTGGTGATGCCAGGAGTTATTTATAGAAATGCCACCCTCGTGACTGAGCCGGAAGAGTCGGCCTGTCCTCGTGTAAGAGAGAGACGCTGTTGTAAACTCTTGTTAAGCAGTGCTGCCAGGCTGGCTGCTCCCTCCTGAGCTGAGCCCCCTCGGAAGAGGATGTATGTGGTGGAGTGGGTGGCTGCAGGGCCTGGCAGTGGTTAGCAGCCTGCCTCAGCCCAGGTAGCTGGCACCTTTTGTTAATGGGCTTTTAGTTTTGGTTTGTTTAAATAAAATCACGTTTTCAAGCTTCATTTTTCATTGTGAAAAAAAAAGCAACATTTATTTATTTATTTATTTATTTTCTTTTATATACCGACATTCGATCGAAATATCACATCGGTTTACAGGAAACTGAGAGATAGGGCGAGGTCCGCCGTATTTACATTATAACATGGTAAATTATAACTATTTACAAGGAATATTATAACTATTTTACATTATAACATGATAACAATATTCACAATACATAGTCAGCATTCAGATATGTTTTAAGTAACAAGAGGGTTTAAGTAGCAACATCTGGGGGAAAACTTTTTATTTTAAACTCTATATGAGTACTTTTATTGGCATATAACTTAGAAGCAAAAAAAAAGATACAGTAGTTACAGGTTGCACACAGGAGGTCGATATTCCCTGCTAGATTAACTCTCTTGTTAAAACATATATGTATATATGTATATAATTCTCGTATTATCTCCTCCAACTTTGTTCACCCACCCCCTGTTAAAAAATGATATTATTGTAAAGCTTGTTGCTAAGTTATGTTACATTGTGAACCGAGGTGATGTTTTGCAAACGTGCCTCGGTATATAAAAAAACCCTTAAATAAATAAATAGTTATAATAATACAGGCAAAACTCTTTTTTTTTTTTTTTTTTTAAGCCTGAAGGGCTAATTTAATCAGCTACATAAAATCTTGGTATGTTTGCCTATGCATTTCCGTGAGTGAAAAAAAAAATAAATTCTAATGTGCCGTGAAAGAGAAGACACAGAGAAGCTATAAACTAGATGGAGAAGTAACTCCTACCTAGACTAACAGAAAAGTGCTGCCTTTTGGAAAGAAATCCGCTTCATACAATACTCCGGTCCCATCTGAGGATGGGACTACAAGGTCCCTAGCATTGGCGCCGTCTCTTTACACAGCGGCACACAGCCCCACAGAGAAAGATACACCGTGCTTGTCATCGAACGCAACATAGTGAGTAAGTGGCGTGGCTTAGCGTGCTCCGAGCTACTTCACCACACAGTGTTTCTGACTTTTTGTCATGAGCAAAGCGTGAGCCGCCGGCATTGAGACGAAGCCAGCAGGCACTTTTTAGCCGCCGGCTTTGGGACAGTTCTCAAAGAGAAAAGCGCAGGCCTTGCTTTTCCCGCTGAAGCTTGCAGCAGGAAGATTTGCACCTGCTTTTTTTCGGCAGGTGCTTCCTTTTTTTCCCCTCCCCCGCCGTGGAACGCAACGCGCGTGGCATTGAAGAATGCAACCCACTTGCGTTATTTTTCCTGTCCTGCAATAAACGCTCCTCCTGGGAACGCGGCTAAAAGCACCCCCAAGGGTGGGAAATGTTCACATTTTTGGATGGCCTGTCTATTTACGCACCTAAAAAACGCGTCGTACCCCCCGTAAACGGCTTTGGAATCGTCCTCTGAGTATTCAGTGGCTCAGTCGTGCTTTTTATTTATTTACTTCCATGTCGGTTGCAGATTGCTGGCGATATTTCCAGGAACGTGCCAAGCCGATCGAGCCTAACTCCTGAAGATGTAATACTCAGGGACTGATATTAAAAAGCATTTACACACGTAAAACTGGGTTTTACTTGACTTAAATGCACTTTATTCGAGAAAGTAGGCTTTTGAAAATGGCTACAACATATTCCATTGAATTGTCCTCTGGATTTGTTCGCTTGTGAAATAGCTTGTGAAAATTGCTATAATAGAAGATACATTTGCACGTGTAAATCCTTTGGAAAATGTACCTGTTAAGAGTGCATACAGGTGTTTATTTTTATCTGCTCCTTTTCCTTATAACAAAACAGTTCTGCTAAAATGAATGCATGTAAAAGCTAAACTTAAGACGATCCCTGCTGCAGCTTGCTTAGAATGTGGCAGGTTTTTGCCCCGATTCCTACAGCCAAGGGAATTCGGAGCTAGGCTTCCGACCTCCTCTGACAGCGGCACACTGAGTGCAGCAGGTCTCTTGGAAGGAGGTGCACATGTAGGCCGTCGGATATTCCCTTTGGCGGCCCTAGTTATTTTTGTGCCTGGATATGCGTCATCCGTGGGTATTTTCTCTGGTGACTCGCTTACATCAGTAGGTCTCCTACCATATGCTCTATCAGTGAGTGACTTGTGATTGATGGGAGTCAGGGCTGCCGTTCAGTTGTGAGGGATGGTTGTTGGGTTGGGTTTGTTTTTTTTTGTTTGTTTGTTTGTTTGTTTGGTTTGGTTTTTTTTTTTTTCTGGTTTATGACCTCAGAGAAATGGACAGCGGGAGTTTTGTCTGGCCCCCTAAAAACCCTTGAATGACTTGAGGATCTAGGATTTCAGTGCTGTGTCACGCAGGTAGTACAGAAATATATAATTCCTGGTTGTGATGGGGGCTGGGGGAGGGGGCTGGGAGGAGGGGGCTGGGAGGAGGAAGGAGAGGGGGAGGGCTTTTCCTTATCTGTCTTTCCAGCCCCTGCAGCCTAGGGAGACCTCTGAGTGCCTGCGAAATGAATGGTAACGCCCTCCCTGATCGTGCTAGCGGGCCCGAGGCTTGCGCGGCTGAAAGGCTGAACGGTGCAGTCCCGTGGAGCCATCGGAACTCATTCGGTCGGGGGGGGGGGGGCTTTAGGGAGCAGGGACTGCGGGCGCTGGGCGCAGGTGCTGCTTTCTGGAGGGCATTGGCATGGAACTTTTTTTTAATGTGTTATATGTAAACCGATGTGATGGCTTAAGTTGAATGCCGGTACATAAAAAAAAAACCAAATAAAGAAAGAAATAACCTACAGGCATTCGGAAGAGGAATGCAGCGCCGGGTTCTGTTCGTTTTCCTTTGCGAGAACGAAAGAGGGCTTGGAGGGGGACGTCTCACCCAGGCAGCGGACTCTGTTTTCGTAAGGGGCTCTTCCCGTTTCGTTGCCTGTCCGTGGCCAGGCTCTTTAAAAGCCAGGGGGAGGGGGGGGAGCAGGTGCCGTAGGTGCTACCGCACTCCTCACATCTGCCACTCACCTTCAGCTCGCTGCTCCCTTTCTGCAGTGAATAATAATGCAGTGAGCACACGTGTAATAAATTATTCTCGCTTTTTTTTTTTTTGGTCTCCTGCTTCAGTTTCACACATCTTTAACTCAATCTAACAGTTGTAAATGAGGCTGTGCTATTGCCATGAGGTTTTCACACTATAGTGATTTTTGCAGCCTGTGCTGGCACGTGTTTTTTTTTTTTTCTCTTCCTTCTCCGCATGTCTCCCTCACCCCCCCGCCACCGCCTTCTTCTCCCAAAACCTAGTGCCAAACTCAGGGGGTGGGGGGAATGCCGCAGGGTTCAAACTCCGAGGCTGTGATTCGGGGATCTGCTGAGCTAAGTTCATGGCAGGAAGCCTTCCAGGGTGAACTGCTTAGTTCACTGCACCACGGTGCTGCTTTAGGACGGACAGACTAGGAGCCGGTTTTTCTGTGGCCATTAAAAAAAAAAAAAAAAAAAGTACTTGTTACAGTAGAAATGTGATTTTTAACATCAGAATATACAAGAATCACTTCGGGGAAAGAGGATTCTTGTTTGTTTTAACAAAGTTTTTTTTTTTTTATAAAATAGGATTACTGTATCCCTTCTGTTAATAAACTACATCACTTGTTTTCGGAGACTAGGTTATATCTAGTTCAGCCAAACCACCTTGGGCTCTGATCGTGTGCGGTTGCAGAAGTTAAAACAGGATCTGGCCTGGTCGGTGCTTGAGGGGGAGACCTGAAAAGAAGGCGGGATGCGGCAGGAAGTGACGCTGCTGGTTTATTAGATGAACTTATTGAACCAGTGGTGGTGGAGGAGGCTGCTGGCTTGTCCGATGAGATGCTGTGAAACCGAGGAGCTGTCTGTTTTGTGGGCGGGGGAGGGGAGCAGTGTTCAGCCATTGGGTGACTTGGAAAGTTAGCCGGGCAACCTTATCCTGCTACCTAACTCTGGTGGGATATGCAGCGGCACAGCTGCACCACTGAACATACCCGACCGTCTTAAAGACAGCCCAAAACCTTTGGCTAACTAACTTTAGGATGACTTTATGATAGGTTATCTGGCCAATCCTGAATATTGGAGTTAGCCGGAGAACTTATCCAGCTAACTTAACTCCATCCTGCAAGTCCCCCTAGGTAATCCAGCTAAGTGCCCAAAATATTCAAAAGCTGACATTTAGCTAGATAATTCACAAGTTATTTGGCTAAATGCCTTTGAATATGAACCACTAATTGTCCCGGGAACTTTATAGAACGCTTATTTCAGTGTTCGATCTCATTTCCAACACAGGACTGGTTTGCTGAAGTAACAGATGGGCCATCCTGGCACCACCCCCACACTCCTGCCCTCCCCCCCATTAAATAACACTAGACACACAATATTGTGTTGTAAGGGTCACAGTTTATTAACAATTTTCAACAGCCTGAGCCCAACACACAACGTCCTAAATACCCCAACCCCCAATCTTGGAGAAAACCTATCGCCATAACTCAATAGCAAGCTATCTGCTACCCACCTGGACTTCCAAGGCAATTCCGTCAGACCACTGTCATATCTAGAGCCCTCTCCATCACTGCCCAATATAAGAGGTCTCTCAGCCCACCACACAAAATAATCCGGGCTTGGTTTACCACAACACTGTGATAAGAACTTTTTTTTTTTTAAACTGTAACCCCTGGGCTGAGGTCCTCCATTAAGCGTCCAAGGGCACATCTCCAATTCTAGTGCTTAAGATGTTGAAACTTCCTATACCATTCATAAGACCATTCTCTTTTAATATAATCCCTAAATCATCCACCAGTCCCGTCCCCGTCCCCCCCCCCCCATGCCACACAGATTCCTGCAAAATAATGACATACACTGCAATTCCCTACACTGCAAGAAAAAGTGATGTGCATGCTTCTCCACCCCAATCTTCCAAAGATACTCAGGAACTGGTGCTCTCAGTTCGTCTTCATTTGGAGCCAAAGTTCAGAACAGATCCCACTTTGAACAAGAAAGAGCATCTGCAATTGAGTTCTCCACACCTTAATTTCAAACACAACAACATGAATTCCCATAAAAGGGATGATGCATGCTCACACATGGCCAGCTGCCTATTAAAGACTTCCACTGCTCCCCTGTTATCAACTAAAAACACTTTCTTGTCCCTCATCTTCCCTTCCCAAATTGCTAATGCAACCACCGATGGGAATAACTCCAAAAAAGGTGATGTTCCTTGCAGGGGTGGATTGTAAGAAAATATTGGCCCAGGGAATTTTTTTCAAAATAGGCCCACGGATTATATGTCTGTCATCCTTGTGAGTTTTCTGTGCAGCACATGTTTCAACAACTCCCAAAAGCATGCCAAGCCAACCCATGGGACGGCCGGCGCCATCTTTAAAATGGCGCGAGCCATCCATTGCTCCTACCATGTGACAGGGACCGGCCAATGGCACCGATAGCCCTTGTCACATGGTAAGGGCAAAAGGCCATCAACGCCATTTTGATTACTGGCAGCTGACAATCCGAGAGGGGGAGATTGCTCCCGGGATCCCCACTGGACCACCAGGTGCTTTTAAAACGTTTTTGGGGGGTCAGGAGGGTGGGGGAAGCTAAAGGATGTGTTTTAAAGGGTAGGGGTGGGTTTTTTGTTTATTGGCTCGGGCGCAGCCGATAAAAAAAAAAAAACGATCGGACCGCATGCAAAAAATTTCCCGATGGTCCTCGAACCCGGAATTAGAACCAATTCCGGTTCTGATTCACATCTCTAGTACCCAGGTAGAGATGCATCAAGCGAGGGTGAGAGAACGTTGTAGAAATCTCATCTTTATGTATCTTTCCTCACTCCAAATCACATCAAATCTTCACAGATGTGTACTGTGTTGTTCGTACGTCTGCCAGTGCATGTAAAACTGGCCCCCAAAACCCTAGTCCACCAGCAAAACCTAACCTCGAGTTACTAGATGACGCTGTTATAGTGGTATAAGTAGTTGACTACTTTGAGAGGCTTATAAAGGGTCTGACTCTGAATCTCTGAGTCTCTCTCTCTCTCTCTCTCTCTCTCAAAACAAGGATAATGCTGTCTGGGCACTTCCCAGCTTGCATTGGAAATATCACAGGTGCAATAAATTTAACACATGTTGCAGTAAAATACCTCTGCAAAGTGCTAAAATAGCACACATTGCAGTAAGTGAAAAATGACCCTAACCACACCCCTTTTCTTTTATCGCTGGCGCTATTCATGCAAATTTGATAGCATTTTGATGAATCCTAGGCTTCAGTGAATGCCTCCTGCATAATGATGCGGGAGACATTCATTCTGGTTACTGCCGGCCTTTCCCCAGCCTGCGGCACCCCCTTCCTTTTCTGCACCCCGTCTCTCCAGGAGACTGACTGGCTCCACAGCCAGCTCAGAGCTCAGCCCTGCCACCTCGGACCGAATCCTCACTAACAATGCAAGGCATTTCCTTCTGGCTCACCCCTGGCCCTTTCTGGGACCGTAGTCTGCTTCCACTTCTCTGGTCCCCTCAACAGTGCATTCCCATCGACCGTGTGCTACAGGGGCTGCTGCTTTCACAGTTATGGGTTCTCCAGGCTCGACTCTGCCTTACCTACTTTAGGGGAGGGCGGATCAGAAGTTTATCCATTCTGCTGGCTTCTTCTGGGGTTAAAAAAAAAAAAAAAGAAAATGTGGCCATGGCTGAGCCTGCACACAGACTGCACACATCACTGCTGACCTACAGCAGCACAGTTTGAGATGGACTCCTGCTTTCCCACACGAAGCCAGGGCATGAGTATAGGGCACCCTAGGTGTACCTTATAGCCTTGCATCCCCCCCCCCCCCACACACAATTATAGATTATGATTCGCAGATCCTACATGAAAAAGATATTCAAAGGAGAGTCTTCTGAGGTAAAAATATCATTTGTAGCAACATGCATATTATATTTACATGCACTGCAGTACTGCCAACCAGAAAACCCTGCCAAAAAACAAAACAGAACACACCCTTGGAGTCCATATAGTATTAGGCCTATTGTTACACATGTTGGGTGTGGGCTTGGCCCTCAGAAAGCCTTGAGTAAACTGAATTACAATTACAATATAGCAAACCTTACATACCAAAATAGCAGTAACCGCCAGTACGCAAAACAGTAACAACTTACCTATGTAAAGGCAACACTGCAACTATTAAACCAGGCTCTAAAACACCAATACATTTCCTGTTCGAAAAACAGACGATAGGAATCTATAGCAATCTACACAGAAACTACATGCTAGCAGAATACCTCATATCGGTCACGTGTGCAGAACACAGAAAAACCCTTACCAAACATAGAGTAAAGAGACCTTAAAGTATAAATAGAAATGTACAGACCTAAACTGAACTGGAAATTGCAACAAGCCATACCCTATATGCAGAGCAACAGTGGAAAAACAGAATAGCCACCATTCCTCCTGCAGCATCAAACAATAAAATCAAGAAATATAAATCAATCATGTTAATAAAAAAAATACATATTTCAATACAACAACATAAAATATCCAATAATTAAAACAAACATTTTTTTTAAATTCCAAAACCAGAATAACAAATTTCAAAACAGCAGACACATCAAAACAATAAGGATAAAAAATCCCCTGCTCTCCCCTGGGAACTTTTGATTCCAAACACCTTGACATTGTTGAGCGTGTCATATACACGCATTCTCTAACCCACACTCATATGCTCACTGACACACACAGTCACACGTACACTAACATGGTGACACACATAGGTTCACACATACACGCAGACACACACAGTCAGTCACACATACTTTCACATGCTGACATACACACAATAAATCACATATAGATTCCCACTCGCTGACACACACACATGATCAGTCACACATACACTCACATGCTGACACACACACACACGATCACACATATACTGTCAGATGCTGATATATGTATAATCAGTCACACATACATTCTCACATGCTGATACACACGATCAGTCACATATACACTCCCACACACACAGTCATACACTCACATGATCACACATATCTTCTCAGATGCTGACACACATTTGAGCAGTCACACATACACTATCACATGCTGATATACACACTATAACACCTACACGCTGACATACACGATCAGTCACACATACACACTTACACAGACTGACTGCTGACACAAATGCCCAGTCATTCACGCACTCTCTCTTCTCCCTCCTCCAGAGTTTACAAGCTGCAGTAACTGTTGAGAATAATCCAAAAACTTTATACTCACTTATTGGTGGTTAGCGGGGGTCCAGGCAAAGCCCTGGGATAATGGTGTTTCTGTGGGCTGCCTATTGCTGTGGGAATTGCAGGTTGCAAGCCTCAGTACACTGTTTAGTTTTGTTTATTTCGACAGGGCCTACGGCAGAGGTTGAATTGCCAGAGGAGACTTGAGGCGCAGTTGTTCCCTATCTTCTCGCGGCTCTCTTGGATCCTCTCCTCCCACTTTCAGCCGCCTCTCCTCTCTGGCTCTGCCTCCTGACTGCCTCCCGCCGAGAGGTAAAGCCGGGGAGCAGAGGTAGCTGAAGGGTGGGGGGGTGGGGGGTGGGGGGAGAGGATCCAGGAGAGCCGCGAGCGGATGAGGAACTCGTGAAAAATGAGGAGACAGCAAAAGGGACTAAGTGCCGCTACAATCACGTTTCTAGCTGTCAGGTTTCTCACCGGCTACAGGAGGCCACGGCGCCTACCGAGAATGCAGCGGAACGGGCCAAATATAAATATAGATATTATGCGAGAAGCACTGTGAGCCTAGTGTTGCTCGCGGCGGCTCCGCAGGCATGAGGCCGCCGCAGCCAACACCAACCACATGATTGGATGGACCGACCCACCGGGACATGCCCGAAGCCCCGATAGGCCAATCCGCCCTGGTTCCTTGGTCACGCCTGAGGTCCTCCCGGGATACTGACGAGGGCTCTGCATGCCATGCTCCTTGCCCAGTGCATCTAAATCCGACTGCTCTGACTGCGTCCGAATATAACTCCAGATCCCGACGTTACGCTCTTTCCTCCAACATCCCCAACATGCCACGAAACTTCTCCAAGAAAGATCCCCATGTCCCCGGCTCCTCTATGACCTTCCTCGTCTCCTTTTTTATAACGGTGACCTCTCCCGACTCCAACCGTCGATGCCGAAAGCCAGCTTACGAATGCCCGTCCCATAGGTATCACCCTTCATGCAAAATTCTGCAATCCTATCAATGACTGCATCTTCTTTAAAGTGACCTTTTTTTTTTTTTTTTTGCCTGACACACCAACCAAACCGACTTGGAAAGCTTACATAACTTTCTCCTCTGGCAACGGGGAAAGTAAAGTGTTCAAACCCAGCTCAGATCCCAAATAAAAAGTGAGCATTATCAGCATTCCTTCTTCTGGTTTTTTTTTTTCCCCCATGCTTTTGGTATTCCAAAACATTCTGACACAAATAATTCAGCGCAGGCGCTCGCATGTCCAGGTCCAATGGAAAAAAAAAAAAATCATACAAATAATGCACTATACTGTTCACACCCACCGGCTCTACCATGACCTAATGAACAAAAGTGCTAAGCATCTCAAAATGTGCACATGAGATGGAGCTCCCCGTTGGCAGGGGAGCAGCATTATGATAAACATAATACTGCCCTGCAAACATAAAACCAAATCATGGAAACTTATCAGGGTAACAGATGGACCAATTCAATGTCAGCTACGATCAGCAATGCTCGTTTCCCCCACCCTCCTAACCAAGCTCATGAAACGAAGGGTAACATGCCGAAAAGAGTTCCTCCTGCACAAAGTCATTCACAAAAACCTCCGACTGGAGATGATTAAATTCATGATCATCCTGAACCTGCCCACTTCATTCCTTGGCACCACTGCCAAAGGAGATAAATGCATCTCCCCAAATGCAGAAACCGCAAAAGGACCAACCACCCTTCCCCCTCTCAGTTCCTCTGTCAGCTTGTCTCTCACCACTGCTTTAAGTTTCCCAGCAGATCTGTCCACTACCTGTCCCCAGATAAGGTATCCTAAATCAGACCCCCTCCCTCAACATTAATGCTATCCCCCATCACCCAAGGAGCACTGCTTTCCCTGCTCATCACGGGATTCAGAACTGCTGGCCTGTTCGCTGTGAAGGCTGTTGACCCATCCCAGCCCCTCTCTCCCCTCCGTGGGTCCTAACTTTGCTTCGTACCTAGAGCTGCATGGGAGGGAGAGCCAAGCCCATCACCCTGTTTAATGACAGCAGATTGGGACTTCTCAGCCTTTTACTTAACGTATTTAGGTAGAACCTAGATTTTGTTCAGAAAACAAGCCAAAAATAATTTTTCCTCATTTTCCCTTGGATGTGACCATTATTGAAATCCTTGCGGTGCTGTACAGACAAACTTGGTAACCATTTGAACGCGCCTGGAGATTTATTTCGTGAGAGGGGAGGACAAACCGTGAAAATAATGGTGAGGCTTTTGATTCCCTAGAAAAGGAGGGTTAACAAGGACACGCAAACGCGCTAATAATAATATCACAGCATTTATAGCCAAATTGTTCTGAAATATTGACAGACAAAGTTGTAAAGTTTCAATTTTAATTTCATTTCTTTTTTGTTTTATTTCACATCTTTCTGCTTTGCTGTCCCGTGCCAAACTGTTTTTTTTATAAAATTATCCTGCCTGCCTGCTCGCTCCTTCTAGTGGCTCCTGTGACGAGCAGGGGAATGGGACGGGTCTCTGGTGCTTCGGCCCTTTCTTTGCCAAAAGCTCCCTGGGACAGGCTAGGCCTCCCTGCACCAAACCACATGCCGGCCTTTTCTGCTTAGGGGATACATCAAGTGATGGGGAGAGCAAAATGCATTCCTAAAGAAATAAGAGTTGGTGAAGAAAAATAATAAAAAAAAAGAAACAGAGAATTTGAGCTGAGAATATTATGAAGCAAGCCTAGTAGCTAAAAATGAGCTTTTTTTTTCAGTGTGCAAATGATGAGCAGCATCTAACCTGGAATTTGTGACTAGTTACACTTGTGTTGATTCTTGGCTGTGTTACTGCTGAATTCAGTGTATTAAACGTGAGAGCCCTAGATCTCGGTTGTCTGTTTGAGGAAAGAAGAAGGGTTGGTTTGTTTGTGTGTGTGGGGGGGGGGGGGGGGGGTTGGTGGTGACTGGGTCTCCTTATGGGCTCCTAAGCTCAACCAGAACTAGCTCCTTCGGGGGCTTAAGGCACCATGAGCCTTGGTTTGGAGTTACCCAGGTCTTTTCCCTCATTTGACTCTCCTCCGCCTCCCTTCCCATCCAGTTCAGCCGTCAGAGGGGCCAGTCCTCCGGCTGTGAGGCGCAGGAGGAGGAGGAATAGCCTGCTCTTGAGGCAGCCAGTAGGTGTCGCTGTCACGCAGTGCCTGGGGCCTGTTCCCGGTTGCTGCCAGGCTGAGGAGCAGAAACCTCTGGAGTCTTAACGAGGAGGCCCCTCCCACACGTCAGCACCCTGCACTGGCCCCTGAGCAGGAGGGCTACCCTCCTGCTTGAGTATTTTGATTGTTGGGGGGGGGGGGGGGTTGCTTTAAGTTTGTACCGCTTACGGTTTATTATGTCAGGCGGCAAATCTGCTCATTTCTAAAGCACGTTTGGTGCCCGGCTGTGACTACGGGAAGAATTACGGTGCAGCAGCGTAAGAATATACGGGGTGCCATGGTGGATCAGACCAATGGTCCATTGAGCCCAGCATCCCGTATCTTACTAATGGAGAGAAAAACTGCCAAAGCATTCGTTTTGACTTGAAAATAATGGGTTTGGGCGTTTTCCCCCCTTATTTCTCTGCTAGGCTTGCACACTTTATAATAGGTTTCGTTTCCAGTTGCTCAGGTGAACTCCAGGTAGCCGAGATCGTAGAAGGTCTGTGCCATGCAGCTGTTTCCTGAAGGTTTTTAAAATTGTGTTGGGTTAGCTGGACAAAATAACTCTTTTTTTTTAAATCAGGGAGTCCTGGTTTTCTTGACTGCTGGCTGCGTCGTTCCTGTGTCTGACGCCGAGCTGATTCGGTGTGCAGCAGTCCTCTCTCTCTAGCTGGCAGAGCCCGGCGATTTATCTCCCACCTACGTAAAACACCCCCCGCCGGTTTTCTCCCATTAATATTTTAAGCGTGCTGCATGCGTCAGCACGCGACTTGTCTGAAAATGGAAAAAGTGTGTGTGTGTGCGCGCGCGAGAGAGAGAGGCCGAGGACAGGAAGAATCTCCTCCCATTGACTTGACGCAGGGCCTGCCCGAGGGGCTCTGGTAGGCAGTGCTTCTAGGAGCGATGCCGCAGCGCCTCTGCCCGGGCCTTGAACCCGTACGTGACACGGGGGGGGGGATGCACAAAACAAATGACTACTCGTGGGAAAAATGGCACAGAGCACCCATCCAAGCCTTTTTTTTTTATCTCTCGGAGCCCACAGCGATGACGTCGCTGCCGTGATGGTTTATCTTTCATTAGGACTTTTTGTCTGTCAAGAAAACTACCGAGGTAGAATGTGTTTTTGTTTTTTTTTATTCTATTAATACAATTACATTTTCCATGTTTTCAGTAACACCTACAACTTCACTATTCTGTATTTGACCTTATATTCAACCAAACAGTTCTTAAGTCATCATAATTGGTTAAGAAAAAGAAATAACAATTTTTTCTTTTTTTTTTCCCCTCCCCCCCTTTCCCCTCCCCTATTCTTTCATTCACACCCCATTCACTTCGTGCAGCAAGCAGGTAGAATGAGACTGTTGATTCTCCTAATGTTTTTTTTTGGCAAGGGAAGGAGAACGGGTGGGAGTGCTAGATTATTATCCAGATGAGGAATTCCTGTCTTGTTTCCTTCATGTGGCCGCTGAGATGTGGGCCGCCGCTCCCGATGGGTGTATGTTCTGGCAGCAGCATCTTCTCTCCTCCACGTGAACATTTGCATGCTTTTCATGCCTTGCGCTGATTAGGGGACTCTGTTTACCCCGGGCGTTTTCCCGGATCATGCCAAAAACATTGTGATTGACTTCCGATAAAATACCTGCACCGAGTCCTTCAGGAGGTCTGGCCCTTTCTTCTGAAAACAGTTAAAAAAATAAATAAATTGAATTCTGTCTGCATTGGAAGCCAAGGCACCATGAGTGTTGCTAGCTATGATTTTAGGGGTTACGAGAAAGCATGTAGTGCCCGCGGTTACACTGACATGTTGAAATCAGAATTAACATGACGAATAGGCCTGTTTTAATATGTGTGATTATAAAAAAAACGAGAGAGCTTGATTTCCAAGCTAAGATGTCCATCTTGTTGCTCTGCTCCAAGCAACGTTCCTCCAGAGGCCTTTTCTGCTTTTTTTTTTCCAAGAATTTACTGCATCAGCTGCTCAAGTGACACCAGAAGCTTGCTGGACGTGTGTAAATGCTTCCAGGAATCTCCCTTTTTTTAAATTTTTTTTTTTTTTGCATGTAGAAATTGATAGTAAAATGCTTGCACAGCAGGAATGGAAAATTAAGAGGGCCCGTACGTTATTTAAAAAGGGGTCTGCAGTCCTTCCAGCCAGCTGCAGGGGCTAAGCATAAAATCTCAACATGGATTTGGAAACTGCAATCTTTAGGCCAACATAAAAAGATCCGGGAGCGTGTGAGCTTTCAAGGCTACGTGGGTTTCATGAGATACATTTGTACACACTGCAGAGCCAGCAAATGCACATGTATTCCCTTGCCTAATTCATTGTGGACATCCTCAAACCCTGATTGGCTGGGGAGGATCACCAATAAAAGCTATGGACACAGCTACTAGAAGCATTCAAGGAGAGTTCTATGTTTTCGGAGCAGTAATAAACGAAATGAAAACAAACTGGGTCCAAGGTGCAAAAAGGCCTCTGGTATGATAGGGTGGAGGCGGCCTCTTTGCACCGGGGCATAGCTTACAAATGCCTCTCTCTCTCCCAGCCAAGAAGCGGATGCACCACACTGTCCTAAGAGCAAGCCCAGGAGAGGCGCAGTGAAGAAGCAGGCTCCAGGCCCTGGCCGTCATCTCCAGCTTAGGGCTAAGGAGTGGTTTAGCGCTTTGGGCATTGAACTATGAATTGGGGAAACAGTGCAGGGCTACAAGGTGGAGACCTCCTCTCTGCCACTTTTTTTTTCCGGGTGACCTCGGGCAGGTCACTTTTATCTCCTTGCGCTTCTGGGACCCAGCTGAAAGCAAAGCATTTGCCTTAATCTGGTTTTCCCCTGTCCATAGGTTGTTTTTTTTTTTTGTTTGTTTGTTTTTATATAAGGGTTCTTTTCTACTGTGTGCAAAAATATAGTCTTAAGAAATCAAAATGAGACACAACGGTGAGTTGTCACTATAATGCACAACACAGAGCGCCAACATCTGGTTCTGAATGTCAGAATTAAGCTTTTGTTCTTGATTTCATGATAACATGCAGTGCCAAAAAGGTTTTCTGATGTCCCTGATGGTAACACTAATAATAAAAATGTTTAGAATTTCCTCGTTAGGTATTACTGCTGACCCAGTATTAATATCTGCGAGTGTAACCCTGCCCGTTTAACACTCGCCGAGTTAACTTTCTTCATGTGACGTTGGGCCTTAAGGAGGCCTTGATCCCTTTCCCGGGCCTGTCCCCCTCTTCCACCGCACCAGCGTTTCCTCAGATCTTTTTCTGTGGGTGTGTACAGATGTGCACTGCGGTTGTGCTCGTTATTTCGGACATGAGTGGTGGGGGCCTGTTTGCCCTCTCAGCAACATTCCCTCTAGATTTTTAAGGGGGGGTTGCACAACCTTGCAGTGTCATTTGGCAGGTGTATGGGGGGTGCCCAGCGTGTACTGATGCTACCCCCTTCCCTCCCTCCTGTACTCTTTCAGTTGTAGCGCTACCACCAGGGACCCGAGCTCTGTCTTTCTCATCCTTTCCATCTTTCTCTTCTCAGCTCCCTTATCCTTCCTTCACTGACGGCTCTTCTCACTCCTTCTTGGATTTTCTCGTGTCTTTCAGCTCTCTCACGCGCTCCCCTCCGCTTCACGTTCCTCTCTCCTCCACTTCCAACCCCATCACCTCCTGCTACTCCTCCATCTTCACAAGATTCCTCAGCCTTTTAATGCTTCCTTTCTCATTCTTCACATCTCTTACTCCTGGCCCTCCCCCCACCAGCCCTCCATTTCCTCCTCCCTACCTGCTTCCCCCTTTCCCCACCATTTGCCTCCCCAATCTCTTTCCCTGCCTCTCTCTCTCTCAGTATCTGCCTCCCCTGCCTCTTTAGCCATGTTCTCAGCATCTTCTCCTTGCCTCTCCCTCCTTCTCCCTTCCCCTTCCTGGACTCCTTGCTTATCCCCCCCCCCCTCTCCTTTTCCCAATCCTTCCACTTTTATTTATTCAGCCTCCCTCTTAGCAGTCAGGCCAGCACAGTCCCCTTCTTCGCCTGCCCTGCACCTGAAGGCCAGAGGCACAGAGATCTCATTCCGGCAGCAAACTCTGGCCGCGTTCCCACCCGCTGGACGCAGGCCACAGGAGTGAGGATTCAACTGATTGACGGCAGGCAGAGGCAAGAGGCAGAAGTCCAGGATAGAGAACAAACTCGGCCCCTCCTTTGCCCTCCCCCAGGTGGATCGGAGGACCCAGGCAGACTGAGTTGATTGGCTATAGTGGGCAGGTGGGCAGGAGGACTCACACAAGTTCAGAAGATTGGCTGAAGGCAACCGGGAAATGGGAACGGAAGGCAGCCAAGTGCCAACCCATGCAGAGAAAGCAGCTGTGCGTGAGAGGGGGTCAAAGTCGCGGGCAGTTACTGCAGCCGCGCCACCTACACAGCTTAGAGGGAACATTGCCCCTTCCCAGGTTCCACCAATAAAGCTAGAAGTGTTGATAGTGGACCCCTCGCTCTCCAGTATCCAATTCATCACCCACCAAGTCCTGTGGAATCTTCTGGCAAGAGAGAGAGAGAGACTGACCCTCTTGCCGGCACTGTTTCATATTGCAAAATAGTGCTGAGCAGCTACATCTCAAACACTAAGCCTCATGGGCGAAGGGTGTGATGAGGGGGGTCTCAGGCCCGAAGGTTCATTATTCAGTTTGGGCCAGTTAACACGGTGGTCAATGAGCTGCACAGCGGATCAGTGATAACGCGTTTGCACTCAAGCTTAACAGGGCTGTTTTACCCCGGCTCAATGTGCATCCCATTAATTTAGTGCATATGGCATTAAAAGTGGGGTAACAGGCCGTGTGAAAGCCAGCTGGTTGCTTGTGTCAACTGAACAATTTTAACGCAGGTTAGTACCATCTACTGTGGTGCTGTGGAAAGGAAAATAGCATCATTAGTAGACTATTAGCATTTAAACCCCCAAGGGATTGCCCAGTAGAAAAGCAATGCCATATGTAACCCCAATGCAGAATTCAGAGTGAACAAACGTAGATAAGAAGTGAAAGGAAACCATAAACTCTGCCTATCCTTCCTGCAGAAGGAGAATCTTAAGCAAACTAGAGCCCTCTCTATCCCTCGCAATTGTTTGCAAGAGTCGAGATGTTAACACTAATGCTCTGTTCCTCTTCCACTTTCGAACCTGTCGTTGCGTCTCGCTCTCTTTGAGCTGGGATGAGACACTTCATTTCCCTGTGTCTCAGTTTACTCAGCTGTACTTCAGGAATAATAGCGTCATTGTTCTTTCTGCACTTTGGAAGCTTTCATGCAGACCAGACATCCAAACCGTGCTAGGCGAGACCCATCCACCCTAGAGCTGACTGCGTGTCTGTCTCTGAAACGCCCTGGAAGTCGCAGTACGTGAAAGGCGCTGTAGACGTCCAGGTTAGCGTTATAAGTCCAGTTTTACATTGTGCTCCCTTCCTGATTGCTGCTTGTTTGTAAGCCACAGGTGGCTTCAGATTTGTATTCTTTCTCTCCCATAAGGAGATCCATGTTGAGTAAGCAGGAAAGTTATCCGGGTAACTTGTAACAGGACATTCAGTGGCACTTACCTGGATATAGTAAGTGTTCCATTAAATATACTGGAGACAATTTTGTGTTAAATATTCCTGGGAACGTCATCTGGATAACTTTAATGGGATGCGCAGCAGAAGTTTCACCCAGTTAAGTGTTCGGTTGAGTATACCTGGGTAGAGTTATGCAGATAACGTTATTCAGATAACTTTAGAGCAGGTGTTTGTTGGAACAGACTTGATTGGCTAACGCTGCATATCAACACTGCCCAGACAAAGTGAAACCTCGTCCTGGGAATACCCTTAAAACCACCCCATTTCACTTGGATACATTTTGAGTGGGCAATAAGGCGTCTGGACAAAATGTAGCCATGAAGTGAAGGGAAACAGTCAAATCTTGGATTATGCCCGGCTAACTCTAAAAATAAATAAATAAATAAAATAAGATAAAAAAATTGTCCAGACAAACTCTTTGAATGTCAACCTCAGTGTGTTTTTGAACTCCTTCCTGAGGCCTTATCCTTTCTAAGTCTTTGGTGGCTTTGGCATTTATTGACCTGAGTGAGGACCCGCAGAAAACTAAAAATAAAATTTGCTGTCATTACTAGAGGAGAAAGCGGAGACTACTCTCCTGCTTTCCCTACCCAAATTAACAGTTAATTGTCATAAGAACATAAGAAATTGCCAAGCTGGGTCAGACCAAGGGTCCATCAAGCCCAGCATCCTGTTTCCAACAGAGGCCAAACCAGGCCACAAGAACCTGGCAATTACCCAAACACCTAGAAGATCCCATGCTACTGATGCAATTAATAACAGTGGCTATTCCCTAAGTAAACTTGATTAATAGCCGTTAATGGACTTCTCCTCCAAGAACTTATCCAAACCTTTTTTGAACCCAGCTACACTAACTGCCCCCCCTGTCCTGATCTGTCTACTACAGCCTGTGCATTTACAGCATCTCTAGCAGGCTTCAGGCTGCCTCCTGATTACAAACATGGTTTTCCCAGCCTCTGTTTCTCCATCAGAAAGCAGTTGGCAAAACACCGGTAGGGAAACCAGTTTTAATGCTCATGCTTGTGTAAAGGGACCCTCAAATGTGCTTATTACTCGTAGAGTTGCCTCTTTCAACAAACAATGCAAAGCTGATGTTTCCAGTAGGCAAACTAGGCAGTTGCCTAGAGCACCAACATTTTGGGGGTGACATAATCCCTTTAGCATGAGGACCAGAAGGGAGTGCTGTGGTGGAGATGCCGCCAGTAAGTAAGTTAAGGGTGGTGCAATGTTCCCTCCAAGGAGTGACTAGGTGTGTGCAAACGTTTTTTCGTGTAAACAACAATTTTTTCAAACCAACAATTTTTGAACGCCAGTATTAGCGTTGCATTTCTGTCTATAGCACAAAGAAAATGTACGTGAGTGGCCATTTAAACCCGTCAGCGCCGCTCTGAGATATATGAGCAATCGCTCACGTGCTCAGAGGGAACTGTGGGTGATGGGGGGGGGTGCATGTTTGAAGGTTCTTGCCCCGGCCTTGAGAAGAGGTGTGGTTTTTGGAAGGTTTGACACTCCCCAGTGAGGGGTGGGAGTGGGGGTGTCTTAGGTTTAACCAAACCCCTGTGCCCACATGAGTGCAGGGGGCGTCGACGAGCAGTCTTCAGCTCGGAGTCTGAGGGTACCATCTCTTCGTAGAGTGGTTCTGGTGGTGGGGGGGATCTTCCCGTCCACATGGAAAACACCAGTAGTGGGCTGTCTCTCAACCAACGACTGTAAAGAAGTACTAAGAAAGAGACTGGGGCCTAAGGTTGGGGTTCCTGGGTCTTCAAGAAAGAAAGGAGTCTTGGGGGTTAATGCGAGTGAATTCCCGAGAAGCTGTGTGAAAATATGAAGTAGGCTTAAGGTACCAGGCGAGATCCCAGAAAGGAGGATTCCTGCCCCAGTTCGGTGCGCCGCATAGTGGGGCAGATTTTCAAAGGGTTACGCGCGTTACCCCGAAAACCTGCTCCTGCGCACGCCGAGCCTATTTTGCATAGGCTCGGTGGCGCGCGCAAGCCCCGGGACGCTTGTTTGTCCCGGGGCTTTGAAAATGGGGTGAGAAGGGGGCGGGACAGTGGGCATGGCACAGGTCCTGGGGCGGGACTGAGGCCTCTGGCACAGCGGCTGTGCCGGAGGATGGCGTGTCGGCAGCCGGCCGGCACGCGCAAGTTACATCTGCCAGAGGCAGGCGTAACTATTGACAGCAAGGTAGGGGGGGATTTAGATAGGGCTGGGGGGTGGATTAGATGGGGGAAGGGAGGGAAAGGTGGGGGGAGGGAATGGGGAAAGCCATTGGGGCTCCCCTAGGGCTCAGCGCGTGCAAGGTGTTCTAGTGTGCACCCCCTTGCGTGCGCTGACCCTGGATTTTATAACATGCGCGCGGCAGTGCGCACATGTTATAAAATCGGGTGTACATTTGTGCACGCCGGGTAGTGCGCACAAATGTACCCCACATGCGCCATTTCGAAAATCTGCCCCAGTAAGTGCATGCAGCATTTTGCTACTGAAAGAGATTGAGTTATTTTTGTGGTTTGGACTTTATGTTCAATATATTTATTGAGTGTACAAAATCAGCACAACAGTCAAAAAGACAGCATGGTAACAACACCGAGAGCCCCAAAGGAGGACTAGCAAACAATACACCAGGCTGGAAATATGAAAAAACACTCAAACATTTTCAGACAGTAATTGGTCCCCCCCCCCCCCCCAAACCCTCTTGAGACCTAGTGCCCTATCGAAAAATGTCCGGGTAAGTCACCAATGGCAATTATACATTCAGCACCAAGCTGCGAGCCCTGTGGGGTAGTTGTTGCAGGTATGAGTCCCAAGTCTGTAGAAAAATGCGACGTTGTCCCGATGAGGAGTGCGCTGCCAGGTTATCAAATTGCATGAGACGATGAAAGTGAAGTCGCCAGGCCCAAAAGGATGGACCCTTCTGTTCCCGCCAAAAAATTAAAATGACCTTTTTCCCCAACAGACCTGCTTTCTTTAAAAGAGTTCGATGTCCAATGCTGGAAAGCAAATGTTGAGTTACACAATGAAAAAGCCACAAATATGGGGAGTAAGGTAGTCGTACACCCAGCAGGAGTTCCAAATACCCTTGAATTTGTCGCCAATATTTTTGCACTAACGGACATACCCAGAACACATGTGTTAGAGTCCCCCTAGCCCGTCCACAATGGATACACAAATCAGTGTCGGTGAGACCCGCCTTGCAAGCAATATGTGGCGATATGAAGGCCCTACGTAGGAATTTTAAGTGCATCTCCCGGAAATACATGTTGCTAGTGATGGGCAGGACCCCGCGAACACTACCAGAAAAGATGTGAGGCGTTAAATGAAAGCCCCCATCCCTGTTCCAGCAATCCACAGAGAGAGTATAAGGCTCCCTCGGCGCAGCCTTTGCTAATTGTTTGTAATAGCGGGACAATGAAGGCTCCAAAGTGGCATCCACATGCAGAAAATCATCAAGCTTTTTAAAGGCAGCTAAACCCACTTCGGATCTCCCCAGCGATTTAATGTAGTGGCCCAATTGCAGGTAGCCAAAGTGGTGAGTCCCCGGGATGTCATATAATTCCTGCAGGCGTGCATACGGGATGTACCCCCCTTCGGCATCTAATACATGGCCAAGATGGAGCACCCCCTTAACCCCCAAGTGACAAAATAAGTGGTGGTAGAGCCCGGTGAAAAATCTGGGTTGCCCCTCAAGGGTGTTAAATAGGTGCACTGTAGGGGGATCTCCAACAGACGGGTAAGATAAACCCAGGTTCTCCGCAAAGGTGCACTGTAGGGGGATCTCCAACAGACGGGTAAGATAAACCCAGGTTCTCCGCAAAGGTCGTATCAACGGGTGCTGCGCCAAAGCCTGGGACAATTTATCTCCCCTCGCCATGAGCACGTAACTCAATGCCAGTGGACCTGTAAACGTGGCCTCCCCTAATACATTTACAAATGGAGATTTCCCCAGGAACCAGCCTCGGATTAGGCGCAGATTTGCTGCCCACCCGTAACGATTAAGGTGTGGGATCCCCATACCCCCCCCAGACCACGGCTGCTTCAGCCACCGCAAGGGTATTCGGGCCTTACCCCCTTTCCAAATAAAGCTGCGTAGTATAGAGTCTACTCGATTAAGATCACCAAGTTGCAGAACCACCGGGTAATTTGGTTTGGACTTTATTTGCCAAACAGTTTTGGCTCACTGGACAGCATCCGTGTGCTGCCTGGATTTTGTTCCTGCCATCAGAAACCAGTAAAATCTTTTACGTTGAAGAGCAGCCTTTGCGTGCAGCGTGGTGCTTTGGCTGGCTGTGACTGGACTGGCATGCAGCAGAGTCCCAAAGAAGGGCGAAAAACCGGTAAGGGTTTTCCCAACGGCCTATGCGAGTAGGCCCCGGGAGGGATGGGTATTGGCATGGCCCATGGTTCTCCCAGTGAGCCGCTGCCTGTGTCCAGATCAGGACGGGGGGGCGACACTAGAATTACAAGTGCACCAGAACAGCTGGAAGTAGAGGACAATCCTCTGCCACTTCTCCCCAGTTTGGCCGCAATGGGCATGTTGGTCGTTCTAGTTTGCATAGGGCAATAAAAGTGAGACCCCCAAGGAGAGCTGCAGAGGAGGGCGGGAAGACACGGGCAGGGAATCAGTAACCCGAAGTGGGTCAGTGCTGCTCAAGAATGATCATCCTTGGGTACCCTGCTTTTCTTTTCTTTTTTGTCCTGTTTCATTCTGGAAATTACAACCTACGTTTTCTGTAGAAAAGCAGAACTAGAAATTCCAGGAAACTAAGACTGATTGAGCTGCCCTTGATGACCCAGAGCCAGCTGGCAACTTTACAGGTTCTCTTGTTTGCATGAGTGGCAAGCCTGCTGCCTCTCACTCCCTCCTGCCCCTTCTCCAAGTTGCCATGACGTCTTGACATGTTCTGATACGAGCGGTGGAATAGGCGGCTTGCAGAGGACGGACATCTCGGGCAGGACCTGGATGAGATCCCTTGGAGAGGCCTTGTAAGCCTGCATTAGGTAACATTAAAAATAAGGAATGCAGCAAAGCTGGACATCCAGGGACTCTGTGTTGTCTTGCAGAAAGGAAGCACACAGGGCCGCGTCCAGAGAATTTTTTGCAGCTGTGTCCTTTAGCAGAACTGAAGTTCAAGAAAGTTCTCCCCGAGCCTTGTGTGCCATACATCCAAGTCTGCCAGGGAGCATAACATTCTTTGGGCCAGTGGATCCCCCAACCCTGTCCTGGGGGGGCCCACCAGCCAGTCGGGTCTGCAGGAGATCCGCAATGAATATGCATGAGAGAAAATTTGCATGCACTGCCTCCCATAACTGGCAAATTTTCTCTGGTGCACATTCATTGCGGATCTCCTGCAGACCCGACTGGCTGGTGGGCCCCCCCAGGACAGGGTTGGGGGACCCACTGCGTTAGGCCACTCATAACTGCGAATAAGAAGGTGGCGGAGAGAGTCCAACCGACCAAGATCCCAGGGTGCTTTCTAAATAAGAGAGAGGGGGGGCCCTACTGGTATGGTGGGCATAAGTTCTGTGCCTTGAATGATTGCAGGATGATTGTGTGGGGAGGGAGGGAAGGAAAGGGGTAGTGCCTAAGAGCGAAGAAAGAAAACACTGTTAATACCTTCTGCCTGTAGAAGTACAGCTAAGAAAGAATGAAAAACAAAGACACGGGGGCAGTATCATGGCTGCTCAGGCTTTAGAAAAGTCTTGGGTGTATTTTTATGTTCCGTATTTGCTATCTTGCTGCTGCGTAGTGGGTTTATGAAGGGGTGGGGGAATGGGGTGATTCCCGGGTCTGAAGCAGGACACGACACATGCTGGTTGAGGGGCAACAGTACAGTCGTGAGTTGTCATGAGCTTTAATTCCCCCTGCTCTGTCGTGCAGTTCCTGTTCTCAGTAATGTACACAGGGTTGATGATAAGGCCTGGTATCTGACTTCCCCCTGCATGCTCAAAGCCTGGTGTGAATTATAGCTGTGAACTACGCTTCAGGATGCTGTGTACAGACGACAGTAGAGAAGGAGCAGTTGATGCTCTCTGTCTCTTCTCACTCCCTCCATCACTAGGGTTCCTTTGTGACTTATCCCATGCATGTTTGAATTCTGCCACTGTTCTGGCTCCTGTTACCTCTGATGGAAGTTCGCTCCTCCATCCTGTCAATGGGAAAAGGGTTTTTGGCTTTCTTTCACATTCCTTTTGAGGTTTCCTCCTTTCAGCTTCACAAAATGACTCCTCCTCCCCAAACTTTTCATGCTTTCTTCTGGTGCCTTCATGAAGCCTGCTAGTCTTGAATATTTGTTATCATATCTCCACTTTTTCTTCTTTCGTCTAGAGAGCACCCTCTGTAGCTCCTTCACTCTCTCTAGGAGGGATTATTGTGTAGGCCGTTCACCATTTTGGTGGCCCTCCTTTGAGTTTGCTCTGTCTTGTCAATGTCTTTTTCTAGATGTGGTCTCTAGAACTGAACCCAGTTCACAAAGTGGTGTCTCATCGGAGCTCTATAGAGAGGTACCCCCTCCAGATGCACCCAAACACGTATTCGTTTTCCCAACTGCTTTGTACATGGATTGGCTGCCTTGGGGGTCTTCAGAGGTGATGACCTTGTGTTTGTTGACCCTGCCTTCATTTCCAGAAAGGCATTTGGCATGGTTTTGCATTTTCTTGGAAGGACTGTCACACAAGCAAGGTGAGGCCACGTGGTAGCAACTTAATTGTGTATGACAAGTGAAATCTCAGCACTTAGGTAACTCGTTTGAAGTCATGGTATGTTTCTATTTTTCACACGGATGAAGGGCAAATAGCGCCTGCTGACACGAGGAGACAGACATTTCTTACTTGACACAAGGTGTTATTTTTCCCCGTTTTGGGTGAAAATTTGTCAAAATATAGAGGAATTTTTGTAATTGAGATGCACTTTGTATGTGAAAAAATTCTATTGCCAATTTCTTTCGACACATTTTAGATTTGTTCAGGAGAGGTGTGGTAGAGGGGAGGAATATGATAAAGATCATCAGGTGCTTTCAAGATAAAAGTAAATAATGCAAAAGGGACAAGCAGGTTTTTTTGTTTGGGTTTTTTTTTATTGAAAAGGGAAGATCTAGAACCAAGGAATCATGGTATGAGGCCAAAGGGAAATAGATTTTGGAACAAAAGATTGAAATATTTATATATATCGCATCCCCTTTACCGCTATTGTAAATATTGTTGTATTGATATGGTTTAGTTCAGAGCTCCTCTGCCATTGGCTCCTCTTATTCCCAGTTTGAGTACCCCTGTTTTATTGTAACTTTCGCTTCTTCTTGGTTATGTTAATGTTATTTCCCTATGTTCCATGTAAACCGATATGATATGATCTGTATCATGAATGTCGGTATGTAAAAGCACTAAATAAATAAAAATAAATAAATATATGTCTTTTTTCTAGAAAGGGAGAAAGAGGGCACAAACGGCGTGAAGATTCAGGAGTGCATAGGACGAGTGGTGGGAGAGCAAGGATGCAGCTGGAGATCAAGCAGAGAGGGAAAATGGAAAGACTAGATGGGCCCGGAAGAAGTTTTATGGTGAAAGGGGGAGGACACAGAAAGATGTTTACTTTTTATTGCCTATAATATAAATTGGAAGCCCTTGCACCCTCCCCCCCCCCAGCTCACACCTATTCCTGGAAGTGTTTTCTTTGCTGTCATATTCTGTGCTTGACAGCAGGATGTGGAGCGGTAGCTTTTCCCTCATCGTCTTTATTTACAGGCAGAAGTGCACTGATGTCCTAGCTGGCATCCCCCCCCCCCCCGGTAGCGGTAGAAAAGTGACCATCCCTCAGCTGCTGTGTCATGGCTTTGGGGAGCACGCCGCTGCAGTTCTCTTTGCCAGATGTGAAATCCTGGTGGTGCGGGTCCGTGTCGGTCCCGTCCTCAAGCCCGGGGATTAACTGTTCACCAGGGTGGGCCAGGCAGGCCTGTAGCTGGAGAAAATTCGGAGTTTTCTAGGTGCCACCCCGCTCGTTAAAAGTCAGCACGTCTGGCGTGGTTGGTTAGTTGCTGCGTTCACCTCTTGTGGCTGGAAAAATTCCTGTCTTTTTTTTTTTTTTTTTTTTAATGCAAGCCAGGTCCTGAGATCCGTGCTATTGTTTCATTCACAGAACACTGTCACATTAACCCGGGGCGTGCAGGACTCGGGGGGGGGGGGGGGCAGGAGCAAAGATTAATTGCTAAACCCAGGTGAATGATTAAACCATTTTGGACAGCTCCCAAGTCACCCCACTGGCTGGCCCAGAAATGATTTCCCCAGCCAGCCAGCCGTTACAGATAAGGGGGTAGACCTTCCCTGCCTTCACAAGGTCTTCATTGTTACCGGTGTGCGCGAGAGAGAGAGTGTGTGTGTGTGTGTGTGTGTGTGTGTGTAAGGGGTGTGTGCTTTGTGACATCAGCTGATAACTTTCGCAAGCCTGCTCCGGCTTCTCGCTCCGACCACTTCCTGGGGTTTTCTCGGGTGATGGCACCGATTCAGAATGAAGCTCTGAGTGAGAACTGCCTTCCCTGTGTCTCCTCAGCAGCCCCCATTGACCGAGGAACTCACTAGGTGTTGTTTGTGTGATTTTCTTTTTTTTTTTTTTTCCTCGTCTTTGGGGGGGGAACGGTGTCCTCAAAGTCGTGCCTATGCACGTTACCTGCTTTTGCCGAGCTCATGTACCACAGCCCCGTTCTGATTAGCTGTGGGAGGCAATTGGCGTGGAACTTACCCTACAGTATAGGTTCAGAATCTTTGAGTTTTAGTTATTTACGACTGGACACATACCCATCAAAACTGACAGGGGAAAAATAAAAGTCACTGAAATAACCTTTTCATGCATGGAATATACCTCTGCATTAAAATAACGGGTCACGTGCAGTCTGTTCTGCATTGTACTACAGCAGCAGTTGTGTCGTAACAACATTTCTGGTGAAAACCTGGTATCCTGTAATAGTTTTCCTTGTTTCTTTGGTATCTGTGACAAACAGTTTCCAATGCTGTTCGTTTCTAGGCCTGGTTAAGGTGACACGCATCTGACAGTGAGCAAACAGTGGCAAAAAAAAAAAAAAAGATATTCCAGTGTGGTCGAAAGTTTCTCCCAGTGATGTCTTGATTGCGATTACCTGTGAAAATAGAACTGGAAATTGTCTTCTTTTTAAGATAAATAGCAACCTTGTCTCACTTGCGGCCAAAATCAAGCCTAGGTAGAAATACTCTTTCACCTTTGAGATGTGCGCTGAGCGTGAATGCAAAATGGTTTCGCAGCGCATGGACAGCGAGCCTTCTTCCATGCAATAATCCTTGGGTGGGGGTCCAAATTTCTAATGGGCATATAATGAAAACTCCAGCTTTCAACTGCAGCGTGGGCGGTGGCGTTCTGCCTGCTGTCTGCTGCTTCAGAAATTCAGAAGGGAGGTTTATGAGCGTTTCGGTGTCTTCTGTCACAATTATGGTAACGCTTTTCTTTCCTCTCGCTTCTCCTGCCAATAGCTCTAATGTTCGGTGCAGGCTTTAGTGCCTTCTCTGCTTATTCTTCACCTTTGTGATTTGCACAACTATGGAGGTAATTATCAAAAGGAGTTATGCCCATAAAAGCGGCCTACATCGTAGCAATTTTCAAAAGCTCAGGGGTGTAAAACCCATTTTTGAGCATGTAAATTCTTTAGAAAATTATCCCCTATTTGTGTTTGTGTTTAGCGTGCACTCTTCAAGTTTGGTGCATGCCGTTTGCATTTTACGCACGCATTTGGATTCGGGGCCTGTTGATTGGCCCTGTGGACCCACGGGAAGAGCGGTAAATACCGAAATTGTTTTACTTCGACTTCTCTGTGAATTTTGATCCCCACAGGCCGATTTTGGGTGGGGAAACCCAAGGTACCAAATTCAATCACCAGATGACCAGCAAATAGCAGTTTTCCAGCGTGACTGACAGCATGACCGATGCATAAACCTAGCAAATTATATTTATAAAATTGTATTAGTTCAATTTTTTTTTTTACAGTGTGACTAATTGAAAGGAACTTCTCAAAGACGGATTAGTAATTACAGTTAGGTGTTGTTTAGCGCAAAGGGGCACACTTTTCCTGGGGGATGAAAAGGGACCAAGATTGATGAAGGACCCTGCCGCTGCATCCCAGACAGAAGCAGTGAAGCAAGGGAGGTTCGGTCTGAGCAGGATGGACCAGCATTCCTTATTTTCATTTTCTTCTATGATGCAGAAACAGCAAAGAGTGACAAATTGAATAATGCAAAAGATTTAAGTAGGAGAATTGCTAAGTTTCCTTTTTTTTTTTTGCCAGAACATGTACACAGAAAGTAACTTAGCATAGACAGGGAAGTACATTAAAACTTTTAATTTAAATCACTTTTGTAAGCTTTTTCTTGACATATGAGATGCGAGGAGGCCCTAAATGTTTGTTACCTAGAGGAGAGGAGAGACGGGGGGGGGGGGGGGATATGATACAGATGTTTAAAGGTATTAAAAATGTATAAGAAACAAATCTTTTCCAGTGGAAAGGACACTGTAGAACTAGGGGTCATGATATGAAGCTTTCTTCTCATGATTACCCTGTTGGCACTTAATTATTGTAATTATGACTTCCTTCCCTCAGGGTGCCTTTATTACTAAGTTTTCCACTCCCCCTTATTGTGCACAATGTATCCTGCACCATTACTGGTCGATTTTAAAAGCCCTACGCGTGCTAAAGCCAGGAGATACGTGCATGATGCGGCCTCCCGCACGGATTTTAAAACCATTGCGGGTACGGGCCTATCTCCTGGTACATAAGAACATAAGATATGCCGCACTGGGTCAGACTAAGGGTCCAATCAAGCCCAGTATCCGGTTTCCAACAATGGCCAATCCAAGTCACAAATACCTGGTAAGTACCCAAACATTAGATAAATCACAAGCTACTAAATTACCATAACAACATTTATGGATTTTTCCTCTAGGAACTTATCCAAACCTTTTTTAAACCCAGTTACACTAACTGCTGTAACCACATCCTCTGGCAGTGAATTCCAGCCTAACTATGCTCATAAACATTTTTCTCACCAATAGGGGAGGGACATGGTCGTGGTCTGGAAGGGGCATGGGCAGGATACGGGCAGGCTGGGTCTGTAGCAAGAATCCAGCGCGTAAGTATTTATGCGCGCAAGCACGCACCGGGGTCCCCTTTCACCTAACTTTACTTCTGCTATGGATGACATGTATGTCATATAACAAAAAAAAAATACGCAAGTTAGCGGGATTTTAAAGGTCGGGGATAATAGGGTGAAAGGGAGGCAAGTTAGCAAGGGGGTTGAGGAAGTCCTCTCCTTTATTAGGGCAAACTGGGAGCAAACTGCGAAAAAGGCCTATCGTGTCACCGCACGTACCTACTAAAATTCCCCCCACTTACGTGTGCGAGACAGTATTCGCGCGCGCACGCGCAGGTCAGTATAAAATCATGTGCGCGTGTACGCGCGGCTTTCCGATTTGATAACATGCACGCATATATGTGCATAGACGGGTTTTGCCGGCGCGTCCATGTGCGCGCGCCGGCAAACCCGTGCACATGTGCGCACGCATGCAAGTCTCAAAATTTTTACTTCTTGTTGTGTGCAGTGCGCCTCGCTTCTTTGCGTAATCCAATTTATGCCTTATCCAGGAAAAGGTGGAATATCAAAGGACTGTAAATAAAATAATGTCTTCATATTGGATATTCTGTGTTCTTTCACCTGTGTTGCACTGCTGCTTAAGGCTTTTGATTGTTGGGTTTCTGGTGCAGCAATGGTTTTCCTTCTACTAAAAAGTGCCCGCTGCTATAAGTGGTACTGATAAGTCTGTTACTTTTCACATTTTCTGAACTGTTGCATGGGAGTTTTCATGGGTCTAGCAGCAGCCATGTCATTAAGCAGGTCACAAATGATGTCACTCTCACCAGATCTAATTGGGCCATAACGGCTGTGATGTCACAATTGACATTTGTATTCACTTTGCTTAAGGCAATACAGTTTTTGAGAGCCTGTAGTGAAATAAATAATATGATTGGCCAGATAGGCCCGTCAGTTTTATTTACTTGAAATTGTTCTTATAATATTTATTTTCTGGCTTTTAATGGGCTTTTCCTACCATTTTCCTGTACAGTAAGCCAATATTCATTTGGGTTGTTAGGAACATCCAGATTTATTGATCTATAAAATTGGCTGGTGTTAACATTTCGGTTAGAATGACCTTGATGTCGACTGGCATGAGCATATGTGTATTGTTGGATTCAGTTTTATATATGCTTTTTTAAAATCTTAGAACAAAAATGCCTGTACTATAGTTTTCCTTGATGAATTGTTCAACAGTTGCAAATAGTAATTTAGAATAGTAGCACTTTCCATTCTGAATTCATTGGCTGTACAAAAGAAGGCACATGACATCTGAATTTCAGCAAATAACTGAGAAAGCTAATGGAATTCCGAGATTCCAAATCGAGCATTTTCATAGAACATTTGAACATTTCCACTATCACCGACTGGATTAAAGAAAGCCTTATAAGGCCTGGGCTCAGAAAATGACTTCCCTACCAGTCTTTATAGCTTAATGATTGACTGCTGATGAGCCAGTCAGAGCTTGATAATTAAAAAAAGGATTGTGATGAGCAGTTCCTAGTTTTTATGGACAAAGCCAAACAGCATTATGTAACCATATTATTGGACTATTTTAATTGGTAGACATGAATTATGTTCTATATTTTATTTCCGATGACTTACCGACATCTCGTGACCGAGCCGTAGACTTGATAATTGATATTTGGGTGTTACTCCTCGCTCTGCATACTTCTGAGGCATTGCACGGTGTAAGAACGGTATAGGTTTCTTTTCGAATGTTCACTGTAGCCTGGGATTCCCTATAAAGGATTTCACTGTGGCACTGTTGCTTACATAAACCTTCATCCCTTGAGAACCCAATAAAACTGGGGGCCAGTCCCCTTTTCTCCCAGACATCAACAGAGGAATCCCTCCTCCTCCTCCTCCTCCAGAAATCTTCAGAAGCCTAAGCTCAGATCTTTCCCCTCTCGCCTTGGTCTCCCTCGCATGCCCCCGCAGTGCCCCCAGCCCTACTCCAGCATGGGAAACCCCTGTGAGGGGTGGAGCGCTGCCGGGGGGGTCTGCAAGGGCACGTGCAAGCTCGCAGGCCCTGCGCTGAATTTACATTCTTGTATCGGCGGGCTCAGATGGCGGCAGCAACACCAACGCTCCGGCACTTAGCAAAAGTTGGCACCTTAGGCAGTTGCCTATGTCTAAATCTGGGTCCGCCCAAATATTATCATATAAATATCTTTATTTCAGTAATCCTTGCACAACATTTCAGGAGGCATTGCATAAACTTTTTATTTTATCGGGGTTTTTTGTTTTTTTTTTAAAGTTTCTTAAGCATAGAGATTGCAATGCTCTGGCATGAGAATGTAGTCAACAATGAGCCATCAACACATTGGAATTCTCATGCAGACAAACTGTCTGCACTTAGCACTGTCATTGCTGTTAACAATCTGTAATAAGCAAGGCTGCCAAACTGTTTTTCCCCCCTCAAATTCGCAGTTAAAACATGATGCTGATGGGATCAAGTTAAAAGATGTAGGTATGTCGTTATTAGAGATGCACCAGCTATTCCACCATTGTCTCACTTGCATCTCTCCCTCTACATTTTGCAGCCACGTCCCAGCCTCTCGAAGATAAATGCAGTTCTAGCCCCGGCTGATGATATAATGTAGCCCGCCTGAATCCATTAATGTCCACACCTTTAGCCTGCAAAATAGTGCAGTAGACAGTTTCATTCCAAGCCATGCAACAAACGTCCCTTTCAACTACGTTTGTGGCTTTCGCCTTCCTCACAGGCTACAAAGACAAGAAGTTCCCAGCTACTCAGAGCACATTTTTATATTTAGCTAAAAATAAAAAAACCCCAGCGTGTTCAGTCTGTGTGGTGAAATGGGGCGGAATAAAACGTTTTAACGATTTTCATTCTTAGGAATGGTGCTATGGAATGGACTTGTGGTGGCCGCTTTGGAGTTATGTGGGGCATCCTTGACTTTTGAAAACAAAAAAAGCTGCATGTTGCAACCTTCTATTACTTACTCTTTACTTCTAGGACTCCAGTCTGACACATTGGAGGAATGTACAAATTGTCCACACTGGGACAAAGATCGCACAGGCTTTATACCAATTCTCAAGGCCTGAGTTCATGCTTACCTTTTGCTTTGAAACTTGTCTTGCCTACAAAGTACACGCAGTCACTTGCACCTGCTTTGTCTTGCGGGGTAGAATTTTGCTTGAAAATTATACATGAAGATTTGAAAACAGAATCAGGGGAGGGCAATTTCATAATAGCTCGCCTAGAGCAAGAGTCGGGCTTCAGTCCCAATTTTCAAAATGGACTTGCATGCGGAGGTCTGCTCTGAAAAGTTAGCGGGAGCACCCAGAAGTCTGCGTGGCACTCGAGTGCACAGCTTATGCCCGCATGGGAGCAGGCTTACTTGTGGACGCTTGCACGCAAGCTTTTCACAATGTAAAGTAGACATGCAAATGGTTTTCCCACCCTGCCCTTACTCCCCTCCCCTCCCCCCAAGGAATGCCTCTTTCAAACATACATAAATAGAAATCACCTTTGTCCGTACTAATATGCTTACAGCCTCAGGGCAATTTTGTTAAAGCCCATTTTACATGCATACAAATGTGTTTTACGCACATAAATGCTTTTGAAAATGAAGCCCTGGTATGTAGTCTTCCTCCGCCAGAATGCCTCCTCTCAGTGTGGATGAAGGTTGTGAAGGCTGTTAGCTCCATGGAGGGAGGGCATTTTTTTCAGGCAGCTAAATAACACAGGCAAATCGCTTTGAACTTTTGTTATGTGCTGGGACAAAAAGCATAAACATGCAGTAAACTTTTCAGTGATCTGCTTGAGCTCGGAGATAACTCTCAGGAAGCCTCATGTAAATATTCGAGTTGTAGCCTTTAGGTTTCAATAATGATCCTATCTTATTCTCTGCAGTTTGCCTAATTCTGTGATGTAAAAGTCTCAAGTTGAGTATCACTGATCTAAAATAGTCTTGTGAGTATGCCTTTTGGCTTGCATATAGGGAGCTATTTCTGCATGCTTTACTGGTAGATGGGAGCTTGTAGAGAATTGAAACCCCATCTGTATGTACATTTATGCACATGGTGCTACTACACGAGTAAGTACTACATGAGTACTATTCGAGTACTACACGAGTATTACACGAGTAATACTTTTGAATTTTCAAAAGTATGCACATAACTCTTTACCTATACAACTTAGCATGTGTAAATGTGTGCAGCTAGGCTTCCTGGGATAATTTTGCATAGTGAAAGTATACACAATTGCAGGTCACTGGTGTGGTATCCATATAAGTGTAAGTGAGGAAACGTGCATGTGATATACTGTACTGGTTAGAAATCTCATCTTTCTGTACATGCTCATCTCATTCTACATTCAAGGCTGCAACCCCATGATTAATTATGTAAACATTATTACTCTTTGGCATCCTGCCAAATGAATTACATTAGCTACAAAGCAAAGAGCAAAGTTTTGTGCTCCTGTATTTGTTTTGAAATTGCTGGTCTAATTGGTCATCATTACCCTTTTTCTTCATTACTAGAAATGAAAAGGGTGGCCCAAGGTCTTAAATCATTAATTAACTTGCCCGATTTCCCTACCCACCCCATGTATTCCGACATCTGGTCCTTTTCTATTGTCTGCAAGTAGCACAACTTGTTTTCCTGGTTCTTATCTTACCCACATGATTTGCGAATTACTGTATGGCTTTTTGTGATTCTCTCATGTATTCTCCTCCTCTTTGACTAATATGTATCTTGGCACCCTACAATATTGAGCACCATTGAAATCCCCCTTACAATAACAGCACCGTATTATGATTCGCACATTCTCTAATTCTGAGAAACACACAGAAGGTCCATTCTTACCTGGGCATTTGCCACCCATCCAAAATTTTGCTACCACCTACAGGTTGATTGGAAAGCCAGCCTCAAATTTTGCCTCAGTTATTTATTTATAAACATTTGATATTCTGCCTTTTCCCATGAGGTTTAAGGTCATTTGCAATCACAATTGAATCAAGTTTACAATGGATAACATTGAGAGGCCAGGATGTACAACGTACAGTACTTACTGGATGGTTCGGGTAGCTTGGTCGGAAAAGCTGAGTGTCTCTGCTGAGGGCATTCTAAGGCAAGGTGTGACCAAAGGTGATCCATCATAAAAACCATCAATGCATGACAGGGCTCTTCTTAATCTAAATAGGATTCCATACAATCGAATTGATTGGACGAGGAAAAATGTTCAAAAAGCAAACTTTTAATGTTTTCAAATGCACAGTACACAAATTAGAGAAAATATTCATCATAGGCTTTAGTGAGAGAATTTCTGCACAAAGGGGAAGCTAGCTTCACACTATTTGGCCTGGTTTTCTGACCAAAATAAGAAAAGGAAAGGGTGCCGGATTGTCAATGCCTTGAAATGACTGAATGTAATTGTTTTTCACTTACGTTTAAAAAACATTCCATTAAATTATATAGTTCTGCAGATCTTTTCACATTTGTTGCAAATATATTTAGATGTTCATATTATGGAATGCCTGGTTTCCCTGACTTTAAATATGTGGAATGTTTATTCCTTATTTCTTTAAAAAAAAAATTCACTTAAACATATAAAACCCCCTGAACAGATTTTCATTTAGAATAAACATAACCTCTTTTGGAGAGGGCTCTAACGGGCAGTTAAAGCTTTGTCTGGGTCCAACTACCAGTAAATGCCATCTCTTGCTTAATTGTGTTTGGTTATGTGGAGTCCCTGTATGACTGGAATTGCAACCACAAGTTGCAAACCAGCCAACAGAGAGGAAGGAATTTGTCTGCTGTGCACTGAAAGGAAGTAGTCGCCTTGCTGTGGTAGTACCTGGCCCTTTGCCATCTCTGATAAAGCATTTTTAGTGGTGTGCACCCAAAGTCTACTGCCCTCCTGACCCTTCATCAATCATCAACCATAGAGTTAGGTTAGATGAAGCAGTCACTGTGAAGGAACACCATTGTTTAATTGCCATGCAACTAGTTGAATCTATCTGAACATGGAAAATACAGACGGAGAAGCTCCTACGGGCACCTTAGGTCATCCTGTCTTTTCTCCTACTTAAATATGCTTGCTCCTTTCTAGACAGAAATCATTTTAAATGTGAGACTTCCATTTGGACTATTCTTTTTACAGTTGGTTAGGAATTTTTGTTGTTGTTGTTGTTGTTTATCTATTTATATTTCACAGATCCAAGAGATTATTTCTTTTTGTGAATTACAACAGGAAACAAACATCCAATAACATTGAATACTTAAATAATAAAAAAAAAACACAGGAACCCAGCAACACACAGACTGAAAATACAATAACATGGGAAGCTGTTAAAATGTCTTTGGTTGGATTTCCTAGACTGAAGACTGCTAGAAAACTCCTCACACTCTGGATAATGATTTCATAGTGTTGAATCCACTGCTCTCTCAGGATTATGTTTTGTTTGGGTGAGGGGAGCCTGGACGTTTTTTTCTCTTGCTTCTTTGGAGCAAGAAGCTCAATTGGAACGAGATCTGGGATCAGGACACCAGGAGCTTCCATTTGCGAGTGCCCAAGGATTTTGTCCCCCTAGGTTATATTGCCTTCCAAGTCACCTAGCCCAGTGATCCCAGAAAGAGTCCTCAGCTGGGGGCTTCACCCAAATGCTCCTTCTGGAACGTGCAATAATGGGCCCTAAATCTGACCACTAGTTGTTGCTATTGCATGATGACTGGATCTCCCTCCTTTCCAGGGGCTGGGCACACTTGTCTCTGAAGCATCCCTAGCCCGGCTGCCCCAGAGAATGGAAGAACTGACTTGCTGATCAAACTCAGCTTCCTCTTCACGGTAATGCACAGCACTGCCACCAAATCACTGGGTCGGCCCTTCTCTTGATCCTGAGCCTGGGTAGCTCACGGCGTTGCGATTTTCCTCTTCAATAGGAAATAATTTATTATTGTTGTTGTTTTTTTATTTGTCAGGTAGCCTGGACGTGTTGTACATATCTCAGAAGTGCAGAAGAACGAGTTAACCTTAAAATGGCGCACCACAGTAGGAACATGGCAGAGTCAGACACAGATCTGAGGACCATTATGCAAAGGGTTTACCATCTAAGAGAAGATAATAGTGAGGAAAAAGATACAAAGGGAACAGAGGAAAAATCAGGGAAGGGGCTGGGGGGTCATTTAAAGGTTGCAGCCAGGAGTAAGTGAACTTCTTTTAATGAAGTTTGTGGGCCAGTTTGATGATTCCAGGCAAAATCTGCGGGTTCACTAGTTGTTTGGTGAGCCTTAGAGAGAAGGCCTGCTCCTGGCAAAATCCATAATGAATCCATTTGAAATACACCAGGAAAAGGGGAGAGAAGTAAGACGCCTGCTATATTTGGTCACTGATCCTGAGAGCGTCCAACTTAAAGATGGGTTTTAAAGGCCTGGAACGCACATTAATTAGGGGATGCATGAATAAGTCGGGCTCGCGCACGCCGAGCCGGAGATATACGCGCGCATCTTCTGCAGCGCACACATCTATACATTTTTCAAAAAGAGGCAGGGAATGGATGTTTCAGGGCACGAACATGAGATGTGAGCATAAATACGCGATCCGACGCTTGCCGAGTCCCCCTGCCGCATAACTTTACTTCTACTATGGATGACACGAAGTTAAAAAAAAAGAAAAATAGGCAGGCCTGCAGGTTTTAAGGGTCGGGGATAACTGGGGGGAGTGAAGACTATTAAACTAGGGGGTTTGGAGGACCTGTCTCTTAACTGGGCAAACTGGGGCTGAACTGGTAAAACTGGAAATAGCGTCAGCCCGCACCCCTTTTAAAATCGCCCATTTTATGTGGTAGAAGCATTTTCACGCACATGCATGTGCCCACTTAAAATTTGGCACACATGTGCATGTGGCCAGGCTGTTTTAAAACAAGAAGCCCACATCAAAAAGGATGGACCCTAATTACACAGTTCTTACAGTCCAGGATCCTCTGTGGGGAGAAGCTCAGCTTCAAGGCCCTTTGTGTTATTACACTGTCTTTCTCTCAGTCTCTTGGAAAAAGCACAGATGATTTCCTGCGTAGACAGCAGGGATAGTCGCACTGGAGGCAGTGTGGATTCCAACTCAATTTTACTGATAAGTCTGTAAAGATGAATTGATTATTATTTTTTTTTTTACAATTTAAATTGAAAAACGGTCCAATAGATCTTCACCATCTGAAAGGTGAAGATTCTTTCTCCAATAATCAGTTTTCCAATTCCTTTAGCCAATTCTTGAGTAAACGGGCTCTTCTCTCCGATTCTTCCCAGTTACACCTGTCACAGTTATTCTTGTCCCGCTTACTCTTTAGGTCCTCCTCTAGGAATGGGCAGGGAAAGGTTTGTACCGAAGTGCTTCCTGGAATCACAACAAAGTCCCAGTTCTCATACTTTCCCCCACAGCCTTCTCTGTTCCTCACTTTTCTGCGAGACACTGCTGCGCCTTCAGACCTGATCAAGCGCGCCAAGGGACGGTCGCCACTGCCTTACGCTCTGATCCAGACCAGCTTGCAGGCTCTGCTCTCGGCACCTCATAGCAAGAAGAGTCGCCAGCCATGGCGCTTAAACATGTAGGAGCTCCTTTCTGAGAACACATGCAATCAGATACGCCTCGTCTTCCTAGCTACAGCATGAGCTTTGGAGGGTGGTCATTAATGGGCAGAATGCAAGGGCATGGATAGACGGGGCCCCACTTTCTGCAGCACACACACACACAGTGCACACAGCATAGCCTGATCTTCTCCCTCCTGAGCTTCCTTTTTTTTTTTTTTTTTGAGTCCTTCCAGCCTCAGTCTTATCCCCGGGTTGAATGAGCACTGGATGGGATTCATTCTGAGTGTTGGAAGCAAGGCTGGATTTAAGATTATGGCGCCCCCCTAGGCAGAAGTCTGAGAATGTGTGTAGGTGGGTGGGGGGAGGGGGCGTTGCCCAGGAAATTAGGGAATCGCAGGGGAAGTCCCAGTTAAAGGATGCCTTCAGAATTTGGTGCGCTTGTCACATGCCTGTGCCTAAATTTGGCCCTGGTTGAGAGCAGCAGCAATGGAGGAGCTCTGGCAGCAGCCATGCTAATGAACTGAGCCGGCAGCCCACATTATACCAACTTCTCCTTTCTCGTGCATTTGTATATACAGGGTACTGGCCTGTGATTGGTTCATGTGTATCTCTGCTCCCTCTCTCCCTTTGTTTTAAAATTTGGAAGAGAGACTGGTGGGGTTCTCTGTGCTTCCCTAGCTCTGTCTTTGACCAGGAGGCCTCTCTATGCCACATAGATAATCTGGCCCAGAATAAACCCAATTCAACCAGAACACCCCCCCACCCCCCGGATCTTCCCTTGGTTCAACGATGGTCTATGACTCCTCAAGTAACAATGCTGCCAACTTGAGTGGAAATGTCATAAACAAAAATTGGAAAAAAAAAAAATACAAAACAGTCATTTGATTGGCACAAAAGACTATATTTCCATACAACTTGAACCAGCAAAAAATAACTCAGAAAAACCCTTCCAGTTAGTGAAGAAACTCTTCAGACCTGACTCCACCCCACGGAGGACCCCTCAGCAAAGGACTTCACCAAATTCTTTGCTTCAAATATTCAAGCTATCCACTCCTCCTTTGTCAGCACTCTTCCCCCCCCCCCCCCCTCAGCTCTCACAGGCCTAAGCAAGAAAAGTATTCCAGACACACTTCTACCAACTCCAGCTAGAACTATTCAGATGCCTCTAAACTGCATCCCATTGCCTGAGTTCAGAGGATCAATGAGTCCTCTTGCCCGCCTCTCAAATTCATCTGGGACCTGAGACAAGATGTAGCCCCCTGGCTCTAACCACCATAATTATCATTATGTTAACCCAAGACAGCCTACCCATCTCACTTAAAAAAAGCTGTGGTGAAAACATAGAAACATAGAAATGACGGCAGAAGAAGACCAAATGGCCCATCCAGTCTGCCCAGCAAGCCTCACACATTTTTTTCTCTCATACTTATCTGTTTCTCTTAGCTCTTGGTTCTGTTTCCCTTCCTCCCCCACCATTAATGTAGAGAGCGGTGATGGAGCTGCATCCAAGTGAAATATCTAGCTTGATTCGTTAGGGGTAGTAGCCGCCGCAATAAGCAAGCTGCACCCATGCTTATTTGTTTTACCCAGACTATGTTATTAGCCCTTATTGGTTGTTTTTCTTCTCCCCTGCCGTTGAAGCAGGGAGCTATGCTGGACATGCGTGACGTATAAGTCTTCTCCCATGCCGTTGAAGCAGAGAGCCATGCTGGATGTGCATCGAAAGTGAAGTATCAGGCACATTTGGAAATCAGGCACCGACTCCAAAATATTCTATCACTATTGCTGAGTCTCCAGCCTTTCTTTCCTAACATAGTTAACATAGCAGTGATGGCAGATAAAGATCAAATGATCCATCCAGTCTGCCCAGCAAGTGGCTTATGGTAGTAACTGCCTCATTGTGCAGGTTACTCTAATGTCTTCTGCTAAGAGTAGCAACTGTTATGCCATTCAGGTCACCCCCATATTTCCATTAAGGGTAGTAACTACTGCTTTGTACAGGTTACCCCATTGTGTTTTATTAAGAGTTGTAGCTACTGTGCTGTACAGGTTCCTTCCCGGTTACCCCTTTTCTTCATTATCGACCTCAAGCCTTTAGGGATCCGCAATGTTTATCCCTTGCCCTTTTAAATTCACTCAGTGTTCTCGGTCCTCACCACCTCTTTCAGGAGGGCATTCCAGGCATCCATCACTCTTTCTGTGAAGAAATATTTCCTGATATTGGTTCTGAGCCATTCCCCCTGGAGTTTCATATTGTGACCCCTTGTCATACAGTTTCCTTTCAATGGAAAATGATGTTTGTGCATCATTAATACCTTTCACGTTTCTGAAGATCTGTATCATATCTCCCTTGCTCCTCTTCCTCTCCAAATTATACTTGTTTAGATCCTTTAGCCTCTCCTCATAGGTCTCCCAAAACAGACTGCACACCATTTGGGTAACCTTTCTCTGGATCATTTCCATGCTGTCTTTATCCCCTACATCCCCTTTATCCCCATGGGCTGGTCACGGACCACAACGGTGGCACGCCAGGAAAGGTGGATACAAGGAATCTGGGAAGTGATTGCAGAGGCAAAGACGAAGACATCAGGACCAGGACATCAGGAACAGGGAACATAAGGACATCTGGACATCTGGAGCATCAGGACATGGACAAGGGAGCTCCAAGAGGAACAAGACCAGGAACATCAGGACCAGGAGACCAGGAACACAGAACAAAGAGCCATCTAGACAGGTGAAGACCACGGAGGACCTTGATCCGGCGAAGAAGAACATGGGTGCCCATGGGACCCGGAACGAAGGTCCCGAGGAACAGGAACTGAGCTCTTTTATAGGGCTGAAGCAGGAAATGGAGTGAAGGCTGGCTTCCGGTGGGGCCGCGGGCTTTTCCCGCCGCTGGCCCTTTAAATAGAATGAAGAGGCGCGGCCACACGCCTAGAGAAGGGCCAATGGATTACTGCATCGGCGGCGTCCCTGCCGCGTGGAAGGCAGAACTAAAGGCGGCCTCCTGCCGCGAAGATGAAGAGGTCCTGGCAGCGGGTCAGGGCCATAATGAAGGAGGCAGGGCCGGCGGCGGGATTTCCGGCCACTTAGGGAATCCCAGCAGGGAACTCCCCACTGCAGAGGCGGAGCTCTGGCAGCGGCACAGGGCTGCAAAGACAGACAGCACAGCAGCGGCCTCTGGGTCGCATGAGGGACGGTGTTGGCAGCAGCCGCACGGAGCAGAGTCCCGGCGGCGATAGCAGTGAGTAGTGAAGGCCTGCTCGCGGGATGGGCTCCGTGAACAGGATCGTAACACTCACCCTTGTCTGGCATTTAACTTACTTATTAACTAAAATATATGCAATTTATACCCAGTGCACCTACTTCTTTATGCCTATCAAATGTACCCTACTTCTTATCTATTTACTTGCAGCCTGTGCCATACCTGTTTACATTCATTAATTATGTACTAGCTTATTAATTTATGTAATCTACCTTAGGTCTACATTTAGGAAAGGTGGAATATCAAATGCTTATCAATAAATAAATAACCTATAGATTTATTTACTTGTATTTTGAAACACTTACAAAAAAATCTTTCAGCAAGTCTATTCAAAAGTCATTTCTAATTTTCTTGGATCAACTTCAGATTTCTTGGGATACTGCCAAAGTCCAACTGATTTATTTTTTTTCCCTGACTTCAGAGAAATCAGCAGATTAGGGCAAACTCCAACCAGACTGACACCTGGCTGCTTTGTGTTTGGCTCAGACTTGTTTACACATCCCTAGACGTCATGACCTGGAAGCTGACATAATGCTTTGCAAAAAGGTTTTGAATTGGACTGTGACCACCGGATGGATTTCACCTACAACTTTAATCTGGATGTGAACACAGATCTTGATGTTCGTAAAATGGGTAAACAATTAACTAAAAAGGTCAGTGAGCTGAAAAACTTGCTGATTCAGCTCAGCAGAAAGCAGATGATTACAGATGATGATGACAGGGAAGAACTGATGACAGAGGCTGGTTATTCAACAGAAACTTATATGAAAAGAAGAAGGCAATCTGAGATTCCTAGAGGAAGGATCTCTCAGGTTAAGTGCTCAGGAAAGACAGGATGAGTTATTTCTTAGTTGATGAAGGGGCATAGTGAAGAAAATCAAAATGGAAAATAAGGACCATAGGAAGCTTTGTGAATGTACAGAGAATTCCCTGGTAGTCTGGGAAGAGGGCATTTTGGAGTCGTGTCGATTTCCATTTGCCAGCAAGTAACGGAAGTAGGATTTGCTTTAAGTCACTGTTTGAAGCAGATGAAGTGTAGATGATAGTCTCAAAAGTGAGGGATATTCTAGGTAAGGCATATTTGTATATTTTGTTGCCAAGAGATTTAGAGGGCGATTTTCAAAGCAATTTACTCAGGTAAAATGCATGTTACCCATGCAAACTGGCTGTCTAAAAATGACCCACTTTCAATGCATCAAAAAGTATGCCACCTGTATTTAAGCCACATTGAGAGGAGGCATTGTGGGGGCATTTGTCGGTTGGTAGAGTAAAAGTACACATGCAGATGGCATTTTCAAATCTTTGCGCATAGACGGTAACTTTGATACCGGCGCGGCTGCACATGAACACGCATATGCTCGCTTGCACCAAAGAACGTGGCCATATTATAACATATGCACGAAAATGCGAGCATGGTATAAAATAGGCTGTGCGTGCATACATGTGCGTACAATTTTATATGGACATGTGCATGTGTGGGAAAATTCTGCTTCTGCTTCGTAAGAGGGGGGAGTTTAGTAGACACGCATGCTGGCACAATTGCCCGATTCCTCAGTTTGTTCCCAGTTCGCCCAGGTAAGGGATAGGACTTCCTAACCCCCCCTTGTTAAATAACCTCCCTTTTACCCTGTTAGCACCAGCCCTTAAAATCCTGCTGACTAGCCTAGATATTTTTTACTTTATTACTTACACGCCATACATAGCAGTTCTAAAGTTACATGGCAGGGTACCCTGGCGTGTGTTTGTGTGTGTAAATACTTTCATGTTAAAGTCCTGGTATGCCCATGTCACACCCCACCCCTTTTTTGCTACATCATATTTGTGCATGTACCGGGAGATACATGTGTACACAGGTGGCTTTTAAAATCCACTTGGCTCGCACTGGTCGGACATACTCGCGTATCTCCCATGTCAGGAGCTAGAGGGAAGGGCTCGGCTGGGGATGTGAATGCAGTGGACCGCCAAATGCAAAAGTACCTCCCCTCTTAAATCTCTTCCCTGAGGCTCTGGGTTTCTTGGGGTACCATCAATGGAAGTCTCTCAAGAGTTTGTGGTCCAAGACGTTGGCTCTCAAGAATAATTTTCTGGACCGTAATTTTTCCATGAAAATCAGATATTCAATTCTTTTCACCTTCCAGTAGGAATCCTGAACTTCTTCAACTTCTTTACAGCATCTTCATCAGTGGCCACATTTTGAGGTTCGGATGGTGCTCTAGAGAGCCAAGAAAATATGACTGGTTTGAGCAGTGTCACATGAAATACAATGTAGACCTTCAAATTGAGTGGTAATTTTAGTTGATATGTGACAAGGCCTAGTTGCAGAAGCACAGAGAAAGGCCCTATACAGCATGGTGCCAGGTGCATAGAAAGGAGTCTTAGGCATATGCCAAGCACTTAGCCAGATTTTCTCTCCTACTTTAAACTGAGGAGCCAGTCTTCTATGGGTATCTGCTGTTTTCTTGGCTCTTGAGTGAATTTCTCAATCGAGTGATTGGTCCATCCCCATAGTTCATGCAATTCCTGGGCAGAGAGTTGAGGCACTGGAGACGAGAATGTCACAGGCAGTGGTAGAGGAGGCATAGACTGTTTCCCATAGACTATCTGAAAAGGCGAGGAGCTGGTGGCTGTGTTGATGTGTTAAGAGAGATTTTGGCCCAGGGTAAAAGAGGGGCCCAGTTATCCTGGCACTCATTGACATAGGAGTGGAGGAAAGTATTGAGAGTATAGTTAATATACTCACTTCTGTTGCCTTGTGGGTGATAGGCTGTAGTGTAGTTGAGGGTGATACCAAACATTTTTGCAAAGGGATTGCCAGTTTCTGACAGTGAATTGAACTCCTCTATCTGATAGGATATGTTGAGGTAGGCCATGCAGGTGAAAGACATGGAGAGTGTAGAAATGCACTAACTCAGGTGCAGAAGGAAGGTCTGGTAATGGGACGAAGTGTGCCATCTTCCAGAATCGATCCGACAACACCCAAATCATGGTGGCTCCGTAAGAGACAGAGAGGTCCACGATAAAATCTGTAAAAAAAATGGGTCCAGGGTTACCTGGGGCTGCTAATGGCTGTAACATGGCTGCCCCCAGGGTCAGCCATGCAGTGCTTTCTGCTTTACGTAAGTGGGACATGAATTAAAATAGGGCTTGACATCTTGCTTCATCTGGGACCACCAGTAGTGTCGCTGAAGTACTCAAGGGTTCATGCCTGTCAGGGTAACCTGCAACTTGGGAGTCATGGGCCCATTTCAACACTTTCTCATGTAATCTGGAGGGTACGACTATCTTCCCTGGAGGGACGGCTACCAAAGTGGCTAGAAGTATTTTGGGGTTGATGATGTACCTGGAGGGTTCTGGAACATCCTTGGTCTGGAAGGAGCAAGAGAAGGAGTGTGCTCGTTGGTTCTTGACTGCGGGTGGTACAGTAATTCAAAGTCAAAGTGAGTGAAGAACAGAGACCAATGGGCCTGTCATGCATTAATTTGCTGTGCTTGATGTACATGTTCAAGGTTCTTTTGGTCCATATATATTGTTGCGCTCCTTCAAATACATGGCACCGTTCTTTGAGAGCTAGTTTGATGGCCAGGAGCTCTCGGTCTCTAATACTGTAGTTACGATCCACTGAGGAGAATTTCTTAGAAAAGAAGGAATGTGGAGTGGTTTGGCTACCCCCATGTTAGAGACATCTACCTCTAAGATGAAGGGTTGTGAAGAATCCGGGTGACATAGGCAGGGCTTGTCAGCGAAGCCCTTTTTTAACTGTTGGTATACATTGATAGCCTCAGACAGCCACTCTTTGGTGTTGATTCTCTTATAGGTAAGGACAATAAGTAGGCTGCCACAGAAGAGTAATTCGAGATGAACTGACAGTAATAATTAGCAAACCCCAGAAACCTTTGCAAAACCCAAAGGCCCACCAGGTGGGGCCACTCCATGATAGCTTTTATCTTGTCAGAATCCATCTGGAATCCATCTCGTGAGACTGTATACCCAAGGAAGGAAAGTTCCTCCTGTTTGAAGAGGCATTTTTGCAGTTTGGCATAGAGAT